>NC_090940.1:646370943-646995943 GCF_040938575.1 Ambystoma mexicanum | reverse complement strand
ACCAAGCATACCATCTACCGCTACAACAAATCACACACTCACCTGCAGTTAAACTTTCAGCAACACCCACACCACTTTACTTGCACCCAAGTTCACGGCTCAGCAGTGATCGATACAATGAATAGCATTAAATTGGGTAATAACAAATAATGTGGCAGCGCTTAGAAGCAGGAGAAAACCAACAGGAAGCGCTATATGAATACGTAACATCATTACCTGGTCCAACCCTAAGTCCCCCTTCAAATACGTAGCAGTGCTTAGGCTGCGCACAGGCAGTTAAGCTGCTGTAATCCCCACCCAGCCCTGGATCAGACACTGGCCTGCATCAGACACTGGCCTGAAGGACAAGGCGGGGATATTAATAGCCCAAGGCCCTTCAAGTGGCAGTCTCTTCCGAACGCCAAAGTGTAGCCTTGACCCTGTGATCCCGAGGGAGCAGCCCATTACACACATCACTTTACAAGAGCAAAATGCCAGCGGTGTGTGCTATAGCCTGTCTGCACAGCACACATACGAATGTGTGTGATGATGCCTGTCCGGCTGTGCTGGTGTCTCCCTATACAGTACACACTCAGACGTGCGTGCGTGTTAATGACCACTTGCACAGCACAAACTGCTTAATGTGTTGAAGTACCTCCCCTAAAAACCCAGGATAAGCAGTTTGCACTGGTGTCGCCCCAGCACAAGCCTTCCTGCACCTTGTGTGTGTAGTGGTAGGTGCTGTGCTGGTGCCAGCCTACACAGTACATGGCAAGTCTGCACCCTACAGCAGAACGTGTGCCGTGTGTGCCTGTGGCTATGCTGCACGGCATCGGCTGAGCTCCATGAGCCTAGCCTGCTCCCGTTTGAATAATTACAGGAAATATTTGGCTGCCAGTCGGCCATTTCTGAAGGACAGGGCGACCTTTACATTAATAATGATCCGATATCGTCACTGCTCACAGCAGAGCTTGCTGGACTCACACATGGCTCAGCACTCCTTAATACGCCGCTCCACACACCATCGCCACGTCATGCACCTGGTGTCATTGCGGCTGTTTGTCTGTACACAATTCGGCGATTGTGCATATTTTCGGAACATACTGAATTCATTCGCAGTATTACTTTAGATGTGTAAATTGAAAGAGCGCAAATCCAACAAGATAACATTAGCAGGAGCCATGGTAGTAACATGTGTCCATAGCGCGTACACGCGGTCTTCATTGTGCTGCAAAACAAAGTCCCTGTGGCCGATAGAGCCTCGATGGAGGCCCATCACTTACTCCTGGATACTGCACGCCTCCGTCACTTAAGCCTGGGTACTGCACTCAGCTCCATCGCTTACTCCTGGATACTGCACTCAGCTCCATCGCTTACTCCTGGATACTGCACTCAGCTCCATCACTTACTCCTGGATACTGCTCGCCTCCATCACTTAAGCCTGGGTACTGCACTCAGCTCCATCGCTTACTCCTGGATACTGCACTCAGCTCCATCGCTTACTCCTGGATACTGCACTCAGCTCCATCGCTTACTCCTGGATACTGCTCGCCTCCATCACTTAAGCCTGGGTACTGCACTCAGCTCCATCGCTTACTCCTGTATACTGCACTCAGCTCCATCGCTTACTCCTGGATACTGCACTCAGCTCCATCGCTTACTCCTGGATACTGCTCGCCTCCATCACTTAAGCCTGGATACTGAACTCAGCTCCATCGCTTACTCCTGGATACTGCACTCACCTCCATCACTTACTCCTGGATACTGCTCGTCTCCATCACTTAAGCCTGGATACTGCACTCACCTCCATCGCTTACTCCTGGATACTGCAATCAGCTCCATCGCTTACTCCTGGATACTGCACTCAGCTCCATCACTTACTCCTGGATACTGCACTCGCATCCATCGATTACTCCTGGATACTGCACTCGCCTCCATCACTTACTCCTGTATACTGCACTTTCCTCCATCGCTTACTCCAGGATACTGCATTCGCCTCCATCGCTTACTCCTGGATACTGCACTCGCCTCCATCACTCCTGGATACTGCACTCGCCTCCATAACTTACTCCTGGATACTGCACTCGCCTCCATCACTTGCTCATGGATACTGCACTCGCCTTCATCCTTTCCTCCTTGATACTGCACTCGTCTCCATCACTTGCTCCTGGATACTGCACTCGCCTCCATCACTTCCTCCTGGATACTGCACTCGCCTCCATCGCTTGCTCATGATACTGCACTCGCCTCCATCACTTACTCCTGGATAATGCACTTGCCTCCATCGCTTGTTCATGGATACTGCACTCGTCTCCATCACTTACTCCTGGATACTGTACTCGCCTCCATCACTTACTCCTGGATAATTCACTTGCCTCCATCACTTCCTCCTAGATACTGCACTCGTCTCCATCGCTTGCTCATGGATACTGCACTCGCCTCCATCACTTACTCCTGGATAATGCACTTGCCTCCATCACTTGCTCATGGATACTGCACTCGCCTCCATCACTTCCTCCTGGATACTGCACTCACCTCCATCACTTACTCCTGGACACTGCACTCACCTCCTCACTTACTCCTGGATACTTCACTCGCCTCCATCACTTACTCCTGGACACTTTGCTCGCCTCCATCACTTACTCTTGGATACTGCACTTGCCTCCATCGCTTGTTCATGGATACTGCACTTGCCTCCATCACTTCCTCCTGGATACTGCACTCGTCTCCATCACTTACTCCTGGATACTGTACTCGCCTCCATCACTTACTCCTGGATAATTCACTTGCCTCCATCACTTCCTCCTAGATACTGCACTTGTCTCCATCGCTTGCCCATGGATACTGCACTCACCTCCATCACTTACTCCTGGACACTGCACTCGCCTCCATCACTTACTCCTGGACACTTCACTCGCCTCCATCACTTACTCCTGGACACTGTGCTCGCCTCCATCACTTACTCTTAGATACTGCACTCACCTCCATCACTTACTCCTGGATACTGCACTCGCCTCCATCACTCCTGGATACTGCACTCACCTCCATCACTTACTCCTGGATACTTCACTCGCCTCCATCACTTACTCCTGGACACTGTGCTCGCCTCCATCACTTACTCCTGGATACTGCACTCACCTCCATCACTTACTCCTGGACACTTCACTCGCCTCCATCACTTATTCGTGGACACTGTGCTCGCCTCCATCACTTACTCTTGGATACTGCACTCACCTCCATCACTTACTCCTAGACACTGCACTCGCCTCCATCACTTACTCCTGGATACTGCACTTGCCTCCATCACTTACTCCTATGGCGGTCACAATTCTGGGTATGTCTATGCCATGTCCTACCCGAACACTTCCAAGTCTGTAGGGTGGGGGCGAGGGGGGATCATGCCCAGCACACACGCCTGGCGGCCCCATGCCCTGTGCCCACCGCCTGGCAGCACCCGTCCCAACACGTACCTGGCACCGGCACACCACGTCCGCCTCGGTGGACAGCATATCCACCACCTTGCCTTTGCCCTCGTCGCCCCACTGGGCTCCAAGCACCACCGTGACCTTGTTGCCCTGCTCCAGGCGGGGCCTCTTGCAGCCCCCGGGACTGGGCCGGTCGTTGGCGGAGCGGGGGGCTGCCATGCTGCTTCTGGGGTGCTGCGAGCTCCCGCTGCACTGCCTACTCCTGCCAGAGCCTGGGCACTGAAGAACCAAATATAGAACAGCCCCTGCTCCTGGTGTCACGTGTGTGCGCTCTGGAGAGCAGTCGTGGGAGGTGACAGACGGCCAGTCCCTTTTGGCTGGGCATATCAGTAACTCACTCCCTCCCTGGCCAGGCAGAGGGATAAAACAACGGCAGGGCCAGTGGTTGAAGTGTGCAATCGGTACCGCCCCCTTTTCTGCCCCGCACCTCTTTTCTGCTCCATTCAATCCCCCATACAGTCATTACCACCCCCAGCCCCCACCCTCAATTCAAACTCCCTACCTGAGTCCTTCCTTTCCTCCCCTCCCCCCCAAAAAGCTGTGATTTACAAAAGTCTTGCAAGAGTAAAGAAAACACTGTGAAAAAGTATAGATTTACATGACCACCATTAGTGTGTTATTGCCCCCTTAGCATGCAGCTTTATGTAGCCTTCCCCTCACCCACCATTCACGCCACTGATACGCCCGCCCCTCCCATTACCTACAAACACCTCTGTGCCTAAGCAAGCTCCATGGGCCTACAGCAATTCCCAGATTACTGCACGACTGCCTGGCAATAGGCGTCATTCACAAGCAGTCCGTTTAAATAAACAAAGCATAGCCAGCACTTGTGAGACAGCACAATGTCGTCTGGCACAGGATTCTTAAACCGGAGCATTGGTGCAAATCCCCAGCAGGGCAACTGTTACTGCTACCATCCTGGAACGGTACTGCAGGTCACAGAAAGTAAGCGAACTATGACCGATTTCCCTGCGAAGTAAGGGAACGTTGTACCCTTTAGTTCCCTCCCACTTTGACCTCTGGGTAGGGCCCAGTCACGTGTCGGCTTCCTGTAAAACCAGCACTAACAGCCTTTCAGAAGCACTTTACTGACATGTGACTGACTCGATCCCAGCCCGACTGCCCTTTAGAGGCAGTACAAATTGATCGTAACACGCGATGGATTCTGTACCAACCCTACTCATCTAATTGACAAACTATTCAGTGAGCCCGCCATGTGACATACTCTGCCCCAGCCCTGCCGAGCTTTCACAGGCACTGACCACTGAGAATGACATGTGAGTGGTACTCCAACCCACTGTCCTTTCATGGAAACTGTAACCAAAAAAAAGTGATTAACCATAACCCCTGGCATCGCTCTGAGAAACCTTGCTCACCACAGTTTTTTGGTCAGCCTGCACCACTGCAAAAGGGTAGTCAGTATGCAAACCAGTAAGGTACTGCAACCAATGGGAGCAGTCCAGGCTGCCCTTCTAAGGCATGTCCCGTCCATAAGCAAACCCAGACACGTTTCGACCTTGTTGGGCCTCATCAGTGAGGTCCAGCTCGGCTCCCAATGGGACAGCAATAAAGCCACCCTGGGTAATGGCTTGGCAGGGTGAAGAACGAAGCTCTGGGGGGATGCCCAGCGCTATGCCAGAATTCAGATGAATTCTAAACCTTCCGGACGTCTAACAGACAACTAACATCCTCGAAATCAGACCCGGGGGCGCAACGAGTCCTAGGGGGGAAGCTAAGTGGTGATGGGAGGGGCCACTCCAGAAAATGTGTGGGCCAAACTTGGAGGCTCCGCCGCCAGTGTTCTACCCCCCTGCCCCCATTGTCTGGTGTGGGGACCAACTATAAAATAGTATATTTTAAAGCACAATTTGCAGAGAGGAGATGGAAGTCTTCCTTGAAAGTAGCAGCTTTAAAGTTTTACTGCGTTTGTTCAAGTACATTTTTCTGAACAGAGTAAAACTTTAACACCAGCAGCTTCGGGGAAAGGCTTCCCTCACCTCTCTGCCTAACAAAATGCAAGTGTACACATAGAGGGGTGCACCTAGGCTAAAATGTAGGCGGGCTAACCCTTCAAATGTTGGGAGACGCGCTAACTTCAGACACGGTGGGAGAGGGGCAGGGGAGTTGCTAGGTCTGGAAAAGACCTGGGGCTAAACTGATGTCGGAACTGTTGGGACTGGGGGCTAGCTAGTCTTTTGGCTGTAGCTCCTGAGATTCTATCCGGGGCTACAACCAAAAGATCAGGGGCTATAGCCCCCTTAGCCCCCCCCTAGCAACGCCCCTGGAGAGGGGCAAAGTTACTTGTGTAGGGGCATCTAACTTCATTACTCATTGTAATTAGACTGTTCTAGTGCAGCTTCAATGTTAAAATCAGTTAACTCTCTCCTTTAAGTCTGAAAACACCCACTTCTTGCAGATCCTGAAAGTCCTAGAAAGTGTGAAAATGGTAGATGGTGAGCAATGAAAGACTCAATATCATAGCATAACAGAACATTACAGAGTGTGGATGAGTACTCTGATCGGCCCAAGCAAATTCAGTGGCTGGGAGCATCAGGGGAGAAAATGTAATGCTGGTTCTAACACAGTTAGTCCGCTGTACTGGAATCTCTGGTGCACTGACTGGCTGGTGTAGAGGAGGTCCGGGGATGGAATTTATCCTTGATTGTTGAACATATCCACTCCGTGGAATAGAGCACATTCTCTGGCTAATGATTGTGCAGCTACACATTACATGTGCATAAAATGAAATATTAAAGACTCTGTGGGGCTAATTCATGAAATGCTACCACTTCTGAATTGTACTAAATGTTTTAGTTCAAAAGTTTTTACTGTGAGTGATTGAGGCGGATTGATTTGTGTTGCAAATGCTGGTGATGTTAGGATTTTATTATCTGGTGTCTTATGCTCTCCTGCAATGGTAATGTAATTCATATGTGTGCATTAATTAATGATTAATTCTTTTTTGTAAATGATGTATCTTAATAAATACATTTTTGATACCTTTAAAACTAAGAAACAACATCTGGATACATTTGTTCAGTATACTGTGTAGAGGAGATCCTAGACATGGCCTGCACCCCTCCCCCTCATTTCGAGGCACCAGGAACGCGCTCGCCAAGGTATGTGACGTATGAAGAGCAAATGAACCTACAAAGAGCTGCAGTGGGACTCTGCCCAGTATACATCAGAAGATCCATACCGGTTGAAGCACCCATAAACAAGACAACCCTGGGCAGCACAGACCCTATCAGACAGCCATAGCAGCCGCTGATACGAAATGAGGACACACGGTCCACGAAGAGACCCCAAAAGCCTTAATGGAAGGCACGTGGAAATGACACAAGGGCCTGAACAGACTCGAGAATGAACAAGAGCAGCTATCGAAGATAACACGCCAGTGCGAGTAGCTACGAAATTGAATGGAATAGGCACAGAGAGGAGACAATGTTACAACGCCAGGAAACAGTGTTACCAGACCAGATGGAAGCAGCCGTCCTGCTAAATGTGTGTAAATAGGCTTGAAACGCAAGATGCTAAGAAAATCAATATTGCTTGCAATGCTTAATAGAAGATAGAGCGGCTAGCGCCAACCGAATATCTACCTCAATAAGGCACATTATACAAGTGCGACTCCATTTTGTAAAAGCAGAAAAGGTACCCAGGCGGCCAGAGGCCTGCCAGGCCAAGTTTCGAAACCTAGCCAAAGGCAAGAGAAGGAGCGGAATCGAAACTCAACAAAGAGCAGCTCATGCCTGGGAAATCGAGGTCAACCGGAGAAAGGGAGGAGAGCATCAGCTCACAAGACTCCAACTTCAGAGCATACCAGCCTGCCTCATGAAGGTCAAGATAGGGGGGGTGTTAGGAAAGATTTCGTAATTGTAGGGAATTTTCCTTCCATGTGGCAACCCCTAAACTTTTTGCTATTGTTTTTAACCTTGTTGTTGACTTTGCCAGAGAAGTACAGCCTTGGGCCGCACTTCTCTGGGCTTTCGCTCCTTTCTTACGGGGAAACTGACATGCCCTTAAGACAGTCAGTACCGGGGAACGTGGTTTCCCGTAGTTTCTTCTATCGTGTCGCAGCTTTAGTGCAACACGACACAAGAGGGCACTGTAAGCTAAGTTACAGCTCTCTTGGGTCTCTAGCCTTCTACAGGCCCTAGATACTCTTTTAGGATGGTATTTGATCGGTGCAAGTCATTCAGGGACTGGGCTGGTGGCAGCGATCGTTTTGTTTATTTTGAGCTCCTTTTGGCGTTCTGAGCACGTTTTTGCACTGAACCCAAAATGGTGGCCTGGCTCCCAAAATGGCCAGGCCGCGAGGCTCCTTTGTCCTGTCCACTGTCCGTCTTGCTCCCTTCACCTTCCCCAGGTCCGGCGACCCGGGGCCTTCCTTATTTGGGCATGTACTTTCCCGCGAAACGTGGTTGCTTTCGCGGGCTTCTACATGTCGTTTGCGTGCCTCCAGGGTGTGGGCTGGGATGTCTGGTCCCAATACACATCCTGGGTGCCAGAGAGTCTAGGGTGGTGTGAATGCCTGGGACCACCGTGGTCCGTGATTGGTCCACGTATGGTATGTGTTTTGATGAGCGGATCTCCCATTGGCTCCCCTCCGTTTTGGCGCGAAGGGAACCGTGGATAAGAGGGGGCTGGAAACACCACTACCATGTCGATCTCCTGAGTTCTCACGAACGAAGGAATACAGGAGCCAAGTATCCTGCAACTACGAGGCTGGACCGAGGAATCGCTGGTGACCCGCTGAAGGAATCCTCCTTTGCACTGCTGTCGTCCGGAGAGCCCCTGTCCCCCTTTGATCGAACCAGAAGGCCTGTACTGGTGCTTCGACCTTTGGAATAGCAGGAACAGCTATTCCCGGCATCTTCAACCATCTCCTGCCAAGTAAGCCTTCGGAAGCGTCTCTGGGCCATCCAGTTGACTGACCAGCTTACCAAGGAGGTTGGCTCTGCAACCGCCGCCAGGTTGTGTTGTATTGCGAGTCCTTGACCCTCTCCCACGCTTCGTACGCTTGGCGTCCCCAGGTCTGAAGGGAGGAGGGTTCATTTGGCTCGAATACACACGGCTGCTCCGTTGTCCTGTGCGGCAACAAAACTGTGCCGGTTTCGTCGATTGGGACGTCTTTTTGCTCTACACGACTACAAAGCGTCTCCTGCTCTTCTGAACCTGCCAGCTGCTGAAACTATCGTGGAGAAGCCTGGGTCTGCTTGCTTCGGGGACCGGTGAGTAGTATATCTAGGATCTGGTCGCCCTCCTGCAGTATCCCATTGCTTTTCCCCGCTGTGTAAAAACAGCACCCTTTTGCCGCGCTCGCGCTCTGCTTCTGCCCGCTGTGGAGGCTGCGCTTGAGCTGCGGAACCTGTTCTTCTTCTGCTGTGCACTAACGTGAACTGCCTGACTTCCTCCGAAGAGCTTCCCCTTGTGTCCGTCGGCACTGGCGTGGCAGGTACTTTGAGCACAAGGCTCCACTCTTCGCAGGGCTCGGACTTCCATCTAGTTAGGTGCCTATGAAGGCGAACTAAGTCGAAAGCATTATCGCACTGCCTGTTTTCCTTCCCTGGCAGGTGGACTACATATTTCGTGCTTTAAACGCTTGCGACTGTGTATTTGTATATATATTGTGTTGATATGGTATGTGTTGGTTTAATATTGTGATATTGTGATTTTCTCGCTGCGGTCATTATTTTAAAGGCCTTAAAATAAATGTGTATCTATTTTTGATATAACAACTGTTTGGAGTAGTTTGTCAGCGCTCTTGCTTTGTGTGCTCACTGCGGGCCTTCAGTCACCCTCACCCCTCTTGAGACCTAGTCTTGACCGCCGCGATCGCTACCTTGATTGGTCTGGCTTGTCCAGAGGTTACCCTGTTCCAAGTAATTAGGTTGGCCTTCTGAACTTCTGCGCCACCAGGACAGAGTTCAGAAATCCGTCTTAACAAATTGGTGTACAGCGGTGGGATACGACTGAAGGTATCCAGTGTTGCGCTCGAACTAAGGCATTTCAGGTTATTCCAAACAGTACACGTAGTGAATTGTTATAGTATAACTTTAAAAAGGCCATAGTCCTATCAAACAGTATGGAAACAAGTACGTTGTTAACTTTAAATGCTTCCAAGTCAGAAACATTGAAAAAGATGTGTGCGGAGAGAGGTGTTTCCTCTCAAGGCACGAAATTGGAAATGATCCAAAGAATCGTGGCGTGGCAGGAAGCGCAGCTTGACGCTATAACTTCCGAGGACAGTGCAGAAGGTGGTGGGGCTGCTCTCACTGGCAGAACCGACGTTTCTGCCGCTGCACTGATCCATCACGACCACGAGGACAGGGAGGATGTAATGTCTAATGTTTCCTCTGCCAGTGCTGATGGGGAGGCTATGCTTGAATTCAAGAAGCAAGAGCTGCGGTTCAGGCAGCAGGAGCTTGAATTCAGCATAGCCAAACTAAAAATCGAACAGGCAGAAAAACAAAAAGACAGGGATCACCAGTTGGAACTGGCCAAGCTTCAAGTTGCAAATGGATCCAAGGGTCCTGGACATGGGTCTGGGGCCTCCTCTCATCCACGGTTTCCAAAAGATCTGCTCAGTGTGTATGAAGAGAGGAATGACATTATGGACTGGCTGAATGCGTTTGAGTATGCATGCGAGGTCCAGGAAGTTGACAATGCTGATAAGATTGCGTGGTTGCTCAGTAGACTGCCCCATTCTGGCTGTAGTGCCATTATGGAAATGTCGAAGGCTGAGCGGGCTGATTTCGCAATGTTAAAGCAGACTCTCATTTTAAAGTTTGGGAAGACTCCGGCCCAATATTTAAAGCGTTTTCGAGAGTATAAGAAAAAGGAAGGTGGTACTTGGGTATCTTATGTCGCCGAATCTTTGAAAAACTTAACTGGCTGGGTCGAAGGCTATAAGGTTTCTACCTTCGACGGCATGATAAATCTTGTCATGCTGGAACACATTTTTGCTTCTTCTTCCCCGGAGCTTAAGCAGCATTTGGCCGATTCGAAGGAGATAGATCCTAAGAAGCTGGCCATTGCAGCAGACTTATGGGTGTCACATCGAGTGTCCCATAAGGACAAAACTCATCCTGGTAAGCAGGAGGAGGGGAAAAAGTCCAAAGATGTGGAGGGTGGGGAATCTGCTAAATCTTCTTCCCAAAAGGGCCACAAAAAGAAAAACAAGGGTAAGACACAAGAGAACTCACAGGGTAGTGGAGGTGCGCCTCCGAAACAGAACTCTGGTTACAATAAGCCTCCCTACGTAAACAGACCCACTGGGGCTTGTTTTTCTTGTGGAACAACTGACCATGTGAAGGGGGATCCCCGTTGTAAGGTTAGACCTTTGGGGGTCCACTCCGCTAATCTGGCCCTCTCCTCCTACGAGGAAGAAGAGATTACAGGAGCATCCTTCTCCTCGGACTCATTTCCCAGCGGAATAGAGGCCGAGGTAGTTTTAGTGTCCCTGGGTTCCTGGGAGCCTAAAGTCGCAGAGGCGTATGCTAGGATTCCGGATAATACCAAGCACTACTTTAAAGACAGTGTGCTGATCAATGGAGTGGATACTCCAGCTCTTAGGGATAGTGGGTGCAGTCGAACTGTAGTGGATTCTACCTTGGTAGACTCAGAGGAAGTTGCCAGAGCTACTCTGATGCCCACTAAGTTGGCTGACGGCCCCCTCCGTATGTTTCCCGTGATCCCTGTTAATCTAACTTTAAATGGTACAGCTGTCAGGATTCCAGTGAGCATTCAGAGAAACGTCCCGGGAAAGGTCTTATTAGGTAATGATCTCAGAGCTTTAGGGCTCGTAGGAGACACTGCCGAACGACCCTACACACGGTCTCAAGCACGGGCGGCATTGGCCAAGTCCAATACGTCGCCCCAGCCGAAGGGGCAACCCGAGGCGAAAGGAGTCTACAAGTCAAGACGGGGGAAAGAGAATATTCCCCCGAGCTCGCCTACCACTGCGGTGGAGGGAGTTGGTCAATCGCCCGAGCCTGACGAGGAGGTGGCGATGCCTGAAGTATTCGACCCCAACGATCATCCCGAACTAAAAGACTTGTTAGTTGAAGGAGGTCCTGATAGGGACGAATTCAGTAAAGGCCAACGTGAGTGCCCATCTCTGGAAGGCCTAAGGAGACAGGCCTGCTCCCAGCTTGAGGGTGAACCTCCTGGGAAGCATAGGATTTATTGGGAAGGTGGACTCCTGTATAGTGAGCCCACAGAGTCTACAGAAGGAGACCATAGGAGGTTGGTGGTTCCCCTTGCTGTTAGACCCTTCCTCCTGCAGTTGGCGCATGAAGTTCCCCTTGCTGGTCACCTTGGTATGAAGAGGACCAAGCAAAGGTTATCCATGCACTTCTACTGGCCCAAGATGGGGGTGCAAGTAGAAAGTCACTGCAGGAGTTGCGCCTCCTGCCAGTTGTCTGGTAAGGTTGGCGCGACAATCCAAGCTCCGTTGGTACCGCTCCCAGTTGTGGGGGTACCATTTGAAAGGGTAGGGATCGACATCGTCGGTCCCCTTGACCCGCAAACATCCTCGGGCAATAGGTTTATCCTGGTGCTGGTCGACCATGCAACCAGGTATCCTGAGGCCATCCCATTGAAAACTGTAACTGCCAAGTCAGTTGCAAAAGCTTTACTCGGCATATTTACTAGGGTTGGCTTCCCTAAAGAAGTTGTGTCAGATCGTGGCAGCAACTTTA
This sequence comes from Ambystoma mexicanum, assembly GCF_040938575.1. NCBI lineage: Eukaryota > Metazoa > Chordata > Amphibia > Caudata > Ambystomatidae > Ambystoma > Ambystoma mexicanum. The sequence continues at coordinate 646,983,774 of NC_090940.1, read as the reverse complement.
TGTCGAAGTATATGCAGGCTGTGTGGAAAGAATGTGGGGTCACCTACAAGTTCTCTTCTGCATACCACCCCCAGACCAATGGTCTGGTGGAACGTTTCAACAGAACGTTAAAGAGCATGATTGGGGCTCTGGAGGAGCCCCAGAGAAGAAAATGGGATCTTCTTTTACCATGCTTGCTGTTTGCCTACCGAGAGGTACCACAGGAGGGTGTTGGCTTCAGCCCCTTCGAACTTCTGTTCGGTCATCCCGTACGGGGACCCTTAGCCATTGTCAAGGAGGGATGGGAGATGCCCACTCCCCCTGTCACTACCAATGTAGTTGACTATGTGCTAGGGCTCAGAAAACGGATGGTACTTCTGATGGGCTTGGCTAGTGATAAGTTGAAGGCAGGGCAAGCGCTGGTGAAACATTGGTACGACCAGAAAGCTTCCCTCATCAACTTTACACCTGGTCAGCAAGTCCTGATCATGAATCCAATAAGGCCTCGCGCTTTACAGGACAAATGGTCAGGCCCTTACACAGTGGTGGAGCCCCTGGGTGAGGTGAACTATTTAGTGGACCTTGGAAGGCCTGGACAGGCTCCAAAAGTGTTCCACGTAAATAGGCTGAAGGCTTTCGTCCCAAGAGTCGAAATCGCAGCACTGCTACTGGCGTCAGACGTTGAGGAAGAGGAGTCAGAACCTCTCCCCGACCTGTTCCAGAGCGGTCCTTCAGATAGCTCCGTTGAGGGTGTCCGAGTGGCCCCTCACCTGACTTCTGATCAGCAGGCTGAGGTGAAAAGTTTGCTTAGGCAGTTTTCCCCCCTGTTTTCACAGTCCCCTGGTTTGACACCTTGGTGCAAACATAACATTGACACAGGAGACAGTGTACCTACCAAAAGTAGGGGATACAGGATGTCAGATAAAGTACGGTCTTATATTAAGACCGAGGTCAACAAAATGTTAGACCTTGGGGTGATTGAACCCTCTAGTAGTCCTTGGTCCAGTCCTGTGGTTCTGGTTCCAAAGGCAGGCACTTCTGAATTGAGGTTCTGCGTGGATTACAGGGCTCTGAATGCTGTCACCAAGACAGATGCCCACCCCTTGCCTCGAACAGATGAGCTGGTGGATACTTTGGGTGCCTCCAAGTACCTCAGCACGTTTGACCTTACTGCTGGCTATTGGCAAATAGCTTTAGCAGAACATGCCAGGGAGAAGACGGCATTTTCGACACCAGACGGCCTTTACCAATTCCGGGTAATGCCGTTCGGGTTGAAGAATGCACCTGCCACTTTCCAGAGGCTTGTGAATCATGTGTTGAATGGGTTGGACGAATTCTGTCTTGCATATCTGGACGATATAGCAGTTTTCAGTGCCACCTGGGAAGACCATGTGAAACACCTCGGGATTGTGCTCCAGGCTCTTCAGAAAGCCCACTTGACCATAAAGGCGAGTAAATGCCAGATTGGACAAGGCTCAGTGGTTTACCTTGGACATGAAGTAGGTGGAGGGAGGATACAGCCTCTACCCAGTAAAGTACAAGCAGTACAAGACTGGCCTACCCCCACTACGCAAACCCAAGTGAGAGCCTTCTTAGGACTCACGGGGTATTATCGCAATTTTGTGGCAGACTATGGCACCATAGCTGCTCCTCTGACTGCCCTCACAACTCCGAAGAAACCCAAGAAGGTAACTTGGACCGACGAGTGTGAGAAAGCCTTCAATGGCTTAAAAGACTCCTTGTGCCAGGCCCCTGTCCTAAGGGCCCCTGATTATCAAAGACCTTTTATCGTGCAGACGGATGCCTCTGACACTGGGATAGGAGCTGTACTATCACAAGTAGATGAGAAGGGTAAGGAACACCCTATCGGTTTTATTAGTCGCCAGCTTAAGGACAGAGAGCTCAGGTGGTCCACGGTAGAGAAAGAATGTTTCTCTGTTGTGTGGGCCCTAAGGAAGCTGAGGCCCTACCTCTATGGGACCCACTTCACTGTGCAGACTGACCATAAGCCGTTAAAGTGGCTAATGAACATGAAGGGGGAGAATCCAAAGTTGCTTAGGTGGTCCATAAGTCTTCAAGGCTTCGACTTCACTATTGAGCATAGACCAGGTGTCCAACATAGCAATGCTGATGGGTTGTCCAGAATGTTTAACCGACCTGAACAAGAAACTCATCCAGGGGTGGATTAGTTCCCCCTGTCCATAGTCTGGGAGGGGCGAGTGTTAGGAAAGATTTCGTAATTGTAGGGAATTTTCCTTCCATGTGGCAACCCCTAAACTTTTTGCTATTGTTTTTAACCTTGTTGTTGACTTTGCCAGAGAAGTACAGCCTTGGGCCGCACTTCTCTGGGCTTTCGCTCCTTTCTTACGGGGAAACTGACATGCCCTTAAGACAGTCAGTACCGGGGAACGTGGTTTCCCGTAGTTTCTTCTATCGTGTCGCAGCTTTAGTGCAACACGACACAAGAGGGCACTGTAAGCTAAGTTACAGCTCTCTTGGGTCTCTAGCCTTCTACAGGCCCTAGATACTCTTTTAGGATGGTATTTGATCGGTGCAAGTCATTCAGGGACTGGGCTGGTGGCAGCGATCGTTTTGTTTATTTTGAGCTCCTTTTGGCGTTCTGAGCACGTTTTTGCACTGAACCCAAAATGGTGGCCTGGCTCCCAAAATGGCCAGGCCGCGAGGCTCCTTTGTCCTGTCCACTGTCCGTCTTGCTCCCTTCACCTTCCCCAGGTCCGGCGACCCGGGGCCTTCCTTATTTGGGCATGTACTTTCCCGCGAAACGTGGTTGCTTTCGCGGGCTTCTACATGTCGTTTGCGTGCCTCCAGGGTGTGGGCTGGGATGTCTGGTCCCAATACACATCCTGGGTGCCAGAGAGTCTAGGGTGGTGTGAATGCCTGGGACCACCGTGGTCCGTGATTGGTCCACGTATGGTATGTGTTTTGATGAGCGGATCTCCCATTGGCTCCCCTCCGTTTTGGCGCGAAGGGAACCGTGGATAAGAGGGGGCTGGAAACACCACTACCATGTCGATCTCCTGAGTTCTCATGAACGAAGGAATACAGGAGCCAAGTATCCTGCAACTACGAGGCTGGACCGAGGAATCGCTGGTGACCCGCTGAAGGAATCCTCCTTTGCACTGCTGTCGTCCGGAGAGCCCCTGTCCCCCTTTGATCGAACCAGAAGGCCTGTACTGGTGCTTCGACCTTTGGAATAGCAGGAACAGCTATTCCCGGCATCTTCAACCATCTCCTGCCAAGTAAGCCTTCGGAAGCGTCTCTGGGCCATCCAGTTGACTGACCAGCTTACCAAGGAGGTTGGCTCTGCAACCGCCGCCAGGTTGTGTTGTATTGCGAGTCCTTGACCCTCTCCCACGCTTCATACGCTTGGCGTCCCCAGGTCTGAAGGGAGGAGGGTTCATTTGGCTCGAATACACACGGCCGCTCCGTTGTCCTGTGCGGCAACAAAACTGTGCCGGTTTCGTCGATTGGGACGTCTTTTTGCTCTACACGACTACAAAGCGTCTCCTGCTCTTCTGAACCTGCCAGCTGCTGAAACTATCGTGGAGAAGCCTGGGTCTGCTTGCTTCGGGGACCGGTGAGTAGTATATCTAGGATCTGGTCGCCCTCCTGCAGTATCCCATTGCTTTTCCCCGCTGTGTAAAAACAACACCCTTTTGCCGCGCTCGCGCTCTGCTTCTGCCCGCTGTGGAGGCTGCGCTTGAGCTGCGGAACCTGTTCTTCTTCTGCTGTGCACTAACGTGAACTGCCTGACTTCCTCCGAAGAGCTTCCCCTTGTGTCCGTCGGCACTGGCGTGGCAGGTACTTTGAGCACAAGGCTCCACTCTTCGCAGGGCTCGGACTTCCATCTAGTTAGGTGCCTATGAAGGCGAACTAAGTCGAAAGCATTATCGCACTGCCTGTTTTCCTTCCCTGGCAGGTGGACTACATATTTCGTGCTTTAAACGCTTGCAACTGTGTATTTGTATATATATTGTGTTGATATGGTATGTGTTGGTTTAATATTGTGATATTGTGATTTTCTCGCTGCGGTCATTATTTTAAAGGCCTTAAAATAAATGTGTATCTATTTTTGATATAACAACTGTTTGGAGTAGTTTGTCAGCGCTCTTGCTTTGTGTGCTCACTGCGGGCCTTCAGTCACCCTCACCCCTCTTGAGACCTAGTCTTGACCGCCGCGATCGCTACCTTGATTGGTCTGGCTTGTCCAGAGGTTACCCTGTTCCAAGTAATTAGGTTGGCCTTCTGAACTTCTGCGCCACCAGGACAGAGTTCAGAAATCCGTCTTAACAGGGGGCCCATGCAGGTGGCCAGGCCGACACAGAATTAAATGCACTAAAAGCTGGAAACTGAAGCAGATACATGGTGAACTAACACGTGACCAGCCAGGCGCGAAGAAGTACCATCGCCTGATGTCATCCAGGACCCGAGGATGCCATAACTTTTCCCGAGAGACTACAGTTTCGAGGCCATCCCTAGCCAACTAATTGACACGTCGCACTAAAACACTGATTGATGGAAGGGAGGGAGGGAGGGAGGGTGAAACTTGGGACACCAGGCTCAGGGGTGTCTATTCTGCATGCTGCTTATTAAAGTGGAGATTTATGTTTAGGGGTGTAACCTGCCCAATCACAAGGGACCATGTAATCTAGGGTCCTATAGACACTGTAGCCAATGAGACGTGATACGTGTAGTGACGCCAATCACGTGTGATATAGAGGGATGGGTGTAGACGCCCACCCGATAACAGTTATCCAATCAACATGCTCCATTATCATATACAGATATAACACCTATATTTAAGTTACCTTTCCTAACCAATTATATTGCATGATGATTTTTTATAGAAATTAGACGTCAATGATGACGATTTGTGCCTATAAAAATTGTTGTTCAACTGAAGTTCGTGGAAGTCGGAGCGAGACCGATGATCGCACTACAGCTGATTCCCATTTGTTTCCCTGTTTGATGTATGTATCATTAAACGGACTTCCCTTTGCCAAACTACTGAGTCCTCGTTATTGAGTCCTGTTGGAGTAAGTAAATCCTGCACCCCCTTTCCTCACATGGTGCAGCTAATCTTGTCTTACAAGTTCTAGAGGGTGAGTTCTGACCAGTGGGCCGGTCAGCGAATTCCTCTCCCCGTGAACACTTGGTAGCGTGAGGATGGTTACAGCCATCAATTATAGATTATAGATTGATATAGTCATAAGACACCCTTAGACCGAAGGCACAAAGTAACTCTGGGCCTTCGGTAAGATCACGAGTCCTTTCGCCATTCCGGCTGAGTAGACGGATGAAGCTTCCCGTGGACAATGATAGAGTAAAATTTCAAAAAATCTGCAGTGGGTCTGAAGGAAGCCGCCTTTCCAAGCATAACCCTTCTCATTCCCCCAGGCAGCGGATCGATCGAAAACCTTAAAAGCAGGAAGAGGAAGGGGCGGTGATCCCGAAGTTCCAGAGAGGAAACAATGCGATCGGTGAGTGAAACAGTAAACTCGTTACTTTGGCAAATGTCGTGTAGGCATTAGAGCCAGCAAGGGAAAGGTAACGGAGGGTGGTGGAGAAACAATAAAATAGAAGTAGAGAAGACTATATATATATATATATATATATAGATAGGGGTTAATGACTCAAGCATAAGAAATAAAACGTAAATCAGGGGGGCACCTGAAGTAAAAATGTAAATCAGGGGGGCACCTGAAGTAAAAAGTAAAGATTCGCCTTGTTCCTGCACTTTAAAGAGTGGTCAGAAGGAACGTGAACCCAGAGCCCACAGTGGGGGGACGATTAGGCTACGATTATGTTTAAAGACGTAATAAGGGGGTTTGTTCAAATCCCATGGTGGGGCAGTGATTGGAAGGCAGGTATATGTATGACCAGCTGGCGTCTGTCTAGTCTGTCGTATATGTCCTGTGTATGTCAAATGTGAAATTATTGTATTATTTATTGATTGCAATGCATTTTGGCTTTACGCGATTTCGTGACTAAGAGGGAATCGCCTTTGAATTGATGAGTTTTGAGCAAATTGTTGATACAAAATTTGGCGGGAAAAGGTTGGATTGGAGCTTGCGTATTTAGTGCTCGCTCATACTAGTGGAAAGCTAAAGGAACTGTGTGTGAATATTGTTGGTGACAAAAATTAAGAATGGAGGAAGTTACCCCACTTGCGCATTTATGTAAGCAGCTGCCCAAGCATGCAGTAAAGTTGAAAAAATACAGTCAGGAGTGGGTTAAGGGTACTGCCAATAAGATGTTTATGCCTTGGCCCCAGAACGGGTCACTGTCTAAGGCTGTTTTACAGCACATGACAACATTCCTACACGCCACATATACCGGCAAGAAGCTAGAAAAACGCCTTGCTGTCCTCGAACTTTGGAAAATGTTCGAGCAAGCGAAGGAAGAAGAACCACCCGCAGACTGGATATTAAACGTATGTACGGAGGGGGGTGAGACGCCTACCGCGCCACCTGCCCCGCCGGAACCAGTCATTGAGGGAAGCAAGTCAGAGGGTCTTTACCCGTTGAGAGAGCTCAAAGTAGACACAGGGAATAGCAACCCAGCATATGAGTCACCTACATGCAGTAGTGACGAGATGAAAGAGAAGGAACAGGAAATTGATATGACCTCCACAGTTCCGAGGGACAAGGAGAGGCGCAGCGATGGAAGAAAGGATCAGGGACAGACTAGTGCACCCCTCGATAGGGAGAGGGAGGGAAAAAAGCGGAAAGGAAGTGATGAGTTAGCATTCGCAAAAGACGAATGGATGAAAGGACAGATATTATTGAAATTAGATGGAAAAGGAAGTGATGACGTAAGACCGAGTGAACGGTATGATGAGGCGCAAAGAAGGGAAAAGGAGAAAGAACAAGACATGAGAGACGAGAGAGTAAGAAAGAAGGATAGGTTGAGGAGAGAACAACTACAGGCAGAACATGCTAAAGTTGGAGGAAGAAAGGAGAGTGCACGAAAAGAAAGTGAAGAAGCGAGAAGATGAGGAAAGTAGAAGGGCAAAGGAACGTAGAAACGAACAAATGAGAGAAGTAGATTTGGCTAGAGATGAAGCAAAGAAGCGAAAGGAAATAAATGAGGAAGCAGAACACAAGCGTAGACAGAGGGCACAAGATCTTGAGTATTTGGAACGGGAAGTCATTAAACCCATCCTGTTGTAGACTGGGAAGACATAGAAGAATTCTTTCCTGCTAGCGATGCGGTACCAGGTACAAGCGGGACAAATATTGACGATGATTTCGACACCAGAAGCATCGGGGAAACTACTGATAGAATATATGATGAGATGGGACTGGAACTAATCTCCCAAGGAGCAAGGGCGGATGAGCGCTTAGAAAGCACTCAGCTATATGACACTGAGGATGTCACCCGAAGTAGTGGGAGTAGGGGACTGTCCCTAGATAGACTAGAAATTGGACAGAACGAAGATGATGCAAGGAGTTGTGTAAACAAGGAGTATTCAGAGTCTGACTCCGGTGGGGAAACGGAGGAAGTGGCGCATGACGAAGGGAGACGGTGCAAAAAGCGGCTCCCAGGGGACCGAGATATACGCTGGTCAGATGCTGGCGGGTCCATAAGTAGGGCACCAAAAGCCGCTGGACAGTCCAGCCGACATGGAGAAACACCCCGCGGTCAGAGGGGGCGTCGGCGCCTGCCTATGCAGAAAGGTTAAGGGCATTGCCAGGCAGACGGCAAGGTGGGAACGTAACCCCGGCGGTAGACCGGAGAACTATGGGGAAAGAGAAGGAGGACTGTGCTTTCCAATTCCCGTTGCTAGAAAAGGGGGGAGCAAGACCACAATATATTCCATGGCCACACATGGACCGAGAGAACCTTAAAAATAAGCTTCCACTGGCCACCAGGGGGCGCACGGACGATGACAGCCTCCGTGTGAGCTCCTAACCCACGGGCCCCAAAAGTGAGTTGAGCCCCCACTTTGGCCCCCCCCCCGTGTCCAACAACGACAGCCTGAGCCACTGGAAGCGCCCCCCTACCCCTCGAGCGAAAACCCGGCGGAAATCGGACCTTCGGTCCGTGAGAAAAGTCCAGCGGAATCAGCCTCCCCCCCACCTGTGGGGACACCGACGTGAGAGAAGGCCGTGGCCCGCGGCACCTGACTCCGCCCCCGGCTCTCCTCGCGGGAGACCAGCGCGGCGTGGGGGCTCTGGAGGAGAGAGCAGCGGACCGCTGACCGCCGACCGTTCCGGGGCACTTTGAGGGCCGGCCCCCCCCAGGCGTCCAAAAAGGCAGACTCCTCGAGCGGCTGTTTCCGCATCGCAGGGGATCGGCCCTGCGGAGGTGAGTGCCCGCCAAGTCTTGAGAGCTTCGGAGCGCATCGCCCCGGTGGGGGGCCGCTCTGCCCCCCCGGATTAGAACAACTGCACGGGGGCGGCCAGGACCCCCCCGCAGCAGCAGAAGATCTGAATCTCCCACAGCCAAGGGAGGCCTGCCGTGAGCCTGACCCCCGTGACACCCCCCTCCGAGAATCCCCAGGGAGCCCCCTAATCAGAGCACAAGGGCCAACCAGAAGGGGCCCTAATTTGGTAACGGTGCCGCGGTCCTGTCATCCTACGCACCGGCTACAACGCGGGTTCCCGCGCTACGTGGCTCGTGGCCCACAAGGTCGCGCTCCCCGCCTAGCTGCGGGGGACCCGCACAGCAGTAGGGGAGGGGAGGAGAAAGTGAACGTCTCGACCTCCAGTGTCCTCGGCGGGACACGATCACACACCTACGGAAGACTCTGTTGCCGGGGGTCTCTCCCCACGCAGCGAACTCGCCTACACACGAAAGGGGGGCGGAGGGTTGGGCCCCCACTCCTGGGGCGTGTGCCCTCCTCTGCAAGGCCCCAATTTACGAACTGAACGGGACAAAGACAAGAGGCCCTGCAATTGGGAAACAGTGAAATACATGGAGGCGCTCACCCCCCCATTGCATCTGCACCTCGAATCCTCGCCCTGAGACCTGGGCCCACATACCCCCACCAGTGCCCCGCTACAGGCCGATATCGACACCTAAGGCCCCCCAAAAAGACGCTGGATCCAACGAAGGACACAGACCAGTGCGGAGGGTAGAGCCCCTGGAGACAGGGCGTGTGCCTCCTCCCACTTCCACCAAAAGAACCTACGAGGACAACCACCCTGGTGCTCTCCGACATTCCTCACGTGCCTTTCAACACACTAGTCCCGAAGGTATGGCCCCCGATCCCGGGGTGTGTGCCTCCTCGCTGGCTAGTGCTCCATGAACATACCAAGCAAGCTTGCCAAATACGCCTACATCCCACTATCTCAGGCTCCCGACCCTAGATCAACAATGTCAGTACAAGCCATCGAAACGGGTGCAGCTGCCACTAAGGGAGATATCGCCGCCCTCCTAGCCGAAATTCGAAACATGGGCGCCAACCTCGGCGGCAAAATGGATAAGATGACCCAAAGGATAGATAACATCGAGGAGAGACTAGAAGGGGTCGAGAACAACCAAGCCTCTATTGACACTCTAGAAGCCCAAATGGAGCTTAGAATACGAAACATAGAAAGGAAGGAGGACGAGATTCGCTTGAAGATAGACGATTTAGAAAATAGAGAGAGAAGAAATAACCTACGGTTTTTCGGAATCCCGGAGAGAGAAGGGGAGACAGAAGAAGATCTCAAGCAGACTATACATGATATCGTCAAAATCCTGACCGCGGACGAGGACATTGATGAACTCAAGACCGAGAGAATCCACAGAGCCGGCGGCCCGAGATCAGTCCTTGCCAGATTCCATAGGTATCAGGACAGAACGAGGATACTAGCTAAGGCCAGGTCTGGAGGCACTCCTACCCTTGGAGGAGCCCAGATTACTATTTTTCAGGACCTTTCATCACTGACGCTGGCCTTGCGTCGCTTGTGCGGTCCTCTCACGAGATGGCTAAAAGAACAAGGCACGAGGTACAGGTGGGGATACCCCTTCTCCCTCGCGTTTGAACATGGAAGCAGGAAGTTCCTACTCCGCTCTGAAGAAGAAATCCGAGAATGCATTGCCGACCTCCTCGGACCGGCCCCGGGGGAGGGGACTCAGGTAACACCAGCGCATGACAGAGCACGATGGGAACTTCAGGGCCCGAGAAGGAAACGAGTAAAGGGTTCCAGAAAGTACAGGCGGCCCAATGATACACCCGAACACAACAAATGACATAGTGGCTCCAAGCTTCAAATCCTGGCGAACCAGGCTTTCAAGGTCCTGGCGGGGGACCCGCTTACATCACAGATCTCGGCACTACTAGATCTGCGGTTCCGTCACACGACGGGCGAACTGCCAGTTCAGCAAAAGAGAGCTGCCGAGGAAGGAAGACTCCCGAAATCGCATGTATCATAGAACATATTAGCTCATAGTTAAAATTTCTGTTGTTTGACACACCGTTGTTTGTTACACAATCTCATGAGAAGGGGGCCGGGGGCTCAAAAATGTTATTTTGATGCTATTAGTTGATGGGGTCGTATGGCAGTCCGACAGTAGACCAGTTGTTTACATCCAGTCCAACTCGGACGCCACCACGAACAGTCACAAACCCTCATCGTAGAACTAAAGATCAACGCGATAGTTTAGAGGGTGAAGGGTATGAAGTTCAATACCCTACGGGGACGGGTGGGGGAGGGAAATGGGGAATGGCACAGCCTCAGACAAAGCCTCTGTTAAATAGAGGCAGCTACAATACTACTTCCAACATGGCAATTTCTTACAATGGGCTCCAAGACGCTGCAAAGGAATTCCACAGACGCACTGATGTCACACAGACATGATGAATCAAATGACACGCAGGGTAAGCTTAAAATTGGCACGCTGAATGTTAAGGGTCTTAACTCCCCCACCAAAAGATCGCTGGTGATGAGAGAGTTCAGGAGGGCTGAATTGGACATACTCTTCATACAGGAAACTCGATATAGCAAGGGAGAAGAGAGGAAGGTTCTCTATGCCAAGCTGGGGTCGGAATACTGGGGCTCTGGCCCGCTGAAGAAGGCAGGAGTTGGCATATTAATCAACAGAAAGATCCAATTTGAACTCTTGAAGTCATGGACGGACGTCAGTGGCAGAGCACTAGCCCTGGTGGGCAGGATACAGGGCACAGTTGTTACCCTTGTGGCAATATATGCCCCCAATACAGGACAAGACAGATTCCTACAGAGGATAATACCTAAAATCATGTGCGAAGCAGAAGGCGACGTAATTCTCAGAGGTGATCTGAACACGTGGATGGACCCGGAACAGGATAGACAATCAGGTCGCCCCACTACGCCCCCGCTCGCTGGTGCTAGACGCCCACTAGCCGCAGACATGATGGCTGCCTACAACCTCACCAACGCATGGAGACATGCCAACCCCAACCGAACTGGCTTTACCTTTTTCTCAGCGCCACAAGCAACCTTTTCCAGAATAGACTATATATACCTAACCGCAGACCTCATCACGGCAATGACCGAAGCTGTTATAAACCCTGTCTCATGGTCGGACCATGACATGGTCACGGTCACCCTTGACCAAATGGCCCTGCCTCGAAGATGTTCAAATGGCGCTGTAATGAAACCCTCTTTAAGGACCCCATCTTTCGAGAACAACTAGAGCAGGACATTACCCGATACTTTGAGATCAATAACACAGGGGAAACTTCCATGAACACAGTTTGGGAGGCAGGCAAGGCGACCTGGAGAGGGCTACTTATTAGAGAAGGAGCAGCCAAAAAAAGAGAAAGACAACTAATAGAAAATAGGATCCGGAATGAAATCACTCAACTGGACCTCATGGCACAAACGACGGATCAAGATAGACCACAAAAGATTAAAGGGGCCAATGATAAGAGAGAGGATTTAAGACAACTAGAGGCGGGAAGCATAGCACGCAAGCTACAGCATCTGAAGCAGAAACACTATGAACATGGGGACAAAGCGGGCGCCCTGCTTGCCGCAAGGCTGCGAGGCCAACGCCAAGAGAGGTGGGTGCCCACGATTCAAACAGAAGAGAACTCTTGTGAACCACTTCCTCCCAGTGTCCCTGAAGCTTTTGCCGACTTTTATGAAAAATTATATTCGGCACGCGCCCCCTTGCACACGGAAGCTATAAATGACTATCTGGATCAGGTACCCTTGCCCACTCTCCCATCTGATACAGCACTTACATTAGAAGCCCCCATCACAGGAGAAGAAATTGAAGAAGCTATCAAAAGGCTTCCAACGGGGAAAGCCCCCGGAAACGATGGATACACGGCAGGGTTCTATAAAACTTTTAAAGATGCCCTTCTCCCATTCATGGTCGCCCTATTTAACAATATCCTAAATTCCGGCGTGGCACCCGACTCCATCTCTGAAGCACTGATAACAGTCATCCCCAAGGAGGGCAAGGACCTAAAGTAGTGTACCTCCTACGGCCCAATATCTCTATTAAATATCGACGCCAACATTTATACGAGAGTCCTGGCTGCAAGACTGGAGTCACACATGCCTGCAATAATCCACAACGACCAAGTAGGTTTCATTTTAGGCAGACAAGGAGCGGACTCCACCCGGAAAACTCTTCACTTAATCCACGAGGCCCAAACTTCGCTGAGCAACCCAGCGCTACTCTCAATTGATGCCGAGAAGGCATTCGATAGAGTCGAATGGCACTTCCTCGAGGCCACATTGCAGAAGATAGGCCTAGGCCCCACACTTCACCGAGGGATCAAAGCAATCTATAAGTCCCCAATAGCATCGGTCTCGGTGAACGCCCAATTCTCCCGGTGGTTCCCCCTCAGCAGAGGTACGAGACAAGGTAGCCCCCTGTCGGCAATACTGTTCGCGCTGTCCCTAGAACCTCTTGCCGTGATGCTGCGAGCTGACCCTGCAGTGGAAGGAATCCAGGAGAATGGTAAAGAATATAAGCTAGCCTTATATACGGATGACATTTTGCTCCACCTGTCAAACCCAACGTCTTCCGTTCCGAGAGCGATCCAGCTGATAGAGGAGTACGGCACACTTTCGGGATTTAAAATCAACAAATCCAAATCTACTCTTTTTCCACTCCATGAACCATCGTCGGAACACCAAAGCGCCCTCGAGCATCTCGGGCTGATCATCGGAGGCCCGACACTGAGATACTTGGGAATTAACTTAACACAACATCTCGACGGCCTCTACAAAGCCAACTTTCCCCATCTCCTCGAGGCGCTCAAGACCGATCTCAAGAAATGGAAACCGCTAACAATATCCTGGATGGGACGCTTGAATGCAATCAAAATGGTGTCCCTCCCACGGTTTCTATACCCCTTTCAGGTCTTGCCTATCACAATTCCGGGCCAATTCTTCAAGCAAGTCAGAAAGGCCATCCTAGACTTTTTGTGGTATGGGAAGAAACCCAGAATCCCCTACGATGTCTTAATACTACCAAAAGAGCTAGGAGGGGTGGGCCTACCGGACATAGAACGTTATTATCAGGCCACACAGCTCAGAATTTTAATCCCACATCTGCGGGATAAGAAGGACCTCCAATGGGTCCAGCTAGACAACAATGTTCTATACAATGTGACTCTGGCAGAGTGGTTATGGGTCCCCAGATCGAAGTTATCGAGGAAACTGCGCAACCACCCGATACTGGGCACGTTGTGGAACATATGGAGGAAGGGGAGAGCAATGTCGGGAGTCACCACGTGGCCTTCGCCACTGAGCCATCTTTGGTCCCCTGGAATCAGAGAGGAAATCCCGGAACACGCCAGATATCAATCCTGGTTTGATGCCGGCCTCGAGAGGGTCGGTCAGCTCTGGAGAAAGGGGAAATTCATATCGATAACGGAACTGGAGGAGGCCCTCCTAATCCATCTGATACCAGTCTTCCTGTACCTACGTCTGAAAGGCGTCATATCCAGAAAGGAATGGAAAGATACCACGCAGAGAGAACTAACGCCCTTTGAGACGATCCTAGACACAACTACTACCTCTAAATGCCTCATAGCAAGAATGTACAGAGCCTTAATTACCAAAGACGACGCACCAAACCATTGTCTCAAAGCAAGATGGGAACGAGACTTCGCCAGAGAGTTCGACCTGCAAGCCTGGAACAAAATATGTGAGACACCATCCAAAATATCAATCGCGGCCCAGTATAAATTGCATGCCATAAAATTATTACATAGATGGCAATACGACCCACAAAGACTGTCCAAAATGTTCCAGACCTCCAGCCCGAGATGCTGGCGACAATGTGGGATGTACGCCGATTACTGGCAAATGTGGTGGGCCTGCCCAAAGGTCCGCATTTACTGGCAGGAGGTCCTGGGATGGATCAAACAGCTGGACGGCATAGATAGGGAAATGTCACCCCTCCTGATCCTATTTGGCCTCGAAGAAGAAGATGACGAAATGATAAGGATAAAAGGTTTGATATCTCCCCTCTTACTTGTGGCAAGAGCTGCCCTTGTGATAAAATGGAAAGCCCCTCGCTTACCTGATAAGAAGGACTGGATACAGATCGCTACAAATATTTACACTATAGAAAAAATAACAGCAATACTCCATGACAAAGCCGCGCGACAAGAGGAAGTCTGGTTCGATTTCACTGCGCAATACATCTCGCGTTCAACCATAGAAGGTTCGACACAGCAAGAAAACTAACTCCTGACCCATGCTACCAATGACTGGAAAACCGAAAGACCCTTTGTTGGCAACGCTTGCATGTCACAGACCATAGAGGAGATCTATGACCTTAGGACGATTCAAGATACGCGTCACGCAGCCTACTACGATTCAGAATGTCAATGCCCCGAAGGAAGTGGACTTGAAAGATGGGGGTGGGAGGGGGGGGCTTTTCTTTTCCCCCTTTTTTTTCTCCCTTTCTGGTTTCCTTTCCTTTTGCTCTTTCCTGGAATAATGAGCATTAATGTTGATAACTGTTGTTAAGGTGGACTTGAATATTATACTGAAGCAGCTCGCAATGCATAACGTGTACCCACCTGTATGTTCATATTCCATGTTAAAATCAATAAAAGTCAAATTTCAAAAAAAAAAAAAAATAAGCTTCCAATGCTGACATCGGGAGCCGGAAAATGGATACATGAGTTAGAGAAAATGACGGGGGGTTTCACCTTACCTATAGGGGACATTAAGGGCCTCCTATTGCCATACTGGGTGAAAGAGCCGATGATGTATGGAAACTGGCAGGCTACCCTAGGGTAACCCTAACTGACACCTCCCATGATGGAGTGCCATTTAATAACTGTAGAGCAGCAGTGTGGAAAGTGATGCGTACGCTATATCCAGACACGTCTGATATGGGAGCTACAATGACTCGAAAAATGAAAGAGTCAGAGGATCCGTTGCTTTATATCCAAAAATTTTCAGGACGCGTGGGTACTCAAAACGCATGAGTCTTGGACAAAATCTATCCCTGTATTCTATCACATATTGTGCCAAGGGTTACCAGAACCAGTGCAAAAACAGCTCAAGAAATTGGTAGGAATAGAAGCTAAACCATGGGCCGAAATCCAGTTGACAATTGCACATTACTGTTGTCTGTTGCAAGAAAAGAATTGGAAGAAGGAGGCAACGCGTAAGGGGGAGGAAGAAAAGCTGGTGCAAAGGAAGCTCTCGAAGTATGCTCTCGAGGGAGCAATGCTCACCAGCCCGGCCGAACCAAGCATACAGCAAGCGACTAACCCCTCGCAAAATAATCAAGGTAGCACAGGATTTTACCCGAGGGGAAGAGGGTTTGGAAATGGAGGATGGCAGAGTAATCAGTGAGGGTTTCGTGGTAACCAAGGAGGGTTTCAGAATGTTCAAGGTGGCTTCCAGAACACACAGATGGGCAATCCAACTATGCCAGATGGACAGATGGCGCAACCACCGCCAGTATTTTGGCTGTGTGGTATGACTGGACATGTGGCACGCATGTGCAGAAGCTATGGCATGTGGCAAAATAACCAAGGGATGGGGCAGGCATGGCGAATCAACCCTCCATCCCGCAACAGGGCGGTGCCCAAAATTACACGGTGCAGCAGCAGGCGCAGGCTTGCAGCAAGGTGCACAGCAAGTAGTTCAACCACCGAACATGGGGAGTATGCCACAAGTACAACCCCAGCAGGCACCACTGCAGATGACCCAGGGCAATAATCCCGGAGGGGGAATTAACCCTGGAAATGGGGGAAACCCACAAGTGTACAGTGGACTGAACCTATATATAAAATAGGACAGCTCACGGGAGACCCTGATGTGTTCTATCCTATCAGTGACACCAGACCCTAATAGGGAACCTAGGGTGAATGTCACCATAGGGAGTAGAGAATATTCCTTCCTAGCTGACATGGGTGCAACGCGTTCGTGCATATGAGAAGGCACATTTTCCTTGTCTGGCAAGGCCATAGATACTCAGAGTTTCACCGGAGCTCATAGTAGAGTTCCCTTTACAGATGCACTCCCAGTCTCAGTAGGGGAGCGCGAAATGAATGTACTTCTATTATATTCTCGTCAGTCCCCAGTAAATATCATGGGTCGGGACTTGATGACAAAGTTGAATATGACCATCTCGTTCACAGAGGATGGCATAGTGTGCTCCACCCCAGGGATGCATTATTCAAACGTGTATGAAATGATCAGAGCATACTCTGGATGTGCAGCTATGAGAGCTGTACCACTGGAGCCAGAAGTTTTCGCATATGGCGTACGAGTGCTTATGATGGAATTGCCAGGCCTCACAGACAAAACTATGAGAGCCCCTGATGAGTTTCTATTCAGACCAAGAATACCCATGCACGAAGAGGAGGGACAAGTATTTCCCTCAATGATACAATCTGTCACAGTGCGAGGAAAAGTGGTATTAGTCGCCATCAAAGAAGGGTATCGAGTGACTGACATCATCGATGATGATCTGTTCGAAGAACACCCTGACCTAGAAGAGACAAGAGTGGAAGTGAGTCTCATATTTTGGGTCAAAATGATCAGAAGGGAGGTACCACAGAGAATGATGTTGGCACTAAAACGTCCAGAATACTTTGAAAATGACATGGCCCAAGTGCCTGCCGCAGTATGGACTACTGGGACCTATGATGTAGGTCTCCTGAAAGGGGCGGGTGAAGTGAAAATCAAATTAAAGCAAGGAGTAATTTTACCACGAGCGTGACAATATCCCATGTCCAGAGAGGCAGATGAAGGAATCGCGAAGACTATCTCCACCATGATGGACTAAGGCATCCTAGTGACGTCAGAATCACCTTGCAACACAGTGATTTATCCAGTCAAGAAATCAAAGGGAGGGTCCTGGCATTTAATCCATGAGGTTCTCTCCACTACCTTCAAATTACTTCTCAGAGAAGCAGTTGTCAACCGCGAGAGTGACAGAAGGTTGCAGCTTAACCTCTAAGACCACGCTCAGCACAGCCACGCTAAGGGCGAGGAAAGACGAAGTTCTCCTCGTATAAATTGAAGTAATTTGAAGGTAGTGGAGAGAACCTCATGGACTAAGAGTGTGTACTAAATAGGAGATGGTTTTCTTTTGCCTGTGATAAAGAACACAATTGGGAGGCAACTCCGCCTGTATGGCAGATACAGGAGTAAATTTAATAAGTGCATAACAGTTGAAGATTCAACAAAAGAGAGATTGCAAATTGTGGTATACCATTCAGTGTGTGAAAACCAGAACATGAACTAAGCCCGAGTGCCCTGAGGACATCACCAACAGGATACGCAATAGGGAATATTTGCCTTGCCTATTTTTCAAGAGATATATTTCTATGTTGGTTCTAGAAACACATTGTTGTATCAAGTGTTGGCACATTCCTTTTTTGCCCATATAAATTGGGAAGGGCAGAAACAAGACCGGTGGCTCCTTGTGGAGAATACACCATAGACAGGCATAAATAAGGTTTCTGACGTCTTTGTTTTTATGCCTCTAGTGAAATGCACACACAATAATATGTGGTCAAGTATGTGTTTTGAACAAATTTATGTGTTGTTTTAACATTGTGTATTTGAATTGAAGATATGTTGTGATAAATATTAAAATATGTATCTTTTTTCAACAACTACATGGTTAAGAGCCCTTGTTTCGGGGTAAAAGATGCAAAGGATTAAATATGTATACATCTAGGGTAGCTCACTCGGAGCGGTAAGGGAAGGAAGCTGATTTGTGGGATCTTTTTGATTTTGTGTTTAATCATCCTCACCCACTCAGCCCCTAAAAAGAGGATCATTGTGGCTCATGAAAATTTGATGTTGCAGTATGTAGATGACATTCTGATCTGCAGCACCACTGAAGAGCAATGCAGACGCGATTCTGTCCAGCTATTGACTATATTGGCTGAGAAGGGGTACAAGGTTGACAAGGAAAAGTTGCAGTACTGCCAACAGGAGTTGTTGTACATTGGGCAACTGATCTCACATGAGGGGAAAAAAGGTAACCCCAGAAAGGGCTGAAGCTATCATGAACACGGCCAAGCCTTGCACGATAAAACAAATGCAAAGCTTCTTAGGACTGTGCAATTATGTCCGAGCATGGGTCTTTGACTACAGCTCGTACACCAAGCCCTTGCTACAGGCCCTTAAAAAGGCCCAGGCAACACGAGAAGAAATTAAATGGAATGAAGCAATGGAGAAAGGGTTTATAGAGCTCAAGGGGGCAATTTGTAAGGCCCCAGTGTCCGGGATTCCTAATTATGCGGAGGACGTCTACTTGTTCTCACATACCGATGGCAGTTTTATGACAGCAGTGCTCGCACAGCGAACCTCGCTGGGGTACAAGCCCCTAGCATATTACAGTGGGAATCCTGACCCAGTCATGAAGGGCCATTTCCCATGCGAACAAAACCTAGCTGCTGAAGCATTCGCTATCGAAAAGGCATTGTCCATTGTGATGGGATGCTCCATGACATTGTGTGTTGAGCACTCACTGTTTGCCATACTAGAAAAGCCAAAGGGCACACTGACATCTCAAAGAGCAATCGCCTATGAGGTGATTATCTCCAACCCATCGATCAAAATAGTGCAATGTAAAACTGTGAACCCTGCTACATTCATACCTGAGCCAGTCACAGAGGGAGAACCCATACACGACTGTGCGAACTATGAGGAATTCTATGATGAGATCCCCAGGGTAAATGGAAATGCCCTGGCAGGTGGAGAGATCATCTTTATTGACGGGTCTTCAAGAATTGACCAAGAAGACGGACAAAGGTATATAGGCGTGGCCGTGGTAAAACACGTAGCGAATGGAGAGTTTCAAGTACTCGTTAGTGCACGAATACCATCTCACTATTCGGCACAGGCTGCAGAGCTATTGGCATTGATACTCGCCATTGAGAACCATGCAGACCAGGAAGTAACGGTGTATAGTGACTCCGCCTATGTGACGTCCACAGTTCACGCAGGCCTAGTGCGCTAGAAAAGGAGGGGCTACCTCCGAGCAGACGGCACGCCAGTGCAGCATGCAGCCTTATTGGGCAGGTTGATAAAAGCACTACAGCTCCCAGTGGGCCTAGCGGTCGTGAAATGCACCGCTCATACCAAGGGGACAGATTTTGTGTCTCGCGGAAATCATGAAGCGGACACGGAAGCCAAGCGCATGGCATCCAAGAATGAAACAATCATGGACGTTGAGGTGGCACGTACCCATGAAAGAATGATAATAGAACGAGCCACACCAGAGGCTTATAGCAATATGGGGCAGACCCAGCTAGTGGAGCTCCAAGGGGAGGCACCACAAGAGGAGAAGAATTTATGGAAGCTTCAAGGGTGTTCTTTAAACCCCTCTGATGGGCTGTGGAGGCAAGACAGCACTGGTAAACTAGTCATGCCTGTCGCCCTTCTGAAGGTAGCATTAGAACAACTGCACTACCCCATCCACATGACGAAAGAAAATATTGCTGCAACGCTCGCAGAAGACTGGTTCATGCTGAATTTAGCGGAGCATGTTGCATTTTTTACGGTGAACTGCATTATCTACCAGCAATTCACCGCTGGGCACACATTAAAAGTAGTGAGAGGAATCATTCCCAGACCAAATGTACCATTCCAGCACATACATATCGACTACGTCAACAGGATTCAAGTGTGCAACGGGTACAGGTATTTAATTGTGGTGGTGTGTCCCTTTTCAAGATGGGTAGAAGCAGGTCCCTGTACACACCCCGATGTAACCTGTGCCGCAAAATTTCTGGTGAGGGAAGTGTTCCCCAGATGGAGGGTGTGCGAAGTGATGAGATCAGTTAATGGGGCCCATTTTGTAAAATCAATATTTGAACAGATTAACTTGTTGCTTGGTATAAGGCACAAGTTCTCGTCACCGTATCATCCTGAGGGGAATGGGATATGTGAACGAATCAACGGCTTGCTTAAGGAAAGGTTAGCCAAGTTGAAGCTCACATTAAGGAAGGGATGGTTGCACTGTCTACCATTGGCATTGTATGCACTTCAGAACCAGCCAGGCTCCGACCATCACCGCACGCCGCACGAGATAGTTACTGGTAGAAGGATGAGGACTCCTCTTACCCCCGAGACAGAGCTAGATGTGATGCCCAGCTGACTAGGGAGGTTCTAGGAAAAGAGATGAAAGCCTATCTGGACTGTCTCACATCCAGCGCCTGTCATTTCAGGCCAGCTGCAGCGATGGCGGAAAGGGGACAGCACAGCACAAACCACAACAGATAGTGCTGATGCAGATGAAACTCACAGCCTGTGTGCACCCCTCATCTTCCCTGGAGACAGCGTCCTCGTGAGAAACTTTACAAGAAAAAGATGGGACGAGCCAAGGTTTAATGGCCCGTTTATTGTGGAGGACTGCACCCCGTCCGCTGTCAAGCTCAACGGCAGTAGAGCCTGGATCTTCCTAAATGACATCAAGCCCTTTGTAGGAGAGAGCCCTCCTGCTGCACCCAACTCCAAAGAATCTACAGACAAAGGAGAAGAACCTCAGCAAGTACAGACAAGATCCATGACAAGGAAAAAGGACGCATGAGCAGCAAAACAAAGACAGGAACTTTTTGTGCGAAATTGTAGCTTAAAATTGGACAGTTCCTCTAAAAAAAAGGGGGGATAAGGACATAAAAATAAAAAAAACGAACACTCTGTGCATCCCAGTTGCAGGGTAAAGGGAAGCACAATCAAAGCCACAATAACATTGATAAAATGAACTGTTGAAAGCACGAAATGCCCAGAGTGATACAAGAATCAAGACCCTGATAGACTAACCAAAACCTTGCCTAAGAGTGCAACACAGTATCCTGAAGCAACCAGCATCGAGACTTTAATCACAGAATTCATGGTACATTCCAGCAGAAATCTCAAGTGGGATGTGCTAACCTACTTTCAACTCGTGGTGTTATCATACCGGTCACTCATAGGGAGAAGAGCCAGTGTCACAGACTTTATTTGAGATCCTGCAAACAAGAATGTAATCCGGCAAATGCTGACTGTCATAACGGAAGCCTTCATCAAACTGCCTGAGCACAGCGAAGAGAACACTAATGCTCCCACCTCAAGTGATCATTGATGAACTTACATTTACCCTATTTTTCCGCATCATAAAGGAATGCCCAGGACTCGTCGGGAGAACCACAGATACCCTAACCTTTACCAGAGACCCAAGAAACAATGACTTTCTCAACCAAGTATGGTACAAATTGAACTACGTGGTTGCAATCCACGCGGCAGGAAAGTGTAAAAACTGTGCGAATCAAAAGAAAAGCTTGTGATCAGAACACAACCAAATAGGTCAAATGTCCCTATCACCCGAGGACACCCGGCTGGCGCACAATGTCCTGTTTAGATTAGTCACAGACTATCCGGAAATGGTGGGGAGGCCTGCAGATGTTGATGTCATCACCTTTCTTAGAGATCCGGCCAGCGCCCCACACATGGGCACACTCCTCCAAGGCATAATGCTCCAGGTGGAGCTGTCCAACTTCCAGCGAGAATTCCTAGGGAGATTCCAGTGAGACCTTTCGCCGAGGGACAGATTGAGGAGACAAAAACTGTTAACACAGCAAAAAGGCCTGTGATCTAGAGACTAGAAAACAAGAGCAAATGTTGTTGACACCAGAAGACAGCAGATACGTATTCCCGGTCTTCTTCCATCTCATTGAAAACTTTCCAGAACTAGTGGGTAGACCCAGCAATGTTGACATACCCGCATTCCTCAGTAATCCAGCAAAAACACGCAACTGAACCGGCTCCTGAGGGCTATTGCAGCACAACTAAGAAGCAATTATGGACATCCACCACTGAGGACAGCCTTAGAAGGAGGAAATCCAAAATAGAACTTTGTCATCATCATTTCACTGTGGAGCAGATAGAGAAGAGAGACACTGTTCCTCAACTTGTCGCCAAGAGACCGAACGAAAGGAGCAGACACAAGAACTTCGCCATTGTATTTTTCCCTGCTCTGCATCCTTCTCATTTTTTCCTATTTTTTCATATATTGACTTCTGCTTTTATTTTTGTTCCTGTTGGTACAACATCTTAGTTTACCGATTTTGACTCGTTTTCTATTTTTCCATATTTTTATTTTTGTTCCTATTTTTACAACTTTATTTTTGTACGATTAAATCATCCTTTCCTATTTTAGCCATACGTTCAGTTTTTCTTTTATTTTTTCTTTATTTTTTATTTTTATTTTTCATGTTCGCTTTAGTTTTTATTTTTACTTTTATTTTTGCAAAATTTCATTTTGTGTGATTTTGTAGCAGTTCCACCGTTTTCTTTTTTCACATTTGAACTGTTTCCAGCACGTCCTCAGGACCAAAGCAAATTCGAGGCGTGTACTGGGACCTCACCTAGTATCAATATGCTTAGATGGACGTGATGTACCAGAATTGATAGCCTAACCTTTTTTCCATAGTCTAGCGAACAGAACCGTTCTACATACCCAGAGACTGCCATCATCACCCACAAGAGCAGGGACACTGAAAGCACTCGACACTATAGTAGTAATACACATTCGAACTGTGAGACCAGAGCAAAAGAAGGAATAAATAACTGACTATGAACTCATTCGAAATGGGGGCCCAGAACAGTAACTTGGTTTTACCCCCAACAGAAGGGCGCCCCCGCTTTCCTGGAAGACAATGCTGCAAACTTTCACTCAGAACGATTATGTGTATATGTACAGTGATCATAACTGTTTTTCTATTATGAACAATCAGAACTGCTTTCTTTATCGGTGCACGAAGTGTCCCCCTATCAGTGCACCCACTGGATAACGAACGTCAGGGGCCTACAAGAGCACCCAGACCCTATATAGTGATTCCAGTTCCAAGAAAAGCTAATGGTGAAACAAATGATGTAAAATTGAATATAATTAGCAGTGATACATATACACATGAGGTGATAAATGAGAGAAAAGGCTGGAGACAGGGTCAGCACGGTATGAATGATAATGTAGCACTGGCCACGGCACGCACCCACACTCAGAATGCACACAAACAAGGGCAAGTGTCAATGGCTACAAGGCCTCCAACGAAGGCAGCAGAAAAGGAGAGACTGCCTGCCGAACTTTCAATTCCAGAGAATAGTGGAGATAACCAAGAAAAGCCAAGTGAAATGCCAAAGAAGGAGGGAATAGCAAGATCCCTCAAAAGAACAGAAGTGGCCACAGAAGAACTCACAGAGAAGACCCACAAGCTAATAGAGTATTTGTTCCCATTTATAGTCCAAGCAAAAAAACTACACGAGGAGCTGAAAAACAGAACTATAGAAACTATAACTACAAGCACACCTGCTCCAACTCAAGGAACAAGCCGCAGGCCTACACCACAGCCACAAGTTGGGAGGTTGATGAACCAATGGTGGTTACGGGAAGTCTGTGGCAGACTGCAAAAGGGAAGGAAGGGAAGCACAAATCCCCCTCCTACCACAGCGATGCAGTCAAGGCAGCCTGCTCCATCGAGATACCTGAAGTGGAAAAGCAGCACAGATGCATTCAGAGACGTAGTCATAGCAAACTACAGAAGAACGCTGAGAATCAAGAGAATCCCTCATGAAGATAACAATGAACTTAATGACTACTTGGACAGCACAGCCCATCTCGGAAACAACATATGGTACCAACACATGAAGGAAGTAGGACGAAGGCAGTCAGAAGGAGAATGCTTCATCTGTGCACTCCTACCATACAGCATGGGAAAGTCCAAGATCTTCGTGGCTGTAGAAATTGATGTCCCTACAGCACACTGTATGTCACATGTAGCTATTTGCAACACCAGAGGACAATTTATGGGAAGAGACGCCTCGTTGATATGGGCCAACGAAAAGGATTACCCGGATGAAGATGGCTACGTCCAGGACATTAATACAAGAAACCCAGTGCACACCAGAAATCATGTGATCAGGTACGAGAACCCTGGCATCAAAGGATCTGGGATAAGATGGGGAAATAAACCTAAGACTGAACGTTCAAGGGAAGACTGCAGAAGAGGCTAAAATGTGGAAAAACAGAAGCCAAATGCAGATCTGGGGGTCAGTAGTCTCCCCAGATGGATGGGAGGACGGAGTAGTAATCTGCCGAGCATGGATGGTCCTTGGAGCGTGCAAGGAAGCAATAGAGAATTTGCAGAGGTTATGCAAACCTCTGTGGCCAAAGCTAGTAAATATGCTAACATGGGAAGATAGAGGGGGACCCCTGCAGATAGTGCCACCAGAGTGCCCGAAACTATGCTTGAGAAACAATGGCACAAGGAAGATGGGGGAGAATCAAAACTGCAGACAAATCTTTGAAGCTCCAGGAATGACACAAGGAACCGCGGTTATTATGGACCATTAATGGGCGTGTGGATCCAAGGCATACACAAGACTACCGAAAAAGTGGGGAGGCATATGCACACTAGTGAACGTCCACGTTCCCGCACTAGTGATCCCTAAAAATTACCTGAAGTTGGACAGTTACCCGAAAGTAGATGCTCATCTAAGAAGAAGAAGATCTGTGGAACTGATATCCAGGATGAAGAGGGAAAATTACTTTTCTCCCAAATCAGAACAGGCATTCCATGCAATCCCGTACGAATACAGGCTGTTCAGCCTCACCTCAACAGTATTCACAACACTGCTCCTGCCCCACACCCAGGTTGGAGTGAATGCTAAATGGTTGCAGATAACCAGATGGGAGTTATTGTAGACCATCAATACCACTATAAAAGGATTCAACGCAATCAAAGAAGAGCTGAGAGCAATCAGACTGATGACCCTCCAGAACAGATATGTGCTTGACATGATCACAGCGATGGATGGAGGTGTTTGTGCACAAATTGGAGAATCATGTTGCACATTTGTACCATCACACGATGAAGAAAACTGAACCCTAACAGAGGGTATAAGCATGCTGACAAGCCTAAAAAACAGATGATCGATGAAAGTGACAAAGTAGACGATGACAGCTGGTTTGGAGACCTATTCTCGTGGGTCCCACAATGGATGGAAGATATAGTCAAGTTTCTGGGAGCTCTACTAGCAATGGTGTTGCTAGGATTCTGTGTAATCAAGATAATCACTACACAGTGCCAGAAAACTGCGAAGAAAGCCATAGGGATGAAAATAATGATTGATGCTGAACCGGGATGGAAGCCCAGAGACCTGACTGATGAAGAAATAAGAGACTTTTTGAAAGCCAGCAAATTTGCGGCAGAAGGAACAGAGTTCACATACCCTAAGAAACGAAGAAGGTATGAGGGAAAATGGATCTACTGCAGCCCAAATGGACAATGTCAGCTAATGACGTGGAACAAAGACGAACATGTGAAGACAGCAGGGAGTTTGAAGGGAGTGATAAAAATATGGACTCCAAAGGCTCACACATTCACACCATCATGTACCAACGCAGAGGACGATGAGCATGACACTGAAGAAACAAAAGAAATGAATGCAAAGGAGATTGCAAAAGTGGTCGATGAACCGACCAGGGGGGGGAGTGTAGAGGAGGTCCCAGACATGGCCTTCACCCCTCCCCCTCATTTCAAGGCACCCGGAAGGCACTCGCCAAGGTATGTGATGTATGAAGAGCACATGAACCTACAAAGAGCTGCAGTGGGACTCTGCCCAGTATACATCAGAAGATCCATACCGGTTGAAGCACCCATAAACAAGACAACCCTGGGCAGCACAGACCCTATCAGACAGCCATAGCAGCCGCTGATACGAAATGAGGACACACGGTCCACGAAGAGACCCCAAAAGCCTTAATGGAAGGCACGTGGAAATGACACAAAGGCCTGAACAGATTCGAGAATGAACAAGAGAAGCTATCGTAGATAGCACGCCAATGCGAGTAGCTACGAAATTGAATGGAATAGGCACAGAGAGGAGACAATGTTACAACGCCAGGAAACAGTGTTACGAGACCAGATGGAAGCAGCCGTCCTGCTAAATGTGTGTTAATAGGCTTGAAACGCAAGATGCTAAGAAATCGATATTGCTTGCAATGCTTAATAGAAGATAGAACGGCAAGCGCCAACCGTATATCTACCTCAATAAGGCACATTATACAAGTTCGTTTCCATTTTGTAAAAGCAGAAAAGGTACCCAGGCGGCCAGAGGCCTGCCAGGCCAAATTTCGAAACCCAGCCAAAGGCAAGAGACAGAGCGGAATCGAAACTCAACAAAGAGCGGCTCGTGCCTAGGAAATCGAGGTCAACCGGAGAAGGGGAGGAGAGCATCAGCTCACAAGACTCCAGCTTCAGAGCATACCAGCCTGCCTCATGAAGGTCAATATAAGGGGGGCCCATGCAGGTGGCCAGGCCGACACAGAATTAAATGCACTAAAAGCTGGAAACTGAAGCAGATTCATGGTGAACTAACACGTGACCATCCAGGCGCGAAGAAGTACCATCGCCTGATGTCATCCAGGTCCCGAGGATGCTTTAACTTTTCCCGATAAGAGACTACAGTTTCCAGGCCATCCCTAGCCAACTAATTGACACGTCGCCCAAAAACACTGATTAATGGAAGGGAGGCAGGGTGAAATTTGGGACACCATGGCTCAGGGGTGTCTATTCTGCATGCTGCTAATTAAAGTGGAGATTTATGTTTAGGGGTCTAACTTGCCCAATTACAATGGACCATGTAATCTAGGGTCCTATAGACACTGTAGCCAATGAGACGTTGTACGTGTAGTGACGCCAATCACGTGTGATATAGAGGGATGGGCGTAGACGCCCACCCGATAAGAGTTATCCAATCCACATGCTCCATTATCATATACAGATATAACACCTATATTTAAGTTACCTTTCCTAACCAATTATATTGCATGATGATTTTTTATAGAAATTCGACGTCAATGATGATGATTTGTGCCTATAAAAATTGCTGTTCAACTGAAGTTCGTGGAAATCGGAGCGAGACCGGTGATCGCACTACAGCTGATTCCCATTTGTTTCCCTGTTTGATGTATGTATCATTAAACAGACTTCCCTTTGCCAAACTACTGAGTCCTCGTTATTGAGTCGTGTCGGAGTAAGTGAATCCTGCACCCCCTGTCCTCACATGGTGCAGCTATCTTGTCTTACAAGTTCTAGAGAGTGAGTGCTGACCAATGGGCCCGTCAGCGAATTCCTCTCCTTGTGAACACTGGTAAGACTGTCTGCCTCTCAAATCAAGTGATACGAGATTCGGGGAGTGCCAGTGCAGCAATAATACAATTCTATGTGACAGTATTGGAGGCACTAGCAGAGGAGCACCAGTGTACACCAATTTGTCCCTACATTTATTAAAACTCTCCTATTGTTAGGTTGTAAACGTAATCACTTATAAGCACTCCACTTTTTGCAGTTGAAGTCAGGGAGAGATTACATTATTTGCCCAGAATCACACACTGACACTAAACAGCGAAGCAGGGATTTTAACCCACTCTGCAATTTGGGCACAGCCACTTTCTTCCACGCTTTACTTGGAACAAATATAAGTTTTGGGTGTCAAGACCTACAATAATACTGTCCTATAGAGTTTACTTGCAAAATACACAAATTGCACAGTAAAGCATCATGGCAACATGTAAATACTTGTAGCAGCATGATGGCCTAAAACAATATCAGTGTACCTTTATTTCTCACGTCCTGAATGGAAAACTATAAGATGCAAAAGGCAAAACATCTATTTACCCACTTTATTTTCAGCGCTTTAAGACACACAATAAAATACGTTTAGTCATAAACTCACATAGGTTTGCAGATACGTCACAAACCTCCAGCGCGATGTTATGTATGGTTGAAGAACATTCAACTAAGGACTTCAAAGCACGCTTCACTTTTTAGCATAGCAAGCTATTAGAGGTTATGGGTATGAACACATTTTCAAAGGTTGCTTTTTTGTGGTGCTCGCTTTAACTGTCACAGATTTGCAAGGTGACTTGTGGTCTTTCAGCTGGAAATTCACCATCATGCATAAGAAAGGCTCTGCTGCCGATGACAAAAGAAAGGTGTTTGGAGTTCATTAGGGACGCAGCATGTGTTTATCAGGGGGGCCGTGACTCGGGGAGCTTCCATGTCATCAGTTCAACGGATCAGGAACATGCTTCTGGGCGCATTTTGCTTCTTCCGAGGCAAATCTACTATCTGCTCGGCTCTGATGATCAAGCACTGGCAGTGGTGCTTGATCATCAGAGCCGAGCAGATAGTAGATTTGCCTCGGAAGAAGCAAAATGCGCCCCGAAGTATGTTCCTGATCCATTGAACTGATAAAGGGCATGGAGGCTTCGCCCCTCAGCTAACATTTCAGGGGGCAGGGGTGGGCTTCAGCCCGGTCAGCCAATGATGTTGTGCGCCTGCACAGACCCACCCTTTTTATAAGAGTGTCCGCGCATACATCTGAAATATAGTCTTGTAGGCGCTCAGGCCAACATCTGGAGCTTCTCAGGGGGTATCTCATAGTTCCATCCTGACCAGTTGATACACTCGCTTGCTGACCATCCTGATCTTGACTTTTCCCTTCTCCTCTGTAGCTGACATCTGTCGTTCCACCACCAAGCTGCTCGTCGTTATCCTGGCGCAGTCTATTTCTGGGAGTATCATCCTTCCCTCCCCATTATCTCCATCCTCCCCCTCATCCGAGGCACTCTCGAACTTTCAAAAAGAAACACGAGTTCCTTGTCACAGTATCTCGCCATCACACACAGTGATTATGGACGCCTTCATGTCCACCACATGGAATAGGCGAGGTTCGTAAGTAAGGGATAGCTTTCCAGTACAGCGTTGGTACTGTATCCACACTGAGTCTCCGATCACCAAATGATGATCCTTTAGCTGCCTCCTCATGCTCTCCTTCTCGTTCGCCTGCTGTCTGTCCACTCACAAAGAACCATTGTCTATGACCACTGGGCTCTGAGACTTATGACTGGGAAGCAGCCTTCTCGGACATCGCCGACATAATGCCTCAGCTGGGGCAACTCCTGTGGTGCACTGAGGGGTGAGGCGATAATCCTGAAGGAACCGATATAGTGCCCGGCGAAGGCACACACCTTGACCATGAGCAATCCAAAATGTCTTGTTTAGTGTGCGCACTAAGCACTATACCTCACCACTGGCCCATGGCCACAGTGGGGTGATCTTTCGGTGAGGAAGTCCACACGCCTGCATGAACGTGCAAAACCTTTACCCTGGAATGGTGGGCCGTTGTCAGAGCAGATCTCAGTTGGGTATTCATGTGTTGCAAAAACCTTCTCCATCACAGGTATCACATCAACAAAGGCTGTCGACAATATGAATTTGCACCTCAGGGTAGCGTGAGATCTGATCGATCAGCACGAGAATGTGATCATCCCGGCTTAACCCAATCATCGCGTGATCAACCCAAAATCAATGTGTACTCTGCCCCACGGCTTACAGCTCCTGACAATCAACTTAATCAGTGTTGTTTCGTTTTTCGGGGACGCCGCCTGGCTCCACACACAGGTCTTCGCATACTCATCCGAGGCCTGGAAAACATAATTTCTGACAAATGCAAGCTTTTGTCTTTGCCGTTCCCTCTCAACAACTGACCATCTGAAGCAAATGTCAATTCATGTTTGACCTTCCACAATTGCTCGAGGGAAAAATGTGCTTGCTGGGTGCACTTGTCTACATGGGTGAGTACTTGTTTCCATTCCCCATTCGTGATCGCCTGTCTTATTATTATGAAGAATTCATCTTCTCCTGATACTACTGTGATCTCTTCTATCATCATCGCCTAAGGAATTGCCGCTCCATTATTAGACACACATAGTCTTCTGTGATGCTCTTCTCCTTTACCGACTCCGGACTACATAGGGAGGGATGTCTGGATAAGTAATCTGCAGCATTATTACGTTCTGGGCGATACCGAAGAGTCATATCATACTCTTGCAATGCCAAGAGCCACTTCCCTACCTGTGCCGGGGGTCACTCGGACGACCCCAACATGATGGGAAGGAGAGGCTTGTACTCTGTAATCACAGAAATAGGCTTGCTGTAAATAAAAAAGTTATAGTGGTGAAAGCCCCAGAAGACCGCTGGAGCCTCACGCTCAATTT
Source organism: Ambystoma mexicanum (assembly GCF_040938575.1). Classification (NCBI taxonomy): domain Eukaryota; kingdom Metazoa; phylum Chordata; class Amphibia; order Caudata; family Ambystomatidae; genus Ambystoma; species Ambystoma mexicanum. The sequence continues at coordinate 646,953,306 of NC_090940.1, read as the reverse complement.
GAGAATATTGCTGCTTCGTATCAGAGTGCCCTACTCGCGTATGCCATAGGTTGCACACTGGCTCCTGCTTTGGCTTGCAGCAAGACTGCCCCCAAGCCAAATGGACTGGCATCCGCCACGAGCACTGAACGGCGGCCGGGTCAAAGAATGCCATGGGGTTGACAGCTATAAGAGCAGCTTTCATTTTAAGAAAAACATTTTCTTCTAGAGGGGTCCATGGCCACGGCATGTCTTTCGTAGTTAAATTCCTTAGAGGCAACGTTGCAAGGTTTTTGATAAAGCAGCTACAGTCCAAGCCCATGCCCAAGACACGCCTCACATCAGACACATTCCCAGGGCTTGGGCAGTCTGAATGTCGGTCACTTTCCTGGGATCAGGGTAAATGCCATTTTCCTGAAAGATGTACCCAAAAAAGTCCAACTTTTTCTGCTAAAATTCACACTTCACTTTCTGGAGTAATAGCCCTGGCGGCTTGATCCTTTCCATCACTTTAACAAAGCGTTCCAGGTGTTCAATTTCTGTTCTCGCATAGACCAGTATGTCATCATTTATGGTGATAGCATACTGTCGGTCAACGAAGGGGCCCCTAATTGTGTTCTGAAACACTTCCGCCACTGAGGAAACCCCAAAGCTAAACCACTTGTATCGATATAGTCCTCTGCGTGTCATAAGCATTGTTATTTATCTGGAATCCGGTTGGAGAACCAGTTGATGGTATCTGGCTCTCAAGTCCAACTTTGAAAAGAATCCCGCCCCTTCAAAGTATTAGTTGACATCGTTGATCACCAGGGTGATGTGTCTTTTGTGTCTGATCACCTTATTTGGTAGACGCATGTCCACACAAATCCTCACTGAGTTGGGTTGTTCGGTTTGTGTGCAATCACAATTGGGCACTGTCACGGTTCACGGCTCAGATCTCTGCCGTTTCCTTGAACTGAAAACTCCCAAAAGCATATAAAATGCTCTTGACGGTTGCCATGGCGCCTGCATGAACATTGCGGCCTCAAACGGTTGCACGACGCTCGACCACTGTGTCCAGTCCTATGCTTATGTCATCATACCAAGCGCTCAGCCCAGAAGCATAAAGAAGCATGAACTCCATTCAGTGAGTGCTTCTGATTGAAGTGATTCCTTGCTCCATTGTTTCGTGTTCCCAAATTGCTGTCTTTTGTTACCGACTTCTGCTCTTCACTACGACTTGCCTTTGTTTCCGAATGTTCTCCTGTTTACTGTTATCGACCTACGCTTTTGTAGTACTACTTCGCCTCGGATTACGATTTTTTCATGTTTGTTGGCCGATTACCTGGTTTATGACACATTTTGCTTTACGGATAGCCTACTGGACCCTACTGTGATGGATGTATTACCTTTCCATTTTAAAGAGAGCCCTGACTTTGGATGCCTTTCTGTAACTCACTGCTCCTCTGTCTCCCATTAGAGCGCCCTCGTTCCGCCCAGAAATTCAGGTCCTTACTAGCCATATTAAGTACCCCTTCATTTTACCCAGTCACCTCCCGGTCTCCATTTTGTTATTCTACCATTCTAATCAAGGAGTCCATTTGAAAAACATGATCTTGATAGTAGTTTTTTGCCAGCTCTACACCATCTTGTCTTCAAAGCTGATTCCCAGCATACTCAGGTTAGTTTCTAGTAGCTTCATTGCTTTGTGTTTACTATCAAGCTCCTGTACTAAAACCGTCCCTTATTTCTTTGCAGCCTGGTGAATACCTGGTGGTATTTTTTGCTCTTCCAGGTGACCCTCTATCCCGTCCATATCACTTTTTATTGGATAGGGTGGTGTTTCATAGGGAAGCTCGCCCTCTCAGAGGAGGCCCACATTGGGCTGATCAACTAACTATCCAATAACGAATCTTCTCGAATCCTCAAGGGTTTCAGTGTTGGCTGGTTGCGTGAGTATTGGAGTATTGACAGGCACACCCATCGGGTTGGACCATCGATTTGTTCAATCATGTCCAACTTCACCAGTTTTTCAATTTCTTCTTCCATCTTTTCTCTAAAATGAAATGGAACCTTTCTGTGTTTAGGGTCACAGGCTGAACGTACTATCGATATGCAAGCAGACTGGATCCCACTTAAAGCATCAAATGCCTGTGAATATCAAGCTAAAGCTCTCGATCACAGATTGGCTGTCCTCCACGTAGACCCCAAATGCAAAGTGCGCAATTTTCAGTGCTTCTGCTGCCGCACAGCCAAGCAGAGTCTCCTTACTGACAGCTGTGACATAAAAACACACTTGGATATGCCAATCTTCATGCCAAACTGTCATCATGGACGCCCATCTAGAGGGAGAGGTTTGAAACCTCCAAATGTGAAGATACGTACCTGAGTCAATGTTGGTGGTTTGCTAGTGCCTTGTAATGGGATTTGGTCCTGACATTGATAGAGACTCCCATGTCAATGAGCACCGGGCTGTTCCTCCTGTTAATGCAAACTGTGCACCTCAGCTAACGTTTTCACTTCCTCCCTACATTTAGCACGCTTGAGATGAATAAAACATCACCATCCTCACCCACATCGCCCTTCTGGTCCTCATCTGGCTCTGCAGAGTTCACCTGTGCCACTTTTAGTTTCCTCTTCTGGAACTACTGTCAACCTTTTTGTTGTAACACCGGCAGTTGCGCTCGACACAACCTTGCGAAATGATTTGACTGCCCACACCTACCACACATGTGTCTTTTCACCGGGCAGACAACTGTGTGTGGTAGGTTATATGCAGAGTAGAGGCAAATTGTTGTATTTTCAGGAGTTTTCTCCCCCTTTGTTGCGCCACCTTCTTGAATGTTCTGGCTGGTTGTTTACTCACAGCAAACGCGTCTCCTAGCTTGACTGCCTTCAATGTGGCGTCCATCCTTGATGCACACACATCTACCAGTTCATGCAATCTCCCCAGCTCAGACATGTGTGCTAGAGTGATGGCAGCTTCACGCTGGATCCGTGTCCATAATTTAACAGAGAAACAACCCTGGATTATCTGGGCCTGAACCTCATCTTCTTCATCATCCAGCACACACGTGAAGGCCAGTTCAGAGCCTTGCATGAAATACATCAAGTGTTTCGTTTTCCTTTTGTTTGGCGTCTCAGAGAATGTGGCATTCATAATCTACTTTGACCATGGGGTTAAAGTACTCGTTCAACTTCACTATTGCCGCAGCATACGGTGCATCAGCCGGATGCAGCGTCTTAAACATTTTGTACACTGAGGGGTCAACCGAATACAGCAGCGTTGACTTTTTGGCGTGGTCATTGGGTTCACCCATGGCATCGAAATACATTTCAAGGAGTTCAACCCATGACGTCTTGGGCCTAGGCTGGATGGTGTGCCTGATATGTTAAATTCAACCAATGGTGCCAGTGACCCCTGCTGTCTTGGCAGTCGTCCCCTCTCCTGAGCTCCTACTACTGCATCTGCCCTGACTGGCCAAAGCTGGTGGCGTCGCCCACTTGGTAGCCCATTTCAAAAAGCCTGATGAGTCACAGAAAATGCAGGATCTGGATTTTGTGCACAGCTCCCACTTGCCCTGGTTGTGGTGTAATCTTCAAAGCACGGTCTGCAGTATTTGGTGTGTGACATAGGCGTGGTTAACATCACCTGAGGCGCACAAGCACACCCCACGGTGCCTCAACCACGCTTAGTGGCGACTTTGATGCACCGCAAGGTGAAACAGGCTCTTGCGATGATCCCGGCGGGAGAAGAGCACCAGTGATGATCCAGCCGCTCGCTGGCCGGCATACAAAACATGGGCCCGACACAGAAATGGTGCTACTAGTTCATTGATCGGTGCCGAACGATGACGGCCAACAACGTCCCTCGTTGCCAATGTTGTGCCCCTGGCGGTTTGGAGGCGACACACTACGTGGCGTGGAGCCAGATACTCTTGTTACGGAATCCACTCGTGCTCTGAAGTACCACATCGCGTGTCGTCCCTTTAGTCGCCGAATGCAGTGACATAACAGTGCTGTCTGTCTTAAAAGCACCAAAACAACCCCCCCCCCCAACGGTACAGAGCTTCAGGAGACACTGATGACTAGACCTGTCATGTTACTGATTGTTTCTTCCTAAAGGTATTGAGCTTTCTGTGAAACGGCCAGTGAACAGTGAGAATGGTGCGACTCATTTTGCCCCAACTGTGCTCAGCTTTCGGTGGATCCAGGGAGCAGGGTCTAAACAAGGCATGCATGCTAAAGACCGACTTTGGGGAAGCAGTCGTGAAGGGCACCCCGGGGAACATTGGTTGTTTGCCTCTCCCTCTTTTCCCCAATCTATTATGGGCAGGTGAACTACCCCATTCCCTGCGTTGTCTTGCCACCCCCACTCACCACCTCTTACCTCATCCGGCTTCGGTGCCTTCTTCCAGATTCCCTGCAGCCTGCATCCGAGAAGTACAGGTGTACAGCAGGTTGAACAACATAACTAAATCTTCTGCAGGTCAGTTATAGGGTGACAAGGTTTAGAGACCGCAATCGGAATTCAGCCAGTCTGCCTGACATGTGAGCGACTCCACCAAAGACCGACTGATCTAGCAGATGCATTGGCTAGTGAGCCTCACATGGGTATGACTTTGCCTCAACCTCACTGAGCTGTCAGAAGCTTTGGCTAGTGAGCCTGACATCGGTCTGACTGCCCCAACCACACTGAGCTTTCAGAGGCTTTGGCTAGTAACCATGACATGGCTATGACTGCCCCAACCACACTGAGCTTTCAGAGGCTTTGGCTAGTAACCATGACATGGCTATGACTGCCCCAACCACACTGAGCTTTCAGAGGCTTTGGCTAGTAACCATGACATGGCTATGACTTTCTTGTGAAAATAAAATAATTTTTATTAGCATTTTATAAGAGAGAAGAGCAACATAAAGAATAAACACCTCTCACAACAGGACATTTGTCCTGACGACAATATGCCTTTTTTCCCTTCCTGGCCCCCTGTCTCCAGTACACAGCCTTTAGTACAACATATAACAATTAGAGGCAGCTGCACGTCCCTTCCATTCCCACACTAGTTCCTCTCAACACTCCGGTTAGTTGCCATATTTAGCGAAAAAGGTACTCCCATCTCTCCCACCCTAACCCTGGACTCATTAAGACTATGTGTCTTTACTAAACACGGGGGCCTGAGGGCGCGGCAAATAGTCAGACAGACCTTCTATGTGATAGCAAAAAAGTAGGCAATGTGAAAACTTTTTAATTTGAATAGCAGTGTCTTGATTTCTTTTCTAAATAATGCTACAGAATTGAGATCTTTGAGTCAGGGTGGGATATCATTTCATGCCCTGGGGTCTGCCATAAAAAATGTGCTCTTAATGACTTGGGTGTGATTGCATTTGGGAATTTGTAGTTGGTTTAAATTATTTGACCTTAACATTCTGATGTTGCATTTTTTTGTCAATGCTTCAGTTAAATAACGTGGACCAAATCACCCATCACATTTGTGGGTGATGGCCAACAGGAAGCCAATGCAGCCCCCGTCTCACCTCTGAGACATGGTCTCTCTTTTTTAGGCCTACAATGGTTCTAACGATAGTGTTTTCAAGTGTCTGTAATCGAGAGATATCAGACTTCGCTGCTCCCACTGTAGAGTACTACAATAATCAATCTTAGTCCCAACAATGGCCCTAGCAATAGTCTCGCAGTTATTTTGGGAAATAAAGGGTCTAAATTGGGCCAACAGTTTGATATGATATGCCGTAGAAGACATCAAGCTGCTTACGTGTGCCTTCATATTTAAGTTTTGGCCCAAGACCCCCCCCCCCCCAAGGTTTTCACTTTCTTTTTTGTTTCTTTGACACGCTCGGCTATTTCAAAGTGTTTGTAGTCATCTTCAAATGTGTTCATTGTATTGCTTGTGCCTATTGCCATCAGCTCGGTTTTCTATTTATTTAGTGCCAGGCCGTTTTCCATCATCCACCAATCGATGATTTCATAGGTCTCATTTAACCTTTTTTCATCCTCCTTACATTGGCCTGACATGGGAATGACACATTGGGTGTCATCAGCAAAGTTGATGAAACCTATGTTCTTTTCCATTTCATAGATCCCCCTGACTTTCTGTAGCCATTCCTTCTCTGTGGGGGTTCTGTACCGTTTCCATAATTGTGCCACGCAACACCTAGCCGCGACCTACAGGGTGAGGATCATGTGATTTCACTGGTCTTCCCCCTCATCCTTCTCGCACACCCCAAACAAAAGCCCCCAGGGTGATTGGCTTTGTGGAATTCCATCGATCCCCTTAATCCATGAAAGGACCTCTCCCCAATAAGTCTGTATATGGGTGCATCCGCTGGCACCTTCAGCATGTTGAGTCTACCCCCGAGTACATCTTGGCTAAGAGGAACAGGGGGCAGTGTCAGGGATGTAAGAGCTTGATCGCCTGCATTCTATATTGGAGGGAGGCTGTGGATTGTGTGACCCCTCTGCACATCATGAACCATAAGTCATCCAATATTTCCCGCTGCAGGTCCATGGCCCATCGCTCCCTAGCCTTTGAACCCTGGGGGCTCTGACCTCAGGAGTACCTTATATAGACTCGCTATATGGCCCTTTGTGTCCCTACTCTGCAAAAGCAATGCCTCAAAGGTCGTAAGGTCTCTTCGTAAATTGTTCCGCCATCGCAAGTCATTGAGAGATCCCTTCAGCTGCAGATAGTGAAACGGGGAGTGTTGACCAATTTGGAGGCACTCTTCCAACGCTTCCATAGGTAGGAATTCCCTCTTGTCCCACATCTGCCCTGATCGGCTCTGGCCCGCCTCATACCATTCCTGAAACTGAAGGGGCTCTACGATTAAATTCCTTAACAGGGGGGCCCAGATACAGCTCAGGGGGGAGGGCCAGGTCGTAATCCACTGCATACTACCCCCTTCTTTCTAGGTCATCCATAGCACTTCTGGCAGCGGGTGCTGCAGGATCCTACTGAGGATCTCTTTCTGGGGCACTCTATAGCCATTCACCCAGAGGGACCGGGTTTAGGATCGAGTTGTCCATTGCCACCCATTGATTCTCAGATTGCGGCTCTAGGTGGTGTATTAACACACGCAACTGGGCCGGCTTATAGTAAGTCTCTAAATCTGGGAGTCCTAACCCCCGGTCATCCCTTGAAAGTGTGAGAGCCCTGAATGCTATTCTGGGTTACATTTAATCGTCCCTAGGAGAGTTAGGGTAACGACCACCGGGAGCATCTGAAACAAAAATCAGAATTTAGGGAGGATCACCATTTTAATACAGTTAAGTCTGGCCATCCAGGACAGGTTAAGCCTGGTCCAGCGGTCTAGGTGCACCTTCACTTTTTCCCATGGAGGGGGGGGGGGGATTTTTACTGAACAGATTCCCAAGATCTCTCGGGATCTCCACCCCTAGGTAGCGGAACCCATTCCCCGAACATTAAAACCCAGTTCCTTCACATAATCTTCAATCTGATCTCTGTCTGGTCCCACCGGGTGAGCCACTGATTTACTCAGATTCACCTTAAACCCTGATAGTTGTCCGTACCTTTCCAATCTATCCCATAGTTTCGGAAGGGATACCTGAGGTTGTGTTATGTATAAGAGGGCACTGTCCGCAAATAGGATCAATTTGTACTTCCCCCTCCCCACCCAGACCCCCCGGATTTGGTAGTCTGCCCTACTGTCTTTCGCCCATGGTTCCATCACCAGGGTGGCCGTGACTCCTCCCCATTCGCTACCACTTTTGCTCTGGGTCTTGAATACACGGCTGATACTCAGCTTGCCCATTTCTCTCCCATTTCCACAGATGCCAGAACTCCCCGCAAAAACGACCAACTGACACGGTCAAAGGCCTTTTCGGCGTCGAGAGATAGGAGCAGAGCCCCCTGTTCTTTGGCTGTGGGCGAGTGTAGAACATGGAGGGTTTTACAGAGGTTGTCTGCCCCCTGCCTATTCCTAATGAAACCCGTCTGATCAGGATGGATCAGTTTCGGAAGATATCTTTCCAATCTGGTCACCAATACCCGTGCAAAGAGCTTGGCATCAACATTGAGGAGCGAGATGGGCATATATGTCTGACACAGGGTAGGGTCTTTCCCTGGCTTTGGAATTACTACTAATCTTGCCTCCAGGAAAGAAGCGGGGGGGGGGGCACTTCGCCTGTGTCACTAATGGCATTAAAGACCTCCGCCAAAGGACCTGCCAGCAGCTCTCGAAATTGTTTATAAAAATCAGCAGTGCACCCATACTGCCCTGGGGCTTTCCCAGCGTTCAATTTCCCTATGGCTATAACTACCTCCTCTGCCGTGACATTGGCCTGTAAAGACCCAATTTCCTCTGGGGTGAGCTTTGGGATTGCCAGGCTCTCCAGATATGTTCTGACCATGTGGTCTCCTGGTTCGGGCGCCCTCCTTTATAATGCTTCATAGTAATCCGCAAAGCATTAAGGGATACCTTCCTGTAGACAAACCAGCCCATCATCTTTGTCCCTAATCTTTTCAACTCGCCTGTCCCCTCTACTACTCCGGATGCTGTTAGACAACAGCGACCCCACTCGATCCCTTTTCTCGTAATATTGTTGTTTAGTAAACGTATTTATTGGACTACCTCGCCTATTAGTTTGGCATGTAGAGCCTGTCTCTTGTCCCGGATAGAGTGCAACCTGTCCCCATCTCCCCCGTTCAGCTTCGCCCTAAGCCTTCTTATTTCCCCTCATACACTGTTCTCAATTAGCTCTCTCTCTCTCTCTCGCTTTTTCCGTGCCCACTCCACTATCAGCAGGCCCTGTATCGTGGCTTTGGCAGCGTCCCATACCACCTTGGGGTGGACTTCCCCTGTTTCATTGACCTCAAAGAATGAGCTAATTGCCTTCCCCAAGAAGTCTCTAAAGACTGGGTCCCTAAGCAAGACATCATTACAACGCCATCCTAGGGTAACTCTTCTTTTTGCCTCAAATTGCCAAGATGCCATGACCAACTCGTGGTCCGACCACGTGACCGCCTCTATCTTGGGGGAGGTGATATCATACATCTGCTCCCTATGGATCAATAGAAGGTCTATCCTAGTATAGGTTAAGTGGGGGAGGCTAAAAGAAAGTATAGCCACCCGCTTAAGGGTGTGATGCCCTTCAAACGTCGACCCAAAAGTGATCCTCCAGGAGGCTAGCAAAATCTCTATTCTCTTTCCCTATTTGCTTGTTCGCCCCTCCTCTCGCTGACCACCAGTCCAGTCCCGGGTCGGCCACAGGTTGAAACCCCCCCCCCTCTACTAGCATGTGTCCCTCCCCTATTCCCCTACTCCCACAAAGATCTTTCTCAAAAAAGGGAGCTGGCCTACGCTGGGTGCATACACAGTAGCTAGGGTAAACATAACTCCATCCACCTGACCCTTAAGCACCAGGAATCTCCCCCCCAGTCCCCTCTTGACCTGGAGCTCCTTCATATGGAAGGATCTTGCCATCACAATTCCAACCCCTTCCTTTTTATGGTCCTTATTAGAGGCCCAGAACATTTGCCCCACCACCCCCTTCCGCAACGGTCGTTCCATCACCTGTGTAAAATGTGTTTCTTGTAGAAACAGAATGGATAGTTGAAGGCTCCATAACTTATTATATGTCAACAACCTTTGTTTGGGGAGTTGAGTCCCTCAAGGTAAAGTTTTGCAACCTTCAGCTCAACCAGGTCCTTTTCTGGGAAATGTCCTCATATCGGGAACCTCCAACCCTCCTGGGACCCCCACTGCCCCCCCTCCTTCCCACTGCCCTGCGTGAGCCGGACCCCCTCCCTCACTCTCCTCTCCCAACCCCTATGTCCCCCACCCGCGATTACCCTACCTAACCCACAACACCAACCCCATAACCAAACCATAAACACTCAGGGCGTATAGCCCAACTAGGTAGAGACACCTGGATTTCCCCAGGTCACCTGGGCATGTGGAAGCTAGCAGTCGGCCTTGCCTCCTCTTCCCCGACGAGCAGGCAAACATAAGGGACAATAACCACAGAGTTATTTTGTCACCATCTTTTTTCACTTTGGGGGCAGTGACTGCTGCACGCTTGACTTTCTAGCACGCCTCAAGCTCCCCTCTCTCCTGCGTTCCTTAGGTTGGGCAAATGCATGTTTGAAACGTTCCCTCAGTTGGCACTGGCTTTCCCTCTCTGGCTGCGCTTCCTCACTCTGCAGTTCCTTAAGGAGGTTATCAGGGGCACTTGCTAGTGAGCCTGACGTGGGTATGACTTTGCCCAAGCCACTCTGAGCTTTTGGTGGATCTAGCCAGTGGACAAACATGATGTAACTGCACCTTTAGAGACATAAGGCTAACAAGCAACCGCCTCTGCCATCCATCCATGCAGATGTTCCAGCATGTTGCGAAATCTAAAGATACCCTTTATTAATATTTGTCTGAAAGCATGTTTAAATCAGACAAATTTGAAAATGAAACTATATTTATAAAAACTCTTAGAGCTGAAGCGACATTTTGGCTATTATCAGGGATGGCGTCAGGGCCTTTCAATCTTTTCAAATGAAAGGGGCCTTGAGCCTCAGGGGGGCCCCCGAGCAACTATACCCATGTTGCCATTCCGCAGTCTTATAATACAGCAATAAATTCCTTTCCCCCTTATTTACGTTCTGCGGCTTAAAAGGTGAACTTTGCAGCACTAGCGTTGCAAGCGTTATTTGCGGAGCCTTTCAGGCCGTCACTTGGAAGTGACGACTTGAAGGTCTCCAGCAAATGAAGTTTGTAACGCGAGTGCCGCAATGCACGCTTTTAAAGCAAAGAAATACAGCCGGGAGTTAATAGCCGCCAATTATCACGAGCGACCAGCCAGCAGGGAGCTGAAAGATTAACAAGCCGATTCATGGAATGAATGTGCGCCGAAAAAACGGCGCACGCGTGTGAAAACGTGCGATTCGCAGTGAAATAGCGAAAATCGCAGTGCAAGTGCGATTATCGCACAGAAAACAGCGCACATCTATTCATGGAAGTCTGTGCACGCGCAAAATGTGGGATGTGCGCTGATAAAGTGCGCGGCGCACGCTGGCGCACAGGTCATCGAACGCCGTGCGATAAGGCCACAGCGAATTCGCACATAGCGCGCCGCACATAACAAAAGTAGGCGTAACACGGGGCGTTACACGCAGAATGGGGAACAACTCGTGAAAATGTGGGCGTCACGGGGCAAGTACAGGAGGCAAGTGCACGGAACGCCCACACGCTCGCCTACAACACGTATTCATGGAATGGAATAGGGAAAAACAGAGCACGGCCAAAGACGCGCACAGGCCCATACATGTCCGCCACACGAAAGCAGGCGGTAGCGTCCCTGCGCAGGAAAAAAATGTGCGCGCGAAGTTCTACACACGAAAGACCTGGGTGCGTGTATTTCAGTGGTGCGTGAGAAGTCCCACACGCGATCGGGCCTGGGGGAGCGTGTGCGTGTATATCAGAGGTGTGCGAGAAGTCCCACACACGATTGGCCTGGGCGTGTCTATTTCAGGGGTGCGCGAGAAGTACCACACGCGATTGGGCCTGGGGGAGCGTGTGCGTGAATTTCAGAGGTGCGCGAGAAGTTCCACACGTGAATGGCCTGGGTGTGTGTATTTCAGTGGTGCGTGAGAAGTCCCACACGCGATCGGGCCTGGGGGAGCGTGTGCGTGTATATCAGAGATGTGCGAGAAGTCCCACACACGAATGGCCAGGGCGCGTGTATTCCAGGGGTGCGTGAGAAGATCCACACGCGATTGGCCTGGGCGCGTGTATCTCAGGGGTGCGCGAGAAGTTCCACACGCGATTGGCCTGGGCGCGTGTATTTCAGAGGTGCGCGAGAAGTTACACACGCGTTTGGGCCTGGGGGGGCGTGTGCGTGTATTTCAGAGGTGCGCGAGAAGTTCCACACGTGATTGGCCTGAGCGCGTGTATTTCAGAGGTGCGCAAGAAGTTCCACACGCGATTGGGCCTGGGGGAGCGTGTGCGTGTATTACAGAGGTGCGCAAGAAATTCCACACGCGAATGGCCTGGGTGCGTGTATTCCAGGGGTGCACGAGAAGTTCCACACGCGATTGGCCTGGGCGCGTGTATCTCAGGGGTGCGTGAGAAGTTCCACATGCGATTGGCCTGGGCGCGTGTATTTCAGAGGTGCGCGAGAAGTTCCACACGCGATTGGGCCTGGGGGAGCGTGTGCGTGTATTTCAGAGGTGCGCGAGAAGTTCCACACATGATCGGCCTGGGCGCGTGTATTTCAGAGGTGTGCGAGAAGTTCCACACGCGATTGCCTGGGCGCGTGTATCTCAGAGGTGCGCGAAAAGTTCCACACGCGATTGGCCTGGGCGCGTGTATTTCAGAGGTGCGCGAGAAGTTCCACACGCGATTGGGCCTGGGGGAGCGTGTGCGTGTATTACAGAGGTGCGTGAGAAGTTCCACACGCGAATGGCCTGGGCCCGTGTATTCCAGGGGTGCGCGAGAAGTTCCACACGCGATTGGCCTGGGCGAGTGTATCTCAGGGGTGCGCGAGAAGTTGCACACGCGATTGGGCCTGGGGGAGCGTGTGCGTGTATTTCAGAGGTGCGCGAGAAGTTCCACACGCGATTGGCCTGGGCGCGTGTATCTCAGGGGTGCGCGAGAAGTTCCACACGCGATTGGCCTGGCGCGTGTATTTCAGAGGTGCGTCAGAAGTTCCACACGCGATTGGGCCTGGGGGAGCGTGTGCGTGTATTTCAGAGGTGCGCGAGAAGTTCCACACGTGATTGGCCTGGGCGCGTGTATTTCAGGGGCTCGCGGGTGGTTTTACAAGCAATCAGGCCTGGGGGAGCGGGGTACGTGTATTTCTGGGGCTCGCGGGTGGTTTCACACACGATCGAGCCTGGGGGAGCAGGGTACCACTCACCGTCTGCCTTGCGTGTAGAAGAATGCGTAGCCAACACCCACCCGCTGTGAAGTGATAGAGTGTGAACCCCAACGCCTGCAAAACACACGCACCGCACCCCACGAAAAGCAACGCCCCTGCGCGATACGTCACAGACGTGCATACGCGCTAAGGGCCTTTGGTCCAATGGAATCGGTATTGCGTGCTGACGCACTTACGCGCTAAGAGCCTTTCCTCGAATTACACGCTGACGTGCAGAATTTTCACGTGCCAAATCACTCCGTATCAAGCTGGCCACGCGTAAGCACACGGAAGACCATGCTCCTGCCTAGAAGGCCGAACTACTGCCCCCCAGAGCCCCGAGCACGGTCCCACCTGCCATCTGCTGCTGCCTGACTGCCTGCTGCCCACGTGCCCTGCCATTTACTGCCTGCACATCAGCCAGGGGTGCTGTTGCTGTGACCACCCCTGCTGGAACCGAAGACTCCGGACTGGGATTCCATCGCTCCACAGCCCAGCCCCAGGACCCAGTTGCCCACCCACTCCTGCCTCTGGGGTTGTCATATTGGGCACTGCAACATCTGGCACCACTGACAACCCCCGGCCAGAGAGGCAGAGGGGCACCAGCTTCAGTGCCACCGAAGTTGGTGTCCTGGTGGAGCATGTCCTGGGGCAGTATGATGCCCTCTTCGGAAGTTCCCGCGCCGACAAGGAAGGACGGACTCGGATCTGGACTGACATTGTGACTGCCATCAACGCAGAGGGGGTGGCAGTCCGCGACTTCCAACATGTCAAGAAGCGCTGGGAAGACTTCAGGTCCAGGACCCTGAACAAGGCCCGGAGCCTCTTGAAGGCAGCGGATGCCAAGGGGCGCCGGGGCCACTTGTCGGAAGATCAGATGAGGGTCCTGGAACGCATATCCCCAGCGCTCCACGTCCAGGTCCTTGAGAGGCAGACCCGTCTGGAGTCGAGCGGTAAGTGTACATGCATCCTGACTGTGAGCTGTGCGTGTGGTGATGTTTCAGTAGTGTGCAGGTTGCACATCTGTTTGTATGGGGTTGAGCATGGGTGGGGGTGTACAGGGCCGTGGGGCTAACACATGCGAGGGCTGTAATGTGTGAGACATGGATGGTGCTTGTGTGTGTAGGCTTGCATGCCAAATGCAGTTGTGTGGGCACACATGTTTGGATGAATGTGTATGTAAGTAGACATGTCCGTGATGTCATGCATGTATGTTGTTTTCAGCTGCATGTATCAGCACTGTGTACATGTGCATTTGTGTGTATTTGACAAGGGTGCAACAGTGATGCAACATGGATGCATGTGACAGCGGGATGTGGAAGCCTGATTGGCAGATGTGGCATGGATGCCCATCTGAACACTGCGACACTTGGCAGAGGTGTACACATGCATGCAAGTGTGGTGGTGTGTGTACATGTGTGGTGCACTTCCTGTGTTGCATGTGATGTCTGGCTCAGCTTTGCCTGCTCATGCTGTTGTATGGGTATGGGTATGGATGGTGCTGGCAGTTGCGATATGGCTGTGGTATGGCTCATGTGTGCGAGTTGAAAGGACATGTGATGCCATGTCTGAGGTTTGCCAATGCCACTCATGTACAACTGTCATGTGTGTATGTGTCCATTGTACAGTGCCCTGATGCCTGTGTTTTATTTCTCCCTGTCTGCAGCGTCAACTGATGAAGAGGGCGGAGAAGGTGCTGTGGAGCACAGCGGCCGGGATCCCACCGCCAGCCGGAGACGCTAGGCTAGGCTCCCCTCCCATGTTGTCATCTCGTCGGGGAGTGAGGAGTCCGGTGCCGCGTCCTAGGCCGCAGCTGCCGAGGGGAGGTCAAAGAGGCGGAGGTTGGAGTTGGATTCCTCGGCAGCAGAAGGGGCAGCTGGGACCCCACAGGGCCCAAAGCTGGAAGATGGCACAGAGTCATCCAGGTTGGTGGGGGGTTTGGTGGAGGAGGAGGCCGTGCAAGCAACAGAGACGGGGTCTGGAGGTGGGGATCCCACTGGTGCTAGTGGTGCAGTGCAGGACCAGGGACAGGAGGCAGCACAGGCCGCCGCGGAGGTGCCTGTGTGCAATCCTGTCCCTGATCCTGTCCCTGCATCATCTTGCACCAGCAGGGATGCCTACATCCAGACCCGTTTTCAGGCAGGGGATGAGCAAACGACAACTGGCCTTCCTCTGCCTGCGGACGTGGCTATCCGGGTCCGGGTTGAGCCTGTCCCGACTGGTGTGGCGTTGCGTCAACGGGCCATGCGAGGTGACCTGCAGTCTTTTCATGAGGAGACTGCACGTCATCTCGAATGGCTCGTTGACCACGTCAGCCTGCTTGGTCAGGTCACCCAGGCTGGATTCCTCCGTTTGATGGGGCTTGCTACGACCTCCTCCTCAACTGAACCCCCCTACGCGCCAGTCGTCCTCCGTGCCATCTTCCCACCCATCAGTCACCTGGGTGCCCTGTGGAGCTGCCTCTGACGGTGCGGCCAGGCTGGTGGAGGAGGCATCCCTGCCACAGTCGGGAGTCGGACGTCCAGCAGGGGTGGCCACATCAACGACTGCACCCCAGCCGGCGGAGGATGTGCAGGCAGCAGGAGGCAGTGCACGGGCAGAGGCACAGCAGCAGCAGCAACGTGGTGGGAGCCATGAAGGCTCGGGGCCTTCAACATCGGAGGGGCAGGCATCGGCCGGAGGGCAGGAGGACCCAGGACAGAGAGTGTCTTCCGTGTGGCAGCGGTTGGGCCACGCCATAGATGCGGAGCGGCAGCGGGCGGAAGAGGCACGGCTCACAATGGTCAGGGCGGAGAACTCCATGCGGAGGGCCCTGAGGCGGGCCGAGTGCCTTGAGGCAATCCGCAGGGGGTTGGAGGTGGACACGTCGACGGCCCTGCGGACCCTCGGGGCCATGGAGGAGGACCGCCTCCGGGACATTGAGCAGGAGTTCGATGATGCCCTGGGCCGGGACATCCAAAAGTGAGCCGTCAGACTAGCCCGCTGCCCTTGTACATAGTTATGTAGGTAGTGTTAGGTTTCCTTTGTTTTTTTATTTATTTTGGCACTTTTGGACATTGGCCACATTTATGTATATAGTTTATTTTATTAGTTAGTGTTGTTAGATAGGTTTCATTTATTTTGTTGGGATAATGGACCCTGGCTTGTTCGTCTGTACATAGTTCACTGTTGGATTTTATTTTTCTTTCACAATTTACCCATGGAGCAATGGCTTTCAATTATTATTTCCCATTGGATTTGCTTTTGTGGACAGTGACTTTGGACACCATTACTTTGGATTATGATTTTTGGTTTTGCTTTTTTTCACGGACATGCTTCTTTTCATTTTTGTATATTCCCATTTCTGTTGCTTTATTTTTGAATCTATTTATGTTTCCTTTAATACATATTTTTTTATCGAACTTCAATGTGTAGTATCATCTCATTGGTTTCATGCATATCATGATATGGGTTTTGAGATTCACTGACACCCATTGGGTGTATGTGAGGGACATGTGTTTGTTTCGAAACTTGCAATTGGTGTTCTGTCATGTAATTGCCATTTCTGAGTGGGTGGATGCAATACTCGGGTGGGTGTTTTGCATTTGGAGGCTGACCATAGGGACCAGGGATCTAGATTGTGATGACATGTTGGCTGGGGAACATGGGTGGGGGCCTGCTGGCAGGTGCCCCACAGTGCTGGGGGGTGGGGGTGGTGGGGAACATGAGTTGGACATGGGTGGGGGCCTGCTGGCAGGTGCCCCACAGTGCTGGGGGGTGGGGGTGGTGGGGACATGAGTTGGACATGGGTGGGGGCCTGCTGGCAGGTGCCCCATAGTGCTGGGGGGGTGGGGAACATGAGTGGGACATGAGTGGGGACCTGCTGGCAGGTACCCCGCAATGCTGGGGGTGGCGGTGCAAGGGGACATGAGTTGGTGATCATTAGTGCAAGGAGACATGTGCCTTTGCTGGGGAGCATGCCCATGTTGGGTGGGCTGCCTGCGGGACATGACCAGGGATGCAGGGTAGTCCCCTGTGGTGTGGGCTGCCTGCAGGGGCCGTGGAGGATGTACAGGGAACACCTGGGAGGACCCACACTGCCAAATCACATGTAGGACTCCCCGGCACCCCTGAAATACACGTACCCTGCTGAAATTGCGTGTAAAAGTTCCCGCGCACCCCTGGAATACACGCACACGCTCCCCCAGGCCAGATCACGTGTGGAACTTCATGCGCACCCCTGAAATACATGCACACGCTCGCCCAGGCCAGATCACGTGTAAAACTTCACGCGCACCCCTGAAATACCCGTACGCAGCCCAATCGCGTGTGAAACTTCCCGCGCACCTCTGAAATACACGCGCCCAGGCCAATCTCGTGTGGAACTTCTCGCGCACCCCTGAAATACACGCGCCCAGGCCAATCGCGTGTGGAACTTCTCGCGCACCTCTGAAATACACGCGCCCAGGCCAATCGCGTGTGGAACTTCTCACGCACCCCTGAAATACACGCGCCCAGGCCAATCGCGTGTAGAACTTCTTGCGCACCCCTGAAATACACGCGCCCAGGCCAATCGCATGTGGAACTTCTCGCGCACCCCTGATATACACGCGCCCAGGCCAATCGCGTGTGAAACTTCTTGCGCACCCCTGATATACACGCACACACTCCCCCAGGCCAGATCGCGTGTGGAACTTCTCGCGCACCCCTGAAATACACGCACACGCTCCCCCAGGCCAGATCGCGTGTGGAACTTCACGATCGCGTGTAGTACTTCTCGCGCAGCCCTGAAATACACCTACCCTGCTGAAATCGTGTGTGGAACTTCTCGCGCACCTCTGAAATACACGCACACGCTCCCCCAGGCCCGATCGCGTGTGGAACTTCTTGCGCACCCCTGAAATACACGCGCACAGGCCAATCGCGTGTGGAACTTCTCGCGCACCTCTGAAATACACCTACCCTACTGAAATTGCGTGTGGAACTTCTCGAGCACCTCTGAAATACACGCACACGCTCCCCCAGGCCCGATCGTGTGTGGAACTTCTTGCGCACCCCTGAAATACACGCGCACAGGCCAATCGCGTGTGAAACTTCTCGCGCACCTCTGGAATACACGCGCCAAGACCAATCGCATGTGGAACTTCTCGCGCACCTCTGGAATACACGCGTCCATGCCAATCGCGTGTGGAACTTCTCGCGCACCTCTGAAATACACGCACCCAGGCCAATCGCATTTGGAACTTCTCGCGCACCTCTGAAATACACGAGCCCAGGCCAATCGCATGTGGAACTTCTCGCGCACCCCTGAAATACACGCAAATGCTCCCCCAGGCCCGATCGCGTGTGGAACTTCTCGCGCACCTCTGGAATACACGTGCCCAGGCCAATCGCGTGTGGAACTTCTCACGCACTTCTGAAATACACGCACACGCTCCCCAAGGCCCGATCGCGTGTGGAACTTCTCGCGCACCCCTGAAATACACGCGCACAGGCCAATCGCGTGTGAAACTTCTCGCGCACCTCTGGAATACACATGCCCAGGCCAATCGCGTGTGGAACTTCTCGCGCACCTCTGGAATACACGCGCCCAGGCCAATCGCGTGTGGAACTTCTAGCGCACCCCTGAAATACACGCACCCAGGCCATTCGCGCGTAATACTACTCGCGCACCCCTGAAATACATGCACATGCTCCCCCAGGACCGATCGCGTGTGGAACTTCTCGCGCACCTCTGAAATACACGCGCCCAGGCCAATCGCGTGTGATACTTCTCGCGCATCCCTGAAATACACGCACCCAGCCCGTTCGCGTGTGAAAGTTCTCGCGCACCTCTGAAATACACGCACACGCTCCACCAGGCCAGATCGCGTGTGAGACTTCTCGCGCACGCGTGTTCCCGAAACCCGTAATACACGTTCCCTGCTTTGCGTTTGCTGTTTGCCAGTCCGGTAAACTGGTACAGGGTTGGCGCAGCCCTTTGCGATGGTTTTGCGATCTTGATGGTTTTTCCTTCCGTGAGGGCGTTCTTGGGGGCGTAACTGGCGCTGCTGCAGGGTCGCTGCGCCACTCTGCGCCACGTCTGCTTTTGGAGGTGAGAATCCATGAATACGCTGTGCGCGGAAATTCATTTTATCGCACGAGGCTGGCGCAGACATTCGCACGGGCACGCTGTGCGCCAGCCGCGTGCAACACTTTTGTGAGGAATTCCATGAATCGGCCTGTAAATCCCCACCGAAAAGCTATCCATTCCTATTTGTCAGCAAGGGGCTGATGTGGAAGAACCGGGTGTTAGAAGACAACAAGCTGATAATGTTAAATGTTAAAGGTATTTGTACCGCGCACCATCACCAACGGAATTGGTGAGTATTTAATGTTTCAGCTTCCTGCTGGCTGGCCGTCTTGTGATAATTTGCAGCTATTAACCTCTGGCTGTAATTGTCTCCATAATAATGGATCCACCCCAGGGTGTCCAGTCTGTTTTCCCCTCTAAACAATGGGGGCCCCAACCATCATGTTGAAATGGGTCCCCACACTTCTTCAGCCATGTCTGGCTACGATTCAAACCATGAAAATGCACTGTTACTGACCTTACACTTAACATCAAAGATGACATTACAAATAATATCAGACACAACCTCAGCAGTTACCCGATCAGTGAGAGCAACTTGGCAGTGGGCTGTGAGTACTGAGCATAAGCGTGGCCCAAGAGCATGGCTCACACACGTGGCGCCCTCCGTTAGCCAGGCCATACCATTTTTTATTTTTTATATTTTATTGTAAAACTTCAACTTGACAAAATTATATCATGTTTTTGTTACATTTCATCTAAGAGAGAGAAAAAAAAGTTACGTATTTCTTCCTTTCCTTCTTTCCAACTCTTCCTTCGTATTACTCAGATCTTACTTAACAGTTCAAGCTAGACTATTGGGAGAGTCGGTCTCACGGAGTACTAGCCGATATAAATAGATTATTTCCTATTGCGCAGTTATGCCATTCAGATAGGAACTGACTTTAAAGCTTCATCAAAAAAGTTAATTAAGTGACAGGACAGCTTGATGTTATGTCCTGCCACAGCATAGTCCCACCAATCGTCTGACTCATTGGATAATGGTTTGAATTCTTTTAAGTGTACTTCACGTAGTTTAGTCAACATGGGACATGCTGCTGCCAGATGTTTTAGAGACTCGACTGCTGATGTTTTGCAGAAGCGGCATTTGTTTTTGACTGTATCTTTGTTCTTACGCATCCAGAGCATCTCATTAGTGTTTAGAGCATTCAATCGTAACCTCAAAAATTGTGCCCTATGATGGCGCGAAGGGCAGCCTGTGAGAAATTTTGGTTGAGAGTGTAATTTAACCATGCTTCTGGAGGAAGGAAGGGTGGACTTGAGGGCTGAGCGGCTGTTGTACGTTGAAATCCAATCCCACGTTGCTAGCTTCTTCTTTGCGTGTTGTGGGCGCTGGATTAACTCCTGCTTCAGGAATAATCAAGTTTAGCTTAAGCTTCCATGCATGAATCAGTACGTTATCCGTGGATTCTTTACTTGGCTTTAGAATGTTATATGCGGGTATGGAGGAACCAAGTAGTATCTTACGTAAAGTTGATAAAGATTTCCAGACGATTGTCATGTAGATTGAGTTCAGAGCTAACTCATATCTCAGTGCTGATATTGAGGTGTAATTCGGAAGATTCAAAACACGTCTCCAAACTTTTCCTTCCAAACGGCTCCAGACATTATGATCGATGTTCAAGGCAGCTTCACCGCCAAAGGTTATTATTGGTATTACTTTTTGGAGGTAGAACATGATAACAGGCGTGATGGAAAATTTCCCATAGTCAAAGTTGATTTTGGCCGCTTGAAGACTCAAGATCTTTGTTTTAGCTATCAAGTCATCTATCCAGGCAGCTTCACATAGCGAGTCATTGACCATTGCACCTAGATAGCAGATCGACTTAACAACATCTAGGGCTTTTTGCTCTATATGCCAACGGAAAGATTTATCTTTCTTTGACATGGATCGTCGATGCAGATAATTTTTGTTTTCTCTGCATTCAAACAGAGCTCATTGGTGGATAGAAACTCTTGCAAGCGGGAGAGAAGATGTTGGAGGCCGATTTGAGTCTGGTCGACCAGCACTATGTCGTCAGCGTAGACCAGATGATTTACAGTGTGACCATTGAGCTTGGGAGGAAAGCAATGGACAGACTTTAGCCACTCTGGTAGGTCGGCTATAAAGAGTTTAAAGAGGTCTGCTGCGAGTGGACAGCCTTGTTTGACGCCTTTGAACTTTCTTATTGGATCGGTGAGGTCGCCTTGTGAATTGACTCTGATTTGGATCGAGGTATCAGAGTGCAGGGCGATGATGGGATCTAATAGATGAGCTGGGCACTCCCTCAAGCTCAATTTTGCCCATAATTTGGTCCGATTGATGGCGTCGAAAGCTTGTCGAAGGTCGACGAATGCAAAAAAGATTTTTCTTTTCGCTTCCAGTGCTGACAATTTTAGAAATGACAAGAGTATAAGGTTCATATCGGTGCCAACATTTTTTGTGAAGCCTGATTGTCTGGAGTCAAATTTACCAGATGAGAGGGCCCAATTAACCAGCTGTTGGCGCAAGAAGGATCCAAAAATCTTACCAATAGTGTCGAGAAGGGTGATCGGGCGATAGTTCGCAGGGCCAGCCCGACAACCCTTCTTATATATCGGGACCACTATTGCCTTGGACCAGGAAGAGGGCATCTTCTTGCTAGTAGCAATCTGAAGAAATAGTTCGTGGATGAATTTGTCCCAATGTGATTTGTGCTTTTTAAGCATCAGATATGATATTTGATCGGGGCCGGCAGCTCTTGAATTTTTTAGCTTAGCGATTGCAAATTCAATCTCTTCGCACAAAGGTATAAGGTCCCAACTGGAATTTGACACACTCGGCGGGAGAGAAACTTCCAATGCAGAGTTTTCATATAATAAAGTGAAATATTCACGCCATTTCTCGCTCGGAATTTCATTAGAAATTGAAGGATTGGATTTCGAGCGACCTCCATTTAAAATGGCCCAGATTTCACGTGTGTTTTTCTGTACCAGAAGTTTTAACATGGATTCTGCTCGTCCTTGATCGATTATAACAAGATGTGATCTTAACCAGTTTCTATATGATTGCCGCCGCTTCTTCACTTCCAAAGCCTTACAGTTCTGATCACGCTGTGTTCTTTTGATTTGTCTGAGGTCCCTCCTTAATGATTTGTTTTCCTCTGCTATTTCTAAACCATATAAGTGTTTCGGGATTATCCCAAGGACTCTTGAATTAAGGGTTATCTGAGTTTGGTCTGTCAGAAGCGGTGTGTACTCTACTGTCTGAAGTACATTTAAGCTGTGACTTAAATGGGCGATCGTAGAGCCGTTGGTTCTCAGTCGATTTCCTGCAGCATTTATTTGAAGTCGATCTGAGTGTTTTTCTGGCATGCCACAATGCTCTTCGCACCAAACGAATCGTAATAAGTCATGATCACTAGATGTCATCGGCTGCACGTTTAGAGAGATGGATTTTTCAAAAAAGTCAGACGAGGCCCAAATATAATCAAGTGTATTCGTCCGAGTCATGCTATGCCATGTTGGATTTGCGGGAGAGTCGCCCTGAATTGCTCCATTCAGCATGTGACAGTTGCGATCTAGAAGATCTTTGGCCCAAAGTTGGCCTCTCGGAGTAACCTCAGAATCCGGCAGCCGAACATTTGATTTGGAGAGTAGATCAAACTTAAACCAGCTGCAGTTTAAGTCTCCACAGATGAGTACAGAGACGTTTTCGTATTTTAGAAAGGTAAGATCAATTTCATTCAATACTGACTGAATGAAAGATGAGGATGAAATCATGGCGGGATTCCAATATCCATTGATAATTAAGAGATTAGAAACCGTAGCTCTCAATGATAGTCTAATCAAAGTGCTTTGCACGAATGGATTAGGGTTCGTAGACGTCACCAACGTCCACCAATTCCAGATTTTCAAGAGAGTTATTAATCCTGCAAAAGGCCGGCCTTTGGGGTTCTTTCCAGCTGGATTTATTAATATGGAAAAACCATCACGTGTGGGAGGATCTCGTAGCCACGTTTCTTGTAAACATATGATGAATACATTCTCCAGAGATTCCTGGAATGTGTTGAATAAATGTGTGAAACCCCTTGTATTCCATGACAATAGAATTAGCTCTTGTTGTTTAGTTTGTGATCGTTGTTATTTGCGTGGCCCATGTGGAAATCTTTTCAGGTTATTAGCTCTTCTTTCGAAAGACTGTTGCGTGGCAGCATCTAAGATGTCAGGGGATGAGACCATAGACTGACGCAGGGCTGATCGCTTGGCAGCTCCGAGGTTTGCCTCGTGATCAAAATTTGTTTTAGTCGATGAAATGGAATTCGAGGCCAATGGCTCGAGGGTGAGGTCAAAGCCATATACCAAACGATCTTCGTTTGCTTGAAGTAGCATATTTTTTACTGCTGCAGAAGCTGTATGAAGAAGAACATGATCAGAGGACATTTCAGAGACATATTCCACAATTTTGATGTCGTCTGATGTGATCGCTCGCAAAGGTGGAATACAAGCAAGCAATTTTAGAATATTTCCTCTGTTTAAATTAACTTCGTTGCCATCTGAGTGATTATTTTGGAGGCGAAGTTTCCACTTGTATTTTTGTGTTTCTGAATTTCCGAATCCGGGAGCTCGCTGAGTTGGAGGCAAACGCGTTTTCAGCTGATTCAATGTTTGTTTTGGATTTAACCTCGAACTTAGTGCTTTCTGTGGAGCCTTTTTTGTCACGAAGGAGAGTTGACTACTGATTGGTCTAGCCTGCGGTAACCTAGAAAGATTATTTGCCTCTTGGATTTTCCTCAAAGGGGGTTCGATAGTTCTAACGACTTGTTCTTCGACAGAGACAATGGTGGAATTCTCAGGATCAGCTGAATAGGTGGATACATTGCATAAATCAGTTGAAGAGTCTAAGGAGCCGTGTTCAGAAGAAGGAGCGTTAGATGCTAAGCGCCGTCGTTTTGCCGAAGTCTTTGAAAAGCTCAAGACAGTGCCTGTTGAACTTGTTGGAGGATTTCCAACAGTTCTCTTAGTAATTATTGTGTGAGCTGGTCTGGTGAACAGACTTGTCTTCTTCGGAGTTGTTATATTTCTTATGAATTTTTTGACCTTTTGTTGTATTTGTTTCGGTGGAATACTTTTTTTTTTGGATTGCTGGGCTTGTTTCGCAGATATATTTTTTTGATTGCTTTCTGTCGTTGTAGCAATTGTTTTTGCAGAGCCTTTAAAAATATTGAAAGAATTTACTGTCGTTAGGGTTTGCAATGATACAGTTCCTTTTAGCGGAATCGTGTGTGGTACAAGGGTGTTCACTTGCGGAACAGAGCCTTGTGCAGTCTGAGTTGGATCTTGAGCGTCCTGCATGGAAGCCAACAAGCTCGTTGGTAAACCAGGCTGTGAAGATTCATTAGGAAATATCACCAAATCACTTCTCGATGGAGAATGACTAGAGCCAGAAGATGTGTCTCGAGACACCGGGGCTCCACATTCTTGAATGGATGTATTCTTTCGCATCCATTTTACAGAGTGCAAGAGGCCTTCCATTAAAGCATCATTTTGGCAATGAAGCCGAGCGGCTAGATCACTCAGCCTGTCCTGCCATCTCGTTGCAATTTCTGCATTAGTTGTCATTTGATCCTGTAGAAAGCTCGAGAAATGTTCTAACTTGTCAATTTTTGTCGTTAGATTGGATATTGCAGCACCTTGATCACTTATCGTGCCAATCAGAGACTCAAAGATTTTTGTAAATGGTGCTAGAGCAACCGCCGAGGCGGCCAACACATTGTTATGGATCTGCGAAAGTGCTTCAGATGAAATACCGAGCAGTTGTGGCTCAAGTTCCTGAAGTGATGAGGAGCAAGTTGAATTATCCAGATTGTACTGCGGATTAAATGTTGAACATTTCTTTACAAAGTTCGTTGAATGAACCTCGTTGCTTGATTGAGATTGCATATGATGCGGAGTACTCGCATTCAGTGTTGGATTTCCATGTCGAGGAGGTATGGTGGATGTGCTTTTTCTTTTAAGCTCAGCGACTCTTTGCAGGCGACTAGCACGAGCGATCGCGCTCCGATCAAAAAGTATAGGCAATAGATTGAGATTTTGTACTGGGAGTTGGGAAGTACTTGGAGTATTAAGATCGATGGATTTATCGTTTATGCTTGACATGGAAGGATGCCTAACATCAGGTGCTTGGCAAGCTAAGGCACTGTCGTTCTCAGGTTCGGTGCATTCAAGTACGACTTCTGAAGTAGCTCGACCTGCTGGTTTTAGTGTAATAGGGTCGATTAGAGAGCCACTTAAATTTGTTGCAGATGATGGACATGGAATATAAACAGGGGGCTTCAAGACGTGTTTGGCGTTGATCGTGCCAGTCTGTAGGCCACTTGACTTGGCCAGAGAGTAACTAGAGAAATTTTCCTGTGACAGAGTGTTTCTGGCATTAAGAAGTAAAGTCGGCACCTTTGTGGGCATTAGTGGTCGATTAATGTGCAGAGCATGTTTAGTATTCGAATTATTCAACAGAGGATTTCCCAGGTCTAAATTAGAAATTTTAAGCAGTTCTTCGTCAGTCACTACATTTGAAAGAAGACCTTTTTCTTTCCAGAGGTCAACATCATTTGTGAAGTTATCAGTCCTGAAAGGCACAGGAGCCAACAAGACTGAATTCATTGATCGCTCAGTTGGAGGAGCTCTCGCATCAGGCTGAGACACCCAAATGGCAGCAGAAAGGCTAGGTAAATTCGGCCGGTCAGTGCTAGCTGCTTGAAATGCAGCTGAGTCAGATTCGCTGGCTAACGCTCTTGCACAGGGATCGCCATTGGGAGTTGGATTGCATTCGAGATTGGTAACACAAGTGCCTGATGAATATTGGTTGTCAGGTTGGGATGCTGGCGCTTCTAAAAGAACGCAAGGCTGGAGCAATACGTTGGAGCCGTCATCTGGGGTGCATCGTTCATCAAGAGTCGATGATGGGGGAGATGTTAAAGGTTTAATTTCCCCAGTAATTATTGGGCTTTTTAGTGTTGATGAGTTATTTGCAGCCATTAGCGCACGGCCAGTGGTTTTGCTTACCTTAGCCCCAGCAATGGCTTTCATCCTGGCCCAAGGGTTAGTCACGCGACGTTGCTGTGATGATTTTTTCTGGGTTTGGGGGCCGTCTGATAGCAAGGTCATTGTTTATCTCACAGTTGCAGACAGCAGTAAAGCAGCAAACAGCCAAACAGCAGGAATCACAGCAGACGCCCTTTACGCGGCCGGGCTTAACGCCGCAAGGGTGAGCTGAGCTCTGTATTGTGGGCCTGGGTAGGTCACGTGAGCAGTCACGTGACAGGCACAAAGCTCCGCCTCCTCCTGGAAGCGAGCGAGCTGGCGAGTTGGGAAAAACGAAATGCGCAAGTTGTTAGAACTCCCAGCGCACGTTATCAAAATGCAGCAAGCAGCAAGAAAGTGTCCTCTCCTCACGGAAATTGCACACACCTTTTGACTACTGCACCCGTGGCATGGCCTACCACTACCCATAGTCCCTTCAGTACCCAGAGGGCACATTCTGCATTTTAGATCATGATACCCACAGTAGGAATCACTCACGACGTTCATGTCATTGTTATGTCATCCTTGATGCAACGTGGGAGGGCGTGTGCAGAGCATTATGGGAGCAGAGTGGTTAACCTTACATGGCACATTTAAGTGATCAATGTCAACAAAGGGGGCGGCTTGGATATTCTATAGTGATTCTGGGGTTGTAAGAAAAATGAAGGTGATATTTCCAGGAATTGTCACAATTAAACTACACTGATCGTCATCTATGTTAGTGACACACTTCCATAGGAACCATAACTCAGAACCTCATAAGAAAAATACACTTTTTAATTGACATACATTTAAACGGTCAGAAAAAAAATGAAGCTGATCAGTGTTAGTTCATATGCATGGAAATAAAATCAAGACACCTGGATACATAAAACCGAACAATCTTGTTTGTCATCTTTGATGCAACATGTGAGGGCACGCGCAGAGCATTGTGTGAGTGAAGTGGTTAAGCATAAATGGCAAATGTAAGTGTTTCCAGCGGCTTCCTCAAGTACTCTACTACAGCCCGTTGAAGCTTTAGTGGACCCAGGCCAATGCAAAAGAGGAGAGATCTTCACCTAACAGTTAAAATGTTCAATACATTGTTTATTGTATGTTATGTTACTTTGCATTTATGTAGCGCCTTATGAACCATTGGTATAGTCTCAAGGCGCTGGTAGGATGAACACCCTCGGGAACCGTAGTTCAAGTCAGTAGATAGAGAGAGTCATAAGGTGCGTGTGAGCACCGGATATGTGTGCAGCTGGTGTGGCATTCGTGTGATAGCTGCTTCTTAGCGGTAGGTGTGGTGGTTGGGAGATCAGGAGTATGTGTTCGTTCTGGCAGGGTGATACCAGACTGATTCTGGCTGCATTAGGCCTGAAGAGAACGCCTAGGCTGGCAAGTGTGCAGCCAGGTGTGTTTAGTTAGAATGATGGGGAGTATGTGGCAGGTGTTGGTATGAGAACAGCTATACCGACTGTGTCATAGTATCGCTGTGTTCTAGTTGAGTGGTGGTGTATAGAAGAGAGTAAGCGTGGTGATGTGATATGGTAGTTTTCAGTCGATGCTTGAAATCAAGCGCCTTCATGCTCCATGCGTTCCACGCACTGTGTCCGCTCTACACACTCTTCATCCGCTCCACACTCTCTTCATCCGCTCCACACCCTCTTCATCCACTCCACACTTTATCCGATCCACACTCTTCATCCGCTCCACTCCACACTTTATCCGATCCACACTTTATCCAATCCACACTCTTCATCCGATCCACACTCTTCATCCGCTCCACACTCTTCATCCGCTCCACACTCTTCATCCGCTCCACCCGTCGCACTCACTCCATCCGTCGCATGCACTCCATCCTTCCCATGCACTCCATCCATGTCATGCACTTGATTCATCTATTCCATTTGTTCCGTTCATTCCATGCACTCTCTCATTCCATGACATCTATGCGTTCCATGCTCTCTATCTATTCTGTGCACTCCATTCGTATCATGTCCGTATCATGTATTCATCCTTTCTATCCTCTCGTCCACTTTATTCCTCTCGTCCACTTTATTCCTCTCGTCCATTTAATTGATTTCATCCATTTCCTTAATTTCATCCACTTCACTGCTTTCATCCAGTTTATTCCTTTCATCTACTTCACTACATTCATCCACTTCACACGTTCTATTCAGTTTATCCGTTTTAATTTACATTGGCGGTTATTAGTTTTCGATTTCTTGCTCGGATCATGATGTTGGAATATTATTTATGATAAAGCAGCTTTGGGCTAAGGTCATTGATTGCTGTTATCCAGTTTGAGTTAAGAGTTGATTTTAGGGGAAGAGCCATGTTTTCAGTAATTTGCAGAAAGACACGAGGTCCTCAGTGAGTCGGATGTGGGGTGGAAGTGCGTTCCACAGAGTGGGGGCCAGGACTGAGAATGATGATCCACCTAACCTGACTGAGTTGGTTGATACGCTACAGTTTTTTGCAAAATCATTGTTCTCACTTAGTTCTATGTACAGAAGGCAATAAAGTGAAATCTGTAAAGCGATTTGTGTCCTGGCTGCCCACTACACTAGATCTTTTGTGGCGAGCCAGAAGGAGGTGTTGGGTAGAAGTGGAGCCCCAGGAAGGTTAAGGGCTTCTGGGGCCCCCGGGATCAGAAATCCCGGGAGGCCCAACACCTCCCTTCTTTGCCAAAATGAATTCAGCAGGAGCCCAGGAAAGCAGCAAGTTTCAAACTGTGTTTTATTGGCCAAAAAACACAAATGGATTTGCGCAGGGACAGAAATCAAAGCACTCTGTCTCAGGAACGGGCTCGCAAGCCAGTTTTGTAACACAACAGCATCATACTGACATCACAAATTGGGCTGGCTCCCAGAAACCTATCTCATCCTGAGATTGGTTGCTGAGTGATTGGCTACATATAGTTCCCTTATAGAAACCCGGTTAATTGGTCCTACGTTGTCAGGGGGCTGGCCTGGCTGTTTTCACAATTATCTAATTTTAAAATGTTGCATTGTGAAAGTCTTCCCATCGGTTTAGCTGAGCAAGGCTCTCCGCCCCTGGGGCCTCGAATGGTGATTGGCCAGAGCTGAGGTCTCCAAGCCTGAGACAAACTCTTCTCCCAGCTCAACATGTGTGTTTCCCCCATAAAAGTAATTGTCTCTTGTGCGTCATAAGTATTTGTGAATCACCACTGCTTTAGGAATGCACTTGCTTTTAAATGCACCATGCAGGCATTCTTGTTATAATTATGTTTCAAATGATGTCTGGATTTTGCGAAAATGTCCTTCGTTCCCAGAGAAAACATGATGACATTGTACTCTGGGCTTTCTATCTTCTGAATCACTTGTATTTATGAAGAATTCAAAATGCTTGTTTGCCAGAGTTCACTATCGTTCAAAGAAAAATAATGTTATCTTGCTGCGCCACCTTGAGCTGAGCTGGGTTTGCAAGATGCATTCCTGTGTCTCGTGCCGTTCCAGTGCCACTGGACTTCAGTGAGGCAAGTGTATTTGGCTGTAATGTCCTGAGGCCGGGCATGGCTTACACTGTGCCATTTGATAATGCATGAATTAATTAGTTATAGCGCTGTTAGGTGGCTCAATGCTTTTGCTTTTCCATGGGGTTAATTCATGTGAATATCTGCAAGCCTTTAAACAGGAATTCTTGTGTTTTGTAGATTCTGCATGGCGGTATTGCTGCATTGAGGCTAATGCAGCATGTCTTCTTAGCACTTTTAATCAATACTGTCATTTAAAGTGTCTCTGCTAGCACCCAGATGCTCTTCATCCACTCTGGGCAAGGCTTGTGTTACTTTTAGGTTGCTGTGTTGGTGAAGTGGGTATCTTTTTTTGCATATTTGTCTCCCATGGGCACACTGGGGACTGGTGCAAAATGGTGAGTGCGCACATTATTGTTCCTGCTCTTCTTTCTTGTTCATGTATCTGGGGTGAGGGGGACAGGAGTAGATTTCGGTCCTTCCTCTTCAGTGGATTTGGACACATGGTAGACAGGATGAAGCTTTTCATTTAATTAATAAGAGAACATACCTATCTTGCCCCACTGCTATCAGGAATAGTCCCTGCCTAACAGAACTAAATAAGGGTGCGTGCCTTCCAGGAAGAGTCCAAAATGAAATGTACACAGTCCAAAAATGTACTACTAACTTGCCAGATCACTAAAAGTAATACCTAAAGATTGCCACTTTGTATTCCCGCTGACATGTTCCCTTCTGTGCCTGTTCGGTGTGAGACCTTACCTCCAGTGTATTCTCCACAAGAAAAGTTTCTGTTATCCTCGCGTTTTCAAAATCAGTCAATAAATAATATTGGTCTGAACTCTCACAAGGTTTCTCATGAGCTCCTGTAGCTTGTAGTATACATTTTCTGTTAATCTTTCCTGGTGTTTGTCAGTCTTCCTGACAACCTCTAAGGCAATACATTGAGACAACCAGACAATAAAAAACACTCCCCTAAGAAAAAAGGCTTGGTGCACCTCTTTGCAAGGAAAAAACAGGATTTAATTTGTATACAAAAAGGCAAAAGGTGACAGAAGGTCCTGTGGAACCAAACTGACACAGAGCTCTCTGTTAGTTCAAAGCAGGCACAAGGTTTTTAAAGGAAGCGTCACTTGTGAAGTGAACAATATACAGTGTTAATCCCCCAACCCTCAGTGTCTACCCCCTATATATATACTACCAGTCCCCTATAGTCCGTTGACCATTTGGTCACATTCTAACCTACCCCTACCCTCTAACACATGGTCCCCCGCTTTGTTACCTTGGGAGCCAGCTACAGGATTGGTGAGTTAACTGGAATGTTACTCTCCCCATTGGCTTAGTCATGTGGTGTGCACCTGGTCGTTAAGATGACCTCAGTGGATAACTCTGAGGTCAAATTGGCTCCTTGAAATAATGGTCCGCTTCTCTTGATACCAGATTATGTGGGTGACCATAACATGCTTCCCCGTCGCTGGACTAAAATTTGTTGGCATCACCCCTTGCTCCTCGAATTACAAATCATGAGTAGTTTTTCACTCCTCGCTCCCCCCTTATCAACTGCCCCTCCCCAGAGCACCTTCTGGCACTCTCGAGGATCACACTAATAAACCAAATCCTGATGGGTTTAGTTACTTTGGTTTACTGGTGTCTGGTAGTTCAAATGAGATGGCCATTATTGGGGGGTGTGGGGGTGGTGGGGAGCACTAGTGCCCCAAATCTACACTGAGCATTTTGGCAGCTTAAGACCTCTACCTCCCATGGGTTTGTCCTTCGGGACAGGCACAGCACTACCCTTGCTAGGCTATTCACATTCCATTCTGGTTTTGCAGACCTACAGCGCGGTACAATTAAACAGTTATATATTTGCCATGATTCTCAGTTCCAATACTGGGGCTTGGGAAGGGGAGATGATTCAAACTCGTCATCTCCCTGTGCTGCCACATTTCCAACATGGAATACAAAATGCTAGGCCTCACTTCCAATATGGCAGTGCTTAGGTATTTTTTGTACCCGGGACCAGTGCCTACATCATCATTATTATATACTACATTTTCACTACTGTTACACAATATCACCCGTGCCTTATACCTCGGCCTATGTACACGTCTATAACTTTTACAAACAACTGCATTTATCATTCCCACCACGCAAGTTCCACCCCCCTGCTACAGCGCACATTCACTTTCTCAGGCAATGTTTTTCCTAAGCCTGAATTGTTTGGGCAGGCATGGAAGCTGCACATGCATCCCAACATACCTTACTGTCCATCTTATGTTCCTTCTCTGTATAGTCTCTTATTAATATTCCTATTGCTTTCAGTTCTATGCTGGCTTTGTAATGAGAATAATACAAATTCAGCAAAGCAGGAAAAGACTGGGAACAACAGCGCTTGTACAGAACATAATCACATGGAACCAAATCACAAAACAATCAAGTAGTAAATGGTGACACTGCTGTGGCGGGTGATTGCGCCTGGACATGGGACCGCTGCCCAAGGCCTCCTTCAATTAGAATGTTAAACAAATGGTACAATCACACTGAGCATGTTAACCAGCAGTATTTTACATAAATAAAAAGAAATAAGTAGAATTGGTATCAGCCGACACGTGTTTCGAGCACAGCTCTTCTTCTACGGCTGTTACAGGCCTCCAGATTAGGCACGTACCAGACCTTTTTACACATGAAAAGCTTTATTATTTTCATGTGTACATTTACACACAAGTTTAGAGCAGAGGACAGTGCAATGGTCAGATTACTTGACACAAAGCAGAACCCTTCCTTTGATTTTTATCTACATGGATGTAATTGCAAGCCATGGATAAAAGCCTCTGAAACAGAATGTATTTCTTTGAAGCCTTTCAAAAAAAGAAATTGCACACTGTGATTAAAGGAATGTGTTATTAACATTCAGCTTCTGCTGTGTTGATGCTCATGGAGCAAACTGAAGTATTGTGCATATTTATGTTCCTAGCATTTTAGGATTGCATAATTAATAAGATGGAAAACTAAGTTGCATTTCAGAATTAACATTTTGTAACAAATTATGATTTTTTCCAGTAAAAGCAACCTAGTATTGCACAATTGTATTTTTCAGAGTTCCTGTGCTGTTAGCATAATCATGCTGAAGCAGATCATTTTTACACTTAGAATTTAATTTACACTACAATTATAAAAACAGTGTGTAAAATGACAAGTATGCACGGTCTAGTGTACATCCATTCAACCTTGCAGTCAATTACTATAAATGGTCAGTGGCAGCAGAGTCTTTTCTCAAGGGTGAGTGATTGTCATTACACCAATCACAGGTGTTTTAGCCTCTCAAGTCTTCAAGACTACAATAAAAACATTGAAAACCTGACTCCCAGAAACTGCAAGAGCTGTTAAAAAACAAACAAATGAAAGTTACATTTGTAATTGAAACAGAAACTCAGCAAACTTGTCCCTGTGATAATCCAGATAGATATTTAACTTTATGTAGCGCTTCATGCATGGTTCGTCCAACATCTATGCACTGTGATTATTATACCTCAGTCGATAGTCAGTTAATCGACCTCTGAAGGATGTTAGCCAATAAGATAGCTCAGCCGGTTGAGCACTCGTTGCTGGGATCTATGCGTGATTTGTAGGTTGCGGGTTTGAATCCCAGGCAAGGACAACTCAGCCTTTCATCCTTTTGAGATCGATAAAGGAGCACCGACTTCAGTTTGGTGATCATTGTGATAAATATGTTCTATGTACAGCACTTTGCAAAAAGCACTATATAAATAACCATTTGATCATGATATTAGATATCGAATTTAGCATGGAGTCCTTGCCTCTCTGCACTGTTGTATCATAACATTGGCATAGCATTAGGTAGTAATAGCTCCAGGAAATGAGGACTTTCATTAAACATCAAAAGACAATTCTGCTTTCGAACCTCAAAACACACAATACAATTCATGTTTGCTTTACTATGTAATTGGCTAGGTTTTTGCGTTTTCAACATTTAAATATATACAGGAGAGATCAAATGGCCAGACCTTAGAGAAATAATGAAAGGTGTATTCTGTCAAAATGCAGAAAACTGGCGCATGGCAATAATTTCAATCCTGTTTTTGCACACGCCGGCTGGATGTCACATACATTTTACTCTCTGGCAAAGGTGAAAAGTTATTTTTACTCTCCTAAAATCACATGTACTCTTAAAGTTTTAAAATGGGGAGTAAAATACTCCCACCTCAAAATCTTATCTGGAGCACAGGGCTGTTATTTACCAATTAATGTATTCCGTCATACAATAGTAATCATTTGTGTGCACCCAATAGCGGTTAGCGTAATGCAAGGTACAATTTACATATGACAAACATACATCCAGTTTGTAACAGGGGTGCATTATCAAACCCAATGGTAAATAATTTTGCAAACAAAATACATCCCACAATAATGTATAACACGCATAAGCAGACACCAATTAAGCGCATCCATGGAAACACAAAAAGGATACATTCCCCAACAACAGTGTAGCATCACCGCAAACAAAGAAAAAGCAAAAAGGTACAAGTGAGTCCAAATACCTTTGTAGACAGAGCCATGTTGTGTATGTTGTGTCACATCATAACACTCAAGTTAGACCCGTCTTGGCCTTGAAACCCGTCACCAAAACTACATTAAAATGAAAAATGGTGTACGTTGAATTTCATGTCACGCTCACTTATGCTGAATCCAAACTATAATTAAAAAGAGTATCTCAATAAACCTGAGCTACTTAGCACCAAATATAATGTACTCAATACAACAGCAGTTGAAGCCAAACCCAATAGTCATCATTGTAAACCTATCATTTCATCCATTACATGTCACTTACCTAAAGTGATTCAAATTGTTGTCAATTCACAAGTAGCTTATCTAAAAGGATTCATATCCAAAATATCAGTCATTGTACTGAGGTCGGCCTCTGTTGGGACTTGGTTTCTATTGCTCCTCCTTTTCACTATAGTGGTTCCACTCTCCTGAGTCCTTTCCACTGGTTCACCCCTCTCTGGTTCTCTTCTAATGCTGGGCTTTATTCTTTGACTTAATATCAAATGGCTTTCACTGTCTTTTTCCTAGAATGTTCCAATGTTTGACAAGTGTGACACTTTGCAACTCCTGGGGTTCCTACCAGGAGAAACTCTTGAGATTGCTCAGCTTTTCATATTTTTTCTTATATTTTATTTCACATATAGTCTGTAGTCTCTGTTTCCTCCCCATCGCTCGCTCTACCCCGGTACCTTCCTTCCAGGGGTTTAGATTCCTGGGGTCTGGCGTCGAGAACAAACGACTTCGCTCTGCTTCTGCTGTCGTCTTCCCGACTCCACCGTGTTGACGCTGTGAGCATCTGGTCAACTCGGGCTGTTCAGTGTCACTCCTCCGGCGGGAGATTTCGTTTCTCCCATTCCTGTTGGTTTCGGCATTGTTCGTCGGGCCCCAGGCACACCATAGATCTCCTGTGGTCACGCCACCACAATCGACGATCCCCTGGACTCGGTCCTGCCAGCGGATTCACCCGTGCTTGCAACATCAGCTATCTGGCATTCTCGGCGGCCATTCTCTCCTTCGTGGACAACCACAGCCTGCACAGTGCCTCACTGCTCAGCGCCTCCAAGGCGAAGCAACGTCAGAGGGCTTCCCCTGCGTATGGCTCTCTCTTCCCAACCGTCCTGGAGGGGGGAGTAACCCTGATCTTCCCAGAGTGGATCCCTGGTTCTGTCATTCCGATGCAGGCCTACTTCTCCTTTGAATGCCTATTATGCAGGCTCTCTATCTCTCCTGGCCTCTCTTTCACTGTGGCCACCATCTACAGGCCATCTGGCCAGGTCGACCCCTTCTTCTCTGAGTGGTGTGAGAAACTTGAACCCCCACTGGCCCCCTTGTCCCTCTGTGTGCCCCTACTGGCCCCAGTGTCCCTCTGTGTGCCCCCACTGGCCCCTGTGATCCTCTGTGGGCCCCCAGGTGCCCCTCTGTGGGCCCTCACTGGCCCCCCTGTGTGCCCCCACTGCCCCCCGTTTCCCCATGTGCCCCCACTGGCTCCCTTGTCCTTCTGTGTGCCCCCACTGGCCCTTGTGTCACCACTCCCCCCTTTACCCACCATTTTCTTAGCACTTACTCTTATCATTGTCCTTGACCTTGACAACAGCTTGTCTGCCCGCCCCCATTTCCGGCTTGTCTTCTCCTCCCACTCCCCCCCAGCACTACCTTGATCAGTCGTTGACCCTTTAATATAGTCACTTGTTTTGTTCCTCTCCTTTTCCCTTCTCTCCCCTTCCTCTTGTCACTCTTGCACAGTAACAATTGTCGTCAGGCATAGTAATGCTACTGCTAGTTTTTGTCTCCTTTCTTCCTTCCTCTCCTCTCCCTTATCGTTGCATGCACTTTACTATCGGTTATGATATGATAGTTTCTTTTCTCATATTCTGGTTTGTTTCAAGGACCTTTTAGAATGGAATTGTATTCTCCCATGTTCCCTCCCCCCTGAAGCGCTTTGAAACACATTGTGTATAGGCGCTATACAAATAAACAGTCAATCAAATCAATCAATCAAACTAGCTTGTGTTTCGAACAAAGGTTGCAAGCAGCAACTTTGTATAAAGAGAACTGTGTGAGAGGCATTTCCGATGAGCGACGCAAATATAATTGAAAGCTATCAAGACTGATTGAACTTTTGGAAGGTCCCGCAAAGATACCATATACAGAGTGGTCCAGCGCCACGTAGGTGCTCATTCACAAGTCTCTGTTAGGTATACAACGGATGCTTTATGGTAAAAAGGAAGATTGAGATCGAAGTTGTCACACAACGGGTCAAGATAAGCCCCTTGTACATTCGAAAGTCTTCGATCATGTAAATTGCATCAGCATTGGTCCGAGCACGGCTGAGGGAGACTGATGTGAAAAGGATCTGAGCCCGGAAGAGGAAGTTCCAGGGTGAAGCGTGAGTCACCCGAGAAAGAATTCTATGATATTGCTGTGAAAGAGATCTGAGCCCGGAAGGGGGAGATCCAGTGTGAACACTCTACCGGTGGATACCGGTGCCAGAAAAAGAACATTTGTTTTGTACAACAGCACCCTTTGAGTCAAGAGACTTTCAAGAAGTAAAGAGGCCTGGACACTGAAGGCCCGGAATTGCTGAAAACTGAATGCTCGTGCCGCAAAAGTCAGCGTGTGCTTTGCTCGAGTACCCCACCATTCTCTGTGCTGAAAACGTGGGGAACCGAGGCCAACGGCCCGAGCATCCTGACATATGATTTCTTTCTTTTTCATGAACATTACCCCACATTATTTGTAAATTAGTGGTAAGAATTGGCAATAGTTTTTTTTAGTGCAGGCCCTTTTTATTTGACAAGACTCCACTAGGACTGCGTTATTATGATTTGATGATCGTAGCTTGCTCCCATCTGTAGATTTAGGTTTAGATAGGCGTTCATCACACCTTCGCAAAAGTGTATTAAACACCCTTGAACTGTAATCACTTGTGTCTGTCTTACTATTGCCACCAATGTGTTCCTTACTGTGGGCTGACCTCTCCTCCTCCCTCCTTGCCTCTACCTCTTTACTTCTCCACAGTGATCTTGACATCGACTTGGATGCTACCAGCCCCTCCTCTGGGCTCTTTTGCGACCTCTGGGACTCACTCTCTCTTTTTATTCTACCCTCTGGCCCAACTCACTCTACAAGGCACGCCCTTGATGTTCTGATCTCCTCAGACCTCACCGTCTCCAACCCCATCGCCACTCCTCTCTCTTGGACTGACCACTTTCTTCTCGCCTCTCACCTGTCGCTTTCTGCCCCTCAGGTTAAGCCATCCACAACACTGCCACACACCTTCTTTGTCAACCGGCCCATGAAGTTTGTGTCAGTGGAGGCTTTCGCTGCTACTTTCTCTCCACCCTGTACTCCTTTGGCTGACTCACACTCTGACAGAGCCCTTTCCAACCTTCATCGTTCTATCTCTAACACCCTTGATGTCCTTGCCCCTGTCATGAGGATCTGTTTGATGCCTGCATCCAAGCGTAACTCTTGATAGGATTCGGGCATCGCCACCCTTAAGCGTTAGTGTAGGGTAGCAGAGAGGAAGTGGAGGGCATCAAGCAAAACCCTCTGACAAACTGGCCTGCCACCTGCTACAATGGCAATACAGACTCTCTGTCCTCTCTAAGAAGAGAGCATACATCCAAATCATTGTCTAGGCGGCCTCGAACAATTCAGCTGAACTTTTCAAAATCTGCAAGAAGCTGGCCAATCCTGTTGCAGTGTCTATCTCTCCTGTTCCCTCAAAGGCCCTCTGCACTGCCTTGGCATCTCATTTCACCACTAAAACTCATGACATCATGTCCGCTCTCTCTTCCTCCTCTTCCTCTACCTCTCCAGTCCCCTCTGCGGGTGGTTCTCCTCTTCCTTTCTCCTCCTTCCTCTTGTACACTCCAGACGATGTTTCTAGAAAATTTCGACTTAAGAGAGCCATCAAAGACCACACCGACACCCTTGGCCAATTTCTGCAATCACACTTTTGCCACTGGAACCAACCCATCTCCCCTTAAGAACTCCCTTGTGTACCCCCTTCTTAAGAAGCCTTCTGCCAATCCTCTATTGCCTGATCTCCATCACTCCTTTTTTGGGCAAACTCCTGGAAAGGCTGGCCATCTCCCAGCTTAATCTACACACTGAATCTGTTGGTTGTCTCCATGACCACTAGTCTGGCTTCAGAGCAGCCTGAAGCACGGAAACTGCTCTACTGGACACCTGTGAAGACTTGCTCTCCAATCTAGACTCTAACCTTCCTTCTGTCCTGACAAAAAATGCTCAATACCATCTTATAATTCTAAGGCATATAAACTCTCTGGTATCTCGAAAAACTGCAAAACCTTAGTCAGAGCCATTGTTTTGCCCCGGCTGGACTACTGCAATGCAGTTATGGCCGGAGCAAGTAGAGGGAGCATCCAAAAGTTGCAGACAATTCAAAATGATGCTGTAAGAATAATATACAACACAACTAAAATGGATCACGTTTCAACCACCACAGGGAACTCCATTGGCTACCCGTAGGTTAAAGAATCTTATTTAAGACGTTAGCTCTCAGTGTCTGTATGGAGACGCTCCACAATATCTGAAACAATCATTGAGGAAATATTCTCCTAGCAGGTCTTTGCGCTCCAGCACCACACATCTCCTGACTATACCTCATGTTAAAAGAGCCAGAGGATCTGGAAGATCCTTCACCAGTAATGCTGCTAGTAACTGGAACAAACTTCCTGTATCTATGCAAGCAGAGGTAAACTATGCAGCTTTCAGAAAAAGTCTGAAAACCTCTCTGTTTGAATAAACCAACACCCCCAGACTGTAAACTCTTTATGTTTGTGTGTTTTGCACCCTGATGCCTGTGGGCTACGGCGCGGCAGAAATAAATAAATAAATACAAATTGAGGTGGTAAGTGTCTTTTTATGGCTGGCTTGTAGCTTTCATCTTGAAATGATTACCCCTGGCATTGCTTAATGGAAATATTTGCTAATACAAACTCCAATGGGTGATTTGCCGCACATGGAACCTCATTAATCTCCAAGCATAGTCACTGCCCCGCGGCAAAGGCCTGAAAGCAAAGTAAAACATGCCTGCGCTAGGTAGAAATCTTTTTAAATGGTTGCCATTGCTGACCTATACACATTTAAATGGACAGAGCCTTTAGCGTGTGAAGACGGATGCTTCCTTAGTGAATATGTGCACATCAGCCCCAGCTTGCGATTTAATTAATGGAAAAAGTCCTAGATTAAGGAGAGATTGGGTGGAATGCTGCAGTTGATCGCAGAATAGGTTTATTGACCTCTAAATGGCATATTAAGCTTTGTCACCAAGGTGCTAATGTAGTCAAGGTGTGGGCTGCTGGATACGGCAAGGCTTGGCAGTAATGGGCGGCCTGATGGCGCCATTAAAGGCAGCCTGTAACCTATGGGCTGCAAAGCACACATTTAGTGTACTGACCTAAAGAAGCATTTGCTTCATTATATGACTGCCAACTTAGATGCAGAGGTTTGGGGGCCTCCTGAAGCCCATTCCAAATGAAAAACCTGAAAGGACCTATCTCCCTTCCTGTTAAACAGTAATCTTTCCTTAGATAAGAGCCTTATTTATTTATTATTTGCTTGTTAGGTGCTTATACAGCAAATCAATTCTGTTTCAAAGTGACCACAGGGCAACAGGGAGGGAACATGGGATTGCATTACAATAAAAATACACAAATATAAATACAGAGGGAGAAGGAACGGACAAACGTACTATGCATTGTGAGTATTCAGAACGTGCAAGTGCAGCAAGGAAGAGGGCAGTGGAGTAGGTGCTGGGGTGTCCGTGCTCATGGGTGAGCCACAGATGAAGTGCAAGGTATGGTAAATGCTATACGGCCTGGAGCCACTTTGGGTAGAAAAGTGCGAGCCTCTGGGTCTGAGGCTGTGCCGAGACAAGTGCTGAGGGTAGACAGAAGCTGGGAAGATTGTGTGTGAGTGTCAGGGGCCAGAGAATGCATAAGGGGCCAAGACACCAATCACAGCAACTGTGAGATTAGCAGAGTAGGGAAGGAGGAGGAAAAGAGGAAAGTCTTGAGGTGCTTACTGAATTTAAGAAGGTCCTGCTCAAGGCGCAGTGGGAGGCTGTTCCATAAGAAGGATCCAGCTGAGGAAAGCAAATCACCTCCTGCTCTCTGTTCTGTGAAACGCTTTACACACAAGGAGTTGGTGCCAGAGAAATGTAGACGTCTAGAAGAAGAGTATTTTGGTATAGAGAGTTGAAGATAGTGTGGTCCTCGGCCCCAGGTGGCCTTGTGGATGATGCAGAGGGATTCAAATTTGATCTATGCAGCCACTGGGAGCCAGTGAGGACTTTTTGGGGCAGGAGAGGTGTGGTCCCTGGGTTTAAGGCCAAGGATAAATCTTGCTGCTCTTTTCTGGATTAGCTGAAGGGGTTGCAGAGTGGAAGAAGGAAGATTGAGAAGGAGGCTATTGAAATAGTCAAGCCTAGAGAGAACCAGGGCTCGGGAAACATTGAGCTTCTGGGGGAAAGTGACAAACGGGAAAATTCCTTTGGGAAGGAAGAGTTGAAAGTGGTACTTCTTAGCAATGTACTGAGTGTGAGGTAGGAAGGAGAAAGAGATGACTCCAAGGTTTCTGGCTTCAGAAGAAGGAGCAGGAGAGGGATCATGGCCGTCGTAGCCCAAAACATCTGGAAACCTGCACATTTAAGACCCATAAGTAGAACAAGCTGCATAGAGGCAGCAGACCCACTTTACAGCCAGAGATACAGCAGGAATCAATTTTCCAGTGAGCGAAGTCCCCCCTATTGTGTGTTAGGACACACAACAGCGTCAAGCACTGCGTTCATCATATTTCAATATAAAGGTGACAAGCAGTGGTGGAAATGGAAAAAATGTGGTGGGGGATCCCATAACACAAGCGCCGGAGGCGTGGCGGTGCCGAAGGGACGTGGTCTAGAGGGGGCAGGGTTCGTAGTGGTCATCCAGCAATGCTGGAATACTTAAAAAAAATAAATAATAATAATTGCCTGAAACGGCAGCATTGCCTTTTACCGCCGGCTTTGGCACTGGTTTGTAACGCACAATGCTCCGCTACATGTACAACTGAAAGGAATCAGTTGTACATGTAGTGAGCATTGTTCATTACACAACATTGCCAAAGCGGCGGTAAAAGGCAAGGCTGCCGTTTCAGGCGTTTTTTTTTTTAAGTTTTCCAGCGCAGTTCATGGCCTTGGGCGGCTGACTCTGGCCAGATCCCGAGATCCAGCTCCATATCTGGTGCCGTGCCGGATCTCAGATCCACCAAGAGCCGGCCCAATGACCAGCACTGGTGACATGGTACGCAATATTCTCCACACCTCCATCTCCACCACTGTACATGTACATCCAGCCAAAACAACCCCTTTTCTGGTCACTGGATTACCCATGTACTTGTGTGAATGAGACAGTTTGTAAAATATTCAAAATGTGATATTGATCATATAAAGTAAGGCAGCAGGAGCACTGCCAGTGCATGAACTGGTAGGGTTTCAATGGTCAGACTTCTGCATGCCGTGTGAACCTCTCACCTGAAGGAACGGGGAGAATTAACATAAAAACGCCTCTCCGCCGTCGAAAAAGGTTCCATTTTGTCCCCACAGTCTATTGCCCGCGCGCGTGAGACCGCACGCAAATCTCGCGGGATTTCCAGCTAGACCACCCAAGTCTCGCGAGACTCAGTCCATCCTGGTCATCCGCAAGTGTATACCTTTTAATATTTTCAAAGAAGTAGCCTGGGACACTAAGTACAAGACAGCAAAAGAACGTGTTCAGAGATAACTCACTGGAATTCAGGGCACCTACCATCCATTTCATAATAGTTTTATTTTAATAATGTGATTTACTCAAGAATTGCACAATGAAGTATTCCAGATCACTCACTCCCCCCAGCATCATGGAAGATTTTTCACCGCTTGACTGTCGAGAATCACGTTGGCCCCATGAAGATTCTGTTAGATTATGATATCAAGCAGAGGAATGGCCTAAATTACAAACAGCAAGGTGTGCGCAGACTATTGAAGTTATGCAAACATGAAATGTGGATTCAATTTGTACTTATGAAAAAAAAATGTTAGACATCCCTATGTAAACATTGCTTTATAGTCCTTGCTCCCAGCTTCTGGAACTTTCTATGATGTGGCATTTATAACGTACCTATACACAAGTGTTTCAAGGCGCGACAAGGCAAAGGAGGGGGAACAGAGGGAGGACAGATAACGATCCTACTAGGCCAGGTGACATTGAGATCACGCAAGTGCAGGGGAAGGGGCAGTGCAATAC
Source organism: Ambystoma mexicanum (assembly GCF_040938575.1). Taxonomy (NCBI): domain Eukaryota; kingdom Metazoa; phylum Chordata; class Amphibia; order Caudata; family Ambystomatidae; genus Ambystoma; species Ambystoma mexicanum. The sequence continues at coordinate 646,910,980 of NC_090940.1, read as the reverse complement.
ATGGTACTACATATCACACCAACCGTCTCAACAAAAACAACCATCTTCGATTCAGAAGCTCCCTCAAGACCTTTCTTTTCACTCACCTCTTTTTCAGAGTGGCCGTATTTGATCACATCCTCTGAAGCAATCCGCAGACTGCATGGACGCACTACAGGAACCCTAAATAAATAAACAAATACAAATCTATATCATATTACATACCTTGAAAAACTATGTAAAATATTAGATGCAGTGATGCTTGGAATATTGCAAGGCCATTGCATGATTGATGAAACAAGGTTTTAGACTACACCGTATGGATTCCAAAAGTCAACTTCTACCGCAAAAGAGTGTCCTTTGCATTTATTGTTTGCTCATGCAGATGTCGGAAGTGGTAAAATACTGGCGATTGAATATTTCATTAATGTAGATTATTTAAGACATGTTGTTAATTTATTCATAATTTTTTCCCTTCTTTGTGGTCGTTGCATGTCTTTGTTTTGTTCAAATGAATTAAACTGTTTGCAGTATCCAATAAGGTAGTGCTCGTTAGCGCCGTCAACATTTCCAGATGCTTGTGCTTCCCTTGATATGTAGACTAACACTATATTATAGTTTTTCTTTTATAATGCGCTCAATACCAGCGAGTGGGTTAAGTGCAGGATCGGGATTCGAACCGGGGCTGCGCTGCGTTGTCTTGTCTTCAAGACAACGCGTTGCCCCAGAGCTATCCTTCCTCCCCACCTCTTTTTCTGAGTGCCCGGTTATTTCATGGAGGAGACCACGTCCGTGTGCACTTCCATGCACGCACTACCTTCTGTGTAATAATGACTGCCCTACAAAGTGTACACAGCACGGAATCCATGGCGACCCCGGGTTTCCATGCCATCATAAGTGCCTCTCGCCACAGACATGCATGGCAGGCGGTATCTCCAGGCACCCCTATGGAATCCACCAGCTTTGAGAAGGTGCAAGAATCATGCGGATTCCATTGGAATCTAGAAAAGCCCCACCCCACGAAAGCCTGATGCTCTCAAAGCAGAAGGGGTGGTTGTCTCACACAGTATGATCTGTGCCTCTGTTCCGCAAGGGTAAATCCAGGAAAATGAACTGTTTATTTAAAGCACGCATAAAGGTTTTACAACGAAGTCAATGAAAATGACCCCAGTTTGCCCTAGAAGGCTCTTTTCCGGTGAAGAACAAGACATATATTTTAACCGCGTCTCCTTTACTTCATTCTAATCAATGTCTGGAATCAGAGGTAGATTCGGGTTTTAAATGTATTTGTAACGCGCCGGGAGCCCGCAGGCATCAGTGCACATCCTTCTTTATGATTTCTTTTGGTTGCTGTGCCCTCTGCTTCTTGAAGCCTCCCTCGTGTAAGGACACAGCCCGGGGGTACTTGTTCTTCGGCAAGGCTTTTTAATTCTTGCCAATTTAGTACTTTTTTTTCATTGCCATGGTTATTGGTGGTCACTCGGGAATTCCCAATCTCAGACAACTGGTCAATTTGACAAGCCTGTGTTTAATTCCTCCCTGCCCAGATGACTATACTTTAGGACCTACAGATTTTAGCATTTTACACAGTCATTGGATTAGATCTTGCCGAGTCTCCTTCCATGTTGGGCGTAATCGATAAAAGCTTATAACAGCCGCCCGACTAGTAGACGATTATAGGCCAATCGACTACCCAGTGTCACTGAATTCCAACCATTGGTCTGCCATCCCAAGGGTATGATATATTGAAACCTGGTTTGAGTTACCATACATTGGATTGTGCTTTCAAATGCTAGAGCTCCCATGTGAAGATAACAAAAACAAGGTGACAGGAGGGAAATGTTGTATATTATGTTATGTGAATAAAACTTGTAAAGCGCAGCAGCCGCCCGAAGGCATCTTGGGGCTAGGGGAACCAGAGGCGACCAACAGACAGCAGAACCACCATTTTAGAACAGGAGAGTCTTCAAGGCAGGATGAAAAGAGAGACAGTAATCCATAGCCCTGGAGGGTAAATGGAAGGGAATTCCAAGAGTTCGCTGCAGCAACGAAGAACGCACGTCCACCTATGCAGGAATATTTTATCCAGGGTACTTGAATCGTCAGAGACGATAAAGAGCAAAGTGCTCTGGAGGGGATGTAGGGACAGAATTTAGCCTGAAGATATTCAGATCCCAGTTTGTAAAAGGCTCTGGGCACAATGCATAAGGATTTAAACACCCCACGTTTTCCAAAGGGGAGCCAATGTAGCTGACATAGAAAAGAGGTCATGTGAGTGCCAAAAGGAGGGTGAAGCACAGCTCTTGCAGCCAGATTCAGCAAGAGCTGAAGTCGATGAACTAAATGGGCCAGTTGAGCCAGATGGAGAGCGTTACAGTAATTGATACCGCTCATTACCAGGGAAGAAATAACCGGCGCATGAAATTGAGGAGGAAGACAAGGTCCTTAGCTTAAAGTGGCCAACTTGACAGAGGTCACCTGATAAAACATCGAGAGTGAGGCAGAGATTTTAACACCCAGATCTTTCACTAGAGTAACCGGGAGTGGAAACGGTCCAATACTAGAGTGTTAGGGAGGACTCCCAGGTATGCCAGAGTGATGCTGGGGGTCCGCGGACTCGGAGGGCCTAACTCCGTCCCCAGAATAAATGGAGGACTCAGTCAGATGGTAAGTACAACTGCGGTTTATTGCAAATGAAACAAACAGGGATTAATACAAGAACACAGAAAGATTCCGGTACCTCACAAAGCTCCACAGCGCGCAGGCAGGTTTTGTATGACTCTGGCATCATCACTTGGACCCTTCTCCAAAAGACCTATCGGTGTGAAGGATTGGATATCGAGAGTCAACCTATACGGTCTCATATTGCTGTTAGTCTACTGGCTCTTATATGTTAGGTGGCTGGCCTGTCACGTCCCCAAAAACTATTCTGTTACATTGATGCAGAGTAGTGGTCTCACCATTGGTTCCTGCCACTAGCCATCCACCCCTGGAATACCAAACCATGATTGGTTAGAACAGCTGCCCCCAGGCCTGGGACTCGAGGAGTTCTCAGCTCGCTGTGCACCTCTTCAAGATGATGTGAATGATCACATGTCTGTATTGTAACTTGTGTACACCACATTGCCTTATGAGAATATTCTCCTCAAGGTAGCAACCCTTGTTGCGATCTGCGTCTGGTTTGCTGAGACCGGCTCCTCTTTCTCACCGTTGATGACTGTCTATTGTCTTGCTTGGCTGCATCATGTGTTTAGAGACCACAAATTTGAGCTCTGCAGCTCCAGATTATGAGGCTTTGTTCCATTTCTCTGCAGCTGGTCCCTTTGTCATCTGGGGATTGGAATGCGCCTTCATGTCTCTGACCTTGGTTGTGGGCCTGTCTCACACATCTTGCTCTCACAGTCTCCTGCTCAGTGGCTTGAAGCCAGCTGTAATTTTCCTAAACCTTATAATGCGGTCCATGTTGTATTACATTCCCTATGGGTTAGCTATCTGTGGTTCGATCAGGTTCCATATATACTCCTGTATGCCCATGCAAACATTTAGCTTTAGCATCAGCAAGCTGGCTCAGGATCTCTTGTGCCTTGCGGTTTCTGCGTTACTGCATTTGGCTAATGACAAAATAATAAAAGCATTGACAGTATGTGTATGTATCTGTCCTCTAGCTATAGAACTGTACTATCATGTTCTTTGTACATAGTATATGAGTGTGTGTTTATGTGGTGCAGTGTGGACTGCACATGTGCTTCTTGTCGAACGCTGCTTCATTGTGGTGTCACTAATTATGTCAGCACCATGGCTTCATTGGTGCTTAGTTGAGGCTGTCCATATAGGTGTCTCTGTACATGATCACTGGCTCTTCTCCCACACTCAGGAAGACTTGCATTGTATTCGGTCTGTATGACTGGCTGAGAGGGCATCTTTCAGTGTACTTATCGATCATTGGTGCACTCAGGATTTGTGCAGCATAAAATGAATGGCAGCAAACATTTTTAGCTCTTCGTCCTGACCAGAACCTGGGGGCACGGAGGGGTGGTCTCGGGACTCCCTCTTCAAAAGGGCCAGAAATCAGGAGTCCAGAAAGAAAGCGGGAAAGCAGAGCCCACAACCAGCCCCTCTGTCTTTTCACCGTTCAGTTTCAGCCAGTTCCTGGTCATCCATCCACCCACGGCCTGCAAGCAAACCCTAAATTGACCAGCCATATCAGGCCGCAATAGATTGAGTCGCAGATTAACCTGCCTATCGCCGGCATAGGAATAGATAGATGTTGAATAGAACAGGCAACAGAGCGGAGCTATGAGGGACTCCACAAGACAGAGACCCTGCTTTAGAAGAAAAAGGAGAGAGGAAAATAGATGGAGTATAGGACCAGAAAGAAAGGAAGAAAGCCAGGTAGGCATCTGGCCAGAAAGGCCTGCATCGGACAGTCAGGCAACCAGGGTGGGGTGGTCAACTGTGTCATATGCCACTGAGAGATCGAGTAGAATCAGCATCCCCAACCCACCCTGGTCACTAGGCAAGCATGGTCATCCACAACCGAAACAAGAACAAATTCAGTGCCCCTGCCTGGGTGAAAACCAGATTGCAAGGGATCAAAAAAGGGAAGATTCCAGAAAAGAGCCCAGAAGAGGAGAGACCAGAGATTCAAGCAACTTCATAGAGAATGAGAGGAGTGAAATAGGATGGAAATTAGACAAAACTGCAGGATCCAAAGACTTTAAAAAAAATAAAATATAAGGAGGGATAACTAGCGCATGCTTCCGGTAATTGGGAATATAGCCTGAGGAGTGTGCTCCGGGACCCCCAACCGGCCCATAGAGTCAGGGTTTGCCCAGAAGCACTTTAAGACAAGATAGCAGCACCCGTGAGATGCATGGGGGTGCAGATTATTTTCCAACACCAAAACAATACTGACAACTCAACGGTTTGGCAAAGGGAGTCTGTTTAATGACAAGTACAAAAAACGGGGAGTTTCATGAATATCAGCGGATGCATGATCTTCTCTCTCTCTTCACAACTCCAACGAACCTCATGAAAAAATATAACATTTATACTGAACACTCATCATCATTGACGTGTAACACTTAAAAGTTGGCATGCAATTTTATTGGTTCAGGAAAGGTAACTTTAATATAGGTACTATATCTGTATATGGTAACGGAGTAAGGGGATTGGGTAAACACTGTCAGGTGGGGCATCTAAGCCCTTCCTTCAAAATGGCTACCGTAGAAGTCACTAAAAGTACAGCGTCCTATTGGTTCTACTAACTATAGGACCCTAGATTACTTGGTCCATTGCGATTGGGTTGGCACCAACCCCACTCATACTTTTCCGCTTTGCTTAGCAGCACACAGAATGGATGGCAAGGTGCAGGTTGAGCCCCAGTTCCCCCGGCCTTCCTTCAATTATTGTTACAATCAATCATCACTTTAGTGGCCATGTGTCAATTATTTCACTGTGGTTGGCCTGGAGACTGCATCTCCTGTCTGGAAAAGTTCTGATATCTTCGCTTGCCTGCTACCATGCGTATGTGTGAAAGTCTTACTTCTGCTTGCTCGGCTGGTCACGTGATTCAGACACCGTGAATTTGCCTCTTCTTCATGTAATGAATGTATTTGATTTTCGTTTCACCCACCACCTGCCTTCGGTTTCTTATCTTGACCTTTCAGAGCAGGATATTCTGTTCTTTGCTTCAATTAATTGTAGCTACTGTTCGTCCATTTTGACTGATACGACCTTGGGTTTCCTGGCACGATCTGCCTCTGCTGAGTTTCGTTTCTGCCGCTTATTCTTGATTTTGCTAAATATGAAGCTCTCCTCGTGTGGCCTTTAGTAACCTTTGGGTTGATTCTGCTTCTTGTGCAAAGTGGAATTATACTTATATAACATACTTTTTTTGAGGTAGATATGTATAGGTGGCGCTTGCCGCACTATCTTTCTACTAAGCATAGCAAGCTGCACGATTTTTTAGCTTTCTTGCAGTTCCAAGCATATGTACATGCGTAAACTGGTCGAATATCTTCATCATGCTCATGGCTTAAGCGTCTTACATTTGACATCGTCCTTTCACTATAGGTTCACGATACCCCTGGCCCATGGCGTTTCGTCTCTTTATGTTATTCTCTGGTCGTCATATCTTCTGTATATGAGTCAGTCTGGGTTCTCGTGACGTCACCATTCATCTTCCATTAAGACCTTTTTGGTTTCTTCAGGGACTGTACTTAGATGATCTTTATTTCGTTTAATTTGTTGATATGGCTTTCTCAATGGGTACCTTACTGTCCACGGTTTCCTTGGTATCGATACTTCAATAGGTGCTGTTCTTCTGATAGGTACTGGACAGAGCCCCCACTGCGGCTCTCTGCTGGTTTATTTGCTCATCATACGTCACATATTTCGGCGTGAACGTTCCTGGTTCGTGGATATGGACGGTTGGAGTGCGGGCTATACTTGGGACCTCCTCTACAGGAAAAAAAAGTCGTTCAGTGCTACTGTGATCCAGGAAATATCATCTGAAATATCTTGATGGCAGACAGAATGTCTAAAGAACAAAAAGTCAGAAAAGAGAACCAGACCACACTTTAGCAGATGTCTATGCAGGACGCATTGGATATAAGGGCAGGAGATCAGGAGCTGATGATCTTACTCCGAATGGTAGCAAACTTTTCATCAACAAAAAAAGAAGTTGACAAAGAATGACAAAGAACCTGTGATGGACTGATGCTAGAAAGTGACTTAGTATAACGTGATAACTTGACCAACAGTGATTGCCTACATTGCATTTAAGTCTTGAGCTACAGCAGAACAGTATTTGAGTGTTATTGGCCATCCATAGTCCAGGATGTTAATAACAAAACTCAGATTTTACAGGATTTTAGAAGCTTCACTTTAGGACCCAAGTCATCAGATAGGAAATGTGCATGCAAACTGAAACACAGGACTTTGGAAGGAACACGCTACAATGGTAATTGGAGAAAAACATATTCTGTCTGCTTTTGAAGCTAAAGCAATTTGCATTCTATGACAAAGGGATCCACTTTTGCAACAAATATGGAGGGCAATGTATTGTATAAACTAACCATCTATATCCGCTTAGCCCTAAATATTTATACAGCTAACCTAAGCAAACAGCAGACATATCTGGTTAAGGTGTTAGATTTAAACTCTTTGAGCTGCCGCTGTTTATGAAGAACAAGTTACTTACCAACTGGTAACGTTCTTTCGATTGGATTCGATCGTATTCCACATCTTTGACATGTAATGTCCACAGCTGTGCTACTTTGGTAAATTTTCGGCAGAGTGCGTCCTGCGTCAATGGCATCAGGTCGATGTCCCTCAAAGGCCTCCGTCGAGGGGCGACGTTACCGAATGTTATAAATAGGACGCGCGGCGCCTGTAGCCTCAGTTTATGTTTTTTCCTCCAAAGCGTGCGACATGCTTGTACACAATGCTTGCTGGACCGCACATAACCTTGAGGGAATGCAAGCTGCAATAGCATAGGAAATTCTCCAGAGGGGCAGGGTGGGAGGGCGATGTGGAATACGTTGGAGGAACATCCAGTCGAAAGAATGTTACCAATAGTTAAGTAACTTGTTCTTCGAATGGATTGTGTCCTCCAACGTATTACACATCTTTGACAGACTCCAAAAGCAGTACCAGAAAATGGAGGAGGGAGAAGAATATAGAATACCCAAGCAGATGGCAGAATAAAGAACCGCTTTACCAAATACCATATCTTGACCATGGATCATATCCAGGGAGTAATGTTTGACAAAGGTGTGGATAGAAGCCCATGTCGCTGCGTCACAGATATTCCTAATAGGAACTCCCTGCTGTAGGGCTGTGGAAGTAGCCACGCCCCTAGTGGAGTGAGCTCGAAACCCCTCAGTAGGGTCCTTGCCCGCCAATCTGTAACATTCAGTAATGGTGAGGATAATCCACCTGGACAAGGTCTGTTTGGTAACAGCCTGGCCCAATCGTTGTCCAGCATACCCCACAAAGAGTTGATCGTCCACTGTGACACTGGACATCTTAGAAATATAAAAGCTCATAGCTCTCCTAGGGTCCAACCTATGGAGTCGCTCCTCTTCCTTACCAGGATGAGGAGGATAGAAAGACGGAAGAACCACTTTCTGGCTTAAATGAAACTCAGACACTACCTTAGGTAGAAAGGAAGGCTGTACCCTCAGTACAACCCTATCCTTGTGGAACACAGTAAAGGGCGGCTTAGATGAAAGTGCCTGCAATTCACTCACTCTGCGAGCAGATGTATCCACAACCAAGAAAACCGTCTTGAAAGACAACAGTCTCAAAGGATAAGAGTGCAAGGGTTCAAAAGGAGCACCCACCAGGAATTTCAAGACCAAATTCAGATCCCATACCAGCACCTTAAACGGGGACGGCGGGAACACATTCGTGAGCCCTTTTAGAAATTGGGAAATCAAAGGAATCTTAAAATAAGAACATTCTTCAGACGAGCGCTTGAAGATAGAGAGCGCCGCCAGGTAACCTTTAATGGTACCTATTTGAAGACCCCTGTGGGCCAAATAAAGCAAGAAAGACAGAACCATGGGAATGGAACACTGAAAAGGAGCTACATCGTGTCCTCTGCACCAGTCGCAAAACTTACGGCAACAGTACAGGCATTTGGTCGCTAGCTGCCTAGCCTAAAGCAATACTTCCATCATATCATCCGGGAGGTCCTAATCCTTATATCTCAACCTTTCAGATAACAAGCGTGAAGGTTGAGAGTGTTGACCTCTGGATAGTGAACTTGACCCCCCTCGAGCGAGAGAAGGTCCTCTCGGTAGGAAAGACGGCGTGGAGGGCAGATGGACATTTCTAGAAGGTCCAGGTACCACGCTCTCCTGGCCCAATCTGGAGGAATGAGGATCATATGGGATCCGAACCTCCGCAACCTCCTTAACACTTGAGGAATGACGTGGACTGGAGGAAACGCGTACAGAAATGGGAATGACCAATCCACGACAAATGCGTCTCCTAAGGCTCCTCTTGGAGGAAATTCCCTTGTGCAGAATCTCTCGCACTTCCGGTTAGCACTGGCCGCGAAGAGGTCCACTTGTGGGGTTCCCCAAAGGGTGAAGATCTCCAGAAGGACTTCCTGAGCCAGCTCCCACTCGTGAGAGACCGGGCTTTGCCTGCTCTGAGAGTCCGCTGCATTCTCCTCTCTGGCCAGATGTATTGCAGAGAGTGATATTCCTTGCTGTATTGCCCAGAACCAGAGCTGCATCGCCGCTTTGCACAACGGGAGGGACCCTCAACCCCCCCCCGACTCCCTTTCTTGTTTGTTGAGGTAATGCATGGCTGTGTTGCTGTCATGTACAGGACACTCTTCCCCCGCTCAGACGGCTGAAAAGCCTTCAGGGCCAGCCTGACGGCCCTTGGCTCCAAAAGGTTTATGTGGAGTTTGGACTCCGATGGAGACCAACGACCGCTGGCGGTCAGATCGTCGGCATGAGCTCCCCATCCTGTGAGGGAGGCGTCCGTCACTAATGTCAACTCCAGCCACGGTTGCCAAAACGGCTCCCCCTTCATCAGATTTCCCTCGTTGGCCCACCACAGAAGATCCTGCGAGACCGAGAATGGAATCTGAATGGGATTGGACATCTTGCCTGAGAATTGAGACCACTACATCTTGAGAACCCATTGCAAAGACCTCATTCTCAGTCTGGCCTCATGCAGGATGCCATGAGGCCGAGCAACTTTAAGAATTTGAAAAGCCTGAAGACGCTGGGCATGTTAAAATTTGTCCACCATCTGCACAATGTGATGAGCCCTCACCTTGGGAGGCGAGCACTTTCCCCAAGGACGTGTCCAACACAGCTCGATGTACTAGAGCTGTTGGGAAGGTGTCAGTTGCGACTTCTTGAAATTGAGGGAGAAGCCCAGCTTGTGGAGGGATCGGCAGGTGAGGCTGAGATGATCCAGAGCTTCCTCGGGCAAACGTGCTTGGATCAGCCAGTCGTCCAGGTAGGGGTAGACGTGAATGCCCCCCTTCCCTCACCCGAGATACGCTTCCACCACCACCACCATTAACTTGGTGAAGACCCTCGGGGTGGAGGTCAATCCGAATGGCAGGACCGGAAACTGAAAGTGCGAGCTGCCAGCCGCAAACCTCAGGTACTTTCTGTGCTTTGGATGAATCGGCACCTGAAAGTAAGTATCCTGTAGGTCTCGAAACACCAACCAATCTTGAAGTCGAAGGGGCTGAAGGACCTGAGAAAGAGTGACCATCTTGAACTTGTCCTTCCTGAGAAACTTGTTCAACCAACTCAAGTCCAAGATGGGTCTCAGTCCCCCGTCTTTCTGTGGAATAAAAAAATGTGGGGAATACCATCCCTTGTTCCTCTCCGCTACAGGCACTAGTTCTCTAGCACCTTTCTCCAGAAGGTTCAAGATTTCCTGCACAAGGAGCAGAACCGGAAGCTTCAAAGAGAGACTCCCCAGTGGATTGTCGCGAGGCCGCTTTAGGAAGGGAAGGCAGTAGCCGTGGGCTATTGTATCCAGAACCCACGCATCCGAAGTAATAGCTTGCCATTCTTCAAGATACTGAGACAGTCTGCTCCCGGCGAACAATGGAACATGGCCTCATAGTTGTGTTGGAGCGGCAGCGCCTGAAGGCAAAGGGGCAGCTGCCCGAGCAGCTTTGGCACCTCTATTTCCCAGACAACCATGGGTACTTTTACATTGACCCCTTTGACTGGCAGCTCCTCGCGTCCTACCAAAAGAGGAGTAGTAACGAAAGGAACCTCCCCTCCACTGTTGTCCCCCAGGATGAAAAGGCAGAGGTTGACACTGCGGCACTCAAAGATTTTGCAGCAGCTTTGGAGGGCTGCAACATCTCAAGGCTCTTGTCAGCCTTGCTGCCAAACAAACGAGAGTCATCAAAGGGCATGTTTAGAAGACGGGCCTGTACATCTGGAGCAAATGCCGACATCTGCAACCACACAAACCTGTGTATAACGGTGCTCAGAGCCATGGACCGGCTAACATTGTCGGCCGTGTCCAACCCAGACTGAAGGGTTTCACACAAGGCATCCTTGCCATTCCGCATTAGAGCAAGGAACCCATCCCTTTCTTCCCCCTTGGGAATATGCTCAGCCGCTAGAGAGACAATTCCACAGAGTGTGTGAATATCTTGCCAAGAACAAGTGGAGTTTTCTGACTTCAGCCCCATACTCCCCGCAGAAAACACCTTGCGTGCTCAACCATTGAAGTGCTTGTCGTCCCTATCAGGAGGGATGGTAGGGTACAGCGCTTGCCTCGAGGTGGCCGTAGCCGCCTGAACCACCAAACTCTCCTGAGTGGGGTGAGTGGAAAGGTAGCTGGGGTCGCTACTGGAAGGGCAGTATTTTTTAGTTAAAACGTTATTAACCCTCTGCCAAGTCGGCACCACCCTTTTCTGTAAAGTCAAAATAAAAGGCAACACTGGGTCAGTGGACAGAACTTGATCCAGAATATCCATTAAGTCATCCTGAACAAATGCATCCAGAGGACTAGACCAACCAAGATACTCAGTAACCCTAGCCATCAGTCTCCTATAAGAGGACTCAGCATGAGTCCCAGGCTCAGGCCTGCCAAACTCCACCTCAGGAGATGTGTCTAAACCACTGGCATCATGGAGTGATTGACGTAACCCCTCCAACTGACTGTCCCCAGAAAAGGCAGGAGCCACATCAGGCTCAACAGGGTCAAATTCCAAATCAGACCTCTCCTCATCCTCATAGATATTATCCAGAGGAAGAAAGAACTCCTGCCTAGGGACATAAGTGGGTCTGAATTCCTTAACAGGCTTCACAGACTTGGATGTAGCCATCCTCGGAGGATCCACAGTACCAAGGACCCCCATCGGCAAATTCTGGCCAAAGGGCCCCACAGGCGCTGAGGGTGTCGACGCCGACCTCGAGCCCTTACCAGATTTCTGCGGTTTCGCCGGGGACAAAGACCGAGACCTGGATCTAGCACACCTCTGGCGATCAACCGAACCTTGTCCGAACAGGACCTCGACGGTTCCCGATGAGTTTCGCGCCGAGGACCCGGGCCCGTAGGCGCGCGAGCATTGGACCAAGACCGTTCCCTGCCAGCTTCTTCCAGAGGCGTGGACGGAACTGTGCCCTGGGATTGAAAAATCACCAGCATCTGCTCCCTGAAGGCTGCCCATTCCGCAAGAGTCGAGGGCTTAGTGGGACAAGCCACTTTCCTCGCGGCACCATCATCGGACGAGGAAGGCGACCAGTGACGTCGCTTCCGGGAGTGCTTAGACGAGGACGAGTTGTGGTACCCACACTGGGGCCCGAGATCCCCGGGACTCCATCCGACGAGGAGAGTCACCCGTCGGACATCCCTTTTGCAGATTTTCGGGACTTACTGGGTTTAGTACCCCGACCTACCTGTAACGTCCCCTTACGCTCCTGCAAGGCCATAGCAGTCAGCGACTGGCATTTCGAACAGTAAGTGTCATGACTCTCGGCCAGACACCACAAACAAATGCGGTGCGGGTCCGTAATCGACATCTTAGACTTACAGTCCCGGCAAGTCTTAAAGCCAGACCGCGGAGTCGGAGGAAGACATATTCACGAAGAATACACGAGGCGCACCGAGTTCTCAAAGAAAACACGTTTGCGGGAAAAACGGAACCGAGGCTACGGACGCCGTGCGTCCCAGTTATAACATCCGGTGACATCGCCCTCGACAGAGGCCTTCGAGGGACATCGACCCGACGCAATCGACACAGGACACCCTCTGCCGAAAAATTACTGAAGTAGCACAGCTGTGGACATTACATGTCAAAGATGTGGAATACGTTGGAGGACACAATCCATTCAAAAAGCAGTATTCAACTGCCTGAAAGATCGAGTATACTGTTCAACAACCATGACAGGATTCACCTTTATGTTAGGCTTCCTCATTAGTGCCACTCCTGTAGACGGATGGTTGCACACCCTTTCAAAGTGTACCTCTGTATGATTCTCATACGAGTTTAGCACACTGCTTGGCAATACACATTACGCCTCATAGATGAAAGCTGAACCTTATTTCTGCAAATCTATGTCTACCTTGCTCACAGCTCCCTTCTCTCTCCCTTTCAATCGGTTTTCCGTCCTCTGCCCTCAACAGAATCCTCTTTACTTGCGGTCACTGAATCGCTTCACACGGCAAGTCAGGCGAAACTTTCTTCTATTCTCGTTCTTCGTGATCTCTCAGCTATTTTTGATACTGTAAATCACTGTTCTTCTTGCGTCCTGTTCGTCTCTTGGAATTGCTGGCCCATCTTTAAAATGGTTTTGATCTTATCTCGCTGATCGCTCTTTCTGTCATGCATCAGACCTGGAAGTACCGTCATAAATGGAAATACACCTAACATGGATGCCTAGGTTCCACTGTGACGGTCTATGCAATTTCCAAGATGGCCGTCGGATGATATTTACGTCCATTCCTCTTGTAAGCTGGTGCGTTCTATCGTCTCAGTATCCATACGCTACTAGTCTCTGTGTTTTCCAGTGACTCGCTTACTTTTTCTCCCTCGCAGCCATCTTTCAGACGTCTGTTGTTCCTTTTTCTGTCTTCCGACACACTGAGGATCTGCCCTCAGTTGAAGGTAACATTTCGGGGATCTTTCTCTTGCTTTGTCACAAGTTTGGTTACTTTTGCTTTCATACTAGACTTGCCCGGCATCTCTGCCGGGCATTCTTCCTTCATATTGTTTCAGCCCCTTGCCTTTCCCAGTCTTTGGGTTCTTTAATTCTGTCCTCTTGATGCTACTTCTATTGACGACGGCTTCTTATTTGGGCTGGTCTGTGCAGTTATTAGATCTTATCTATACTTTACTCGTATTAGCCATTTTTCTTAACATTTCTCGGTTTACTTTTGTTGTCTTGCCAGAGTCTTTTGGCCCCTCCTTCCGCTCGTTATTAATCTTTTCAGCTTTTAGCCTGTTTTCTTGTCTATTTCTCTGATCTTTTTCCGCTTACCTTTTGCAAGCCGACCCACAGCAGTATTTTCTGTTATATTGGTACCGCTGCGGCTGGATCGTACTTCAGTCCCAATCACACAACTCTTGTTCAGCGCCAATTCCTTCGAGCTTTGTGACTCCGTACTGTTCATTGACTTAAAGAAATCCTATTTGCTTCGCAGTACTCAACCAAGTTACCCAACGGAAGAGAGTGGGCCAAGATCTGTTTACACAGGGTTTTTCTGCTGAAGGCTTTTTCCCTGAAAGGGGCTTGCTCCTCGGCGGTCCTCTGGACCTGGATCTCAATCCGGTCAAGGTGGCCACCGAGGGAGCTCGTCCCCATTTGCATCACAAAAAGGAGAAGAAGAGCAAGGAAGTTAAGACAACAAGACGGAAGAGGAATTCAGAAGCCCTGGAGAGCTCACGTGAAGATACAGGTGTGGAGGAGTTGGGGGAGAAACCAGCCAGCCTTGACAGTATACAATGCCACGAAGAACCAATGGCATCCTTGAAGCAATTTCAGGAACTTTGTAACGCCATCCAAGTGCTACGTGCAGAGATGCAAACCCTTCAAGCCCAGAATCAGACCCTCCAACAACAGGTAGCTGCCAGAGATGAAGGTAAGTGACCTGCCATCGATGCCACTCACATCTGGTAAATACGATGGGAATCCCAAGATGTTGAAAGAATTCTTGGAGGCTTGTGCAGTGTATTTCTCTTTCAGTCCCAAGGCCTTCGACACAGGAAAGTCTAGAGTGGGTTTGCCATATCCAGTATGGTTGGAAGTGCCCTCACCTGGGCAATGCAGTTAGTCACCAATCAGGACCCTGATCAGTTTGTCCAAAATTTCAAGGCATGTTTTGACCATCCAGAAGTCCAGTACTCTACGTATGAGGCGTTATTGTATGTTAAGCAGGGGAACCAGGATGTCCAGTCATATGTGGCTCAGTTCCAGAGGCTAGCATCTACAGCCGGCTGGCCAGATACAGCTCAGCTAACCATCTTCCAAAGAGGATTACAGGATGACATCTAGGACGAACTCGTCCGAGTGGCAAGACCTTACTCCTTCCAAAAATTGGTGACGCTAGTACTTCAGATTGAGTTCAGACTACAGGAGAGATGTCACGATCGGAAGAAATGCCGTAATTACCTACCATTGTTTAATCCCCCTTCTATGGTAAAGGAAAAGGCAAAGATTGAAGAGCCAATGCAGATTGGTGCCACAAGAGGCCCTCTGACACCAGAGGAAAGGAAGAGAAGACGGGATTCAAATGTATGTATATACTGCGGATCCTCTAAACACTTACTACGGAATTGTCCTGAAATACCTCCACGACATCCCGGAAATGCTCAACCCTTTATGTATGCAAGGGAGATATCAGGGGAAGCAGCATAAACCCTTGCAACTGTACCCAAGCAGTAAAGGAAGGAATAGAAGATAACAGTCTAATGATATTCCAGCGCTCTTTGGTAGTCCAATCCGGTCCTCCTATGCTTGTTCTAGCAATGTTGGACTGCGGGGCAGCAGACAACTTTATGGACGTTTCATGGGCACAAAAAAAACACATCTCTCCAAGAAAAGAGCAGGGCTGTACCTGTGGAAGGGGTAGATGGTCACCCTTTGTCTTCCGGACCCATAACAAGGGAGACTACCTATTCAGATTTCCATGAGTAACCATATTGAGACCCTTACATTTGATGTCATACGTGCAGCTCATTTTCCCATAATTCTCGGAATTTCTTGGTTAAGACGACGTAACCCCAGATTGATTGGGGATCCAGCAAGTTGAACTTTGACTCCGATTTTTGCAGCAGACATTGTATCAAGCAACCCCAGGTTGAGGTAAAGGCAAATATCTCAGAGATTCTACAGAGCAAATCCATTTCGTCAGTACCTATTCAGTATCAAGCTTTCTTTGAAGTTTTCGGGGACATGGTCCCTCGACTCCTCCCACCTCATAGTCCAGAAGATTGTAACATAGACCTCAAGGAAGAAGCTCCACTTCCGTTCGGACGGATGTATCCGTTATCATTGCTTGAGAAGCAAGCTTTGAAGGATCATCTGGAAGTCAATCTCAAGAATGGACTTATTCAAGAATCTAAATCATCAGAAGGGGCTTCCTTGTTTTTCATCTCCAAGAAGAATTCAAATGAACTTTGCCCTTGTATTGATTACCGAGGCCTCAACAGTATAACAATCCGGGACAGATACCCAATTCCCCTTATTCGAGATGTCCTAGAAGCTGTTCGTGATTCACAGGTGTTCACGAAATTAGACTTAAGGGGTGCAGATCATCTGTTGAGAATAAAGAGCGGTGATGAATGGAAGACCACATTCAGAACACCGTTGGGGCTGTATGAATAATGTCTCATGGCTTTTGGGTTGGTGAATGCCCCAGCAGTGTTCCAAAGATTCATCGATAAGGTATTTGCAGAAATGTTATATGTCTCTGTGGTGGTATATCTGGACGATATACTAATATTTTCCAACAATCTTGAGGAGCACCATTTCCATGTAACAGAGGTACTTACCCGACTGAAAAAGAATCAGTTGTATGCAAAACCAGAGAATTGTATATTTGAGGCTCCTGAAGTTCCATACTTTGGGTTCATATTATCTGCCAATGGAGTACCTATGGACCCAGATAAGGTTAAGGCAATCACTCGATGGGCTGAGACATCTACCGTTAAAGAGGTGCAACGTTTTCTGGGTTTAGCGAATTTCTATCGCCGTTTCATTCCACATTTTTCAGACAAGGTCTTACACATCACATCTTTGCTTTAGAAGGGCGTTTCCTTTGAGTGGACAACGGATGCTCACAAAGCATTTTTAAGTCTCAAGGAATCATTCACCACAGCACCTGTACTTATGCAACCTAATCAGTCTAAGCCATTTGTGTTGGAGACAGATGACTCAGGAGGTGCTTTGGGCCCGGTTTTGATACAAGAAGATCAGATGGGCCAGGAACATCCCATAGCCTATTTTTCACATACTCTATCTACAAGTGAAAAGAACTATTCTGTCCTAGAACGTGAACTATTGGCGATGCAAATGGCTTGTGAGGAATGGCGTCATCTATTGCAAGGTGCCACACATCCCTTCATAATACAAACTGATCACCAACTTCTTAAGGTGTTGCAACAGATGGAGTGTAGGAACCCCAGACACGTAAGATAGGCCTACTATTTCTCCAACTTTGATTTTAGTGTTACCTATATCCCTGGCACACAAAACAGTGTTGCCGACGCTCTGTCAAGAAGCTGGACGAAGGAAGACCAGGGGATATCGGGTATGGAAAGAATCCTTACTGAACCCAAGTTTCTTGCGTAGGTGAATACATTCCTACAAGTTATGCAAGCTGATTTGAGGAACTATACTCCAAAAGAATTGAAGTTGCTTCATCTGCAGAAGAAGAACGGATTATGGTTTCATGGTACTGCTCTTTTCCTACCCACAGGTACCCTCCAAAGACAAGCTCTGCAAGCATGTCATGATACACCTTTGGCAGGACACAAGGGTCGGAAGGCGATGTATGAATTAATCACCATAAGTTTTTGGTGGCCAACACTGCGACAGGATGTGGTATCCTATGTAACCTTCATGCCCAGTCTGTGTTTCCTGTAAGGTATCCCGACAAAGACCTTTAGGTCTTCTTCAGCAGGCAGATTTACCCTCTCGACCCTGGGAGAATCTTTACATGGATTTTGTAGTAGATTTACCTCCATCTCATGGGAAGACGGCCATACTGGTAACTATCGACTCATACACTAAGTTGGCCCACTTTTCTGTGTTACCTGGCGTTCCCACAGCTTCTGAAACTGCAGCCATATTTCTTCGAGATATTGTAAGACTGCATGAGATTCCAGAGACAGTGATCTCAGACAGAGGTACACAATTCACTTCCAGGTTTTGGGCCTCCCTCTGTGAAAAGTTGGGTATTCAAAGGGCGCTCTCTTCAGGTTATCACCCGCAGTCTAATAGGCAGACATAGAGGCTGAATGCAAGCTTAGAACAGTACATTCAATGTTTTTGTAACAAGGAGCAAGATAACTGGGCAAATTACATTCCGATGGCAGAATTTGCATACAACAGTACGTACTATACAGCCATTTGCATGAGCCCCTTCAGATGCACCTACGGCTACAATCCGCATCATATTCCGGGTACAAGTAGTTTGCTTCCAAGGAACCAGCGGTCAACAGCTTGTTGTTAGATCTTGACAGGATCCACAAGGAAGCTTTACAGTCATTGGAGGATAGTCGAAAGTCCTAGAAGAGGTTTACTGATCGCAAACGAGGTGACAACCCGCAATGGGGTGCGGGAATGCGGGTGTGGTTGGCAACAAAGTATTTGCCGTGGGTGGTGCACTTCGGCAAGTTTTCCCCCTGCTACATTGAGACGTATCAGGTGCTTTCTAAAATCAATCCAGTCACCTTTAAACTGAAATTGCCTGGCAGTTTAAAACAAACCCACCTCGCGTTTCACTCATCACTGCTGAAGGCATAAAAGAAGATCCCTTTAAGAGGGCTCTTAAACGGATCAAGACTCCCACAACTACAGAACCAGAAGAGTATGAGGTTTCCAGGTTGGTGGACTCCCGCTACAGACATGGAATCTTACAATACCTGGTCCATTGGAAGGGTTATTCCAAGTCAGAGAGGACTTGGGAACCCAGATCTCACGTACATGCACCCAGATTAATTCAAAGGTTTCACAGATTAAACCCGGGTGGAAGTAGGCGCCGAGGGGGGCCTACGGTCATGCATCTGACCTGGAAGTACTGGCATAAATGGAAATACACCCAACATGGATGCCTAGGTTCCACTGCGACGGTCTATGCAATTTCTAAGATGGCCATGGGATGATATTTACATTGATTCCTCTTGCGAGCCAGTGCGTTGTATCATCTCAGTATCCATATGCTGCTAATCTGCGTTTTCCAGTGACTCGCTTACTTTTTCTACCTTGCAGCCTTCTTTCAGACATCTGTTGTTCCTTTTTCGGTCTTCCGACACACTCGGGATCTGCCTCCAGTTTAAGGCAACATTTCGGGGATATTTCTCTTGCTTTGTCACAAGTTTGCTTACTTTCTTTTTCATACTAGATTTCCCCGGCATCTCTGCCGGACTTCTTCTTTCATATTGTTTCAGCCCTTTGCCTTTCCCAGTCTTTGGGTTCTTCAGTGTTGTCCTCTTGATGCTACTTCTATTGGCGACGGCTTCTTATTTGGGGTATTCTTTTCAGTTATTAGATCTTATCTATACTTTACTCCTAATAGCAATTTTTCTTAGCATTTCTCTGTTTACTTTTGTTGTCTTGCCAGAATCTTTTGGCCCCTCCTTCTGCTCGTTATTAATCTTTTCAGCTTTTAGCCAGTTTTTTTGTCTATTTCTCTGATCTTTTTCTGCTTACCTTTTGCAAGCCGCCCGCAGCAGTGTTTTCTGTTATATTGGACCCGCTCCCGCTGGATCGTACTTCAGTCCCAATCACACGGCTCCTCCTCTTGTTCAGCGCGGATTCCTTTGAACTTTGTGACTCTGTACTGTTCATCGACTTAAAGAAAACCTATTTGCTTCTCAGTACTCAACCAAGTTACCCAGCAAAGAGAGTGGACTGAGATCTGTTTACACAGGGTTTTTTCTGCTGAAGGCTTTTTCCCTGAAAGGGGCGTGCTCCTCGCCGGTCCCCTGGACCTGGATTTCAATCCGGTCAAGGTGGCCACCGAGGGAGCTCGTCCCCATTTGCATCACAAAAAGGAGAAGAAGAGTAAGGAAGTTAAGACAACAAGACAGAAGAGGAATTCAGAAGCCCCAGAGAGCTCACGTGAAGATACAGGTGAGGCGGAGTTGGGGGAGAAACCAGCCAGCCTTGACACTTTCGCTGTCTCTTGGCCGGGTAAACGTTCCACTCCTGCTTGCCTTCTTCACTGCTTTCTCCAAGGCTCAGTCCTCGGCCCTCTATTTTCTTTCTCTCTATTCTGCCCCACTTGCCCAAGTTACCAAACATTTTAACATCGCTAGCTGTTAACACGCAGTCCAATCCTGGATGCATTCAGGATTTCATCACATAAATCCATCAAAAACAGAAATTCTCCCCCCAGCCCCTTCTATTTCATCCTCACCTACTCTTTCGTCCATTTGTCCTCCCTTCCCATATCTCTGTTTTTGCTCTCAAATTGGCAGTCGTCTTCGACCCGGATCTATCCTATTGCAGCCACTGCTCACTCGCTTCTAATTGCATCACTTGTCTTTCTAGACTGGACTCCTGCTCTGCTTATTCGTCTCCCTGCCCATCATGTTGCTCCCTTGCACTCCATCTATAATTCCGCAATCTGTACTCTCTTTCGTCATCCCCTCTGTCTCTAATGCTTTGCTCTCTAGTTCTTGGCTGTGATGAAGTCCTGGCTTCTTGTTCCTTTCCCCTCTATAGTTTTCAAAAGCACCTATAGACTGGCACCCCCTTATCCCTGTTCTTTGGTTTCCTTCAACAGCTCTGTTCGTGCCTTGCCTCCCAATAACCCTTTTCTCCTTTCTGTTCCCAAACCTCTTTGTGCACCCTCACAACTTCGTTCACTTTTCTTGCTCGCTTCCAAACTCTGGAATACTCTTCCCCATCTGTCATTCGACCCAATTCTTGCCTTTCTTTTGCTCCCCTCTTAAAGCCTGTCTGTTGGCTTCTACCTAACTGGACCATGCATCCAACTTCTACATTTTACTTTAGTACCGTTGTTTAATTGTGTTCAGTGCCTTGGTGAAAGCGCTATATACATCCATTAATGAGGCTTAATTATCCCACTAATTCTGCATGTTACACTCTGTCATGCCATGTCGATTTTGGTTTGGGTCTATTTGACCGAATCACATTGATCAAATTTATTGGACCTTATTTTCCATCTAAAATGCAGGGGGGAGACCCCCCCCACTCAATACCTCCCTTCCCCATAACCTTATCTATACCCTTACCCACCCCTATATATATATATATATATATATATATATATATATTACATTTGACGAAAAAAAAAGTCCACAAGAGTTCGATCAAATGTTTTTAGGTCAATTATGCTAATACCATCGATTTTCAGATGGTGGTACCTTGAATTGTAAATATGCTACCAAAGGACTCATTCCGAGTATGGCCATTGTCACGTGGTACCTCTTTCATAGTTAGGTTTCAAGTCATCTATCGATTTTTGTACTCGAGTTTGTAACGATCGATCATTTTCTTGTTTGGAACATAGGTGGAGCCATTTTTTTAAAATGTGTGTTTGGTGAAATGTTGTCGAAGTAATATTTATAGATTCATTTTAGAACACAGCAGTTTTAATCAACAGTAGACCTCAACATTTTGCAACACTAGCATAAGAGCCAGGGGCGAGTATGCTCGTCCTTTTTGCATAGACTTGCAGAATAGCCTGGCAGTTAAGGGGTTTTAACCAGGCCATTACCAATTCAATCTGGGACCACAGTTGAATAGCGCGTTATGCCACGTGAGCAGTCGCTGTCTGCCTAGCATTTCCAATTCATGATTTAGACTTGCATAAAAGAAGGCAGTCAGGAGGTAAGGACAATGTTACGTAGAATGGTCCCCAGGACCCCTCCCCACTTGCCCAAATGCTCGTATTTTATGTCAGCCATAGTAAATGTTTTTAAAAAGCTTCATCCTGGCCAGTTTTCAATTAAGGAGAGGGTATATGGGGTCTTAGCCTACCTAGGAAGCGAAATAGCACCGTAGAAGTAATTTGGGTTAAAAAGGGATGTTGCAGTTAATGTATCTTGGGGTGTAACGTACCACAGAGTAGCAGTTCCTAATTAAACCCAGGGTATTCCCTGAAAAGCAGTCTTAAGTTCCTTCCCGGGTCGGATTGCAGCAGGGAAGGTGTCCCAGAAGGCTTGGGCATAGCAAGAGGAGGCCCAACGTTTAATCTAAAGTGGTGCAGTTCCTATAGGAGTGCTTCCCACCCGATCCCAATTATTTTGTGCCTTGGTACACGACTGCTTGGACAGTACTTGCTGTATACGCGATGCAGGCATGTTCAGTGAATATTCCTGCTGGGTTGGGTAGTAAGCATAAACCAATGAAGGTGGGAGAGATATGGTCACACTTTTTAGATTCCATCAAGAAGCATGTAGCCAGGTGTTCAACGTCGCTAAAAGGGGAGGGGCGGAATTGGAACGGCAATGGCGAGGAACTCCCATCCATCGAGGTGAGAGATTGCCAAGGCCCGAAAATTGGTTCCGATATCCTCAGGTTGGAGGTAGGATTTGATCTTCCAGATAGGTGCCATTTGATACCAGGTGGTTTAGGTTTGTTGGTATGTGTGAGTGGGGAGGCCAATAAGTTTAATGAATCTGTAGGTCATGTTATTTTATCTACTTTGATGAGGAAGAACCTGAGAACTGTGGTACATTTTAGTGTGTAGACTCCGGCATTACCAGATTGGATAACGGGTTGAAGAGTGTTGGAGTGTCACAAAGAGGGGTTTACTCCCATTAGCCACAATTGTCGTACAGTGATATGCAGCTTTAGCTTCAGTGATAAACTGCCAGGTGAAATCTGTGTAATGCTTTTAAGGTGAAGAGGGCTTCATGATTACATATTTTGCACCACTGTTTTGTCTTATGTTCAGAAAGTGAAGTTATCGTCAGGCAGTTGTTTAGTAGACCCGGGAGATTGCGGGTTAAGCCTTTGGGCGACTCTTTCATGGGCTATGTAGGTATCCCAGTTTCTTCTTGGTTCGGTTGAAGGTTACCAATAAGGCTTTGGGGTTGGTTGGTTGGGCTGGCTAGCGCTACAAGAGCTTGTACCAGCGGTTGCAATGGAGTGTTAAGAAGACATGGTTGGCTTCTCCTGTCCATTATTAGTCGGGAGGCTATGAGCAATAAGCATAGTGATGGCAGCATGGTCTCTACAGTCAAGTGGGAATGAATTGAGACCTTTTTGCCCAGGGAGACAGGGAGCGTTTACCCTGTTGTTGGTGGAATTCAGTACATGTTTTATGTTCATGGATTCCCCGAGATGGAGAGTATCCTCTGTGCTCTTCATGACTTGGGTCCCTGGTAAGTTCAAACCACGAAGGAAGGTTTGCTGAGTGTGTGATTGACAATGATGTGGCGAGATGTCATCAAGAGATGGTGGTGATGACTGAGATGGAAGGAGGCCGTCTGTGTGCTAGTGGCAAGTGAGGCCCTCCACGGACTTAAATAGGCACCCGGTTGGCCGTGACACAGGTGCATTTAGATTTAGGGAGGGCCACCCGCCTACCCCGATCTTCCCTGTGTGGTCAGTATTTTGACAGGGGTGCAGGTGGAAGGACCCATGTTTTGGAGTGAAAGATGATATCAAGCTCATGTGTGGAAATTAGGTCTGCATTGTTGGTGGCATGAAGGACTGCTGTGCGAGCATTGATCAACATCAGAAAGAGTGCCTCCCCCATCCCCACGTCTATGCTTTGCAGTGTACATGATTTTGCCAGTGTAGATATCGGTACTGGCCCTTGCTGCTGCCGCCGCCTGCTTCAGCCGCCCTGTTGGCAAGTGCAGCAATCTGCTCTGAGCCAATTGACCGAGCAGGTACACATGCACTTGTGGTGCACCTCACCCACTGCACTTCAGTATGACCGACACAGCCCCGCATTAGGGAGATGCAAGGCCCCAACTTCCATTCTGCCTGATCTCAACATGGTGGATGGACCTTTTTTGGCCCGCACCACCAGCAAACCAATGATCATTTAAACATATTAGGAGGAAGCCCCTGGCTGCAGGATGGGAATATCACAGCCTGAGAAAGACCCTATGGAAAGTAGAAGGCGCACTTGCTAGAAGCAGTGTACTAAAGGGTATTCATTCTGGTCCAGCAATACAACCCATACTCAGGGGTTGGGGGGTATCTATGCCTGGCAATTACCCTAAAGTAAGGAGGAAGACGTACTTGAAGGCCCGAGAGTGTCACAGGGAAAGAAGGGCATTATACCCCATGGGCTATGGTTACCAAAAAGTGAGCAGGGCACTATACCTTTAGGACAGAGCAGTCAAGAAGCGAGCAGGGAACCATACCCCTAGGACTGAGCAGCCAAGAAGCGAGCAGGGCACCATACTCCTAGGACTGAGCAGCCTAGAAGCAAGCAAGGCACCATACCCCTAGGACTGAGCAGCCAAGAAGCGAGCAGGGAACCATACCCCTAGGACTGAGCAGCCTAGAAGCGAGCAGGGCACCATACCCCTAGGACTGAGCAGCCAAGAAGTGAGCAGGGCACCATACTCCTAGGACTGAGCAGCCTAGAAGCAAGCAAGGCACCATACCCCTAGGACTGAGCAGCCAAGAAGCGAGCAGGGAACCATACCCCTAGGACTGAGCAGCCTAGAAGTGAGCAGGGCACCATACCCTTGGGACTCAGCAGGCAAGAAGTAAGTAGAGTGCTTTATCTGTCATACTGAAGGTTTGGCGCAATAAACATGCTGGGCACATTATCCCCAAGAGTATGGGCCTCATTACGAGATTGGCAGTAACCCACCGGTGGGTTGCCGCCAACCCTGTAACACTGTTTCCGGCGCCTGACTTCCCGGTGCCACCGGGACATTACAAGTCCCAGCGATCAGGAAGTCAGTCCCTGGAAAATGTTAGTCCCTATCCATGTGGAGTCCGAGAGGACTCTGCGGTAATGGGGACTCGGAAGCAATGGCACCGGTGCTTCTGTGACAACTCAGCTTTCTGGGATTGTTGCACCAGGCAGGTCAGACATGCCGTGCGCAGAGGCCCAGAAAGCAGACTTGTAGTCTGCCGGTCCGGAAAGCGTGCCTGTACGTTGCTACCGGCACCATTATTTCCGTGCCGGCAAACTAATGAGGCCCAATGACTTAGAGCAGAGAATCCTGGGAACAAGAAAAGTTCCTATAATTAGTCCCTTTACATACTTTGATTGCGTCCACCCTGACACTTAGGCATCTATTGCATTTAATGCCTTTAGGTGTTAAAGAAACCCATGCCGAGAAAGTCAATCCAGGTTCTGAACTTTACATTGTGTCTTCTGTGCGTTACTAAGCCATTCCACCCTGGACTCTTGGACATTTGTCCAGTGCCCTTGGAATTCATGCCTGTGTCCATCTCCATCACCTGCACTCGGTTTTCTCTTCCCCTGTGGCTGTGCGACAGGTCTTGTTCCTGGCACATGCAGGCTCATGTGTTTCCAAGTTCTGCCTGCTGGAGGATCTGTGCCCTCTTTTGCATCAACACACAAAATAAGAGAAAAAAAAAACCAAAAGGTTTTAGTAATGGCAGCAAAGACGAGATCGTTGGAACTAAGATTTTATTTAGTTACATGTATGTGAAGGGCGCAGAGAAGGACAGCATGGACAGATCATTAAAACACAAGGCACACACATGATGATATGGACACATGCGATACAAGTTCAGAGATTACATATATTCCATAATCCGCTGACAAATGCTGTCCTGCAGCTACAAAAACACAATATTTACAGCAAGAATGATTCGGAGAAGATCAGACCAGTGCATGCTTCAGTTTTTTGCTTGCTAAATAATAATCATTTCTGTTTTTATATAGTGCTTCGAAGTGCTGTAAAAAGAAGTGGCATTATTACCCAATTTAATGGTACTCAGTTTATTGACCTCAGAAAGACTAAGGGCTGAATGGACCCTGCCCAGGTTTGAACTTGCCAAGTGCATGCTAGGTCCATGTTTAAGACAAGCACAACTTGGAAGCCAGCCACCTGGAAATGGCAAGGTAGAAGGCGTCCACCTGCCACACCTGCTGGTTCCTCTGAATAAAGCCTGCAGCCTTACCAACAGGTGCTTCAGGCCTTCTGGATCAACAGCTAAACAAGCTCTTCCAAAGCAAAGCACTCCCAACAAGGAGGCAGGCCTTGGCACCAGATCCAAGCATAGTCTTCCATACAACTCCCTCTCCAGGCTTTGCCAAAGCCCTCTGCAAACTGCGCAACAGGTTATGGATTGCACTGTTGCAGGAATAAGGGTGGTTTTGATGCGAAAGTTCCCCATTAGGCTGCCAGAATGAGACTATATAAGCATCCCTTTATATAAAATAAAAATAAAAAAAGAATTGGTTATCCATTCTCAACATTCTGGACACTCCTTCATTAAATAACAGTTGTACATAAAACGTGAGATCAAATTAATTTTGGCATAAACACTTGAGACATTATTACTACTCACTAAATTAGTTCGACATCTTCCAACTTGATACTCAAATTACTCTTCCAATTAAGTAGTGCAAACATGAGTCTTTCCCATCGCCAGATGCCGTACAGGGCTACGGTGTAAATCACCAGGCATATTGTAAGTGCTCAACAAATGCACGCTTCCAAAGGAGATCTCTTGCGTGCTTTGTAAAGAAAAACACCATAGTTAAATTTGAAGGAGTTGGGAGAATGCCGCTGTAAATGGTTTTGCCCGACAGCAAACACCGCCAATACCTGTGGCACAAGGCCAATTTCAAGACATCGCCAATACTTGAATTGTAGGTCTTCGATTGAGAACTGATCTTTCAGAACAAGCCATTCGGCCAAATGATTGGTCTGATCTTTGATTTCATAGTAAGACACTATGTTTCAAATATTTCCCCAAAGGTCTTGTACATTCAAGGTCTACTATTTCTGGGATACACGTTCTCTTAATTTTTCCAAAAACTTTTGAAGCAGCGCTATCTTAAAAGCCTTCATTTTCTGATCGCGTTGCAGGCTACACCATCTAGCTCACTGCATCCCTTTTTAAAACCGTAATCATTAGAATTTATACACATGAACCAGTTAGTGTTTGGATCACTTTACAGAATTCATAAAAACTAGTGGAAATGTTAGATTCCTGCCAACTATTGCCAAAGCAAAATTAAACTGACTTCAGTAACCCTCCACACTTAAAATAAGTGCTCATGCATGGTCCACTTTATTTAACCAGGCTTTCATTTTTAGCAACACCACAAATGGACAGAATTGTAAACCACGTAAATGTTCATTTACAAATTCCGTCCGAGATCCACTTTCTTGGCAATACATATTTATCATAATTCTTCTTCATGTTCTAAAGTTAATAGGAGACAAAGCAAAAGTAAGAAAATCTTGCAGCGTTCTATTCAAAAGGAGTTCCTCTATTTCATTGACCTAGGTTGGATAACCTTATGCTCTCTTCCAATCACCTATTCTGATACCATGAAATTTGCAAAACATTTTCTTTAAATGGGCATTGTAGGTTAACGGAAAGCAGCTGCTCTGTTTTCTCCAAGACCAAAGCACTTGAGGACCCACTGTTGCATAAAACAATGTATATCAACTACTGCGCAACGTTCTGAGGCAACACAGTATTGCACAAGCACGACTTCGATTCCATATGCATTATAACCTAAATTGCTTCTCCTGCTTTTTACCAAGAAGACAAACCTTGGTGGATGCATGTCCAGTGCATGAAGATCACCTGGCAGTGAGGGGCCATCTACAAGAAGGATTACGTATGACATTATCATGTACAATAGTTTTGATCGCCATTGGCATCTATAATCTGTAGCTTGGAGATAGTGGGTGAAAAAAGGTATTGCCGAAAGTAGACCAATTTGCTGAAGCGTCCAATGTTAATGCAGAAGTGGAACGCTTCTACTATCGTATTCTCCTAAATACCTGCCGCTCTATTGTAGAAAATATACAGAAGCACCTTAAAAAGGTGCAAGACCCCCGTCTCTCACTTTATACATATAAATATAAAATAGGCACATAAAAAAAAAATACACAAACTTAGCAAAATGTATAGGTAAGAGGACCTTCTGTTTGGGAGTAGTACAAAGGTATGGCAGTTGACTTCTGTGATTAAAACAAAAGTTGTATGAACAATGGCAATAGCAAGCAAATTAGAATGTAAAGACAGCTGTTATATTTATCACATAATGTCACCCCGATAAAGTATGAAGGAGACCGTTATTGTGATCAGCTGAAAGGGTACTTGTGTGATGCACACTTGGAACGGTAAAAACAACCCTCGGAATTGAACATTCTTAATTTCAGTGGCACCTACTGTTTAATATCATTAGACTTCAATTTAAAACAAAAGTTGTGCTATTATCCCCCATATCCGTATTATCCCCCATATCCGCTATGTACAACATGGTGCAAATTCACTGTACAGGTTCAGCTCAGTCTGAACCCTCAGAGGATGTCAGATGTGGGGAATGTGACAGCGTGCGTCATTCATCCCAGTACCCAACTATGTGCGCAATTAACCGCAGGTCAAGCCTCGAGATACAGTGACGTCAGAATGAGATTTCTCGCTTGAGACGGAGGATACGCAACAATGTAAAAGCAACAAGTACGTTACAATCTCCTCCAACAAAAGCTGTTCCGCAATGCCAGCAGTGCAATTCTTTGTAGCGTTTCATGATAGTGTGATCTATTGTCCCAGGTAAAGATACATCTTAGTTATTAGCTAGTGCCCAGAAAGGGCCGGTCTTCAAATTTCGCTTCATAGAGGCTGGGTAACCGGATGCTTTCCATTTTATGCATATTTCTCCCATCGTTTGCGGCAACCTTGCAGTATTGCAACAAAGAGCTACTTGAAACGCAGCTTTACCGTGCGCAGCTGTGTTAAACGGCTCCGCCATGAGGATCCACTATGAAGGCTGGTTTAAAAGCTTTAGAAGTCTTTTTATTTGGTTTTCTTCTTTGTTTTATTAGCTGTAAAATACAAAAGAACAAATGTTTAGAGATTTTTGGGGTATTTGCAACGAAAGAAGTCAGGAAATCGACAACAATCGGATTAACTGATTTTAAGTTGGTGAAGTGGGAATACTATTATTAGATGAAAAATGTGTCAATCCACAAAGGTATTTTTATTTAGGGATAATAAGTATGATTTCAACCGACACGTCACAATTTAGACTTGTGGAAGCCGCATCAGTGTCACAGAAACCGAATGTGCAGAAATGTAACTTATGAGCAAGTAGGGTTCATCAACATATGTTATTTTGTAACCCTAGACGCTCACACTGCCTATTTTGTACAAGACAAAGTCACATGGTTAGACATTCAGTCATCAGTGACCAGAATAGCAGATCACGTGAAGAGTTTCGCTTTCAAGCACGATGATAAAAGCAAATAGTCATTACAAACATATGACAGTTAAAAAGAACACGAAACAGAACGGCAAAATCACCAACCAGAGTTTTGTTAGTTGGAAATAACCACCAGCTGGGTCTTTCTCTGACTATAAAAGGAAATATCTTATGTATGCAAGTCGCGGAGAACCATGGAAAGAACCATTATATTAATACATACATGAAAAATTCAATAGATTACTTTGTTTTCAGCATTCGAAGCACAAAGAGTGCTTTACAATGGCAAGAGTTACAGTTGTGTAGAAATGTCAATTGTAGCGTATCATGAGGCAAATAGGACACCCATGACTGATCCTTAAGGCGCTGTAATTCAACTCCAAAACTAGAAGCTGGTCAGATTGGCCTAATAAGCATGGTTTGAAATAGCATGAGAAATCGAGGGGGGAATCCAACGAGCAATTTAACAATTTGTGTGGCATGGCCTAAAAATACATGGAACTAAGGAACCTTTAAAAGATGCATTACCTAGGTAACTGATGGAGCTGTCGCACAGACACAATGACAGTTATCTTACCTGGTGTTAAAGGGGGTAAAATCTATTTTAAATGACTAGAACTTGCCGGAACAACATACCATATGCCAATCTAGTGCCCTCACTCTGAATAGGATAGGAATAACCATAATTACATTGACTCCATCAAGGGTCGGGCATGAAAACACACCAAAGAGTTGTGTTCTCAATAACCTTTTTCTTTGATCTAGCAACATTTCTTTTCTTATTAGACTGCCTTTGTTTGAAATGCTGAAAGTTCCACTTTAGGGTGAACAATTTCCTGATGATCCAAGTTTATAACCATCCCTTTCAGTGGTCGAGAGACACTGCAGTGCCCATCTGATGCTTTTACATGTGGAAAGCACTTCAGTTGTGCACTTATTTACATTGAACTTATGTATACACTGACAGGAATAGTAATTCATTTCTCGAGATTCTAGTAGCAGTTAGTTTAGATTTTGGTTATGTGCAGGTTTTTGTGACATGACACTTCCCGTGCCAGCGTTACATTTCATCCTCACACCCCCACTCATTGGACTTGAATTGGCCATATGCAATTGCGAATTCCTTTGTTTATAAAACAGTTCTTCCTCCAACCCCCCTTTTTCCCGGGAGAAGTGGAATGTGTGTCGTTCTTTGGTAAGAAGATACTGTTGGCATATATTGGATGATTAACTGTAAAATTGTTTTGGAAATGTATAGAGAAACAACCTGAAAATGAGGATTCATAATCCCTGGAAACATTTTGATTTCACACCTTTCTTGTTCTAGAATGTCTTTTAAAAATATTGACATTCATATAAGGGTACCCGTTCAACTGTGAAGTTCAGCTAAGAAACCATTACAAAGAAGTGTTGCAGTTGTGTAAATATTAACACTTTTGTAATGAAACAAGTGAATGAATCATTCATGATCACCAGTGGTTGTGACATTCATTGTTATTTGGTGTGATGATTTTGGGCACCATCAAGAGTGGAATTATTAAGAATTCTTCATATTTGGTTGTCGAAACATGTTTATATCTACGGCAATGACACGGTTATGAGAAGCCTGAATTTCCTCTGCTTCAACATTTTATGTCTTGATGGATTTTACTCGAACGCCCACAATTTAGTAAAACTCTTTCTTCGGTTACTGAAAAGCATTGATATAGGGTTCGGATAAACACACTCAAGATACAATTGTTGGTACCGCCCTCTGCCCCTTGTCCCACCCAGGTTTTTATTGCTCTTATATTTCTACCCATGTAAGTTTTGAAAATGAATAGTATTGCATCTCGTGCCCAGTTTAATTCCTATGGCCCTTGGCATTGTTGCCATTGTTTTCAGCTGTGGTAGGATTTGAACAACCCCATAATGAGGTTGTTTTAGGGTGCATGTTTCATGCCCATGTTTAATGAATTGTTGGCTGCTTATCTTTTGTGAGTGGAAAACCTTCACAAGGACTACGAAGAATTGTGGAAACATCTCCAAATACTCAACAGGGTTTGTACTTTGTGTTGTGGTAAAATTAGAATTTACTTTGGGTAACCTCCATATGTCTTTTTATATCTTAACTATTTATGTTTGAGATCTTTGTGCAAACAAATCTTGCCAACAAAACCATACAGTTACCTTCACGCAATTTGGTTGATGTACTGCTCATTCAAATAAAATAATCAGTTTCTTTTTTTAAGTGCCGGCTACTGAGCGAATTTGTTTTCTCAGCATAGACGGTCTCCATTAATTTCCCTAAAATACAGCTTGATTGGTCAGGTTTGTCAGATTTATTTTTATTTCTTTTTAAAAGGGATATCAAATTGTGAATAAGTATAGTGAAAGCAAACACTGGAAAGCAGAGATCACCCTCAGATTTGAGGACCACATCAGAAAACATACAATAGTCTCTTTCCGAGTGTGTGGGTTTTATTTTGCTACCGGGCAACTACTTTCAGGAAACATTTCTCTAAAATGTTAAGGAGTGGAAACGTAAATCTCAATGATTAAAAAGTTAAATTGTTATTTTTTCATTATTTTGGTCTCATGATATTTTAACAACGGCTATAAAGGACGATTACACCATTCTTCTTGCTATCAATTGTCTCCTAGCAAAGACTAAGACCAAGTCGAACCTAGCTATTTATTTTAGTCTTTTCATCCTGATGTAACTCAATGCTAAAGGCTGCATCCACGTGTCAATACCCAAAGTGAAAAACGTCCAGTATTACGAGCAACAGTACAGAGTAGGGGCAAGAAAGAATTGAAGAGTCTTGAATGCTTTTATTCAGTTACTGGTTCTCTGGAGACCCGGTGTGTACGCCCCACCATTTGCCCTTGCCCATATGCAAAGGCACATGTAATTTGATGATACTGGTTCAAGTGTCAAGTTACCAAGAAAAATATACAAATGTGTTTTGGGCTGAGCAGCTTGGTGTCAAAGTCAGCAAATCTGCATGTGACCCGAAAGCCAGGGCAAATATCACATAGAAACATGTCAATTATGTCCTACCATGGAGAATCTTCCAACAACCGTGGTTTGCCAATGAACATGATAACACTTACCACACAAACCAAGGACAGGTCTATAAAGAAAGAGTGATGAAGGCTTTGGTGGCATTGATAAGATATCAAGAAAGCTCAGACCGGTTACTAAAGACAGTATACAAATGTTACGCACAGAGGCAAGCCCTTGCAGCAGGGAATTTGTAAGCTTGGAGCCCATGAAAACCCAAAGCAAGCAAAAGTGAGATTAAACACATGGTCTCCATCAAGTTGTAGGGTTAGTACAAGTGATCATAGTACAGTTTATTGTGTCATTAAGCAAGCAGAGCGAGTCCCGAACACCAGTTAGTCACCACATAAGCACATTTACATACCTCATTGAACCACACAACTCCTGGCATTGGAACCAGCAGTGGTATTGCCATGCTCTGTTATTGAATAAAAACAAGAAGAGACGACAATGTATTGTTTCATTTTAACATCAAGGGAGTTTGTGACCACATGCATTGTGCAGCATAATTAATGGAGGCACTGTAATGTACAGGTTGCCTACAAGCTATGCAGCTTGGCTCTACTTCTGAGCCCGGATGATTTTGCCATGATACAGGACAGGCTGCCCTTACAAAACCATATCTTTGATTGGCTGCACAGCCTCATCCTAGACTGGGAGAAAGAGTACAGATAACCTGCTCTGTGATTAACCCACTCGCAACATTCATCCGAGTATGGCCATCTCTATAGAAGATAGAACAGATTTATCCATGATTAAATGCTATTTGACAACAATGTTCAGAATATTTGGCTCCAGGCATAGATTATCTTTAATAAGTCCTTTATTGTAATACTTACCTACACAACTAATTGAAATACATGTTATTGGTTTCTTTCACATCTTTTATTCTTCTCCTCGATTCTCTACTCGCACATTATTCACTCACTTTATGAGCATTGGTACAACTGCAGGGCTTGCACAATTCACTAGCCCACTCACATTGGCAAAGAGATTGTATGAAGGGCACGTACCATTTGCATGGCACTTGACCTTGCTTGAGAGTACAGATATGTTTGAAACTTGACATTTACTGTAAACAAACTGTGTTTGCAGTAAATGGCAAATAAAGGTTTCACAGTGCATGGCTGGCCTTTGGGTGGCGCATTGCACCAAATACGAAGTGTGCTTATAGTGACATACACCATTTAACTTAAAGCACAGGTAAATATTTTGTCACCAGTCACTTTGTGGCAAATGCATTTCTCCTACATTGAGCATGTAAATTAAGGAACTCACCCCCTACAAGTCTAGTGGGATCTTTAAGACGGTGCAAGGCCTGTCCTGATATGTTCACAACATTCCAAGCATTTTCCCTCCCTCATCTCTTCTATAATTGTAGGTTTCATTCTTTCTGATGGAGCTTCTGTTTCGTTGTTCATGGATTTCCAGGGTCATTTTCCCCCCCGGATATAAAATGTGTCGTTAGCACTGAAGAGATCATCACTTGGTAAAAAAGACCCTGTTCCACTTCTTATTAACTTGATTTGGTCTTGTATGGGGAATACTCAAGGAAGGATTCCAATCTGTACCTTGCATCGCCAATGTCACCGCTTTGTATGATGATGCAGAGGACACGGAGAAGGGATTACCACAAAGACCCAACATGTGCATTCCTCCCACGGGACACGTCTATTGCCAGAACGGTATTAAATTCTGCAATTTGCACCTTTTACCTCTCATTTCCAATAAATATGGGTTTGCCCCTCCTCTAATGCTTTCTCAGGGGCATAGATGCACTGTGCACAGTAGTAGTAGTAGTAGGTACAGGCAGTTTATGTGCTACAATCCCAGTTACCTCCAGCAAGATTTTGAAAAACTGATGAACACAGCACCTCTTATTTCAGCATTTGTTTTGGGATGTCGGTTTAATTTTCCTCTAGCTTCATCTATTAGTTACCTAATATGTTAGAATATGGATATTCTGTGATCTCTTCATATATGTAAGACGACGGACAGCCCATATGGGTGTTTTAGTCCCACCCATTTGAATTATACTCACTCTACACCATTTCAAACGTTCAAGTGTTACCCAAAAAGCTTCCCTTCTCTGGACTACACACTTGGACCTTTTAAGCAACAATCTGTTCTCACCTTAACATCCTCCAGTGTTTCATGTGGCTCTATGTACGCAGAGTGTTGTTTCCAACTTTGATCTTTTCCCCCTTACATAAAAAAGAGCTTTATTTGAGAAGGAGGGTCTGCAAGCCTTGTTAAATAATGGTGCATCAGCAGCTGGACCAACCAGACTTTCTGTGGTGGGGAGGAGGGTGTAGGACTCATTTTTGGGGTGGGGGTGAAATGTTGTCAAACTGTTTTGTAAGAAGCCAGGATTATTCTCACAACCTGAAGTACCTCTTGACGAGAAACCCCCAAACGTGGCAATTACTTAGGAATCTGCCATCAGAGTCAGGCAGGGGGAAAGCAAATACCCCTTCATGGTGACGGAGGAGTGGCAACTCCCGAATATCTCAGACCCCAACAAAAAGTCTTTGTTAAACCGACTATGTAAAGAATTTTGCGATCCATTATGAGAATTAGGTGTACAATGACAAAGTTAAAATGTAACTGTTAGTTTTACTTTTCATTCCAAAACCATTTTCCCAAAAGGCATTCAGCATTCATGGAGACACTCCGTGCAGCTGGAAGCTCCTGCCACCCTGGACAATGGACCCCCATAACACTGCTCAGGCAACTGCAGAGACTAGGCCTGTACGTTTATATGTTTAAAACATATATTCATCTAGAATGAGAGAGGCCTTTTTGTATTTGAGGTTTGGGTAAATCTAATAACAGGACAACTTGTATCCACTGCCGCAGGGTTCGAAAGTGCTGGGACCTATTTCACTCCTGCTGGCAGCCTTTAAGAGCTTGATACCAACAGCTACCAGAAGATACTCTTGGCTCCACAGGCCAACCGGCGCCATGCAACATAACTATGTGATATTTACTATACAAGTTTGGGGAATGTGCATAAAGGAAGATAAACCCCACATTAATGAATATTGGAAGCATAGTGGATCATGCGTATTGGCACGTTCCATCTCGAGCCAACATCTCGCTCTTCTGGGCAAGAGTTGGCATGTCTCAGCAGCAGGAGTTTGGGCAACTTGACTTGTGGGACTCTTTGATAGAATAAGCATACTTGCCCACCATTCTGGTGGTTTGAACAGATGACAGGATTCTGTCTCTAACATTTATAAGTCCTTGGACAATTAATGATATGCAAAGCACACAGTACACAAACTTAAAGCACAAGGACACATGAACTGGTTTTAAAAATTAACATCTGCACCAAGTTAAATAAGAATGAAGAGGTGACCCACCCAACCACCCAGACCAAAGAAGCAAGAGGTCAGGGAAACCAGCACACTTGTGAAACGGGTTACCTTCTGTACTGTGGCTCTGCTTTTTCTTCCTCTGTGACCCTGACCGCTTTTGTCCTTTTGTCACAGATGCTGTCCTTTGAGGGACTGTAGCAGGGCCAGAAGTTGCCATCACCTGCTCTTCGGAAGCCAAGCTTCCCTGAGATGTGTCGACAGCCTGCTGGGCGATAGGTTCTGTCCTTTCTGTCCCCTCACTGATGATGGATGCAGTTTCAGAACCAGACTGGTCTTTGGCTGGGGTGAGGAGGACACTTTCCTTGCTCTGCACTTCCTCAATATTTTCAGTTGTGTTGGAATCAGTGATCTTCTGGACCACGTCCTCAGATTTTGCTGTATATTTACTTGAAAGCGATTCAGGGTAATCTTTCTCTTTGCCAGTAGAGGTCTTTATTTGAGGGGCTGTGGCAGAGCTTGATCTCGCCGTCGCTAGCTCTCCCGACCCTGGTCTTACACGAGATGTGTCCGTCACCCCAATGTTGCCGTCTGTTGAGGCGATGCACACAGTTTCCTCCACACTACCTTTCTGAGGAGGCATTCCGGCTTCACCCCCCTTCTCTTTCGCACAGTCATCCCCCGAGATGTTGAGCAGAGAGAATTGCTTCTCGGCAAAAAATCCACTGGAAGCAGAGAGTGATGGACATGCGCTGAAGGAATGGCCTTCAAGGTCTTCCTCACCAGGATCTAGCGAATCTGTGGAGCTCTGCCCAGCAGATGTTCGCTTTGAGTCAATTTCCACATCACCTTTGACAGCTGAACTTCCAGAAATGTGTTGCTCTGTATCTTTGGCGCCCTCTAGCAGAGGGGAGCTGGAGCTGCAAGTATCTTCAGAAGGTGCTTTGGGTTCCTCAGTTATAAAAATGCCTTTCTTTGCTTCTTTTTCTGCATCACCGCTTTCCCCTTTGAAAGTAAAAACAAGACTGGTGTGTTAATAGTGCACTATGGTGATACAAGCAGAGAGGTCCTGGTACAAGGAGCCAAGAATTACACATTCAAATGCCCCGACAAGCTCCTTCCACCTTCTGCCTCGGTTATTAACCCATTATAGATCATTTGCTGCCGAGCAGTTTATATAAAGCCGCTCCCGCATGGATGGAGTAGCTGTACCCACTTTAGAATCTTGGCCTTACCATCTGCCTCGGGCTGGTGAAAAGCACGGACAAGCAAACCCCATTCACCCGTACGATCAAGAATGAGAATGCCCAGCCCCTAAGACTTGGCATCCAGAGTCCCAAAGCGGTGCTGCACACATGGAGTAGGAAACAAGCACTGGACCAGAGATGTGTGGTGGTGGTGGTGGTGGTGGTGGTGAGCAAAGAGGCATCTGAGAAACCTACCAAGGAACTATAGAAGGAGAGAGTGGTGTGCAACCAGTTTCATTACAGCATACAGGCCCATGGGAGTGTTTTCAGCTACAGAGAGGTCTAGACCAACATACTCAAACATACCTTTTCCTGATAAAAATTCCACAACTCCCTGTGGCATACATGATAGACCATATAACGC
The DNA here is from genome assembly GCF_040938575.1 of Ambystoma mexicanum. Classification (NCBI taxonomy): domain Eukaryota; kingdom Metazoa; phylum Chordata; class Amphibia; order Caudata; family Ambystomatidae; genus Ambystoma; species Ambystoma mexicanum. The sequence continues at coordinate 646,873,984 of NC_090940.1, read as the reverse complement.
GGCGATTGGTGTACGTTCTTGTAGATCCGATATGGCTTGGCTTCCTTGATGTTGGCCTCTTAGAACACTGACAAAAGGGTGCCTGCTTGTTTTTAGACTCTTGGCATGTCCTCTACAAGGAAAAAACCCTAGCTTTGGCGCCACTTTGGGAAAAGGTTACAAAAACGGTAGAAGGCTGTTCTGGCACTTTGCCATGCCGCCCACTTACATTCTATTACGCAAGTTCCTGTTTTCCCTCATAGGTCATTAGAATTGTGCCATTAATCAATTAAATGTTACAGACTATCAAATGCTCAAACTATGCAACAAGCATAGAATGTGGGCATGGTCCTATGGAGCTTCAGAGCGTTTCACAACATTTTATATCATGGCTTCTAGTGATGTTGCAATACAGTACCGATGTATCCAGATGTAGTGTTGAAGCAGCCTTGTAGCAGCTTCAGATTCCATGAGAATGGTGCCCAGATGTTTCAGGCCACCAGTGACATCAGGGCCAGATGAAGGGTATTCATGAGCTGGGGGTGTATTTTTCACAACACCAGCTTGGACAGTTGATCTACTAGACCCAATGAAATCAGCCGAGGCCAGTTATGGCATTGAGGTCAGGATCTCCAGAGTCTAAGAACCTCTGTTAAATGCCGAGCAGCACCAGTGATGCGCAAGAACCGTCGGGCCCGCTAAATCCAGCACCCTCCTGTTACACTCTCAGATTTGTGTTGGGTTGCGTCGACTCCCCTTTGTTCCACTAAACCCGGCACCCTCCTGTTCCACTCTCAGATTTGTGTTGGGTTGTGTCGACTCCCCTTTGTTCCACTGGGCCCTGGACATAGTTGAGGGCGGAAGACTCACGACTCCAGGGGCGATACGTTAGTTTGCGCTACCCAACTAGATCCTCTGTCAAATCCAGTTGTGGCATAAGCAGATCTAGTATAGAAAGGTAAGTGCTGGTCCTGAAAATCAGGTGGCCTGAGGCAAGATTGGCCCGGAGTGTTCCACCACACTTTAAATTGGTGCAAACTCTCCTGGTGCAGTGGCGTTCATATTTATATAACCCGGCACCGCCCTACATGCAAGCAGTCCCCGCTCCCACCGTGCGTCTTATTTACCGGCATGCTCTAATTTTCTATGAATTTGAGCTCCTCGAACACTGCCCCTTCTCACCAACACAAACGCTTTATGTCCTCTACGTTTCCATGGCCTATCGGAGAGATGCGATAGGCAACCAAGATCATGCTATTCGCAGGATTGCGTACCTGCCAGAGAGGCTGCCTGGAAGCAATCCATATCGGTCTCTTAGCTTACCAGGGCAACAAAACAATCTTGCGTTGGGAGGTTAACAGTCAGGTGGACAGGCATCCCGTTTCTATAGATCATGTTTTGGGGATGGATAATGGCCTTTCCCAGGTCAACACCTAAATACAGATGTGCCAAACAGACATTCAAAATTCCTATTCACAGAGGTAGGCGTAGAGTTGATCTTGTTAAGGGAACAATAGGCTTAGAGGCCTGAATGCAAGATCAGCAGATCAAGCGCTGCACCGATAGCAACGCTGAAGTGTGTGCCGGGGAGGGCGGGGGTAAAAAGGGGAGGAAGGCATTTAAGTGCGTCTTGGAGGGGCACCACAGGGCATAGCTTAGGGCAGGGTTAGGAGATGGTGGGAGATGGGGCAGAGAGCCCAAAAAGGGATGCAGACGCCTGAGAACGAGGCCGGAGGCATAAAGACATGCTGGCATTTTAGACCAGATCGGTCTTCCATTCGTAAGAGTTTGAAGATATTAGGTACATTGACTTAGGAAGACCGCTCCCGTTATCTCCATGCAGCCAAAATCCTGCGTCTGTAAGGGCCAACTAAGCATTATTGGTGGGTGAAAAGGAAACTTAACCAGGACCATCGCAGTGGCCACATGACATGATAGATGATTCTGGTATCTTCCAAGTTGATTTACCGAAAACAGTTCTATCCGCATGATAAGACATCAGAGCTTTAAAGAGTTCACAGATTACCTGCATCTGAGAATTCCCACCGGCTCCTGTTAAAATGCAGAATTGAACGCAAAGCTTTGTTAAGTTGTATAAAATTCAGTAGCACAAAATCTAAGCAGTGTACACGTTTGCACATGTGTGCACGTCTCAATATTCATGTGGGCACCATCGGCTATTCCAGATCTCAAAACATGAAAGGAGCCGCCCTTGCCAGGCACCTTGATGCTGAAGTGTTAGGTTTGCCCCAAAGAACTCTCTGATCTATCAAAGCTCAGACTATCGCTAACCAGCCTCAGATACCCTTTGACGACTAATTCTCTGCAATGACCAGGGATTAAAGACAACACAAAAAGGGAGTACGAAGTGTGGAAACTAGCGCTAGCAGAAAAGCTGGGACTGTGGGGTGTCCGGAACTCAAAGCATGGAATCAGATTTCCAAGACTTGGACCAGCAACGCCTACCGCCGACAAAATCTAATAAACTTGGAAGAGATTCCAATTCAGCCGATATCTTGGTGCCTAATAGATATACTTTTTCTAATCACTGTCGATTACTAACACAAAACACAGTAGACGTACAATAATTAAGTTACGTCTTGGTCGTACCAAAAAAAAAAGAAAAAAATAGACAAGTGGGTTGCTGTTTTACAATGTGGTCTACATCTCATGCACTATTTGGATTACGATATTTTTAAAAAATGTAAGAAAACTCGGGATGCACCAATATTGTCGATTTTTGGAAAGAAGTTAAAATCATGTTCTTGAAGACAGAACCTAGGAAAAGGACTATTTTCATTTGAGTAACCAAGATTCTTGGGTTGTGCATATCCAGGATATGCTCGTGTGCAATCTAGCCCCTTTTCATGATCCAGGATTAGACTTCAAGAATAGCACCATTTTAGACCCAGCAAATATCAAAATATTTAAATTTTAAAAAAAAATGATGCATTGAAATGATTGAGCCAATACTTTAAAAACACTGCAGATCAAACTCAAACCATCGTTTTCTCCCCATCTGGGCCATCAAGCAAGGAAAAAAACTATATATTCAAAGCCGACTCAACCTCAGCCAAAAACAGCTGCCCAGACAAATGTTCTAGGCAACACCTCTGGGGGTCATGGACTCAAGCCATGCTTCAACGCTGTCGGGCTTGTTCAGTGAAGTGCAACTTCAGTTCCTATACTCAACCTTTTCATGCATCACTTTTTTTTTTAAAGGTTTTAGATCCAGATCACGCACCACATGGTTATTTTGACCTTAACCCTGGAAACACCTTATTAAAGAATTCAGAAAAGAAGGGAGCATTTAGAAAGTTTTAAACCGCAAACCCATCACCAGCAGCAACCAAGAGGTGGAACAAGACCCAGAAGATGCATGCAGTCACAAGCCGTTACCTTCTCCAGTTTCTAAGAGTCTCTTGTTCTCAAAGTCAGACCATTCTTGAGCTAGTTTGGGAGCAGGAATCGCCACGCGTGGCCCAGATGCATCAGAGGGAGGCACAATCCCCGGCTCTTGTAGGGTCATTTTCTCCAGAAACGATTGTATTTGGAGATCACTGCCTTCTTTAAGACCGGATGCTGGTGATGAACTCAACGTAACAGCCTGGCCGGTCGGTGTTAGATCATCACAACTTCCTGTTTTTTTATCTCCTTCTGTGTGACAGACCTCAGAGGCGTGAAGGACATCTGCCTTTGGCTTTACCAAGACTTTCGGACCTTGAGGTTCATCGTTGGAGTTCTTATTGACTGGCTGGACAAAGTACTTACCTGCAAACAGGCCACTTGAAACAGCGACAGAAGGACTTAACACAATGGGAGCGTTTCCAGATGGGCCATTGGACAATGCATTCATAGACGATTCTATTGGACCTTCCTTTTTAGAAAGGGGTGGAGCAATGTCACGATCGCCTTTAGGAAATGGGGGGCTAGCGACCGGCTGTTCCTCCGCACCTGGCAACAGAGGACTGCCTGTGGCGTTGGAATGCGTAGCTTGACTGCCTGTTGCGGATTCAGGCGCCACCTTCTTCCCAACATCCTTTGTCATAACAACGGGTTTCCCTTTAAAGACATAAGAAGATGACCAACACGATTCAGCACTGCCCACTTCTTGGATCATTGATAAAAGCATGGACCATAATTCATTAAAAAATGAATACAAAAAAACAAAGCCTTTACAGCATATAGTCTGGGCGAGTGAAATAGGGGGCGCTCGGTGTATGCACTTACTGTGAGCACTAGGGAACGGGCCATGCCAGACTGCAAAATCCAGTATAGACCTGCAAAATGTGACCGGCCCAGTGTAGCAGCTGTGAATGGGAGGTGTAAAGTGCCTCACGGACACTCGTGGCTTCCCGTGCAATCGTGGAGGCAAGCGTGAGAGCGGGCAGTGCTCTGTTCATTAGGTATCTGTGGATAACAGCACACCTGGGCTTCTGGGGGAACATTTGAGGTTAACACAGACGATGAGGAAGGGGGAGTCACAATGGATGTTGACGTGAGGTGCAAGCTTCATTTGGGGCCCAGCAAATATTTATCAATCGCCACTGCTCTGTGCTTTTTAGTTCAAAATCCCAAAGATTCTACATTGGAAACGGGAGGGGTGGGATGGGTCAATGAGCTTGTGTATTCATGGGTCTATGCTGGCTCTGGCATCCCTGGGCAGCACTTGAACAACCGCAAGTTTAGTCAAACGACTGCATTAGAGCCAATTCTTAATTAAGCTTCCCCCACCCTACTTCGGTGTGGAAAGGCCCTCCTATGTATCGTGGCACAGAACGTGGACTGAGCAAGTGTGAAATGACATGTGATGGGATTCGGCTCTTAGCCAGCGTTTGGTGCTATCCAGGTATGGTAAGCTTCTCAGAGGTGGCTTATTTCAAATACTAGAGTTCTTCCAGTGCACCACAACACTACCTGTACCATACCTCACGATTCTATTGCAGGGAGCCATACACAAGCCTAGTGACATTCCCCTACCATGCCCTGAACCTCTCCCCTACAACATTGAGACCAGAAGCCCACACTTGACTTCATGCCTGCACCTCAATAGTCGACTCCTCCCCTGCGTTGCTGTTCAAGGACTCGCCCCAACACAAACCTCTGCAAATGCCGCTCATTAACGAGGAGGGGAATAGGACTGTCACAAAAGGGGCATTGAGAATTCTCAAAGCTCTGGTTGAGATGGTTTGGAAACGTCAAGCTTTCATCCTCGAGAGATTCTTGGGAGAGTACTTTGAGAAGTGTGGATGTTTGCATAGACTGCAGACGTCAGTTCTTAGAAGACTTTGTGTGGGTGCGTCTTGTGGTGTGATGGCGAGGTTGCCAGATGGTTGGGGGTGGTGAAGAGCGAGCACCGAGAGAGACTAGTGTTGTGCCAGGATAGTGTGTTAGGGATGTTGTGTGTGCGCCGACTTGTGTGCGTGGTGCAGGTCTTGTTTTGGAATGTAGAGCGAAAACTGCCTGTTGTGGTTAAGTGGGAGCAAGTGGGATCTTTTCAAAGGGAGGAAAGAGTTCATTGTGGTGTTGAATGGTCCCTGTTGATGGGGCCAGTCTGGTGGTCCAACTAGTCCACAAAGGGGTTTGAGCCACGATATTGTGCTCCAAGATCTGCCATTAGAGCCGGGGGAGGCGAGGGGGTTGGGTGGTCTTGGGCGTCAGGAGCAATTAGGTAGGGAGCTCATTGGAAGGTCTACAACACTGTCGTGGTTGAAGGAGTTCTTCTGAGTTTGTAAATGTCCAAGAAAAAGTTGTATGCATGTGATGGCGGTTGATGTGCCAGTTTTCACAGAGAAGGTTATTGTTGAAGCAGGAGCTGTAATTGTAGACCAGGTGGAATGTGCGTGGATGTCGCAGAACATAGTGCGGTTTGCAGAGGGTCTCGAGTACTGATATAGGGGTGCTTGTCTAGCAGAAGCAGACCCGATGGATGGATGGATGGATGGATGGATAGGCTATTGTCGCATTGCACCCAGTTCTTGTGGCGCTATAGTGTTGAAGCAGCTTGCAGATAAGGGGAGGATGTGGGCACAAGTCATGCTCCAGTAATGAATTGGGCATCCAGACTGTTCCCTCATTAATCTCTGCAGTAACCATGGCATTGTCAATTGCAAACAGATGGACAGGGTGGAGTGGTGAAAGATATAATGTGTAGCACGGACTGCTTTCATCTTCCTAGAGCTCCCATTGATCAGGGACTACTGGATCAAAGTAAACTGTTGAGAAACACTCAGCACCAACAATGTGGCAGCAAGAGGGCACCAGGAATCTGACTAAGCAGAAACAACCGCCCTTGATTGCTGGTGTAAACTGCCTTCTTCATTCAGTGTGTGTTTGCAAATGTACACAACGTTCCACACACCAATATACTTCTCAAGTAATCCATAATACACAAAATATGGAAAATGTTTTAATTTTAATTGAAAAAATATATGATCCGAGTTGGGCGATGCAAATAACACCATTTAAACAGACAATATTTAAACTATATTTACATGCAAAGGCAATTTGCATAATCATTTTTTGTACATAATTTACTTATTCTTTTCTGCTCAATATGACATGCATCCAATTTTTTTTTTTACATCTTTGTCATGCATTATCAAACCATGCTAAAATAAGCTGCACATGCAACCGAGCTATACTAGCATCAGGCGATCAGCTCTTTGTTTCACCAAAGAGGTGTATTGACAAGTTGAGTTTCTTCACTCAACAAGCCATTTCTCCTCAATCTTGGAGAGCAACGCTTGCAAGCAGAGGGTTAGTGCACAAATACACACTCCCGAGTAACGAACACATAGCCGAACAACAAATTTACAAAATATACAATCTATTTTTGAGTTGACATGCAGAACCTCCAGGATTTAGTAATACGGTAGCCAAGCAAAAGCAGCAAAAATATTGATCAAACCCCCCAAAAAAATCAAAGAAAGGTCTTTGTTGGCTGCAAAGCATGCAGCGTAGTCAACAATCAACACAAAGTCTTTATCCAGCTGGAAGCGAGCAGGGGGATTAGTGCCTGGCCAAATACTTCAGACATATGCCAGCGCCTCGCTTACCCGAACCATGGCTCTCTTTCTCAGTTTCGGCGGTCGAACCTTTTGGGGCAGAGTCTGTATCGCACCGACTCCGAGCGGTTTTCCGGAGCTGGAAGCCTTTCCTTATATCCGAGAGAAGAGCGTCAATGACGCAACCCTCTTCCTCTTTTACCACGCCTTTACGAACTGCAAAAGAAAGGAGAGAAATTGGAAACCATGAAGACACTCGTATCCTCCCATGAACTGCAGGTGTGATCTTAAGTCACAAGGAATGGGGTTGGATTCACAAGTACAGATTCATATCGTTAATCACTTTGTATATATATTGATCTTGTTTTTTGTATACGCGATGTATATGTAGAGAGATCACTGCCGTAGCAGCATTTATGAATATTTTTAAGAATAGTTTGAGATAAAGCGGTGCAGAGTTAAAGAAACTCTCGGGAGGCGTGCCTGGTCAACTGTCGTGTAGGAGTTACATATGTGGTAAACGCACGCAAGCTAATGTTCCTAGCCTCACCGCATTCCCCAAAACCACCACCTCCTGTAGGCTGCAATATTCGCACCCCACTCACTAGTTTAATGCAATACAAACCAGCAGGCCATATAAAACTCAAAGCTCTAGCGCAAATGTAAAAATCAGTTTACATTGAAAGCACTGTATACCATAATCTTGGAAGGACGTTTTAAATTAAAATGTATTTTACTTTTTTTGTTGCCTAGGAACAAAACATTTTTCTCCCAATGTGTTTTTGGTCACATTTGGGTTGTCTTTAGCAGCATCTTGTTAGCATTAGGAGATTATTGGGGGCGACTGCCACACCACATCATGCTCCCCACCCACTTTTGGTCACCCCAGCACCCCTTCTTTTAGTCTGTTTTCACCCGAGTCTACTTTAACAGGGGAAACTCTCCCACTAGCCCACCACCCATATACCCTTCAGCTAGTCTCTTGCCTCCCAGCCTGTTCTAAACCAATCTGTTCCTGGTGATTTTATAGGCTACGATTTGTAGACCCCGTGCCCCTGCCAAGGACCCTCATGGTTCCTGTACAACTAAAGAAGGTCCATAGGCACTGGCCAGCCATTTCAGTTGCTAATAGCGGGGGCTTGTAAGGGCTCTGGCCCCTTGTGACCCGAGGCGCCATCACATCTTACGCACAGAGGTTTGCTACTGCTCGTCATATGGGAGGTCCTTTCATTTATTGTGTTTCTTTCTGTAGTTCTAAGACTCCTCATCTGTGGCAAGAGCTGCAAGAAAATAAATTTAGATGGAGGGTACTCATGCATTATGACAGACTGGAGTGCTTCAGCGCCCCGCAAACAGTCAGCCATGCCTGATGAGGGCGGAGTGTGCCTGTGGCCACGCCCCAGGATTGCCCTCCTGTACACCTCCCCTCCTTAAAAGGAAAGGGATTCATATAGAGCTTAAACTCACTAATCTTTCCATCAGGCCCCTTTTGCCTCTTGGCCTCGTCTTCCAATGCCTGCTTCTTCCGCTTCTCGGCCTTGATCGCCTGCTCTCGCCGGTCTTTATTGTCCTGCAATGAAACGGGATAGATCACCGTACGACACATAAAAAGTCTACATTCATGACGCCTCCTAAACATGTTGGTTTAGCAGCTCCTTGGGTGGAGGGGCCACCGTACCAGCCCCATCATGGCCTAGACATGGTTTGATAGCTAGGCTAGATTCCTAGACCCTGCAATTCATGGTGGTCTTCACCGCACCACCACCAACTTCAGAAAAAGGAAAACATGTGTGAACGCTTGCAAGGGTACACCAAACACCACTCTCATCATTTCACCCAAATTAGAAGGGTAGCAGAAATGACATCCCACATCATTTGACTCCACCCCCCTGGTTACGCCCCAGGAAGTGACATCACACAGGTTGACCCGCAGGCAATCAAAAGAAGTGCATCAAAAATACAAATAGTCAACAAGGGTCAAGCTAATAAGTATTCTAAAAAGGTACACAAAGATTGGTTCTAGAGTAGCACAGTGTTGCACAGGGGTCAGGGCGGGAAATAAATGCAAGGGCGAAAAGTTCCTTCGACAATTCCGGGCCACCACTACCAGGCTGGTTCAAGTAGGATTGGACAGTGGCAACAAAATAAAAATAAAAAATTATAATTAAAAACAAAAGAGCTCACCCTTAATGTTTGGTCCTATGCATTCTAGACACTAGGGCAATTGCACATCTGATATTTGATAGTCACTGGCGCACAGGTGTGGGACTAGAACCAATAGTGGTGGCAGGCAGCATGACAGTACATCCCAACAATTGGGCTCCAACACTTGTGGTACAAAAGTGATCTACTTGGCACGAGTCACAGATTGAGTGTTGTATTACATAAATTCACTTTATTGCCCATGGTAAATTGTGGGCGGGGCTTTACTACTGTTTGGTTGGAGAAAATCTCCACCCATCAGCAGGAGGAAATAGCCTACAAAGCTTGCTGGTAGCTACAAAAAGTAACCCATCCAATGCCAGTCGGTGCAGAGAGCAGGCAGAACCGCTTAGCCACTGAAGCTCAAAAAGGACAACTCACAATATAAAGCGAGTCCAAATGAACTTCAAAGATAACAATCCCTACTTGAAAAAAAAAACAAGCACCATTTACCAGATCCCAAAGCATAAGATGAGAAAAGTCATTGCATGTTCTATACATTTCATAGAGTGCAGAGAAACTACTGTCCAACTTATTTTCACGGACCTACATCTTGCAGCGAGATGTACCTTAGATAGGGACCAAGTATGATTCAATCGCAAAGGAGATCTTTAGAGCTTAAGCCGCGCAGGTATTTGCTTAGATTCATGAGGAATCGGGATTACTGGCACAGCCAGCAATGCCAATGCACAGCAGAGGGGGCACAGGACCTTTAAACACCCACCTTCTGAGCCTTCAGGAATAGGTCCCTAAAGGTTTTCATTGTGCTGAAGGACTCCTCCAATGACAGCCGGGTCACATCTTCACAAAGGTAGACAGCGAGACTGGCTTTCTTCTGCTGAATGGATTCCAGCTCCTCTTCCAGGGATCGTAAAGAATCAAGGCAGGCCTGTGGAAATAACAAAACATTTCAGCAATAATTGGATCACATTACATTGGATTTAAGGTCATGGTTTAATGATGCACTCACATTTTTCTAAGCACACCAAGATTGGGAACACAGCCTTGCTTGAACTGCAATAATAGTAACCGCAAAGATAATTTTTTTAAGGTAGAGTACCATTTAGATGGCTCATCGGCAGACCCCATCTTTTTGTGGCTTGGCTGGTAGACATTGCAGCAAGGCCTTTTTTCACCTGCAATCTAGGTCTTTTGGTCGGCTTTTTCTCAGACCATGGCCTTTTTGGTGCTGGGACACTTTTTGCGAGGTGTCTGGGCTAAGCCAGACTTCTTGGAGAGACTGCTTCTGATTGGGGTTATGGGGACGGGGCAATTACCCTCATTCAACCAGCATATGGGGCGTCAACCCTTATCTTTCCGGGTTTCGTGCTGAATGTCTGATAAATGCTGCACTCTGGGTACAGACAATATATACAATCAGCATGTCGGTCACCCTCAAAAACGTTCTTTAGGCCACATGTGGAGCGGGTCCTGAACAGGGATTTCTTTCTTTCGATCGCTTATCACCCACCAGAATATATCCGTGTTAAGAGGTAGATATTCATTTGAAGAAAATTCTTCTGAAGATCTCAGAGGAGAAAAACTTGAGGACACCTTCCAGCATGACATGAAGTTACTACATACTCCATGTCCCATTGGTGGGGACCAAAAGCACCCAGAAGGATGGTAATGGGCTACCTGATAGGTGCATACTTTTTATTACTATGAGAAAAGGGTTAACCGAAGATTCCCAGCCTGACGGGGAATATTCACAGCACATGAATCGATGAAAGATCCAATGCTGGAGAATGCACGACGACTAGACAACTTGTGACACAAGCAATCCGCATCAAATTCACATGTGGCAAAAGGTGCACACTTGCTTGAACAAACCCAAGTCAAATGTTAGGAAACGCAATCGGAAATCGGTACTGGCGCAACTTTTCAATTTGTTAAATCACCAAGTTTCGCATGTGTGCTTTCAGGTTTTGTATTTATCAAAAAATACTTTTTCGGCAGACCGTTAGGTGAGAAGCCTATTGGTTCAACAGACTTAATACTTTCTCCTGTGGAATGAATGAAGTAGTAAATTTGGGTGTCCAGACATTTGGTCGACCTAAAACTGGTCCAATGACATTTGGTCGACACAATTTGGTCGAAAACCAAATGGTTGAATTTTTTTTTTTAATTATATATTTATTTTTCGGGTTTTCATTTTTTACAAAAATGGGTTTTTAGAAAAAAAAGGGGGTTGGGGGAAAAAAAAAAAAATTCGACCATTTGGTTTTCGACCAAATTGGTTCGACCATTTGTCTGGTCGACCAATTTTTTTCGACCAAATGTCTGGTAACCGTTAATTTGCATTGCTTCGTTTGAAATGCATATATTGTTGACATGCAAGATGTCCGATCTACTGCTTAAAGTGCGGTTGTGAGGTTCCTTAAACTTATATTTATGTTTTTTTTATGTGGAAAATATAATGGTTAACGGTCTTCGATTTCAGGGAAAGATGAGGAGGTACTAAAAGTAATTGTCTGCATCGTCCTTCACTGGCACACTACACTACGGTGTAGTCAGTTTCTCGCATGGTCAATGTAATATGATCCTGGAAATGGAAGACAGACTGTTCAAATTAACTAAAAGGAGGTAGCAATTGTATTAAGACAGGAGAGAGGTTTTCGATCATGTTGTTTGAACAAGTTGTAAGATTGCAATCTGTGCTATGGTTTGAAATTGGCCGATGGTATCGCATAGCATCTCAGGATTATCTGCATCGCACAAATGTGTACACGAAGAAATACATATTTAGAAAGATTGGCAATTTATACACGATTCAGAGCAGTAACGATGTGTGTAACAAGGAAGCAACTTTTGGGATGGTAACAGAAGTCCTTTTGGCACCTCATGGCCTTGCAGGCGAGGGATACATGCTCTGATTAGGGATAGGAATCTGTGTGCTGGAGGATGCTCCTTTCTGCATCTTGTGGGGTGCACAAGCGTGATGATTACAAGTTGTAATCTGGGACAGAGGGCAGTGAAGCAGTTGGTTCATAGCCTGCCCCCGGTCAGTAAACCCCGGCATAGAGAAGGGGCGAAGGGTTTCCTCATGGGGTGCAGCAAACCGGAAACATTTCATCTTGCAAATCCTGCCAAAACATGTGGTGTGAACGCCCATTACCTGTCACCAGGCAGGTCTTGGCGTGAACTAGGGACAAATCAACTGCCCTTTGACTTTTCTGCAGGGATCTCATTAGCTGCTTTCTTTCAGGCGGTGGCAGCTAACCGTCTGCCTACCGCACACTCCGTGGTATCGGCTTCTGCCTCGTTCCCTCCATGAAGCAGCATGTGTGCATCTTTGGGATACTCGTGGGGGGTCCTTTTCTAGGGTCATGAAAAGAACTACAAATTTGTGTCAGATTAGCGCTTGTGTCGAGCCAAGAGTTACCACAGACCTCTCAAAGAAAGTCATTCTCCCCACATAGAAGTACTACAGGGAAAGGGCAATGGAGACATTGCAAGACCACTCATCTCCCCCCCCGTCCCTCCCGCGTAGGATGATTAAGCCACAGTAGGGATTGGTGAGGGGTAAAGGGTGGCAAAGCAGGTGCAGAGAACTGTACCAGAAGAACCCCATACCACACTCACGGGGATGCTACGCCGCAAGTTGCGCCAGACTCGGTCTATGGCAGTAGATAGTCAATGATGGCAAGCACAGAGGTGTTGCTCGAGCCAGATAAGTCGTCGAAGCCATAGCAATCCCGGGACAGTGGCTGAAGTGTTTGTGCGTGATCCGGCACTATGTCCCAGACAACTACTAAAGCATGCAGGCATCATGACTAGCACAAGAAACATCGAAGAGGCACAAACTGCTCTGCTGCCACCTCCACACAACTCCCCTAAAATGTTGCACCATTATGAACCTGGCCTCTTTTTGGCATTTTTACCATTACTTTCACCATCCAAAATGCTAAAGGTTTGTCGATAGTTTGTAATCATCTATTCAGGGTACAGAATGAACAGCTATATCGATCTTTGAGAAACAAGCCTTCGACAGTGGTTCCACACTCCACTTCTGGATACATGATCTCGATCCCTGGGGGATTGCTGAGTCTTTGGATTCCGTACTGGCAAGCATTGCTCCCGACACTAGAGACCCCGTTAGGAGCAGCTTCTCAAAGAGAAAGCTTGAATTGCCATGAGCTGCTATTGCCAAAGAGTCCTTCACAGCAGGCAACAGAGCACATACCATGACCATCAACAAGGGCCTTCGTCACAGGCCTCTCACATTGGAGACAAAATATTAAATAGGGCTCGAAGAGAGATGGTTCTCAGTGAGGAGGGGCGAGAACACAACATAAAGAGGGTCTTGCACAGTCAAACAGTACAAATGGAGGCAGGCTATAATGCCAAGGCGTACTGCCTTCTGAACAACTTTACAGATATCACAGCAGCGTTAATGAACCGGAGGGTAAGGGAGGATGGCAAATTCCATTAACGGAACTAAAAATCTACTTACCTGGATTGGTTTCTCATACTGCTCTTTCACATCTTGCATCGCTGCGGCGGACATTTTGCTCTGAATTTCTCTGAGCTTTTTCAAGTTTGCACTGGTTTCAGAGTAGAGATTGTCGATGTTAATTCTGAAAAATGTTGACAAATGAAAACCAGTAAAGGATATATAGATATAGATATATGGTAATTAGGTAGTTCTGGGCTAGCATCCTTCATGAATTTGATTTAATTGAATACCCCGAATACACACACACACAAGCCATTACTTAGGGACATAGGAGGTTACTTAGGTGGACACTGCCAAGGAAAACATCGGAGTTCTTTTGGTCGATTTTATTTTGGAGTATTTATTTGGCACAGAGCAAGGTTTAAGGAGAAAAATGCACCAAAAAAATATTTCAATTAAAATAAAGTAGTAAACCATTTTATGCTCTGTGGGGTGCGATTACCGTTTCTAAATGTTTGCACTAGTGCATAAAAGGGGTTATTAGGCCTAAAACCTTATTTTTTTTATTTTCTTTCTATTATTAATTTAGTTGAATACATATACATTTCAACCTTTCAATATTACAAAAAAGTATATCAATGTTAAAACAATACAGTTTTCATATTTCATCTAGGCAGGCCAATGTAAAAATACTAATAAGATCATTGTAGTCTATTAATCCCAGCTTTCACCGTTACTATTTCCACAAAATATCTAAAAACAGCAAATATTTAATCACTGCTAAAATCTCTGTCTGGCGCTGACCCCTAAAAATTTCCCATAAAACATCTGCAGTTAAGTCTCTAAAATCTCCAAAGATAAAAGTTTCTCTGGGACAATAGGTCCGGACATATCACCACCGGATGTTTTAGAGTTTCCATTTCATGAACGTTCTTACAGAATCTACAGCATTGTTTCTTCATATGGTTCTCTAGATCCAACTCCTTGAACTCCTTGGCTAGAGATTAAAACGTAACCTTAAAAAAGCATACTCATCTTTGGGGAAGGAAATTTCATCAGATAACCCTGGAGTCTATAGAATGGTTTCATATAGAAGTGAAAAATGTTCGGAGCCGTTGCATTCTTCCCAAGTCAGCCTCTAGTCATATAGCCACTAGTTTTAGCTCTGCTGGGATTTATTTTCTATCAGAAGGTCTATCTGGATATCTGCTTTATCCATTACGTCCAGACAGGATTGCTTCCATGCCTTCAGCGACCGATCCTCTGCTGAGCCCAATAAAGTGGCTATCATTGGAACTATAGATCTAGGATCTGGGCTACAGACGATACATTTCCTATTCAAATTAACTGCCATTTATATAATATGTCCAAGGATAGCAAACCTGGCTCAAAACGTATCGCTTGCACTAGGGCAAGCAGTGCAGAGATGGAACTTTTCTCCAAAACAACCCTTATTTTTTCCTTATTAGCACACAGTCTATCATCTTAGTGTCCGCCCCATTAATCATCAGAATTACCTTCCGTCTATAAAACATCACCAGAGGTTTGCAAGTTTACCATACAGCCTTAACAGATGCCTGTGCCGCCGCTCCCAACATTTGTCTCCTTAGATCTAGGAGGTACGGTATCTCTCTATTGCTATTATTAATGCTCATTCACAAGTACCAATACTCGATCAGCCAGGGCGTCTTTTATAAAAACCACTTAAACAGACATTTCAGAACTTTGCTTTGATGCGAATACCAGAATATTTGTCTTCTCAACATCAATAGCCAGTTGATTTGCATTTACGTATTGCTCCAAAGCTGTTAAAGATCTTTGGAGACCAACTTGCGTTTTATCCATAATGACCAAATTGTCTGCGTAAAGCAGCCCCTGCCCAGGACTATTGCTCAGTTTTGGAGAGTGCCACAATACCAGCCAGGAAATTACCAATGTCGGAGATTAAATAGTTAGAAAGCGCCAGGCCCAATATGCATCCTTGCTTAAATCCTCTCGCGGTCCGGGCCGAGTGCATCAAAAGCCCAGCTTTATTTAATCTGATTTGTATAGAGGTTTCCTTGTAAAGCTGAACAATGAAAGCCAGAATATGTGCTGGACAGGCTGCCTTTGTTGGTTTTGAAAATAAAAGTTCCCTTGACACGGAATCAAAAGCTACCTTAAAATCTATGCAAGCCACGTGGACTCTCTGGACTGAATTACTGATTTTCATCTGTGTTAGGGTTAGCAAATGTATCAGGGTTATTAGCCCCAAAACCTTATTTAGCCAATTACAAGAAACAGAATCACTAATAGTTATGAAAGAATGAAAACTATGCAAATTTCCTTAGACCCACCCTCCCCCGTGCTTATAGGTTCATGTACACATACTGGAGACTTGTGTCTTGCAGTCATCATATCCGGCATGCACAAGCAACATCTTTGCCAAATCCTTTAGATGTCGACCCCTCTTAAGAATATTATGCGGGCAAATAACACTGCTTTCTTTAACCAAGTCTGTATACTTGACGCAGTCTTCACGACGTTCTTGCTTAGTTGACCGATTCCCCTTATATTTTACCAAATGACCATTGAAACGTCAATCATGCAAAGGTTTTACTTTGGCAACAGTGGTGTGACTGGTTTTGTCAAAGTGTTTTGTATAAGCAGGAGTACTAAAAACAATTTTCTTTCCACCTACTACTCAAGGGCTCTTTAGATTTGTTTGGTCTTGTGTCGGTTTCTGCACTAAACTGGATAATAAGGATGGGCTATTGTGCACCATATCGTAATTTAGCATCGTAACTATCGCAGTTCAAAATGTTTGCGTCCATACCGCCAAGCAGGAACTGCAATGACAAAGCTTGCGCCGCAGCAAAAATGCTCATTTGAACAAATCAAGTCATAAAGCAACTTAATCAAAATTCCATGAAGATTCGCCGGTGTGGTTTCGGCTGAACAAAGGCTTCATCAGGGAAACAATCCACTGATACATCAGTGTACTTCATGCTTATAAAATAACAGGCCTCAATAATATACCCCATTATCATCATAACCTAATTTACCTGGCATTTAAATTGCATAAAATAAATGCTTATAGCAAATCTCTTGCTCTTATTTGGTTTTATTATAATGCGAACGATGCCAAGAAGTCGGGCCGAAAAGGAGTGTAGTGCAGTAACTCATCATGCGATTATGGGCTTATAATCTTAGGTCAATAGGAAATAAAAGTGCTCCATCCATTCCCCCAGAGTAACTGCTGCATGTAAAGGGACAGCAACATGGATATTGTGAGGGGCTGAAGGTGCGTTACGGAAAAGAAGGTGCTGACCTTTTTGGACAGCCAAAGAACTGGGGCAGGTAAGTGAGGGTGGAGGAAGGAGGTAAGAAGGGTAGAAGACCCACTACTGAAAAACTAGGAAACCAAGTTATATAAACAGGACACAGGCATCAGACAGTTGTGTTAGTCACCATTCCACCGTAGAGTATCACTGGGTGAGAAAACGAAAGGGAGAACGCAACCTGCGGGAGACAACAGGTGCATGGCGCACACAGAGGCCGAGGGTGAACAAATGCACGACTCTCCAGCTTTCAAATTATAAAGAGGGACCACCAATTAGAATACATAAGGAATGCACAAAAAATAAGCCTCTCCAAGCATCTCTTTTCTAGATTAGAAATGGTGGCAAAACAGACATCATTCGGACTATCGGCTCCAACCCCGGTGAGAAATATTTTGATTCCATCTTCCGTTTATATTTCCGGAACACCTACCCGGCCGCTTTGGCGACAGGCTCTAGGTCATTTGGAAGATGAAGCAGATCCGTGTGGCTCTTCTCAACCTCCTGCAAGAAAAGAAAATGCTGCCGTTATCCTCTGAAATGGTCATCTCTTTCTGATAACACCAACTAGCAGTTCAACTGTGTGTGATGTGAGAAATTAGCTTTCTTCTAATCTAGTCCAATTTCTGGAAATGAATTACAAGATTTATGGTCACCATCTCAATAGTTGCTCCATGATTTAGCCATAGGCAGCACGCAAGGTAGATATTTGAACTATTCTGTATATTTAACTAAAGCCAAAAGACAGGGCCTCTGTCTGCCTGTCTGGAAAGAAGGGTGCCGGTAACAACATACCAGCAACTTTCCGAACCCCCTACTACAACTCGGCTTTCGGGGGCCTCTGCTACCAGCAGGAACGTACTCCTGGTTTTCGAGGGTTTGGCTGCAGCACAATGTTTTACCAAATTATTTGAAAGTACCACAGGATGAAAGAGGGACCTACCAGAGAATGATAAGAGGACTCTGGTGAGGAGACCATGTGGCGAGAAGGATAAACATTAATGGAATGTTTACCCCCTACTACCAATATCGAGAGGCATGTGGAAACGCTGCCCATTGTCTTCCTTGGTCTTTGCAATACCTATGGAGCCCTTAGCATGTCTGATCATAAAGGACGAGAATATTTTGGGAGTGTCGAGTAGGGGATTGGAACAAACTGGCGCTATACGCCGATCATGTACTGTTCCTGACGGACACATTGCATACATTACCGTTAGCACTGGAAAAGATGAAACGAATTGGCTTTGAACCAGGGTTGATGATACATTATGCAAAGTCTACAGGATTGACAATGAAAACCCTCTAATAGCGGGAAGCAAAGTTGTTAGATTATCTAGGGGTGAGTTGATCATCATATGAGGGGCTCTCTAGAAGCCAAAATCCCAGACACCTGTCAGCAATCTAGGGAGGATTTGAAAGGTTGGGATTTGCAGGAGCGATCCTGGCCAGTCAGAATTCTAGTGGTAAAAAGGAGGTTACTTCCCAGTGCTTTTTCAGTTTCTTGCCATTATAGTGATGACCCTGAGAGCAATAGATTTCAGGGGAGATATTAAAATGTATTTGTAATTTTAAAAATCTGAGGACAGCCAAAAGAATCTTGGAGGGCTCTGGGTTTAGGGGGCTTTGGTATCCCAGATATCAGGGGTTATTTGTTGGCTGCACAGTTTGCACCCATGCTGGAGTGGTCTTTGACACAGGGAACTAAAGGATGGAAGGAGTTGTAACGGGGAGTCGCATCGATTCCCCTTCATAAACATCCCTTTCTGGAGGGGACCGTGCGCCACGCCGGAGGTAGTCTTCTGGAATCGACAGAATGTTCACTATCCCCTGGCAATACTTGCCTTCCCTCCCCCGCCCGCCCGCCCGCCCAGCTGCACTTGCACAATCTGAATGACACAAGGCCTAGTAAGATCATAGTTTTTTCCTCCTTCTGTCCTCCCTTCCTTGTCTTGTTGCGCCTAGAAACACTTGAATACAGGCGCGTTATAAATGACTTCTATCATATCCCACTGGTACAGAGCCTTACAATTGATAGGAATTAAGCTAGGGTTGGTCCCGCTCTCTCCAATTAGTCACAAGCCAGACTTCACACCGGGAAGGAAATGGTACTTACTTAGCCAGCTGAGAAAATAAGGGAATCACCCGACTCATGGATCTCTATAGGGAAAATACGAGGTGTGTAGGGCACAATACTGGAGGAGCAAGAACGGTTCCGATACACCCAAATCGGACTTTGAATTAATGCAGAACGGTTCGCCAAGTTTGGTGTAGAGTTTACAGGGGGATTAGAGATTTTGTTACGAGATGGGATTGTGAGTGGGAGGATCTCAAAGTTCGACATACTGTTGGATGGCGAGATTCCCGCTGATAGGCTACCTTACATGGGCAGATGGGAAAAGAAAATACGGATAACTATTGCAGAAGGGGATTGGGAATGCATGCAGCGGCCACATAGAGCATCCACATGTAGTACGATAATGGAAACCTGGCACAAAATCGGCTTTATATGGTATCTAACCCCTCAGTGAATTAATACGTTCTCTCCTCTTGCCTCTCAGCTTTGCTGGAGAGGAAGCAGTGAACTGGGAAACAGGGCATAGGTGATGGAAGTGTAGTAATAGCACCTGCAAATACATGTTGGGGCATATTAAGGAAATAACGGGTATTCCAAAGTGGTGGTTTGGGGGAAGGTAGCAGAATGTGTGCAACAGCGACCCTGATCACTCGCATGCTCAACACGTCCCGATCAACATTAAACCAATTCTAGAAAACAAAAGCGGGTCCCATTATTGGCTCAAACTATGGGGAGTCCTGGCAATGGAAAAGATAAACAGCCCTGGCAACGGGGAGCTTGATGACTTTATGAAAGTGTGGGCGCTTTTCCAGGAATAGATTAGAGATATAGAGAAGGTTTATCATAAGCCAGTATAGTGAGGAATGTCCTAATTGGCTGATAGGAGGGGACAATTGTGGAAATGAGGGAACTAAGCGATATTAGGGGAGAAAAGAATGGAAAGCCTCACCTATGCCGATGACATGGCCTTACGTCGACCTAGTAGGGTGTAGTAGGAGCGTTAGGTGTTGTTTGTCGATAGTAACACTTATCGATATGTGGACACTGACTCATTGATCTGCGTGCCAGGCGTGAGAAATGAGCATTGTTGCATGTACGGATGGTGAGAAAATTCTGTTTAATAAAGAAAGTTTATAAAACATTTTTTTTTTAAAACACTTTCACTGGGGTTATCATCAGGGCAACACATGTCCAGCATTGAACCTCATGTGCCATAATTTTCGACTGCTGTATATTTGCATGCATGTTTCTATCAATCCTTGACCAGGGGTCTGCAAACCGTCTCTCCAGGTGTTTCGCACTGCAACTTCATCAGTAAGAGATCATCAGAGTCAAAGTCCAAAACATCTGCATAGCCACCTGTTGTAGAATGTGGTGTTGAGGACTACTGTCGAGGACTATCAAGTAATTCTAACAGGAGATCTGAGTAGCTTGGCAGTCCTGTAAAGCTGGTCTTTTGTCACAATTTCTTTATGTAATTACAGTGTTTCAGCTTTGTGGCCTGGAAATTCTCCACTGCCTCCAGATACTTTGCTAGTCCCAACGCTGGTTTTCGAGAGAGATAAATGCAGCGATGTAGGGACAATCTTCTTTAAGCAGTTACCAATAACTGGTTTGTTGTACTGTTGCTTGCTTTTGCCTTCAGTGGCTTTGCAAATACTGATGGGGCGTCATGAGGGGGCAACCCACATTTGCGGCATCCCTATGGCGGAAGCATCTCCCCGGAAGTATCCAAACCAGTGAAAGAACATTGCCCCCTTGTCTTTACTAACATCTTCCATTGCTTCCCTATTCATGGCTAAACAGGGCGAATGTCACAATTTGGCCCAACATCACTAGGGGTTTCAAATATACCTCAATCCCAATACCCAGTTCTAACCTTCATGCTACATTAGAAGTACTTTGGGGGAGCAAGAGCAGCGAGGAGTTTAAGATTTTATTTTCAGCTATTTCTAAATTGCGTGGACCACTTACCCACCAGATTTCAGTCCCATATTTCAAGGGAGGCAGAAACAGCGCAGCGCCCAAACTTTTAAGAAAACCCAATTGTTGTACGTCGACCCCCCCCCCCCCCCTGTTTGGACAGTGTTCTAACACTTCACCACCTGCCATCGCTGGATAGCCACACTCCTAAATAGTCACAAAATGCTAGCTTATCTAATTTAACGGTGGAACAGCCAATTATTGGGTTACACTTTCTTTATGCTGCAACTCCTACATTTCATTTTCTTACGGTTAATTTCCAACCCCAAACCCTAACAGGGTTTCAAAATAATTTGCTGTTTCTGCAACCCAGTGGGAGTTTTTTTGTGATTATAATGGCGTCATCCGCAAATACAAGCATACCTATTTTGTTTTGTACTCCGGATTAATATAGGATAAGAACAAAAACTAGGCCAAAACGCAACCTTGCCTGACCCCTTGCTCAACAGAAAAACTTGGTCCGAGCTGGCGCCTCTGGACAAAGATACCTCTCGCCAGGTTCTAAAGGGTGGACACTGCACTTGGGTGATACGGAACCCTCATATCACCAATTATAGAGTCTGTGCTCCTAGAACAATGAACTCTTGGGTGAATAAAGAGAGACGGAACACGTGATCGATTGTCGACAGGCTCTTTCTGAAACCCGGCTGTACGTCTACCAGAACGCCATTATTGGATGCTTATGTAATTGTTTATACAATTTTTTTTAAAGATTGCACGCAATAGAAAGCGGGAATCCTTCAGGCCAGCAGTCAGACACCATTGGACATCAAACTCTATAGCGGTATCTTACATATTTACATTAGGCACAATGAAGTGAAATGATTTACCCACAAGCACAAGGGTTTTAGGTCAAGAACAGAAACCAGTATTAGCACCAATGCAGGATTGGAGACATGTAAATGCTTTGCATCACATGTGCATTACACGCGTGTATGGCACATAAACACAATACATGTGTACTTCAATACCACAAATGGGAGCAAAAAAACCCAAAGAAACAGACCTCTAGGATGTGGTGAAGGAGTGTAACGCGGGCCTTATTTGCACGGGTCTCCGTAAGCTTCAGCAGCGCGCTGATTTTGAAGCCATTGGCATCTCCTGTGTGGCTTCCCTAAAAATAAAGCATCCAACAATGATCAAGGCTCTTTTCTTCGCACTCTAGTCATGGATATCTTGAAGTCTATTTGGAAAAGGAATTTATTAACAGGTTCCGTTGAGTCTGGGTATGAAAAGAACTCACGTAGTTGAGAAAGTTTCCAACTTTCAGAATGAGCTGGCAGAACACTGGAAGCCGGTGGCTGGTGAGAAGATCTGAAAGACAAGACTGGAAGGTGAACTGAAGGAAGAGGAAAACTGTACCAGTCATCGCAGAGACCTAAAACAATCACAATCCTGTTGGTTCGCATATTCAATGTGGGGTGGGACAAGGGACAAATGACCTAGGAAAGACACATCCGGCATCAACTCTTGAGAACCAACTAGAGCAATGGACAGGATTATGGTGTGGGCCAAAGACCTGGCCATTTCATAGAGACCCCTTCCCCCGGGAGAAGGGATGCAAACACCAGGCGGGAAGATGGAGATAGAGTCACGAAAGAGCAAACTAAAAATATCAAGGGGAGAATGGGCTGAGGCAAGGAGAGGTTCAGCCCACGGTGAGTGTATGAGGTTAGGCGGTGCAGATGTAAGGAGAGGAGAAGCCTGCGATGGATGAAGGAGATGCTGTCCAGAAATTAGGAGAGGAGAAACCTGTTGTGATGGACAGAAGATATACTGTGCGTGGTAAGGAGAGGAGAAACGTACTCCGTGGCATAACACAAAATGTGCCCCCCCTCCTGCAAGCCCTGCTGAGGCCCCACCCCCCCACCACCACTGGGCCACACGTTGGGCATGGGCAGCATGGGGCACCCGTTACGCCAGTGAGCATACTAGAATACAACAATTGGTAGAGCCACATAGAGAGAAGCAGCACCATACAGAAAAGTCTATGAAGCCTTTGAATCCTATGTTTCTTGATTTGGGAAAATTAAAAACAGTTTGGAAATGCCCAACTATGGATCGTAATTTGTAGAGCAGGTTTCAAAACAGTTGAAACCCAGCTGGCAAGCCGCAGAGCGCTATACAGGTTATTGAGGAGAGGAGGTATGGAGGTAGGGCTACAATACGCAACATGGGATCATCTGGCCAAAAGAGTGGGTTGGGAGGTGGTAAAGCTGGTGCCTAAGGGGAAACTTAGGTATTTCCTGAAGAGTAAAGTTTTGAGTTAATTACTGAACTGAATGAACTTTGGCACTGTCTGGATTGCCTCTGTATGATGGTGTTCAAGTAGGCGCCGGTGTAGCAAGAAGAAGCCCGTTTTAGGTTATCCTCCTTGCGTGCCACTTCCGTCTCTAGCCATTGCCCAGCACCTGAAGAAGCGCGACTGACCTCTGCTGCAGAGTTTTGCAAGTAGGTAGGCAGGTGTGCAAGGGTAGGCTGCCATGTCAGTAATGCAAGGAGTCTTAAAGAACACGTTCTTGGGACGATAGCTCAGTGACCATGTGCTCGCTTTGGAAACAAGACAACATGAAAGCATCACAGGTTCGATTCTCGGGTCCGCACTTAGAAACCTCTTGGTATTAAGCGCGTTTTAAACAACATATCCCATCATTCCAGGTGTGATGGGAGGCTGGTCCAGCTCCTTTAAGATGGGAGAAATGGTGTAAGATGCCTTGTTTCCATTAGGAGTCGCATCATGGCACGTTGGGTGACCCCGAGTGGGGCTAGGCGCGTCGCTGGAACGCAGTGAGGAATGTGTCTCCCCATTGATATGCCAGTTAACCAGTGCCCGGGCTGTGGTTCCATAGTCGGGTGGACAGATCTTCTGGAACAGGTCTTGCAGTCAACATTGCACATACCCAACATTAGAAAGAAAATCATTAGACATCAGATGTGGTCTAAGAACTATTGGCGAGGGAGATTCACTGTCGCAAAGAATTGTTACGCAACATAATAATCACTTGCGAAGAATTCTTCCACTCTAGTAAACCTTTTGGGACAAACATTTTGTTCCCGTTCATTCGACAGAAGCAACTTCAAGGTTTTGCTCTCAACAGGTACTTAAATTTGTAAAGTGTCACACAGTTCCAGAAAGTGAAAACAAGCAAAAACTTTCATGCGTTCCATCTCTAGACAATCTATACTGTGGATTTCATTTGATATTTTTCATCAATTTTCATTATTAAACTCTTTCTAGTAAAATCATCGTCTCCCTGGCCGACATGTCTGCATAGATTAGTATTCGTATAGCCGATATTCAGTGCGTCACTTACTGTCACAGGCTGCGCTGACCAGGCGGGCTTTTGGCTGCAGCATGTCCAGGACGATGCTGGTCTCTTCACACATAAGCATGCACTCGAGGCGAAGCTGGTAGCTGGCCAATCGGAAGGAGATCCAAGAGAAATGGTCATCTCTCAACATCCTCTCAAGACTGAAGGTCATTGCATTCTAATATTGGGGGAAATTGGTCTAATTCGATCTCAAACACAAGTCGCATGCATAAATAGGTCGATGAAAGTGCATAGTTCAAAACTCATCCAAAACCTAGGACATGGTTCTAGGTTGTACAAGCACATTAATAAGTAAAGCAAAGAAACCATAAAGATTAAAAATAGCTCAGTGACCAATACCAATCCCTCATTTAATTTCACATATCGACAAAGCCAATAATATGGGTAATTTATAGGTTGTATCCAGTGCTTAATTTGTAAAAAGAAAAATAAGTGCCATGGGCCAAATCGTTTGTAGCGCGCCTAGGACACATCTGACCGGCAACTCCCACTGGCTATTTTGGGTGATGGATGCACTAGCCATGGCAGATGTGACATTTACAGAGACCAAGCAATATAACATACTAGTTTAAGACAAATGTAAGTGCTTTTTTAAACACATCAGTAACATTTTGCTCGGATTGTATAGGTGTCAATTGGAACATGTGGACTACGTCCCTATAGAAGAAAAACGAGCAAATCTGCTTTCCTTCCAAGTTAAATTGATGGACATATGCAGGAAAAACGATGACGGAACTGTTAATGCAGTCTGTCAAACCTTGCAGTAAAACCTTAGTGTACAGGTTGTCACTCATGAAAGGCCGTCTTCTTAGGCAGCGGCTTTTTCCCTGTCCTTTGCCCCGTGTTTGGGCTGGCGAGTGTCCTCTGGTTGCCAACGCACACTAGTGTTGCATTGTCGCTGCGTATTGCAGTAGTGTAGGAGCTCCATTGTTATGCAGGAGGAGTGGAGAAGTGTGGGCGTGGCCAGCACAAGCACCCAGCAATGTCACCTGCCAGCTCATTGGTAGCAATGAAGATGGACATCTACCACTTGCTGTCTACACACACCACCAAGTCCATGAATAACGACGCGCCGCCACAGGGTGGGGAGAATGTGGCCAGTGCTCACTGTTGCGTTTTGCAACTGCTGAATGAGATTGAATAATAAAGTTGCCAAAACACGAAGACAGTCTGAGAAAAAAAATAAGTGCCGGGGCTGCGCCCTGGCAAACTCCCCTACGAATTAAGCACAGAAGGTCTTCCTTAAGCAGTGAATAGAAGTGAAACTACAGTCACAGTAGATTCAATTTGGTTGGAAAAGGGGTTCATCTGTTTCTAGAACTCCCTCTCTCGCTTTCCTTTCCCCCCAACCCATTTCTTCAATCAGTCCCCACTCTTAGTGTTGGGGTTCACGATTTCTTCTATAGAGGGAGTTCTGCCTTTTCAAAACTAACATTTCTCATGGACTCCCCCCACCCCCGCTCCCAGCCCTTCTCTTTAGACCCCTTTAGCCGTCTCGGAATCTAGATAAAACCCTACTCTTGATCTTCAACACCTTCATGGCCACCAAATCTCATTTTGGCCACGCCCATCACTTCCTTCATCCCCGTCCCAATGGTATACGCCCTCATTCTTTCCCAGTCCCTCTGGCTTGCGCACTCCAAACCACTCCTCTTTATACTCTATAACGCTTGTTGTCTCTCAAATGAGTTTACTTTTTCTCAAACCAAAGCCTTCATTTCTCATGCTTACTGCCCTTTATGGTGGCAATAATGGCTTTCTGGGCGGGCTGTACCGGGTGGGAACACCACTCCAAGCTAATAGGACAAACGAGGCAAGGGGCAGTAACGAGGGCAGTGGTCATCGCAGTACGTTCTGTCCAGCAAGCAAGCAATGCTTAGATTGCAATTGGATAAAGACAAATGAACAGGGAGGTGTGAGGGTGCAGGAAGCCATCTGCCCACTTCCAACGCCAGTGTATACTGTTAAGGCACGCCAGTGAGTTCAACAACCCGATTGGGTCTTCGCCCCACCCCGCTGCTAGGTTACTCATCACCTATGGATCACCGCCCCCCCCACACCCTCTCATCCCCCATCATATCCTCACTGGTGGTCATAATTCACAGGCACACCGGGAGGAATGAGCGGACCGTCCGCCACAAAGTTACCCCAAAAGACTCCATGCAACACGCGTGACATTTCCACCACCAATTTAGTAATAACCGTACTATGGAGCTTCCAACGTGCACCAGGAAAAGCAGAAAACAGAACTGGCATTAACAGTGCCAGTAACTGTTCAGCTGAGACAGAGACACCTGTGCCCACATGAAGTGTAGAAGGACCTGCCTCATGGACAGTCTGCATTAGAACATTACAACTAGTGCCCAACATACAAGCGACTCTAAAACGATGCCCTAATTAATAGCAATTCCCAGTGATCCGAGCCTGAATGACGCTGCTGCACCGTGCCACAGACTATACACCAATGATCCAGAACATGGCGTACTGCGCCAAACGTCCCACCACCCTCAGATAGAAAGTAGATTTGTTGAGAAGAAACTGAACTCCGCTGCCAGATTTCCGCCATTAAACACCCCTGGGAGATTAGGTTCCAACACAGACCACGCCACAAAACACAATTCAAAGTGCAACCTTTTGCACAATAAGTAAGACCCGTGACTTCTAGAGATTTCCTAATGCATCCTCGTACAAACTGCCAGACTGATCCATCGAATATCACGCAGGTAGATTGGTAATGGTCCCTGCTCTCCCCGGGCAACACAAGTATCCTGGAAACTCTTGGTCTCAAGCTGACTGGGGTCTTCTAGACCACAACCAAGAGTAAACGGCCATCATAAATGTCCTAACTTCATATCTACTACAGAGCCATGTGCTGCCAATATAGTGCCGGGCCATGAATTGGTCTCCCAAAAAGGGTTCCTACAATTAGTAAATGCTTTGCCATGCAACTACTATCAAACTGTGCTCCAGATTCCAGGGAACCAGGCCATCACGAAATGCCCTTCGCCATGTGAAACTCGCATACCATGCCACATATTTAAGCCGTATAACCCAACAAGAAAGGGGGCATGGTTAGCTCTACAAGTAGCGCACACATCTCCAATGAAGAGGAGCAGCCTCCCAACAATGGGTTAACTACTACTCTATGCTGATTCTTTCCTTCACCCTTCGCAGGTAGCGAAACGCAGCGTGCCTCAGGACCAACCCAAACATCCAAGGGTTTGCACCACCTAGCAGGGTAACGATGTTTATGGTACCAAGCTATCTTCAGGACGGCACAGGTTCACGGGTCTCAGATTGCCAATTTCTATCTGATATCCCCTTACCACCAACAGAAAACCGGAACTCCAACAAATGACAGCTCCACATTTTTGGCAGCCCCCTTCCATGTCAATCCCACCTGGAGTAACACTGCCACTCGAAAGAGCATAGAACTGCTACTGGAAGCCATACTTGGCTCGCAGCCTCCACACGCATTTGGTAGATTAGGGAGACGTGGTTCCCCTTCATCGCCCACGATTGGAGATGATCATCTCTGTATGCACCATCACACACTTCTCGATAATGGTCCCTCCAGATAGGTGAGGGAAGCAACAGGAACCAGTCTTACAGAGATGATCATCTCCACATCTGGATCAGGAAGTGCAGTAGTTAGATGAGTCCTTGGAGCACAATACTCTCCTCAGTGTTAGCATTACACCCATTTAGACTAACTAGGTTATGGGCCGAATATCCCAACCCTTCTTGAACCATAACCGCAGTCTTAGTAGAGTCCTCAAACGGGACCCATGCCTGATGAAGGTCCATAGTCATCCCTTCCCAGGCTCCTTTAGAAATGCAGTCCATCTCATGCCAAGCTCAGAGAAGAACACCAGCGTACATATCGGTTGCAGGGAGGGTAGCAAGGGTGGCAGCCAGGAGAAAGCAGAGCTGGAGTGCAGTCTTCCTCCTCCTCCTCCGACATGCGCGTTCCCCTTCTCCACTCTCCTCTTCCTCCTTATTTCTCGCTCCCTTCCCCCTTCCCTCACCCCTATTTTCTTCCCCTTGTACTTTCCCTCATCTCCATGCCCTTCTCCTCGCTCAACCACTCCCCAAGCTCTCTCCATCCCCCTTCTACCCTTCCTTGACACCCCAACCTCATCAATCCCCCTAACTTTGCACCCTCCAGTTTCATCAACATTGCCTTCTGGAACACAAGATCCCTCTGCAATAAGACTGCAGCTGTTCTGGACATGTTTATTAACCTTCAATTCCTCTGCATAACAGAAACTTGGACCCCACTTCACTATCTTCCTCCTCTCATGTCTCCCGCCCCTCTGGCCGCGGCGGTGGCCTTGGTCTCCTCTACCATCCCCCCCTCCCTAACCCCCCCCCCCCCCCCCCCCAACTCCTCTTCCTATTTTCCCCTCCTTTGAATATCTTTACAAAACCTTTACTTCACCTCACGCTCTCTTTTCTTATAATCTCTCTCCCTTCTATGATGACCTTGATCACCTTTCCCTCATCGTCGCCCCCTTTCCACTTACTGTACTCGGGGACTTCAACCTTCATCTCCTCTCTTCTCATCAACCATCCCCTCTTCTTTCCATTCTCAACTTCTACTTCCTCACTCCTGTCCCTACTTCTCCTACTCACTCCTTGTTTTCCACTCTCTTCTCTTTATCTCTACCTTCTCCTCCTCCCCAGTATCTACCCTTCCCACCTCCCTTTGACCATGCCTTACCCCTTCTCCTTCACCTCCCCTCCTTCACCCCCCTCTTCTTCCCATTTCCATCTTTCGACAGGATCTCCGCAATTTTAGCCCTCTTTTCCTCGATACCTGCTCTGCCTCCCTCCACCCGCTCTCCGATTTCTCCTCTCTCGGCTAATGAAGCTTTACTCTTCTATTTCCTCTAGTCTTGATCAACTTCACCCCCCTCCTCTTTCCGCCCCACCCGAAAACCCTCCCAACCCTGGCTTTCCCCCTCACCTTCTGTCCAGGTGCCACCTCCTCCGTCGTCATCTTGAGCGATGTTGGCTCAAGCTTCGCGCCCCTGCTAATCAGGCCTCCTATTTATCATACCACTCTCTTCATGATTTCTGCCTTAACTCAGCTAAACGTTCTTACTACTCTAACCTCTTCCAATCACCATCCTTCCATCCACGTCGAATATTTCAGACCCTCTCTCGTCTTCTCTCTCCACCTACTCCAGCCCCTTTCCACTACCTCTCCCCTCCGATTTCGCTGATTTTTTCTCTAAACTACTCTGCGTCAAAACATTCTACGCTCCCCTTCCTACTCTCCTCCTCCCGCTCTTACTTCTCCCCCTTCCTCTTACATGTCCAACTTCTCCCCCATTACTTCATCTGATTTTTCTCCTCCTCCTGTCCAAAACTCACCCTACTGCTGCCCCCTCCGATTCCCTCCCTACCCCGCCTTATTTCCAAAATCTACCCTCTCCTCATCCCTTACCTCACCTCATTCTTCAACATGTTTCTCCACTGCCACCTTCCCTTTCTCCTTCAAACACGCTATCATCATCCCTATCCTGAAAAAACCCACTGCTAACCCTCCCCTTACTTCCAACTTTCGTCCAATCTCGCTTCTACCATTTCTTTCCAAGCTTTTGGAACGCTTAGTCTACACTCAACTTTCTGATTTTGCATCCAATCTCCCTTCTCCCCCTTCTCAATCTGGATTCCGCCCTAAACACTCCACAGAAACTGCCCTCACCTCCGTTCTCAATTTCCTCCT
Organism: Ambystoma mexicanum; assembly: GCF_040938575.1. Taxonomy (NCBI): domain Eukaryota; kingdom Metazoa; phylum Chordata; class Amphibia; order Caudata; family Ambystomatidae; genus Ambystoma; species Ambystoma mexicanum. The sequence goes on along the minus strand of NC_090940.1, from coordinate 646,843,954 downwards.
TACCGCTCGCTATTCTAAGCAATCCTCTATCCTCGTCCTCCTTGACCCCTCTGCTGCCTTGAACACCCTTTACTCCTTAATACTCTTTCCTCTTTTGGTCTCAAAGGCCCTGTTCTCAACTGGTTCTCCTCCTATCTCTCCAACCGTTCTTTTCTCATGGGGCGGTCGCACCTCTACTCTCCCGTTGGACTATGGTGTTCGCAAGGCTCTGTACTTGGGCCTTTCCTTTTCTCTCTACACTTCCCTTCTTGCCCCCATCTCTTCCTTCAGCATCTCTCACCATTTCGATGCTGATGACACCCAGCTCCTTCTCTCTTTCTTTCACTCCCGACATCCACCTTAATCTTTCTTCTGATCTCTCCGCCATCAGAAACTGGATGTCATCTCACTTGCTCTCCCTCAACACTGATAAGACTGAAGTCTTATTCTTTCCCTCCAACACTCTTCCCCCTCGCTCCCCCTCAATTTATTCTCTTTCCCACTTCTAATCTCCCCATCTCTGCCTCTGCTCACAATCTTGGCCTTAAACTTTGACGCCTCCCTCTCCTTTTCCGACCACATTTCTTTTACCTCCCGCGCCTGTCGCTTCCACCTTTTCAATCTTCGTAAAATCCATTCCTCCCTCACCTTTCATGCCACTAAACTCTTAATCTCTTTCCTCATTTTCTCTCATCTTTTCTATTGCTCCACTATCCTCTTTGGCCTCTCTGCCCCTCACCTGGCCCCCTCAAAACCCTCTATCACTCTGCTATTCACACCCTTTGTCTTCTCTCTCCTCATGATTCCATTTCCTCTTCGCTTTCTTAACTAGGCTGGCTTCCCTTTCATTCTCAACTTAAACTCAACTTCTTCCGTTTGGTCTTCAAATCTCTTCATGAACTTGCCCCCCCCCCACCTCTCCTCTCTCCTCTCGTTCTACGCTCCCTCTCGCACCCTCAGATCTGGAGATCTCTTCCTACTCACTGTTCCTCCATCCCCTTGTACCCGTTCTCATTTCCGTTCCTTTCAGCTCCTTGCCCCTCTACACTGGAACACTTTAGCTCTCTCTATCCGCGCCATCTCCTCTTACTCCTCCTTCCGTTCCCCCCTAAAAGCTCATCTTCTGTACTCCCCGTCCTGTTAACCTTGCTTCTCACTTACTCGTCCTCTGTATAAATTCTCACACATTCCTATGCAAATTGTTCTTTGTACTGTTTTTGATGGTTAGTTTCATATTTTACAATTAAGCTTCTATTTTATTCTTGTTGTTTAATGTTAAGCGCTTTGACGTAAAGTGCTATATAAACCTAATAAAATACAGTCAAGTCAGCAGGGTGAGGAGTCAGTTGGTGGGTTGTAAAGGTAGGGGTATGTGTGGGAGGCAGAATACCATTGGGGTGCGGGCAGTTTGGAGGGTGGGGTGGTGGATGGAACATGAAGGGTGCGCTAAGGGGAAAGAAATATGGCATCACCTAATGCAGACTGGGAGAAAGCAGGAAGGCACTGGCAGACTCTCCCAGCCACCCGATTTACTAAGAGCCCTTGCCAGGGTGCGACTATAGTTCATAACTTTGTTGTCCCTGCCTTACCTTCGGTCGGCGAGTTCTGGAGCGAGGAGACGGCAACAGCTTGCATGCCCTCTTTAAGGGCTGTGTGGCACCTGGAGGCACATTGCGGGAGAGTGTGGATCTGCTCACATGTCATTGTGGACAACTGGTACGTCATCAGTGCCCATGTACCAGCAAGCGAATGGCCACAGATGAAGCTAGAACTTAAGGAGCTTGTTGCGCTTCATTCCTCTTCGGCTCTAGCTCACAGTGCAGAAGATATAAGGCAGTGTACGACCCCCAGATCAACTGGATGGCAAGTTCATTTATCGCAACGTGTCAGGTTGAGAGGGGACGGACTGCACTAGCTGGTCCGGCAAATCAAATTATTAAGCAACGCTGTTAGAAGTCACCAAAAAAAGGACTTGAATATTATAAAAGTTTTTTGTGGTGCACCTGGGCAGCCGGAGAATGGCACAATATGGAATGAGTGCTGTACTATGCGCATGACGCTCTAATAGGGAAAATAAGTGGTAAACATCTCACCATAGGACCACGAAGGAAAATAGACCTTTGTAATCAGAGACATAAGAGACACGTTTATGGCTTGCTCAGTTTCTGTTATAAGATGACAATTGGTTGTCCTTCAAGCGAGCAGCACTGTGAATATTCCACTTACCTCGGAACTCCTAGGAGGAGGAGATAGAAGCGATCTGCATTGGACAACTTCTCCGCTTCCTCTTGGTAGGATTTCAGGTTCTCAATCTGTGGAGTAGAACAAGTCAGCAGAGTAAGGGAAAATCATCACAAGGCGGTGCACGTGCAAGAGAATAAAGTCGCAACTCTTACTTCGTGCTTCTCAGGAAGTAGTTTCAGAAATTGCTTCAGGATCTCGACGTCGAATTTGGACCGGTCACCTTTATGTATCATTTCAACAACTACTTCGTTGGGACTGTGGAAAACAACAATGAGAAAGGTATGCTGTACGACTAGACATACTCGCGCGGTGTAACACAATCAATGTGGTCTTCGACTTTGCACCTTCTGCCATTTTGGGGGCCTCTTGGCTTATGGTTCGGTAAGAGAAGGGGGTTAGGTAGAACTTAAAGGGAAGGGCAGCAAGATGCCCACATGCATCTTTTGAGCGTGGATCCTTTTTTTCGTTATTGGTATGTTTCCAGGAGAGTTTTGGCGACATTTTTAGGGGCGGGAGTGGGGTGTCCAGAGAGGAGCCCTGAGCGTGCATATGGTTCACGATTAAGGACAACCTCTACAAGGAGGATTGTATGGTGTTACTTTGAGGACTGTGTAGAGGTTGGAGAGGGAAGTATATAGCTTGGAAGGTCCTGGTGTGATAAGGATCGGGGTGTGCGAGAGCACCTTCTACCGCAGCGTGGTGTGCGCAGCAGATGTGAGTAATGGAAGGTGAAAACTAGAAAGAACAGAGTAGATTACCAGCGGGATAGGTAGTTACTGGGCCTAGACTAGAGGAGTGGGGGGCAGGGAGGTTTGTAAGGGTGGAGGTTCATGTTGATAAATTCCACCAATGAACGATAGACACTACTGAGGCAGCTTTGTAAGGTAAACCCAAGTTTACCTTACTCAACCCTAAACTCAAATTGGGTTGGGAAACTTAGAAATGGGTGGGGTTGGACTGAAGATCTAGAGAATTGATTTTGCTGCCTTAAGTCACTCATGTAACAATTACCAGATGGATACCACTCAATGGATAGCATGCTGCACGTGATCAGAGCGTCAGAGCTTTGCATTCAGCAGGCGAATCCTGCAGGTTCTGTAGAGCAAAGGGATACTGATCTCCCAAGGGGTCAACTTCTGCCCGGGGCAGTAATATCCGAAAAGAAGGGGAAGAGTTGAAAACGAGGGCCTAAGCAAATAGACCAAGGGCAGTTCAGCCGGAAACGAATCGAGCACGAACTAACAACCCAGATCCTGTGCAGAAAGGCATGGAGTGGGGATTACAAGGGAGGCATGCGTTACAGTAATGCAGCTGAGCCTGCGGCTCAGTGGACTAATGCATGTACTACAGATTTGTGAGTTGGACTTAATGGTTCTAGGTTAAAATGCTGCTAAAGCCACGCACCCCTTTATCCAATGCCAAAAGGACTCATTCCAATGGACGCACATACCGACTCACAGATCCCTCTGTACTGTGCTACTGTTAAAAGCTGCCAGCCCCAATGCCGGCTATCCACACACAGCACAGCGTTCCGCTGCTCTCTAGCTAGGTCTCCGCGTGGGACAATACAAAAAAAAAAAAAATCTTTCTAGGTTTGGAGAAACAAATATAATTTGTCAACTATATACATTTATCAATATCTATAAACATACTCTACAGGGGGTAAATAGGCGCGCAGCAAACACACCAGTAATTTTATGCTAGGCTGTGCTGCAGCACTCGACAGGTGATCAGAGGGTCAGAGCTGTGCATTCAGCATGCAAATCTTCCAGCACTCGGCACGTGATCAGACGGTCAGAGCTTTGCATTCAGCATGCAAATCTTCCAGCACTCTGCACGTAATCAGAGGGTCAGAGCTTTGCATTCAGCAGACAAATCCTGCAGCACTCGGCACGTGATCAGAGGGTCAGAGCTTTGCATTCAGCAGACAAATCTTCCAGCACTCTGCATGTAATCAGAGGGTCAGAGCTTTGCATTCAGCAGGCAAATCTTCCAGCACTCTGCACGTAATCAGAGGGTCAGAGCTTTGCATTCAGCAGGCAAATCTTCCAGCACTCTGCATGTAATCAGAGAGTCAGAACTTTGCATTCAGCAGGCAAATCCTGCAGCACTCGGCACGTGATCAGAGGGTCAGAGCTTTGCATTCAGCAGACAAATCTTCCAGCACTCTGCACGCGATCAGAGGGTCAGAGCTTTGCATTCAGCAGACAAATCTTCTAGCACTCTGCACGCGATCAGACGGTCAGAACATTGCATTCAGCATGCAAATCTTCCAGCTCTCTGCATGTAATCAGAGGGTCAGAGCTTTGCATTCAGCAGACAAATCCTGCAGCACTCGGCACGTGATCAGAGGGTCAGAGCTTTGCATTCAGCAGACAAATCTTCCAGCACTCTGCATGTAATCAGAGGGTCAGAGCTTTGCATTCAGCAGGCAAATCTTCCAGCACTCTGCACGTAATCAGAGGGTCAGAGCTTTGCATTCAGCAGGCAAATCTTCCAGCACTCTGCATGTAATCAGAGAGTCAGAACTTTGCATTCAGCAGGCAAATCCTGCAGCACTCGGCACGCGATCAGAGGGTCAGAGCTTTGCATTCAGCAGACAAATCTTCTAGCACTCTGCACGCGATCAGACGGTCAGAACATTGCATTCAGCATGCAAATCTAGCAAAGGTTCTGTAGAGCAACTGGATATTGCTCTTCCAAGGGGTCAACAAGCAGCTTGTCATCCAAGCAAGTACTTGAAATACCACAGACAATGAGTGATAACTTTAATGGGCCCATCTAAGGGCGTTCAAATGTAGTATAGCAAAGAAGGATGTGTGGTGATGCAAGACTGTTTATTAAGATCCCAGGAGTTGGAGCGCAGAAAGCAGGCTTTACTAACCTGAACCCTAGGTAACCGAGGCAAGCAGTAAAGAAGAAGAGTTAAATTATGGGGTTTTGGAAGTAAAGGAGTGCTCAACATCATAATTGACAGTTCTACAGTTCAAAAAAAATATCCAGTGTCGGGAGAGCAGTAATAAATGTAGCGGGTGGGTACAGCAGCGAGTCGATGCTTAGGACTTGGCGACATTCTTCAAGGTTTCCGGTCAAAGGTTTGAATCCAAAAGGATCGAATGCCATAGGGTCGAGTCAATAGGACCTAAAACAAAAAGGGTCGAATTTTTTTTTTTAATTTACATATTTTTTTGGGTTTCTGTATAGGGAAAAACGTGTTTTATACCACAAAAAAGGGGATTTTGGGGGGCAACCCCCCAAAAAAAATGCCCTTTTGTTTTCGGTCCCTTTAATTCGACGCTTTTGTCATTCAATCCTTTTCATTCGAACCTTTGAACTATAACCATTCTTCGACTCTGAAATGCAGCAAAGTCTGTTTTTGATACATGGTCATTGGAGCCCTGCGTCACCTATCTGTTTTGGAAAAGCAAGAATTGAAAAATATCTCCCAGCAGAAGCCACATGGAGGGTTGATTTTGGGGGATAGGATATATTTGTTTTTTAAGAAGCCTTTTGCTGTTTTCCAAGGTGCACTACGTGATTTGTAAAGAAATGATTTGATGCATGGCAGAGCTCTCTGAAGAGATGTTCCGAAATGAAGAACCGTCACGCTGACAAAAAATTCCACAAATGACATCATTACTAGCAACTACTTATGAAAAGAAGCCAATAAGAGAAGGGGGTAACCAGCTAGAATGTCTAAGATAACAGTGGTTTATTCAGAAAACCCTGACAATCCCAAGGCAGCAGAAATGTGCTCTGAAGGCCTGTTACTTAGGGTAGAAGTTGTTGGGTTGAAGAGTCATTTACGCAAAGTTTCACTCGCTGTTCAAGAGTAGAGTTCTCTCAACAGGGGCTGGGTGGACTGTGTCGGGAGACTCACGGTCACTGGATCATCCAAAAAACGTTGTCTTCTGGTCTCATGACAAATTTATTTAACACCCACCTCAGAGCCATCCACTTGGGAGGCACGTGCTGTGCAGCTGTGCAATAACATTACACATCTTACCATCTGAACTGCTTGAGAAAAATGTTCAAATTCAGACTTCTCTTGGAATCCAAGAATGTGATCTGTGAAAGAAAAGAAAAGAAGAAACCTTAGGTATGTCCTTCACAAAATGACGGACTTCTTCTTGGAGAACAACTAAAGTGAACCCCAGTACCTCTTTTGGCGACTTCTTCGCTGCAGGGGCTTCCTTCTCTTTGGGCTGGACTTGCGCCACGCAGAAGAGCTCCTCAATGCTGGAATAGTTTGGTTCGATTGAGTCACTCGAGGTGCTCGCGGATGCCCACATCGAGTGGCTTTCTGAAAGGCCGAGCGAGAAGACATGGTCAGTAGAATGGCATGGGACTCTCCTGAAAGTGGTTGCTCATCACGGTTAGAAGACATCCACCTAGTTGACTACAGACCTCTGGTGAACGCCAAACTCTAGTCCTAAAACCTGGCCAAACACTACAAATGGAGCATGCAACACATTGTGAAGAAACACATTTATAATTTTGCTTCATATGCTTTCATACACATTTCAAGTGGGTCAGAACTTAATACAACGGCGTGCTGGAGCTTGGACAATAGCAACAGTTCTCATGGAAACCTACGCCCCACACAGGACAGTGACGAAATGGTTCACTGCACCTGTTGAAGGAAGGACATTGACGTCACTGCTCAATCCCAAAATATTATCTCCAAGATACTTCTGAGATGGTAAGAAGAGTGAGCAACATACAAAAAAGGAAATCCTGAGGCTGTAGAACGGCAAATAAAACAACGTACCATTGCGGCAAAGGGTTACCATCCCTAAATTTGAAGAGGGGGATGGGAGAGACAAAGACAAAAAAAAAATAATAAAATAAAAAAAGCTCCATGGTTGGACTCGACATCAAGCACACAGAGCAGTAGTTTGGATCATGTAATTGTGTTCAAAAGGATAAGCTTTAAATATCAAAATGAAGTATCCAATATTTGCTTCCCTTGATCGTTTGCTTAACATTAGATTGGTTTCACTGCAAACCCACCACACTCAGCAACCCTGTATTTGATCTCCTCCTAAAGAACTAAATTATTTCTCAAGGTCAACAGCTTCATACACAAGGATAAGGGTTTTAAATAACTATAGCTCAACTATATGTTGCCCTCCTTATGGAGTATTTTTGCCGTAATGAAGTTTCCAATAGCTCACCCATCCCTTTGGTAATTCTAGATCAATGATTTTAGCACCTTTTTTGTTTCTCCGCAGCTTGACTTCCTTCAAGATTTGCATGTTATCTTAAAATTAGAGATTCAAACAACTGAAAAGGTTACATTTGTTTCCATCATACATGTCTGGATCCCCATTGGCCGGAGTGTGGAGGAGTTCAGATACGTGTGAGCACGTTGTGGTTATTGTGCCAGGCGCACTGCACTGTGTCTGGCAGTACCAGCGTGTCTTTCTACTCTGCCAGCTAAACTTGGCACAGGATAACCGTGCCAGCATGTCTTTGGGTGATCAGCGCTTTGGTCTAAAGCGCTATACAAGCCAAATAAAATACAAATACAAATGATGCAGCGAGTCCGACCATGCCTTCAGGACTCCCGCCATTCCACACAACACGCACCAACACCCAGCCCAGCTCTGTGCAAACATTAAGCACCAACAAAAGCAATCCTTACAAATTCCCAAAACTTTCCATGGATAACAGCCTCCACACACTCTTGGGAAACAGGCACAAGGTTAAAGTTAGCGTTAATCAGAGCAATGCCGAAACAGGAAGATGCTGTCTGCTTCCCTTGGAGTTTGTGTCAAACTGCGAAACTCTATACAATTGCACATCATTGATTTTCTGGTCCGTCCTTGATTTTTGTGAGGACACTAGAATAAGGTCATGTTTTATAGTAGTGTGGGCCATGTTTCTGACAGATGTAAGACTGGTTTCAAGACCACATCTGCTCACCTGCAATTCACTTGAGACTTACATGAACATTCAGAGCTTCTGGTAGTTTGGCTCATGAACTTGTGGTGATGGGCTAATATTTCAGTCTATGCAGCTTTGAAGCATACTGCTCTTGGACTCCCTTTGGATGGGAGACTTGGTTTCCGGAATTTCATTGTAGCAGGAACTTGGAAATTCTTCTGGGAGGACAATCGCACTCATGCCCAAGAGGCCCAGCTGCCACACACCCGATCATCCAGCCACTACTGCCTGGACACCTGCACCCCCTATTCCCGTTACACCAAGGACGTCACAATTGCTTCCAGGAATGCAGAACCAGGCAGCATTTTGGGGTAAACCTGGTTGCCAGTCCTTCCCATCTTTCCACTGATGTTGCTGTAACTGTTCAAGAGTTCCACCAGAACAAATTCTCTCCAGCCAGATGTTGGCTTAGTTTTCAAGAGCGAAACAAAAGAGGTGATGGCTGGAAGGTTTAGAATAAATCTCAACCTCTGGCATTGCTCTGGGCAACCCTCCAGACCATCGCTCTTCACCTGTCAAGCCATTACAAAAGGGAAAAGACCATATGCAAATCAGGCTTGGTCCCACCCCCAAAGGGGGTAGTCCAGCCCGAACTGCTTGGTCACATCCCTTCTGCCCGAGACCACAAGCATCCCCAAACATGTTTCTGCCTTGTTGGGCATCATCAGTGAGGAGTAGCTTGGGTCTCTAGGCCCAGAAGGCACGGGACCCACGTCATCACCTTTCTATTTTGCTTTAGTTTTCAAGATGCTTAATATACAGAGATAAATACCTTGGACTTGCGCAGTAATGATATTAACTTCGTGAAACTTTCTGAGCTAGACCGAAAGAGAAATCTTCATAGCCTAAAGGATCCAAGCAGCAAGTTCACGTAAACTCCGCTCAATGAGTTGGGTTGAAGTTATCCCTGCAGAGAGGCTGTTCGACTTGCAGGCAAGGTTCAAATCCCTGCAGGGCAAACTCCGATCTCTTCCAAAAGAGGCATATAAATGGACTACTGTTTAATTAAGGTGTCGTAAGAACCGCACAAACGGCAATAACTCCTGTACTGTATAATATTTTCTAAGTACAATACGATTTCCTTGGTCAAGTCCTTTGCGGTTGACGAGACAAGAGAGAAACCTCATAACTGTTAATGGATGTTCGATGTGACCCAGAACACCAACTGTTCCTTGTGAAAAGGATGGGGTGCTCAGAAATGCATCCCCCACTTTTATTGGTGGGACATTTGATACAGAGTGAAGCAAGCATGGGGGACAGTAGAACACTGTGCTGGAGAGATAAGTGAAAAAAGAAATAGCGAAAACTGGAGTTGGCTGACCACTAAGAAAACAAGAACCCCCCCCCCCCCCGGAGCCCTCGCGAGAGCCATAGAATGGCAGCAGGCAACCTTGGCGTCAGTCAAAATAACAAATGTTTTAGCACACACCATGGAGAACACTCCGCTTTTTGGAACTCGAGCTGTGAACCATTCTGAACGCCAAGTTCTAACCTGCAAGTTTTAGCCTAGGCCATAGGTCTTGGTTCTTCCTCTTCCGTCAGCGGGATCTGCTAACAGTCTTACCCAAGGGTTCAGGTGTATGGAAGAGATGCCAATTTCGTTTCCCCCATAATCCAGGGTCCCTTACCCACAGCCTGTTCTTCCTCTGCCCTCTGTAGGATGTCGAGGAAGGATACTGACACAAAAAGGTGGCATGGTTTTGGTTATAGACTTGTACTTCGCTGCCACAAAACGAATACTAAAAGGGTCCGTCAGATCAAGTAAATTCCACCATCCTGTGTCACAGCCAACTTTACTACACTGAAAAAGTAAACTAACCGAAAGTTCCTTCTTTAAGGAGAATGGCCCTGCATCTTGGATGGAGCTCAACACAATGTTCTCTCAAAACAAAAATACCCGGGGGGGGAGTGAGGGGGGTGACTCCCTTCCCCGGGTTACTTAATGTTCCCCACAATAAAACTGGGGGGGGGGGGGGATGACTCCCTTGCCCTTGTATGGTGTGGTGTGGTGTGGTACAATTCACAACAAGGCCAGGGGGGGGGGCTTCTTCACCTCAACTCTCAGTGCAGGACCAAGGTCTGCTTGGTCTGCTTTGGCACTGTTCAACTCAAGGGCGGAGGGGGGAGAGAAGATTCCCTTCCCCTGGTATCAGTTCTTTCTCACTGCTTCCAGTTTCATTCACACTTTGCCACCGTCAGTTGTTTTCAACAATGCCCCAAATCCTGTTAGTATCCCAGACCCTTCTCTGGGGTCTCCTCTTGACCACAGATGAAGAGACCCTCAAGAGTTTTGCTCATTCACGTTGGGGTCCCAGACCCTTCTCTTGTACCTAGTGGACCTATCTCTGCCACTATAATGAGGAAGACTTCCTCTATGCTTTGGTTTATTTCTATTGGGGTCCCAGACACTTCTTGCATTGCCAGTGGTGTCCTCTTTCCCACTTATCCCAGACACTTCCCTCATGGCCAGTGGCCTTATATTTCCCACTGTTATGGTGGGCAGGGCCCCAGACCCTACCCTGGTAGCCAGTGGGCTTCTCTTCCCCACTGGTAGGAGCAGGTGGTGGTTGGATGCACACTCAGCCCTTCGGAATGCCTAGTGTGTCCTTGGTTCCTCTTCTCCCCAGGTCGGCGACCAGACTTTGGATTCCCCGCACCAAATGCTCTCCGTGTCAGTTACTTCTCCAAGCAGTCGCTGCAGCTGAGCTGAGCTTTCGGAGTGACCAAAACTGTTGTCCTTTGTTTGGCTTTCTGCATTCTAGCCCCATTCTTGAGGGGAGGACTGTCAAAGTCCCTTGTTTCTTTGACAGGTTGATCTGTATGCCTCCTCAGGGCCACCTCGTCTTAGTACCAGTATTGGGAGCAGTCTTTGGGTTTTCTGTGTTCTTCCTCATCTTGGTGTTGGCCATTTATTTATTTTGGATTACAGTAGTATATGGTTCAAGAGGTTTGGGGATGGAAGGATGGGCTCGAGAATGTGGACACGTTTTATTATTCGCTGGGCTAACCCCAAGATGGTCACCCTTGTCCCCCAAGGACGGAATCCCTCCTCACAAGGTCCTCCTAAATTTCAACCACACCTAGGGGAACTATTGGATAGCGGTCTCACCTCCCTACCTTCATGAGAAGAGCTCCCCCCAGGGGAGAAGTGACACCACCTTGTGAATCATACCTTAGACTTTACAAGCATGAGTTGGCACCAACACCGGAGCTGCTCACCCAAGCCCAAGACTCCGGTTTAGATGGATGAAGAGAAAGTGCTGGGGGGGGGTAAAGGAGAAAGCTGTGAAAGCGTGAAAAGAGCAGTAGAGCAACACCGAGATAGTGTGCCTTTAAAGACACACAATTCCTTAAAATAGGAGAAAATCATTGGGCAGCTTCCCGCTCTGCCTTTTCTAAATCTGGGGCTCCTGGTAAATCTTTGGAGGGGCTGGAAAGCCCCCACACCTCCTCTATGAGAAAAAAGAACGATGCAATAGGAGGCCATGGCCCAGTCAATACTAGTGCAGGGTGAACTTGCTCAGTGATTTGCCCAATCCTCAGCATTTTAGGTATTTTTGTTCTCACAAACTTACCTTTTCCAGAGACTCAGCCGGGACATTGATTGTCACCTGCGAGTAAAGCGAATGGCACTGCAATGGAGGGCATGCTTCTGCCACTCTACGCTCCCCCAGAGTGCCCTGTAACAGGCCACCTGTTTTACTGGCGCTGGACAGGTCCTTGGAAACACCAGATTTTCCTTTTACAGTATATTCTGTAAATAGAAAGAAAAAGAAAAAAAAGATATATTCTTGGGCGTGAGGGTGGCCAGGGGGGGGGGGGGCAGTAGGGAGGGTGGAGGGAAGCGTTTCCCTCCATGTAACCGCGTTAAGCCATTCGACCCTTTAAGAGGGAGATAACCAGCCAGAAAGCATTGTGGCCTCCATTCGCCATCTACTTATGGATAGTTTGCTCCAGGGTCAGAGGTTCCACTAGGCGCTACCCTTAGAAAGGCTTTCCAGCTACAGTTCCTACCATCACCTTGACCAAACCGATCTGGTGAATACCCGGTCAGGGATTCCACCTGCTCCCCAATATTTGTAGAGACGCAGTTTTAAGTGAGGTGAAATGGCGCTGCGGAGATTGCAGCGTGTGACGAGATATCCCCCAGTCCTGCAGGAAGCTAGGAACGTGCCCTGCTCTGGTCTCAGCAGCACCCAGTGGACCACAGAGTCTCTACACATCTCAGGACTGGTTTGCCATCTGCGCGTCAAAGACTCCGGTTGACGGTCAACCAGAGCACAGGATGGGCTGCCTATCCTGAAGGTCATGCTATGCTTTGGCGTGCTGCAGTAGACAATCCTCGGCCTTCCCTGGGAAGAGAAACTACATGGGAGTTAGTCCTAATGCCCTGGGGCGCTTTGTGTGGAAGAGCCCCACACCATCCCTTCTATAAAATCATCATTCAGCTCTCAGCGCTTGCAAGATGGCAAGCGAAGAAGAAGAACATACCAGCACATGAAAGATTTTTTGGAAGCAAAAGAACGGAAGGAGTTTTAGAAGAAAAAAAAAACTAATTCTACAAATCTAGAACTGAGAAGGTCTCATTTAGGTTTGTGGAAGTAAAAACAGGCAGCATTTCAAATACCACTTGGTTTAACTCGATATTGTATCTTGCAATATTCCTAGGAATACTGCATTCATAAACTTTGACCGTTTAAGAGGTGAAATAACTCAATCGCTCTAATCTTCATCTCCTCCCAAACCATACCAGAAGAAAAAAATTTGATGGTTTTGCCCCTTAAAGGGTTGCGCTAGTGCATCCCCACAGCCTCTCGTGTCTATATTACTAATAACAGCATAAGGTGATTTGAACTAACACATTAAAGAGGGACAGGAGGTTTAATATTTCTGGTGCTTTACAATTTTGAAAGTAAATTTGGGGCAAGTGGGGACATCAACCAATAGGAAACAATGGCATTGATTAATCTGGTTATGTCCCAATTGTATTATAGGTCAAATGAGGCCATCACTGGTCATGTCCCGATGTGTCTTGGATTTCCCATGGCATATGCAAGTAAAATTAAAACTGCAGAGCGGGCTGTGCACACCGGTCAGCTCTGCAGGAGAGGTACTCACCCTCCCCACTGTACCCTCGTATCCCCCAGCTCCCTCCACAAACATTAAAAGCAAATGGGAGTGAGTGCAGCAACAGCAGCTGCAAGTTCACCTAGACAGCCTTGGACTCACCGGATGTGGTGAAGCTAATGGACATGGTTCCTCAATTCCTTACCCGGGGGTGCCTTTAATCAGATATTCCTCAAATGGAGTAATTGGAGTAAACCTCTGTGCACGTGACCAGATTGTACAGCACCATTCCGTAACAATTAAGGATTCAGCCCACGTCACAGATGAGTCCACACCACCACCAGAGCCCAAGCCTTACATCCTTGGCCAGAACTTCAAAGCAAGTGACATTCATGCAGCGGCCAAAGTGTCTCACCACACCAACTGGCACGTGATGACAAATCTACCCAACCACCGGAGAGCCCAGGCCACGTCTCATCAGACACTGGCTTTAAATACCCATAGAGTATTACCCAACACCAACACAGAGCCCGGGCTCTCCTATCCTAAAAGCATCAATCCTAAAAGCATCAATCCTAAAAGCATCAATCCTAAAAGCATCAATACTTAAACAGTGACCTTGCGCTCCTCCCTCTAAAACCAAACCCAGCCCATCCCTTGCAGGCCCCAAGGACTATGCTGACCCGGACCATAGCTCTCAATCCTACTAGTGCACTCACCCATTATATTCTCTGCCCTCGCCACCATGGCAATGGCCCCCTCCACCCCTTAACAACCACTCTTTGCCCCCTCGCTCAGCCGATTACTTTCTCCTACTTTTCCACTTAAAGTCACCAAAATATGGGACATTTTGTCCACCCTTCTAGCTCTCCCCATGCCCCCCCCCCCGTCTCCATTACCACCGCCTTCCATGCACTCTCCTCTCCAACTCGCTTCTACTCATCAAACGCTCTGCCAAGCCATCCTGCACACCAATTCACTCCTTTGCACCCAAAAGAACTTGGAACCATCATCCATGCTCACCTCTTTGGCTTATTCAGACGCCTGCCTCAAATGCTATCTTTCCAGCCTATTGCAAAAAGGACAGTCATTCCTCACCTAAGGAAACCAAGAGCAAGGAACTCCCCCTCAAACCCCTCCCCCCGTTCCTTCCCTTCCACCCTCACAGAAACTTGGGCTGTGATAGGACGAGCTCCACAGCAGAGTCTAATGAGGAAATAGTTCATAATGTGTAACCTGTGAAGGCCATAGCCATTTAAAAAGAAAGATGAGAGCAAGTTTAAAAGGATTAACTTGTAAACCCATAAAATAGGCCGATTGCAAATCCCATGCAACACTTTATTCTGAAATTGCTCAGCGAGAGCCATATGTTGTATGAAAGCGGCGGGGGGTATTTATAGGTGTTCAGTACAATCTGAAATGTTCTATGGTTGGGTGACTAGTCAAAACAGTCCGTGCATTCTACACTGAAAACATAACTTCCACAAGCCAAATTCCAATGCAAGTCATTAGACGCATATTAGGAAGCACACCGTTAGCAGCCCACAACACCATATCTACAAGGGAAGCAAGCGATTGGAAACTTTTTTTATTCTAGCATGTACTCGTGTCATACAGGGGAAAGCAAAAGGGTTGCATCATTCGGAAATGTAACTTTACGTGCAATTTAAAAATGTTTAAAGTATTGTAATATTGGCCAATAAGTGGCAGAAGTGAAATTAGCAGACCAATTGTACTTTAGAACTTAAATAGATATTTAATAGATTATGTAAATGAGTGTGAGGAATAGTGAGATAAATGCATGGAAGGTCATTGTTTTTATAGACAGCGGTCCGATTTTATGAAATTGCGTTTACTAAACTCTGGTTTTTCTCAATTTTCCCTTTAATTCTTTACTTAAATACATTCGAGTGTGGTAAAACCACCTGTTTCTTGCCCACAATTGTGGGGGTGGAGGGCTGCTCCAGTAAAGATTCAGGGGCAGGGGGGAAGAGGCCATCAGACTGCTTGAGGCAGGGACCCAGGGAGAGGGGCAGCACCCCCCGCAGACATGCAGCGATGACCGGCACACCACTGAGAAGGACAGAGAAGCCGCCATTATATGTGGTCAAGAGGCAATCATTGCAGGGCCATCCGAAGATTTTGGCATACCTGCGAAACCAGACAGGAACCTACTAGACCACAAGAGACTAAAGTGAGAGAAGTATCCGCCGTCCCCAGGTCAAACTACCTTGGGGAAACCGGAAACCAAACCCCAAAATAGGAACATGAACTTACCTCACTGGGCTGTCATGGCCATTCTGCGGCAACCCTGCACGAAAATGCATGCCTACTTCTTATGCCTTTACAGCACCACAAAACCAACACACATACACCCACCCAGATGGGGGCAAGGAGGACAGATCAGCCAGGGATAGAAGACAAATTCCCAGGAAGGATGGGAAATAGAAGGGAGCAACAGGAAGCAAGAAGTGGGGGTTACTCTGTGGCGTCAGTGGTGGAGGATAACCGAGAGAGGAAGAGGGAAAAAGGAGCGGTGGATCACTGAAGCGAATTTTGGAGTAGGTGCAGCATTGGCTAAGGAGTGGAAGTGTTTCTGTGGTGCGAGGGTGCGTCTGGAGAACGAGGAGGACAAGTGTAAGGAGTGTTTGGGAAGCAGATGCATGGAGTACAAGGAGGGTGTTGGAGTAGGCGGTTGGATGGGGGAGTAAAATGAAAAAGGTTGGAGGCAAGACCTACGAGGAGTGAGAACATCAATGGGTCAGGAAGAATGGAGGGACGAGTGAGGCAAAAAGTAGGGAAGGGATAGCGTGAGACCGGGCCGAGCAGGTGGAGTCTTGATCAAACTGGGTATTTGTATGGCATAAACCCAAATCCCAGTAGAACACTAACTCCTGGATAGAGTAAAGAGGGGGAGGAAGTCCCTGAGCGAGCCTTCGGTACCAAAGGCAGCTATGCCTTTAGATCTTCAGCACCAGAACAAGACGGACTTTAGACAGTAGATGTTCAACCTATGAAATCTAATCCGTGGCGAGACAGACAAGACGTAGAGAGAGACAGAGTGCCCTAGGGCCCACAACATCTATAAAAACCCTTGAACCATCTCCAAGACTTGGAGTGATTCCTGTGCTACTTGTCAAACATGTTGCCAGACATATAGCTGTACAATGACCAACAGAGGCCAGAAATCATTTAATCACATGATGTATAGAATTAGCATTACAATTGAGAGGAGCTTTAAAGTGTGCATTCTGGTTATACATACCATTGATCAGATCAGTTACCAGACTTGATAAGAACACATTCTTAATAATGAAATGTTTAGATAATTTAAAAAAAATACTATTTTCCAAAATTTCCAAATTGAGGATCACATACCTCTTGTTACACTGGGAGGAAGTTTCTGCCAGTTCAGCTTCTTCATTTTCAGTGTTGGCCGAGTAGCGCTGCTATAGTAGGCATTTCTTGCAGATCCCAAGGTGTAGTCCACACGTGCAACCACAATGTCACCATTGCTTGACCCTGGAAGTGGTGGGGGCCGTGGCGACCCACCAAACATGCCAGGTAGCGGAGGCGGTGGAGGCGGCCCACCAAACATGCCAGGCGGTGGAGGTGGCCCACCAAACATGCCAGGCAGTGGAGGAGGTGGTGGTGGTCCAAATATGCCAGGCAGCGGAGGAGGTGGTGGTGGTGGTGGCCCACCAAACATGCCAGGCAGTGGAGGAGGTGGTGGTGGTCCACCAAACATGCCAGGCAGCGGAGGTGGTGGTGGTGGTGGTGGAGGAGGTCCACCAAACATGCCAGGCAGCGGAGGAGGTGGTGGTGGTGGAGGAGGTCCACCAAATATGCCAGGCAGCGGAGGAGGTGGTGGTGGCCCACCAAGCATGCCAGGTAGAGGTGCCAGTGGTAACACACCAGCCTCGCCAGGCAATGGAGGAGCTGGTGGAGGCAAAGCGGCCATGCCAGGCAGTGTTGGAGGTCCTTTAATTTCATTTGAAGGGGGCGACGAGGGTACAAAATCATGTTCCTTTGTGGAATTTAAAGCAGCTGGTGATTGCGCCATTGTGATTTTCTCAGAATCTATCAAAGGTGGAGCCTTTTCCCGTGCAGTTCCCTCACTGCACTTTTCAGTCTGACTACATTTATTACTCGTTTTGACTTTCCCACCCTCGCCTGCATTCTGAAAGTTCTTTAGAACGGTAATTCTTTCCATAATTTTCTCAAGGGTGATTTCTTGCGCTACAAAAAGGACCAAATAAAAAAGTAAAAAGTCATTTATTGAGTTTTATTCGATATTGCAAATATCTATTTGTCCATGTATATTACTATAAAAACATTTAAAGTTAAATACAATTTCTCGATTTGTATAATAGTCCAGTACATATCGCTAGTCGTTAATGCTCAACATTTTGCATTCTGCATATCCCAGCTTTATAAATGTAAAAAGCAACAATAAATGTCACATCTTGGGGTGCAGTTGTCAAACATAACTTTTCAGCTTCCCAGAATCTGACACATTAATTTTTTAAACTATTTTGGAGGAACCCACATCGGATGCCCAGGTGCACAGGACACAAACAGTAGAGGGGTGGTTTCTTTTGCATCTTTTGGAAACTGACCCACAAGTGAAGTCCCCAGTTGCAATTTCTAATAAACATTAGGAGCAAAGGGTGCTTGGAATATGTTGGAAGTAATTATCATAGCCTTCTCATTTTCCTCCGTATACATCCTCTTGCTCCTGTGACTTCAAACCATTTACTAAAAAGACTAAGTTACAACACATGAGATGCTTTTACTGTTCAAGTGAATTCTGCCCGGGTGCTTCCAAACCTCACCCAAACCAAGTTTGAGGAGTAAGTCTTCCACATCACAGGGCAAGGCCAACCCTCCAAGACTCGGAATCTCACACATTAAGATCAATGGTATAAAGATGAATCTGGCTCCGCGAATAAACTATATTCTGTCAATGCTATCAGTCAAGATACCACGTCACTTCTTTAAAGAAATAGATAGAATTTTTCAAAAATTCATCTGGAATGGGAAACCACCATGACTTGCAATTTGGAAATTACAGCTTCCGTTGAAGTTGGGTGGGATGAACTTGCCAAACTTCATCGATCACCATTTGTCATTTTCAACTCGCCATCTCTGCAAGATCGCTGATTTGGATAATGAGAGTTCACATTGTTTGGCTTGCGGGTGTAGTGTCGTATCCCAGTTGGCTCCAAAGGCTCTGCTGACTATCAAGAAAGTCAAATCCAAAAAAGTGAAACCGTTTAACGAGTTTTTTGCAGGATTGTTGGTGTGGAATTTCCAAAAGCATGAATGCAGATCCATACCTACACGTGGATGCTTCCATTTGGCTCAACCCGTCCCTGAAACATCAAGGTAAAATGCTTTTTTGGCACGAGTGGTTTTTGGCTGGCATTAAATATCTTCGTGATGGTAACAATTGGATTTCATACACACAACTGAGTCAGACCCATAACATGGCGGATTGTTCCTTCGTCGATTACAGGAAATTGAAAACTATTGTAGTTAACTGCATTGGTGTGCCACAATTGCCAAGTCAGAACGCTGATGGTTAGCTCTGCAGACATGTTCGACTGCTTTTCACTCGGCTGCTATGATGTATGGCTTTCTGAAAGCTCACCGTCAAGGCGATCCAAGGTTGCCAGGCATTTGGGCAGAGGCGCTGGGAGAGGAGATTGATTTACGATGTTGGCGACATTGCTGTGTGAATACTCGTTTGGTGAGTCTAAACTGGGGCCTCAGGGCTTCTCAAACAAAAATTCTCTTTAGTTCGTACTGGACACCTGTATGGTTATTCAGGAGACAACGCTTGATATTTGCTGGAAATGCAAGGGTGCAAGAAGCTCCTCAGTCATTTAATTTGGTTTTGTGCAAAGACAAGAACTTTTAGGAATGTGTATGTGAAAGACTGGGATTGGTTCTGAATTGTGCAGTCCCCATGTCGGCTTCTTTGATGATTCTGGGAGATCTATCTAGTCTGGAGGAGCTCACTTTTGGCAAGACAACTTGGTTGCTCCGGGCATGCATGGTCGCAAAGAGAATGATATTGAGGTCCTGGAAGTCAAGCAGCTCCTTCAATATTGACGAGTGGGTGGATGAGCTGCTCACAATATCAACCTATGAGAAAGCCATCTATGAGAATGCAGGTGACCTAGATAAGTTTGAGGACGTTTGGAGTAGTTTCCTTGAAGTCTACGGTTAATGTAGACCCTTTATTTGGGCTGCTGAGTTTCTGTAATTGCTTATATTTCTTTGTTAACACGTTTATATTTTCTGTTTTGAATTGTTGCATGCAACCTTATTATTTGGTCAGTAGGTCTGTTCATATTATTGCATTTTGGTTCCCTTTCTTTATTCTATCTCCTTTTTCTTTCTCTTTCCCCCCCGCCCCCCCTCTACTTTGGGATCTTTTATGGCTATTGTTGGGTATTTTACTCTTGTTAAACATTTGTTAAACTCAATTGGATTAATTGTTTTTGTTTTAATTTAACTCTGATGAAATATCATATTCTGTATGTTTTATTGGAATGAATAAATTTATTACACCGAAATCTCCGTAAAAGGGCACCTTTACTCTTGGAGTACGGGATTGGGCTGTAATCGAATCTCATCAAGAACTGGTTTCATGACAACCAATTAACCAATATCCTTCCAATCAAATTCCAAAAAGGAGTAGGTTACTGGGTGCAGATTTTGGTCAAGTCAACGTGCACTTTAAGAATGACGGTCTCTAACACATCAACTTGTTGTACTGCAATGGCCTCAGAGATCAGGACCATAGATTGTAAAATGACAAGCAGGCCACGGGTCAAACCAGGGAAGAGGCCACCACATTCTTACTAAAAGAGTGAATACATCTCAATAAAGCACGACAACTTGTGGACAACACCATGTAGTGCATGATCAATACACCTCAATGCCCACATAGAGTCAGTAGGTTATTAGCACTCAGCTGGAGTTGTGCACAGATGGGATTGGTCAGAGTTGGTTTTGCACAGATGGGATTGGTCAGAGTTGGTTGTGCACAGATGGGAGAGTTGCTTATCATTTGAGCAAATTAATCTTCTGTGTGCTACGTAAATGAGTCAATTCCTGTAATCAGTAAGAGCCAAGATCAGTGATTGGACTTAGTTCTGACTTTATTCCAATGCCCATATATCATATTTCAAAGTTTAATGCCCATATGCCAACACGTGTTTCAACCGCGTACTGATCTTTGTTAGGGCTGGGTTAGCAAAATTAGACTACTCTTTGTAAATGGTGTCGAAATCTGAAGTAGAATATATAGTTATGGTCCAAACTTTTTATTATGTAATGAGTTTCTGTCCGATTGGTCTTGTAGCTCCAGTTTCGAGAGCTCCTGGATCATAGGAGACCCAGCTTGTTCAGCGTCCCGCGTGCTTTCGCCAATGTAGCTCTGCACTAATTTCTCCCACCATTTCTACTCAACAACAACCCTAAATTCTCAAATTAATCAACTTCTTTGATTTCTAGCCTGTTTTAACAACTTTAAAATGGTACAACCTCCTGCTATATGAACCAGAGTTTTGTTTTTGGTGTCGTAATCGGACTTTCCTGTTGGATGGTATTTTTTATTCATGAGGTTTTTGATATCAATCTGGGTCCTCTGGAAAAAGCAGGACGTGGTAAACTCTGCATTTAAAGATGGGGCATGATCCCTGCATCATTGGTGTAGAAGGCAAAACTAAGTAGGGGACAAAACACGTCTCGCTCTCGTCCCAACATGAAAGCATTTGGTTAGTTCAATCGCCAGGCCCTCTCCACACAGATGCAGTCTTCCCACTCCAGAGTGGTGAGTGCTTTTAACAAACCCAACGGGAGATCAGAATTTTTTAGCACTCTCGCAGCTCACCCTTTGGTATACCAACAAATGTGGTTTTTAGATTTATAATTTAAAATATGAAAGCACTGCTTTTAGAATTCTAGCTCTTCCAACACGGGTGCGTTCATTCCACTCAATATCTTATACAGGGGACCAGGTCTCGGCACAACTCTATTTTCTGACATCAAAGTTAAGATATCTGAATAGTTTCCCCCCCCCCAAGCTTACATCAAATGCAGAACACATAAATACCACGTAAGGTAAGCAAATGCAGAAGTCATGTTGTCGTAACGACTGGCAGCAGCTTTTGGAACCAGTTGCCTGAAGGACCATCTGCATGGTTTTGAACTGTTGCAAAACAGATTTTTCCCTTTATTTGTGTTTTATAACGCACTTAATACCAGAGTTCAGTTTCTGAGCGCGGATCCGGGATTTGAACCTCTGTTACTTTGCGTGGTCTTGCTTACAAGACCATCACGTTGCCTCTGTGCTTCTTCGTTCATCGATTATTAAACCAACACAGGCCAGAGAATACCACAGAGTGCTGTGCCACTAAATCTGCATTGGCTCAAAACAGAATCCAGGTTTTCAGGGTGTGAAGGTCCCCCTCTAGTGTCACACACCCACTGCGCAGTGTTGCAGGCCTTTTGGGGCATTTATTGAGGGACCAGGACCGAGTGCTGCTATCTTTTCAGGATTTAAACCACTTTTGCAGTTAAAATGGCTCCGGTGGAAAAGCCAGAAAGCAGGAGAGCAGCCAACAAAAGGCACCCTCCACTAGAAGTTTCATTGTGTTGTCTTTTTATAGGTTTATTCCTAAAGGATTTTAAATCCAAGTGGTAAGACGCGAGAGAGAGAGACACGCGCGCTTGACTGTCCTTTAAGTGTAGGCAGGTGTGAAAATTAGTGTACAAGATTTTATTTAAAAGTGTTTGTGACATTAAGTATTTATAATGTATATATCTTTTGTGGTTTTACATTAAGGGAGGTCTTTGATTATTGTGTTTAGGGGGCATGTATGTAAACATGTTTTCAGAAAAGAAGGGAATAAGGATTGAATGCTTTTTGTATTTCATGAAATATTTGACAAAATGTAATTATAAAATGGATGGATTCTGCAATGAAAGGGCAAAAGAAGACCAGAGAGTTAATACAAGTGAATTTATAGGATTTCATTCAGGCACGAGTAATGCGAGGATAAACTGATGCGGAAGCACCTCTCAATGATTTCACTTTACGGACAACCAGTGGAGGAACAGCAAACTCAGCCAGTGGAGGAACAGCAAACTCAGCCAGTGGAGGAACAGCAAACTCAGCCAGTGGAGGAACAGCAAACTCAGCCAGTGGAGGAACAGCAAACTCAGCCAGTGGAAGAACAGGGGAGAGACATTGCTTAGTTGCAATGGAAATTACAATTCCTAATGGAAAGGAGCGGATGGGAGTAGAAGAGAGTGTGATGACAGATTGTGGATTTCTTAAATTTGAGATTGGGGAGGGGTGAAGTATGTTCTGAGATATTTGGACAGGTTTTCCCTGTTCAGCTGGACTTGCTGTTTCCAGGGAGTTTTTTTTGTGCATGTGAAATTCAAAAAATGAAATGGATTACTGAGTAAATAAATGTATATCACTGTATGCAATATAATTAGGCACGCCTCACGAAGGAGAGATAAGGGGGGTGGATTTGCCTACTTTTTAGATGTGTGCAAGCTGGCTACATGATTAACAGCCATCAAAGGGAGGATAGAGGGTAAAGGAAAGATCCAGTTGGATCGCTTCACCTTTAAGCATTAAATGCAAAAACAAGGCAATACCAATTATTAGCATTCATGCAAATGCTTTAAGGGTGGAGCAAGTCATTTCCGTAGGCCAGAGTTTTTAAAGCTGCGGCCAAACGTTTCTGAACTAAAGCTCATGATCCCTCAACATTAACTATGGTAGCTGAGGCAGATGTGAGTTGTGGTACAACACAGATGAAAAGCCAAAGGTTGCACAGCCCTGCCATAGACCGATACATGGATCGGTTTTCTGACCCTTCCCTAGATCAAAGTTTAATGATAACCCTTGGGCTTATAGGTGCGTGGATAGAACCAGTATCCTTTGACCAGGTTTGTTGAATTATATGCCACTGCCACTTTTTAAAAAACTGCCTCACAACCTCCAAATAAGATCTACACCCACTTAAAGAAAACAAGTGGCCAGACTGCATCACCAAGAAAGGTGGAAAGGCGTTGGGCTGAATCCCAGGCTCACAGGGTCGGTCAACTGAAAACGGTGGAAGAAGCTAGAGGCTTCATTCGTTCTGCAATATTACGATACACTGCGACTAATCTGGACAGGAAAACTGCACAAGGCCTCCAAAGTTCTCACCCTGATCAACAAGCAGACTCGCTCGATTTACAAGGATCTCCAAGGCCTCCCAGAGTAGCAGGTTGGATGATGTATTGGGGTCCATCTGGAGGAGACCCTGGAGGATGGATAGAAATTGCGTCGACACGGGAGAACTGCTCACCTGGGAAGAAGAAACATGAACAGGAAGAATTAGAGCAGGACTGTTTTCACTTGTTCCCGACCACAGCTGCATATTACTCCTGAGAATTGACCAAGCAGTGGCTTCAACACTACCACAAAGCAGGCACACTCAAAACGTTATTAGTGGGGAAAGAGCGAGTGGCATGGAGAGTCGGACACCACTGAACCGAGGGTGGAGGAGTTTGGGTGTTGCATTGCACTAGGTGGGGAGGGAGGGGAATTGGCCCAACACCCGACATTCTGAAGGTTTTCCTTTGGTCTGGGAAGGAAGCAGGTGGCCAGCAAGGGAATGCCATCAACTCTGGTAGCGGGGAAAATCGGCAACAATTGTGAGAGCAAATGGGCAAAATAAGCGAGTGTTGGGAGATGTGCCACAGATTTCCTGTGGGATATGGGGAAGGAGAGTCACCTGCTTGTATAGAGAGGGTGCTCTGCAAGTGTTAAACTCATTGGAAGATCTAACCAAGAGCTAGCAAAAACTGTGGGTGGGGAGAAGAAAAAGACCCACATAAAGCTTCACCAAACCGTAGTATATCGAAGAGCGTCCCCTTCTAGAGCAGACCCAGTCAACAGCACCCGCAAAGGGAAAATTGGGGGGGGGGGGGGGGAAGACAAAGATCAGAACCTTTAGGAACAGCACAGACTTTGTAGAGGGTAGGAGCAGCAAGGACCAAAAGAGGCAAAGAGTGCAATTGCACACACTTTAATTACATCAGGTTCCATTTGATTCTAATCATTCAGCGTTAACATGGTATCCTCTTGTGCAGTACAAGAAAAGGTTAGTCGCAGAGCGAGATCTCCACTGAGGCGTGAAGGACCACCAATAGGAGAAACATCAACATAGAAGGCTCCAGAACGTACCTGGATTGGGTTTTTAATGCAGCATTGACCAGGGAGGCAGCGGATGCAAGGTTATAAATTGTTCAGTATAAATTTATTTTTTTCATATGCTCAAATACTAATATCTGCTAGCTTTATCATATTCTGTAATAGATTTCAACCTTCAACGTGTCCAGATCTTACAAATATTTGTCATATTAGAAGTCACCAGGCAGCTGGGTGTACATTCGGAATGGTTAGAATTGGGTAGAGGAACTTCCTGCCAGAAATCTCAAATGGCCACCCTGTCTCAAGCAATTGGAGCTGGATTTGGCTCCCACATGTTGGCAGCGGTGCCACAGCAGACCTCAAGCCTCCAGAATTATGCTAGATACCTTGGTCACTCACTTTATTGAAGAGTGTGGAGAAGACTTCGTGGTGATTGTTCATATCAATGCCCCCATAGATCGCGAACAGCTCATCGTCGTCTTCGCCCTTGATGTCCTCAAACACAGAGGCCTGAATCTCTAGGTCCTCATCCTCAAGGTCTCTGTATTGGAGAGAAGTGTCGGCAGGGTAAGAGATCACAACATAACACAATGGTAATTCAAGTGCACTCTGTAGAATCAGCCCATCCTCTCTCACTACTCACTGTATGCAATTATTATTATTAGCAATTTACAAGTAGCACTAGATTTAAAATAAAATTGATTTAGTTCATCTACAACTAAGAAAGGTACGTTCAAGTAAATGATCCATTGTTGACCTTCAATTAGCACAGCACAACTCAATTTGCAATTAATCTGTAGAAAAACTCAGGTGAACTCCATTTTTGTGTTTCCTTAATTCCAGAACAGGAGACAAATCAAAAGGTCCAGACGCACAATATCTACGGTCTCAGTAAACAGTAGCTTATGTGTTGACTATTAGATGTCGACAGTGCTTGGACAACGCCAAGTATTGAACCAAAGCAGCAATGACATAGGCACTTGGGGAGATGCCAGCCTGTCATCGCTTTCTATAGGCACAACATGCCATCATTCTACGTGTAGCTCTGCCTTGAAACAACAGAAGTACAGCCCAGCCTAATAGGTTGAAATGTGGGAGGGTGTGGATTTGTATAAGTTGCACACAAAAGATGATGGCATTCATACAGTTCACAATTCAATCATCTGCTCAACAGGTTCCCTCGTTATCCATAGGTTTAAACGCGCACTATGCGCGACAGCGCCAAATCGCAAGACAGCCACAATGTTCTAGACAGGTGAGGCGAGAGGGAAGAACAAAGCATAAGACAAACATCTGAGACAACTCACCGGAGTTTAGTTAAGACATCCAATAGTTGAAGACCTAGAAAGAGAGGAGAGACAACAAAACTTTAACAGTTGGCTTGAAAGAATAATTATTTGCATACATTGCCTCTTGAGATTCAAGACTAGGAGGCATCAAGGCCACTGCCGGCCTTTTTGAAGAGCTTGTTGGCACCTCCAAGGGTGTGAAACATATTAGAGTACATGTGTTGATTATCACAAAGAAATAAGACCGCTATTCGTTCTTGGATATAGAAACCCCTTTCCATAAACTAGCCCATTGTCTAGTAGGTGTGGGGACAAGAGGGTCTCTTTCCAACAGTGCGTCTTAAAAACGGCGGTGCTTCAAACTTGTAGTTCCTCTTCTCCATTTAATAGTATGGGACTAGCAGTCCCAGTGTGGTTGGATGGAAAACTAGGGCTATTGTTGGCCCAGCTGGTAGCTACTCAGTCGCTCTGCCAGTGTTGGTATAGGTTAGAAGATCTGCAGACCAATTATTGGGCGGAGAGCACGACCCAATTGCTGGGGGAAGCCTTTGGGGGATTTGCCCAGGACCCAGAAAAAAAAAAAAAAAAAAGAAGCCCGGACACGTTTGGTGCCTACCAAACTCTCACTAACCCATGAAATGCATCTCTTCTGGCGGGTCGCATAGCCTTCAGTTTTAAGTGTCAGTTTAAAGTGTCAATTGCCCTCACTTCAGAAAAACAACTAGAGTCACACAGAGTACTTCATCAATTGGGCGGCTGGGTCGGTTTGGAAGGCAAAGTTAACAATGCCCAAAATATATTATATAGGCATTTACAGTAAGGTCGCACTTTAGTGAAAGCACGCTACACAAAAATCACGTTGCTGCGTGTTAAGGTTTGTTGGGGCGTTTAGGATGGCCCAGTAGGTCACTGTGCCACAAGTTGCAATCGGGTGCGCCCTGCAATTTAGATTGATCGGTGACAACTAGCATGGAGGTTGCATTGTTGGGAGGGGGAGATGTGGTGCTGAGTACGGCCTTGCTGGGAGCAACCGTCCCCAGCAGCGCTTCTAGCGCTACCCCTATACGGCAGTTTCGTTTTTTCTTACAGTCTTATTGTATTTGGCAATGCGCCTCTCATGGGCTCTGTGATACGATAGTTATTTAAAAAGCGCTTAATACCCAGAGGTTTCTAAGCGTGGACCCGGGGATCGAACCGTTGTTGCTCCGTGTTGTCTTGCTTCCACGGTGAGCATGTTGCCCCCGAGGTATCCTCCCGAGACACTGGATGTGGTTGCATTAACTGGTGCTGCCAGTGCTGCACATAGTGGTGTCTGGGAGGCCTATTTGCTCAGAACCATGTTGGCTTGTCTCTGTGTTAATGCTACTCGTTGGATCCGCAAACGTTGCTCACGGGCGGGGTGCGTAGGTTTTCAAAAATAGCTAGGAGAAGGCCACTACATGAAGGTATCATTTTCTGGGGTTGGGTAAAGAAGTAGTAAGCAGTATTACTGAAAGCAGGACCAACTAGTTTCTGACCTTAAGGCCTTTGGCGTTCTGGGGTTTGGGAGCCTTTTCTTGATGTATGAAGGAGTTGCAAAATAAACGGGTCAGTGTAGTGCACATGAGATTTAAAACAAAAAAAAGAAACTATTCTACATTGTGCAATGCTTGACACGTGTAGTGGTTTTTCTTGGCAATTTTGGTGGGAATAATCAATTCCATACAGATTAAGTTACTCAGAAGAGGCCATGTTCCCCCAAGTTAGTGATTTGAATCTGTGGGGCTATTTACGTGCACCCAGAGCCCGGAGAGATGCATGCAACTTTAGTCGGGCACCTTTAATCCTTAATCAGACGGTTAGTAGGGCAAGAACAGGTGGTGAAGTCACTGGCACTGGGCAAGCTTTGGCGCTCGAGGCACCCTCACAAGGTTTAGGACTACGCTGCACTGGATAGGCCTGGTTGCAGGCCTGCTCCGAGTAAGAACTGAGTAAAGGGCAGGCATGGTGGGGTGTGCCGCGACACACCCACTTATATGTTCCAATTGGCGAATTCCACTCACCAGCATGCGTTTTTTCCTCCGTAAAAATGCCAAACTTAAAGAGCAAAGGAAAGGTGCAGTTTGGCGTTAAATAATGCACGCGTTTCTCCAGTTGAGTGACCGGGACACTATGCAATGATTTATTCTAGTTTCTATAAAGACTTCCTCATCTACATATGTGACGGAAATTGGCATGAGGTGAATTACTTTTAAACTATGAATGCTTGGTTTATGCTTACATGTTAGGTTTTGCATGTTATGGAATGTTTTCCAGAAATTGACCAGATATAGACTCAAGCACTATGTTTCTACAGACAGGAATGCGTTGCTCTTTGTGGTAGCCGGTTCAGAGTGAAAGGCATCGACCGTCTCTAAATGGGGACACCCACTCCTGCATGGGTGGTGGGGCCTGTGGCAGTGACCTCGTAGTTAATGGAGGCCATTTTTGGTTGAACGGGATTGATGGCCCAAGTAAAATGCACCGGTCCTGAAATTACAAGAACATTTACGGAATAGGTATAGTACAGGAAGTAAAGGTTCCGACAAGGGTGTTTGGGTCATGTTGGAATTGCAGTGTGTGGGGTGAAATAACCCTAAATGCCTGGCCGGAGTCAGTACGAGGGCTCCCCAAAATGAAAAGCCTGTTGTCAATTAACATGGAAATAAGGCCTTGCAATTCCAAAGCAAAAAGTAGTGAATTTAGGCATCAAAACGCGTAGATGCCTTAAAATGTTCAGTGCCCTACCTAAGGGAAGGAAACGAAAAAACAGTTGCAAAATGTCTGAGCAAGCTGAGGCCATATTGTCAGAAATGGCGGCATCCAGCATGTGAATAAAAATGACTAGATTGTGTGCAAGCCTGCACAGCAGAATGGAGCTTTTTACTATGACAGAAAACATTGCATGCAAAAAAAACAGTTTTTCCTTTATATTACAGACATGCTCTTCAAAATTTGTGCAAAAGTGTAATAAAAGGAAGTGTACGTTTTGTTCATCATGAGCCCATCACAAGAAGACAATATTGCAGAATCTACATGGAGATTTTGAGTTTCAGCAGAGTGGAAGCCATTTACGACTGGTAGTGACGAAGGATATTTCAATTTTGCCTAAAAGGGATACTTTGAACTTTCACATTTATAGCTAAAGTCTTAAAATATACATTATGTTGTCCTTCAGTAATCACTGTTTTGCAGGCAACCACTGTGCAAGGTACATGTAAAAGTGTGCAATTCCAAGAGTTGATTTAAATGTAAAATGCTTTCAGCCGAGGCAGGCCGGAATCCTGGTTTCATTTCTTTGCTGTGAATCCCCCAAGAGTGAAACTAGATTCCAAGCTCTGTTGTCAGGGGTAGAGTTGAGGAATTATCCTGCTCCCCAGGTTTTATGACTAATACCACTTAAGCCATCATAAAAACTGGCCATTAGCCATTGAAGCTCTGGGCTTATCTAAATAAAAGCCTCCGTCTTGACGTCAGAGCTAAAACCAGATCTCTTCAAAGGGTTGGGGTACAGTCCGGAATAGTTTCACACCCATTGCACATAAGGAGAGATATGTTGTTTAGGGGATAACGCAGGAAATATTAATCGTACACTAGTCATGTTCAGACTTCAGAAAAGCTGTTCGTGAGCCGTTTCTGATGAGCCAAAAAGTGTTTTGTGACAACAGCATACCACAAGTTACGAGGAAAAACTTGATTGTGATCTCTGTGTAAATGTGAGAACCAGAACCATTTGTGGAAATATGAAAAATGGTATCCGTAGTGCACCAACTGAGTGCCAGATTTCTCATTAATATAGTTTGGGAGACAACAAGAAAATACTGTAGCTTTGCACCAATAGGCCACACAGACATCAAAGAAGGTTCATGTGATTCCCTGAAAAGTGTAGTATTAAAAAATGCCCGACATATGTGTCATAATATGATGAAAAGGAGCATTTGTCATGCAGTGAGATTTTCATGTGCAAAAACCAGACTTAGACCCTTAAGTTAAATGATGGATGGGGTATCCTCCCTTGGCTTCCCAAAACACTCACAGTCTCTGGACCCATTGGTCCACAGATGGGTAGGAACCCTCGACCACTGCCCTATCAATTCTTTGAGAACTGTGACAAATTGTGATGTCATTTGCCTTATAAATAGGTCACTCCACCTCCAATCCGAACTCTCCCACCATATCTTGAAGTTTGCAGATGACTAAATTTGGAACCATCCTGGCAGAGTTGGGCTTGGAGTGAAGCCAGGAGCTGGAGTAGCTGACCTTGGACAGAGATAATCCTTGACTGACCCCTGGCTGTCCCAGCATTGAGGCCCTGAGGCTCCTTGGTGCACCATTCAGCCCTCTATTTTAAGTATAGACATCCCCAGCAATAGATTAAACGAGCCCTATATTATTCAGCATTGCTGTAGAGATTACCCCATGGAAAACTCCCCTATCTTCTTTGTTTGTGTAATTCAGTCATTTTCCTATTGAAAGATATTTCACTTGTCCGTGCATTGTGGTATTTGCTCCCAGGGAAAATCCCTTGTTTGCCCGTGCAATTCTGTGTGTGCATTTCTAATTGAAGAATCTCCAGTTGCTTGTGTAGAGCCCTCGTATATATTTTTTTCTTCAGTAAATCGAATTCCCACATTATTTCATGGGATCGAGAGAGTTAGACACTGGGAAGAGACAGTTGGTTTTGAATTCTAAGTGTTTCCCCCAAGAATCAAATCCAATGTGAGCTAAAAACGAATTTGTCAGTGTGTTTAAAAGGTGTTTTGAAAAACTGAGTTCTATGTGCATCTGTGATTTTAAACCCAAACCGTTTTTCCTATTGTGAGTAATCCCATTGCCCAGAGCCTACCTGTTATGCAGGTGTCATTTTAACTGAAAACCAACTTTCCTATGCAAGTTCTTCATTGCTTAAAGTGTGTCTCATTTGCATTTTCGTTTTTCTGGAAATTGTCTAAAACCGCTTTTCCTAGTCTATACCTCTTCCCCTACTACATTTTGATAACGGATTGCCTTCATTTTTTATTTTTTCATGTGTTGCATGTACTAAAATCGAGTTGCCTATTGTGTGCTAGCTAGTCTTTTCTGAAGCCCTATTTCTTTTGTAGTCTAAGCTGCACGAAGTGCTCGTGTGCTGTCCCATAGCAGTTGTCCTACATAGCAGCTGTCCTAATAAGTAAAAACACATTTACCTGGGGCAGAAAACAAATTGTCCCATTCATTGCTGTTCCCATATTGTTTCTGAAAACCCCATTTAAAATCCGATTTGAACCTGGTGTTCCCAGTCCCTGCCACCGCTTTCCATCCCAAGCTGACAACCCTAGTGGAGGTCCGAGGGTCAGGGTTGCTGGGACTAATCTTTTGTGCGTGCATGCAGTTTCTTGTGGGTTGCATTAATTTTCATGATGTTTTGAACTGTTGAATGTAGTGGTAAAATCAGTAAAGTAAATCTGTGTGCCAGCCATCCAAGATTTGTCCTAGTGTGCCACTTGACCAAGAATACTCAGAAGTCTTTGTTGCTGCCCCCTGGTGGACATTGTAACTATTAAATCTCCTATTAAAATCATAAATAAATAAAATATTCATTAACACACCGGCCTGGTTCTTGGTCTATTGTGACAAGGGGTGCTGGTGGAGGTTGGGTGCGAGACTGGTTGAAGTCCTCCTTACAAAAGAAACTGGGACTGTAAGAATAAAAAGCGGTTTTATTCTGCACCTCATTCATTTGCAAGGGAAAGGGATCCCTGACTTGCTTGGGCTGCATATTATATCGTAACATATCTTGACCGGTGGCAATAGTAATTTTTTGTTTTTTCAGTTGTAACAGGAGTGTTGTATACGAGGGACTTCACGGTGCATTCTGGGGGTTGTGGTTAAGGTACCATGCAATCCACCACATGTGTGCAATACATAATCTGCCCGTCACACTGCAAAGTTACACTGAAATCAACTCATTCGCTATTTGATATTTTCTTGTCACATGATCCGTTTTGTGAAGGCTCCATCGACACCCCACACCAGCTTGGCAAAGGTGGCCACACGTTTTGCGATGGCAATCAGAATTTTATCGTTTTGTTACAAAACTAGTAGCAGTCCTTCGTAACTGGTTGCGTTCTACATCGGGGTTTCGTACTGAGGTAGGATTGAAAAAGTGCAGGCTGGGCAGGAGCGAGGGCAATGGTCTCCGAGGTCAGCCCACGCAGGGTTGTTGGAGGCTGGTGGGGGGAGAGGGAAGGGCACTGTGCACCATTGGTGTAACGGTTATGGGGCGATTGCGAAGTGCACGGGAAACGGGGTTGGTCACCGGTAAATGCAGGGTTAATTGCCCAGTGAATCATATGTGCATGGCGGCCGAGCGTAGCAGGTTTTGGGGCTTGAATGGGGAAGGCCGAGTAGGATGGGGGGGCTGAGAAGTGCATTTTGCAGTTGATTAGTATTGCGAGTGGTGGTAGGGATGGGGGGGGGCAAGACACAGCGTGACGCAATGGGGTTACATTTGACAAGGCAGGGTATTGGCTTAATGCCGGGCTAGTTGTGCCGGTCGTTCACCGGCAGTTGGAGGTGTATATTGGAACGGCTACAAGTTTAAAATTTAGCTGCTGTCCTTTAACTTCGAAACCTCAAGTAAAACGTGTTTCTGCAGCACCAGGCAAGCAGTCGCTTTCTCGCTTCTATGAGGCC
The DNA here is from genome assembly GCF_040938575.1 of Ambystoma mexicanum. NCBI lineage: Eukaryota > Metazoa > Chordata > Amphibia > Caudata > Ambystomatidae > Ambystoma > Ambystoma mexicanum. Next base: position 646,811,500 of record NC_090940.1, on the reverse strand, counting down.
TGTCCACAGTCCACGTTCATTAGTGATGTAACTTTGTTTGAGTGGACGCAACGTGCAATGCTTTGGAACTGGTACTGTGGTTTTCGTGGACGATGCATGCTAGTTGCTGCACTGCTAGGCACGGTTTAGCAGTGCGTGGCTTCTGAACATGTCTGTGTATGAACTGGCACCGAGATCACTGCAGCGGGCGGTGGTTTGCAGTAGTAGGGCGCCCGGGCTGCCTGGGTGAATTACAGGAATGTGCAAGGTTTGCCTTGGAAGCAGCTGTGCCATGGAGGGAGGGGTGCGAGGTCGTGCTCTACAATCGCTTGTTGCACATGGAAGATTTTACTTTAAAATTGAAGAATGCTTCGTTGTAGCGGCTGCGGTGCCAGAACGGCCGCTGCGCCACAGTGAGCTCAACAATGGCCGCGGGGTAACCGGGCACCGCAGGTGACAGACTCGATGGTTAAGAAAGGGTGGAGGGGGGGATCATGGCAGCAATGAGGAGTAGTAAGGAATCATTTTAGTCCCCCAACGGGATTGCGCCTTACGACGCGCAGTGCGCTCAGTGCAACATTGCTGCCTGGTATGGCAGTATATGCTGGGTGGCTTTGGGCAAATTAGTTAACCTTGGGCGGCCGCTGCGCCGCTTTGGGAGGGGTTGTAAGGCCAAGGAACATTCCGGGAGCAGGCCATAGGTACCATCATGCACGGCAAAGAGGGGTTTTATAGGTTACGTCCCGGGTATGGACAGAGGAGGTGGCCCAGGTTGAGGGGCGTAGGCTAGTGAGGGGCGGGGTCTGCATGGGCACAGGGGAAATGTAGCCCAGCCCCGGACACGCAAAGTATTTGTGACACTATATAACACATGACACAATGCAGGGTAATGCCAATTGAGGGGAATTCGGTTTGGCCAGCAGTCAAGGCTTTACCCGGATAACAAACTGCGTGAAACCGCTATAACCTGGGCATTTGTCCAATAGCTATGCCGTTGTATCCAACATTACTCATTTTGTCAGCCCCTTTCGTTTCCCCTCCAGTAAGGTGCTGCATGAGACATTTCCTTTGATTTGGCATAACAAGGCCGCAGATTTATTTTTACATATACATAACCACTGTAAACAGGTATTAAAAATTAGTTCCAAAAGGTGTGGCGACTGCTCCTCGTCCTGCTTCCCCCTTTACCTCCATATTGTTTGCAGGCACAACTCCCCCAAGGCCTTCGAGTCTGAGAAATCGCCTGCCCCTGCAGGTCTTTGCGGACTGGGGGAGCACCGTTTGTTGGGGGGAAGTTGAGCCCCAATTGCTACCGCCAGACACCCCCGCCGTTTAGGCTCCCAGGAGGCGCTGTCTAGAATGGGCGAAGCCCCTTCCGGTTTAGCAATGGCTCATTCGGAGTCTTATCATCGGTTGCCACAACCCGCCACGCCAAAGGTGGGTTACCGCCCACCGTGGCTCCCCCTTTTCTTATTTTGTAGTTCTAGCAGTTCTGAGTACACCTTGCTGCCCGGTGCAACTCCGTCTATCCTCCTTTGACCAGGGATTTCACCTTTGCCCGTTGTGCCTGATCTAGGGATACTTCAGTCCCCTCCCTCTTTCCGTCATACCTTGACCTGCTCTTGCACAACCGGCTCCCGGTTTGACCACCGCTTTGAGGCCAACTGCCTCGCCTTTCCTCAAACCATCCCTTGGTAGCCCCAACTCTCTCAACCCTCCGTGCCTGCTATCCCCCTGCCCCTGCAGGTGGTTCTGGGCTGAGAGAGAGCCATTTGTTCGAAGAAGCGGAGCCCTCGTTGCCACCACCAGACGCCCCTGCCGTTTTAGGCTCCCAAGAGGCTCTGGCCCGACTCCGTTTCTTGCATAGTCCAACCACCTCCTTTGTAGACACCGCTCTCTCAACCCTCCATGCCTGATACCCACCTGCCCCTGCAGGTGTTTTGGACTGAGAGAGCGCAATTTTCTCGAGGAAGCGGAGCCCTCGCTGCCCCCACCAGACGCCCCTGCCGTTTTAGGCTCCCAAGAGGCGCCGGTCCGACTCCGTTCCTTGCCCAACCGTCTCCTTCGTGGACACAATTCCCTGCACCCTCCGTGCCTGATACCACCTTGCCCCTGCAGATGTTTTTGGGCTGAGAGGGTGCCATTTGCTCGAGGAAGAGGAGCCCTCGTTGCCAACCCCAGACGCCCCTGCCGTTTTTAGGCTCCCAAGAGGCGCTGGTCCGACTCCGTTCCTTGCATTATCCAACCATCTCCTTCGTAGACACAACTCTCTCAACCCTCCGTGCCTGATACCTCCCTGCCCTTGCAGGTGTTTTCGGGCTGAGAGAAAGCCATTTGTCCGAGGAAGCGGAGCCCTCGTTGCCACCACCAGACGCCCCTGCCCTGTTAGGCTCCCAAGAGGCGCTGGTCCGACTCCCGAGTAGTGGAGTCTATACACGAAGCTACTGTACATACGGACTTGTCTTTTGGTTCAAAACTTATCCCACCTTTTGCCACATACTAGTGGTGTTATATTGATTCCACCGAACTGACCCATGTGCGCAAGCCCAATATATTGCGTTGTGTACTAGTAACTTTCCTGACCACTTCTGCAGCCCAATGGCTAGCCTACGCCCTCTCACCCGGAGCAATGCCCTTGCAACTACCAGGCCCTGCGGTGATAAGGTACCCCACCATGACCCAACATGGACAACCTGTTTTATAGAGTATGCCCTCCTGTGCCTTGACCTCGGTGGATCGGCCACTGACCTGAGTGCCCCAGCAACCTTCACCCCCTGGCCAATTCAGATATGTCCCATCCCATGCCCACTAGAATCTGCCCAGATATGGTTGCCTACAAGGTTATCCGTCTACCTCTGTGCCCTTATTGCCTCCCCGGGCTATTCTCCCATCCTCTCCTAACCTGCTTTATATCCTTTGGAACGTTGGTAGGAGGATAGGTTTTTTCTAATGCGCTTAATACCCAGAGGTTTCCAAGCGCTAACATGGGATCAAACTTTTGTTGCTCTGTGTCATCTTGCTTCCAAGTCCAGCCTGCTCCCCCTGAGCTGACCTCACCTCTACGCTTTGTACATCCCCTGGTTAGCCCTATTCACTTAGGTACCTTCACTCTTATGTCCTCCAAATTTGCAATGCCTTGCCACTCATGTCAAATCGTGTGACCCTGCGTGATCCCGACCAACCAGATGTGCCGGTTTCTAGTGACATGTACGAGGAATGGTCAGCCAACCCGGGCGCGAGCCCGCGTCTTCTCCTAGACGCCTCTGAGTGTCAGGCGCCTTCTCACTACCACTGAATGGGGGGAGGGGCAGACTAGCCTGGGCATGCTGCCTGAAAGTCGTCTGCTTTTGCCCCTTCCCTTATTGACCCCTTATCCCCTTCCGGTTCGTAACTGTCCCTTGGAATGAACCCTGCAAACTTCGATACCCCTGCATATGTACTCCACTCGTACCCCGTTGGCCCTGTGAACAGCTGCCCTGTTGGACCTCCCCCTCGGTCCGGCGCTGCCCACTTCAAACATGGTTCCGCGCACGGCGGCACAGAGAGAGCTGTACCCCTGGGTACTGTAAAGAGTCAGGCCCAATGCTCATAGTGCCGCTCTGTCATACCCTCCCCCTTATCATGGTAACGTGATGCCATGCTTATCGCGCCATACATCTATACCCCTCTCACCGTGTAAAGAGGTTTGCAACACTGCTTATCGCGCACTTTGTATTACTGGCCTCGTGGCATACCCACATATAATGGAAAGGGTCCTGCGTTGCTACCCATAGCGCCCTTCTGTAATCATTCCCTCGTAGCACTCTCAAACCCACTCTAAAGAGTCCTGCCATAATGCCGCTTGCGATACCCTCCCTGTGGTGCCCCCACGTGCCATGGTAGCTTAATGCAATGCTGCTCATAGCCCCTTCCGTCCTACTCCACCTACCATGAAAAGAGTAATGCAGTACTGCTTATCGCGCCCATATAAACCTTGCCTCGTGCCGCTTCACCACCCTTGTCGCCGAGTCCTGCCATAAGGCTCCTAGCGCCAGTTTTCCCTGCCCACCTCGTGGCGCGCCCATAATAAAAAAGAGGGGGCATGCACTAAAGCTCCTAGCGCCATTTTGAAATACCTGCCACGTGACGCTCCCCAAAAGCGACTGTACCAGGCCGTGCCATATTGTGCACCCCCCCCCCCCCCCCAAGGAAAGGGTCACTTCACCATGCTTCACCCATTGATCTCGCAGTTTCCAAGATACTCATTCCCCAGACAGGTAAGGTAAGGCTCTTTTGTTACACTCCTTGCACGCTAGCCGCGTTGTCCCCGATTTCCGTACCCCTGGCTTAAAAAAGGGCAGCGCGAGCGCACCCTTCCCTTCTACTGTTGCACTTGTTTGACATATTTTTTGCAGGCATCCACCTTGCCGTATAGACCTATTGCCTGAGACGTGCCAAGCTTCCTGCCCTTCATGCCACCTTCACTTAATCTAGACATTATGCAACTTGCGCCGGGTTCAAGTCACGCAATTTACTCTGTGCATTATGCCCCCCTGTGGGCCACGCGTGCGTACTTGACCGATTCCGCCCCGGCCTTCCCCGCCTTTCCAATGGCGCGACTTGAGGCATGTGTGATAATAGGGCCGGCAACGGCAGTGTCCGATGCCTGCTAGACCCTCCCCTTAGCTATACAAGGCCCGGTCGTGATGCGACCGCCGTGGCCCCCTACACCTTGTGCTAGCATTCCGCTGTTCCCTCACCCATATCCACCTCAAAACAAAAAGGGGTTCTGTACCCCACTCCACCTTCGCTTTTGTCCCACCAGCCTTAACTTCCGACCATAACCAACTCGAACGAAAAGGTTTTGTACCTCAAACCGACATTGCCACTGGCACCACCAGCATTAACTGCGCCCATATCCATATTGCAACGAAAAAAGGGTTTTGCACCCCCATCCGGCAATTACATCTACATTTGATCCCCGAGGAAATTGCTGCCCCCGTCGGAGTACCTTTAGGGGGTGACAGGGGTGTTAACCTCCCCCCCACTTTCATCGTAAACCGTTTTGCCCTATTCCTTTGGCCGGGGCACCTTTTCCTCAGATATCCGGTCCTCCCCCAACATTTTTGCACATTATACCAATGGCCGCCCCCTCAACCAATTGCAGCGAAGAAACCAACTGCTGTGCTTTAAACATAGCTCTCAACCCCTTGCTGCCCTTTAAATAAATGCGCCCCCACCACCTGGTGCGACAACCAATGTCAAGGCGCTCCCCGGAACTCCCCGCAATAACACATCCCCCAACCGAAGTTGGTACTTATTCATCAACCTCGGGCGCATAAAAGGCGGTATTGGACTTGCCGGGGTTCAGACCTGTGACCTGTAGATCACATGCAGGACTCATCCGCAGACGCTCAACCCACTGCGCTATCTCACCAGTTTATAACAGCAGAAGCATTGTGGTCCGAAGCCCTTCCCTTGAGCTACTGCTCTTCCCAATGTGCTTGCTTGCATTCCCTTGTAATGGCAGTGTCCGGAATGCAAAATCGCCCCGTAACCCCTGCGTTACTTAAAATGGCCCCCAGAAACATGGTGCGGTGCCGCCGCCTACAGGTTTTACTACCAACGCTCACGGTAACTTACCCATTCCTTAACTCTAGAATTTGTCACCGTGTTCCTTACATCAGAGTTATCACTATTACTATACAACCGCGTTTACAACCATCGTATTCTGCTCAAAAGGCCTCCTTGATCCCCACCAGTAGTTAACATTCCCTTGTTTCCATCACACACCTCGTCAAGGTCAGCAACTAATGCGGGCAGCGAAAACGGCAACGCCAGGCTGCCGCCGCCCGCCCCCTTCCTTTACTTCCCCAACTCCGCCGCTGCACGCCTCGCTACTAATGTACAGCCTTAGGCCACTGCTGGGCCCCCCTCGCTTTGATCCCCTTCCACTATCCCTGTATGCCCGAAATGGCCGTATCCTGTCACCCAGTCCCCTGGGTTACGGCCACTCCGCCCGGCTATACTAATATAATAATAACCGCAGGCGAAAGCGTTTTCCTAGCGCTTGTCCCATTGAAGTACCTTGCGTCTGGCCCCCAGCACCGAGCCCCGCAAACCTCTCTCGCCTAACCCTACTCCTTACCCGCCGCCCATTCCTGGCCGCCGCAAAGTTCCTCATTGCTGCAAGGCACACCATCACCGGAACCCTCTTCTTCTGGGTCGGGAACTCTGCATGGCCTCTTGCTCAGCCCAAACTGGATCAGGAACTGCACGGCAAACGAAGTCCTCCACTCGAAACGAAAAGGTTTAACCTCCCCGTCGGGGAATTGAACACCGGTCTCCCGCGTGACAGGCGGGGATACTGACCACTATACTAACGAGGAAACGAAGTCCTCCACTTTTGGCGGGCGCCCAGCTGCTGGAAGAGCTGCAAGTGCCCCTGCGCCGGGCGCCCGCCGCTTTTATGTCCCAAGCCCCGCCTCCTTCCTTTGTTGCCCTTCGCGGGCTTTCCCGGGCTCTTGTCGCCCTCTCCTCTGGCTCCTTTGCCGCCCTTTCCCCCTGCCCCTGGGGGGGAGGGGCAAGAGAGCGTCCAGGAGGAAGGCCCCTGCCCCGGTTATCGGGGTGCCTCCTCCACTTGCTGCGCTCTCCGTTCGTCACCTTCAATCTGCTTGTAGCTTAAGCTGGTTTCGGGCAATGCGGCTAGTTGTTTTGACAAGCGTTGCATTCTGGCTGGGGATGCTGCACTATGCAGTTGGTGCTTTTAAGGGGGGGGGGGGAGGGTCATAGTGGCTGGGAGTTTTGCATGCCTTGACACTGTTTGGGGCTAGGTTGATGGGTACCTCAGGGGAGGCAGGGGGGGCTGCCAATATTGTTGCGTAGTGAACGTAGTGGTCATGACCTATGCAAATACATTTTGCTTTTTGTTTTCAAGATGGCAACGATCATGGGGCAGCCAATGGAAATTTACAAGGGCCTTACCTAGTCTTTAAGGCAGCCGTTTCCTTCAAATAGGGATGGCATGCGCTAGTAGCGACGAGGGGAAAAACTGGGGGGTGCAAGACCATACATGGTCTTCCCATACTTTGGGTGGAGGATGCAAACATGCTCTATATACAGCATACATAATTAACAAATGAAATGGAGGGTAATTAGCTTCCAAGGAGCCATTTACATGACTTAAAAACACTAGGGCATCCTTACGAACTGACTGCACCGACTACTTACAAAACAAGCAAATGCCGCACGAACAAACGGCTGTCACAAGGGGCTCCATTGTTACCGTGGGTTTGGAATCAGTGGCACACACGGACGGACACCATGGGAAGGAGTTCCAATTGCCCATTTAATACGTTAAACGGGGGTACGTGACTTGGCAGAAGGGAGAAGTTTCATAGGTGAGATTCTCTTTTAACAGAAGGCGTGTTTTTAACAGAATGGGTTGTAACGGCCCCCTCAAGCTACGTTTCCTTCCGGTGCCGGTTTTGGGTGGATCAGTACATTGTTCCACATCTGGGGTTGCTCAGTGGAATTTTGATTTAGCAGGCACCATCAGTTGCTGTTTGCTTGCTGACAATTAGCAGAAGCTCCTTCGCGGGGGGCTAACGGACAAGGGAGATGGGTTTCCGTGCCGAGCCACTTTAGGCCCTTTTAGGGCGTAGGTTTGATCAGTGACAGTTAAGATTTGGGAGTTGGGGGAGTTTCTGACGAATGATTTTACTCAGTACCTTAGACGAGTCATGACATAAGGACAACCAATTTAAGTATTGGGGTATCGACAAGGCAAGCGAGGAGGGGGACAAGATTAATTGGGATGCCCATGGATCGGGTTACGCAGGGCAGTGAGGCCATGATTTGTGAACTCCCAAATGTGCAGGCAATTAACAATGAAAATCAGTATGAGAGGGTGGCACACCCTCTTTGCCTCTTCCTTAGGAGGAAAGGGTGTCCCCGGGCCCAGCCACATCCAGCTGGGCACTGGGGAGCGGATATAAGGCAGGGGGGACTGACAAGCCCAGTCTCTTTCCTTAGCCCCCCACCTGAAGTCCCACTTGCCCTCGCCCGACAGTAGGATAGCGAAAAAAAAGACAGGCATTTCAATGTGCCAAAAGGTTCCTAATTAAGGGTTGCAAGTAAGCAGGACTCGAGGTGGGGAGGCGTTCAGGGCAACGAGGGGCTAAAAGCAGGAGGCAGTCACACCATTCCTATCGCTACGCCACCGTCTACGAGCGGAAGGCCTTCCTGGAAGGGAGCACAATGGTTAGTGGCCCCAGCACACCCTCTACAGGGGACGGCCTCCCTAGAGGAGCACTACGGTCAAGGGCTGACCTCAGTCCAGCACTCCACCATCTACAGACAGGGGTCACTCTTGCTACAGAGCCAAACCCGCTTTAGCAGCAATTCCAAGGTGCCTTCACGCATGGATGAGTGTCAGGGATCCCCAGCACAGATCACGCTGCTGGCCGAGTCTGGAGGGCCATTTTGTTGTTTGAAGCTGTGTGGGCGTGGATGTGGTTGGGTGATGGTTTGAAAGATCCTACAGGGGTGTCGAGGTATGGGGGGGCGGGTTCAGTGACCAGGTGCCTTGGGGGCAGGGGGGTGGAGGGGAAAGACTCACTGCCGCCGGCAACCAGCATAGAGTCATGGCAGAGTCAAAGGTCAATCGCCACAGAAAGCACTGGCAGATACTGCAAGGGGACTGGGCAGCCACCAGCTTAGAAAGAACGGCACCCAGGAGTATTACACTCAGGGGAGAGCCCGGGTAAATGGAGGGCAAGGGGGTTTGCAAGACCTTCCAACCACAACATGTACTTGGGTGGGTTTGGGAGTATATCAGAAGGAGAAGGAGAGAAAAGAAGGAATCTGAAACAAGGGGAGTTGGGGGAAAACGGGGCTCTCTGGAGTAATGGGGAATCTACGATTGGGGTAGAGAGGGTATCTACGAATGGGGGTAGGAAGGGACGGACGGAAAAGGGTGGGGATAGGTCTAAAATGGGGAATGGAAGGGATCAGCGTTAAGAAACTTATCAGAAATTTAAAAGATGGGGACATTGGAATGCAGTGGGAATTGGGCCAATGAGCAGGGATTGGGAAGAATAGGGGAGGACCTTTAGGAGCTGGGAAGGGGAATGTGCTGGCGGAGGAAGATTTATTTAAGGAAAAGGGAAAGTACACAAGGGGGACATGAAAACCTTTGTGGGAAAGGAAGAGTAACACTTGGGAAAGGGAAAAAGCAAAGTGTCAAAAAGCAAAGTGTCAAAAAGCAAAGTGTCAAAAAGCAAAGTGTCAAAAAGCAAAGTGTCAAAAAGCAAAGTGTCAAAAAGCAAAGTGTCAAAAGGCCATGGGTAGAGAGGGATGGGCTCTCAATGGGGCCACAAGCACCTTAAAGGGGTGGTGGGTTAGGATGCCACGCTCAGTGCACAATCCTGAGGCGTGGCAGAGAAACGAAACACGTGCAAGATAACTCCTGACTTTATGCATGTTTAATAAAGTTTGCTGTGGCAATTTCACTCCACTCAGCCAACTGGTCCTGCCTCTCATTTGGGTACGGGGTGGGGGGCAGTGGTGACTAAGGGAAGAAGGGAGTGAGAATGGAAAGTGGATACGATGGGGCGAGTGACTGCAGTATGTCGGGACGGGCCCCTGATATGAAGTGTCAGTGCTATGGAGAGGGGAGGGTGAGAGAAGGGTGTAGCATACCACTTTGGCTTTACAAGATTCGGGCATCAGGCAAAGCGGTGCCATGCAGAGGTGGATGACAGCGAGGCAGATGGTGAAGCGCGACTATTCTCGCCAAAGAGGCGATTTGAGAAGTCTAAAGGTGAGAAGTCAGCGGATGGAGATGGTGTAGAGTATAAAGAGGAAATGACCATTGACCGATTCTTGGGGGATCCCCACAGAGAGGGCATTGCGGATAAGCACCCAGTAGTCTAGGGGTGGGGGGGGGGCACTGAGCAGCCGGCCAGGCAGGAGGTCCCCCCAGATCTGAATGTCAAGATGAGAGAGTGTGTGCAGGAAAGATAAGCCACCTTTAGAGCCACCGAGAGCCGAAACCTCAAAAAAAAGTGAACATATGGCAGGCTAGCCGGTCGTGGGGACCTGGAGATGGGGTGGGCCTGGTCTTGGGAGTGTCTGCTGTAGAACCCAGATTTCAGGGGGCTAACGTGTTTTCAAGTAAGCATTGTTAATAACTTTAAAAACAAGATATTTGCAGGCGCAAGGAAAGAAAATAGATTCCATCCTCGTGGACGACAGCCGTGGTCGTATCCATCTTCAAGAAGGGTCTTAGAGATGACCCGGAAAATGATCGCCCAATAGCCCTCTTGAACATAATTGGGAAGATTTTTGCATCGCTGCTCCTTGAAAGATTCCAACTTTGGGCCAAAAGCTCCCCCCTGTCTAGATCCTCTGCAAATAGGCTTCCTAAAAAATGCCAGCACTTCAGTCAACATACTACTATTAAATATCATCAAGAGTAAGATCAAGGAAGGAGCACCAAAAGTTTACTTAATGTTCATCGATCTTACTCAAACTTTTGATCGAGTTGACAGAGAAAGACTCTGGAAGAAACTTTCAGACTGGAAATGCCCAGTATCTATCCTGAGCCCTCTCACGGCACTCCACTCAGACACCAAAATGAGAGTGAGACTCAGTCAGCAAAGTACCCTTCCTGCAGAAATCCCTTCTTACCATGGAGTCAAGCAAGGATGCCCTCTGGCTCCTGCCCCGTTTATTTCCTTTCTAGGAGACTATCAAACTTCTGCAACATCGGTCCGAGTGTTCCCCCCCACAAATCGGGAATGCAGATGTACCCAGGCTACAATATGCGGACAATCTTATTCCAATAGATCAAACCCCAATTGGCCTGCAGAGGACAACCTGACCTGTTACATCAATCAAAACAACTTGGAAATTAATAAGAGCAAAACAAAAATTCTGATCTTAGAGAAAGTTCGTAAGAAAGCTCTGAAACATAGCTGGTACATCGATGGAACCAAAGTCGACCAAGTTGTCCAGTTTAAATATCTAGGGATAACAATTGACTCCTCTTCAGTCAATGCTGGAATGCAAAAAGTCCTCTCGTCCAAGATATGCAACCTTGCGGCTCAAACCGGCTTAATTGACAGAAAGTATGGCAGGTTTTCACTGCTCCCTGCCCTACAATTCTACAAATCCAAAGTGATTCCATCTATCATCTATGGGATGGATGACAGTCTGGCTATTCCATCTGCCATATGGCCTAAATTGGAAGGATTTCTGTGGGTTACGTACTCAATCTTCCAAAGTCGACTCCAATAGCAGTCATACGTCAAGAGCTAGGACTGCCGTCACTCTCGGCATCAATAGAGCACATTAGTATGCAACTGTACAGGAAGATCCTAATCTAAGAGGGCCCGCATCTTTACAGTTTGTTGGCTGGTGAACCGACTAAAGGTACCTCTCAAAGTTAAACATCTGGGTGGACAAGAAAACAGCCCTGCTTAATTTGATAGCCTGTACAGAAGACACCTTGATCACAAACCCACAAAGAGTGAAACAGAAAATGGAAGATGCCTCATCCTATAAATCCATCTTGCATTTACCCTTAAAAGCACGTAAGCGTAAAGATCTGCTGCCGTACCTCTCTAAATTCCACGACAAAACCCTAAGAGCTACTTTTCTGAGAGCTAGACTTAATCTTCTCCCAACCCGCGAAATCCCGGAGAGAAGATCTCTAGCTAATTCCAAGGAGTGTAGGCTCTGCCCAATGAGCCATCAAACCGAATCAGACACCTGATGCTGTCCTGTCCAGCAATGACTGAAGTAAGGTCTACTTATTTGTGCCCTTTGATTACATCGTATGACCTACACGAGGAAGAAGCTTGGTGGACTCGTCTTATATCAGATGGACGATCGCAGGAACAAAGATCTTAACCATTGCCTTAAAGAAAATTGTAGCAAAAGAGCAAAAGTGAAACTTTCAAAACTAGATAACCTGGACTGGAAAAATTTGAAGAGTACCTTATGATGTCTTTCTTGCAAAAGCCCAAATTGTGGCTACTCACAAGTAAATACATTTTCTTTTTTTTATAAACAAACCTTAAAAGTAGCCAGCCTAAAGACAGGGTGGCATGCCATGTGTAGGGTTACCAGTCGACGTGACCCCAGGACTTTCTTGTATATATCCATGCATTCTGGCACCCTGTTGCCAAGCTTTCAATAGAAGTGAACCAAAACTACAAGTCCTAGAATGCACTCTACATACCCTTAACAGTTTGTTTGCAAGGAAAGTGTGCTTCAAAATAAAAATCAGTGCCCGCTTAGAAAAGCTTCCCTATAGCACCATATCGTGGGACAACTTCAGACATTGGCTTTTAGGCAATAGCACTTTGCATGCTGGGCCTGGTAGGTACATACTTGTTGGAAATGCAAAACTACAAGCCCCAGAATGCAAACTCTTGGATTAAAAGCCAGATATGGTCTGAAAAGGTGGTCATAAATGACATGGGTCCCTGGGTAGCTATGAGAGAAGTGACATTAAACCTGTAAAAATAATATTTCAATGAAAGGGGCACACTTGGACCCAACAGTGACAGAAGTGTTGAAATGGCGAGGTGGCCACACCCAACTAAGAACAAAAATTGCCTGGATCCACACAAAATACGGATCAAGCATGCATTTTAGGGGGCGTGCCCCACCGACGCCTCCATTAAACATCAAGGCGTCCTCACACATTACATTGTATCCTTGAGCAGAAAATGGCCGAACTTTACCTATGAACTCGTTACGGAGCTGGCTGCGATGCCGCAATTCCTCTGTCCCAAGGATGACCGCGTTGATGACACTCAGGAGCGTGACCATGTAGGGTACGTTGTCCGTCGTGGACAGTTCGTTCATTATAATGCTGAAGCGGTACTGCTGGTTCTTCACCACCTGCAAAACAGAGGGCACGTTCCTGGAGTACACACTCAAAAAGGCTTTTAAATGGGTAACTTGGGCGGCCAATCAACTCCACGTCACCATGGGTACCCCTATAGCCACTTCTGGGCAACATTTTACCAAAACACTGGTATCAAATGGTTACTTACAGTTGAATCATGTAAAGAGGAGGAGGGCAGAAGCAATATCTATACTTACTCAACTCATTGGTGCTCAACTTATTGATCTGGGAAGGATTAAAGGCCGAGTCTGCTCCATCTTATTGGCCAAGGCTACTGTCATGTTGACAGCCCACATCGTTGTGTCGGCAGGGTCAAGTTTGGGGCAGGGGAAAAGGGGAAATGATGAAGAGAGGACGGGAAGTCCGCAGAGTGGAATAAAGGTTTGATGCACCGTAACCAGGGCTGGTCATTGGCACCAGATGTGTAGCCGGATGTCGGGATCTGGCCAGAGTCAGTTGCCCAAACCCCTGCACTGGGCTTTTTTTTTGTTTTTAAACGGCATGCGAGCAAACCATCTTTATCTGGTGACCTCATGCAAGAGGTCACAGGAGGAAATTACAGTCCTCAGTCACAACGCGATTTATTTATGTAATGTTTGTCGGATACTTGAATCTGACAAACATTGCACAAATAAATAAATATACACGTATCCGACAAACAATGCGTAAATAAATACCCCTATTAACAAAACACCAGATGCAGCCACCCAACTGCTTCAAGAGGGGAGATGCAGGAGCTGTGCCGGATGTGGTTCAAATAAAGGAAAACCTTGCTTATCGCGAACAGAAATCACCCTGTTTAAATAGTATACAAGGGCACTTGTTTTTTGTTTTTAATAAAATGGAATGCAAATTGTGCATTTTAAAGAATATTTACTGGGCAACACTGGTCAAAACTATTGTCCGCATAGTGAAGTAAATCACCAGTACCATGGAAGTAAAGTGGAATTGATATATAGTTTGGAAAAAGCAGCATAAAAGAAATAGCGCTGTTTTAAACTATTTTGGCCATTTCCTTTGATCAGAGGTCAACTGCGAGCTCCGCCCCCTTAACGCAGCCTCCTTGGGCACCGCCCCCAAACTCCGCCCCCACTGCTAGGCCGTAAAGACCCTGCATACGGAAACCAAAGCACAATCACCATATACTAGTGACACGACGGACACGAGATTCGCTTTTGCAAACAAGTCTGGTTTATTTCAAAGTATGCTCAGTCAGCCGACTGGGGTCTAAAGTCTCGCAACGTGTGTACCCAGACCTCGTGAGACGCAAGAGAGCGAGCAACGCTCAAGCAACAAATATATATACATATTCATGCAATCTTTAGAAGGCAATTCAAACCGCCCATAATGTATCTTTCAGGGTAGGGTTCGGTGATTGGCAATCATGACAAGTTTCTATTCAGTCTAAATATACTTATTCTAGCAACAGTTGCAGACACAGTATTTTGTTATGGAGAACATAAAGCACTTGTTCAGCAAGGATATCATGTTCATAAGAGAGACATTCCTTAGTACGTTATCTACCCGTTTCTATTTGTGAACCAGGGGTCAGACTGTTCTGAGACAGATCCGCGAAGGAGGACCGCTAGTAGAGTATAATTCATGCTTTAACTGCCTATTGCTACAGCTTTGGTAAGGCAGGCCGGCACCTGAGCCGCTGATTAAATGCCGTTCTGCTTGCCTCCAAGGACTTTGTGAGGGAGGAAAAGAATGTATTTCTGTACTGTTTGGCATTCCTGTCTGGGTTGATCTTTCAACATGCAGGCTGTGGCCTAGCACCGTGTATGAGCTTGAATCATAGAATACATTTGCAAAGCATTGTGACAAAAAAGAAAAAAGCAAATGGCGGATATTTTCACAAAATGGACGCCCTCTGGTTACATTGACGGTTCTGTGTTTGCGATATTCGTCACATGATGCCATTGGTTTCCGGCCAACATAATATACATGCTATACATACTATAGGGTCGTTTCTGGACCAACACCACCCCGGCCCTTGTGGGATCCCCCACCAATTTTGTTCCATTTCCACCACCGACTGTAACGTACTGGTGTGACCTCTTACTTTTCATATATTGAAGCATGTCTGTACGGCAGGCCAGCAGTACCGGTGCTCAGTGAACGTAACACTGGCAACGGGACAGCAGACCCGGGCGTGCAGGAGGTGTGATCACTGCCAGCCAGAGTGTGATGCTTGGCTCGCGGGAGGTGCACAGCCGATTTCCCAGGCCGCGGCACTGATCGCAGCATCATAGAGCCATATTCCATGATACGGGTGCGCGCATGCCCCAAATGCTGCAAGCCTACTACCCGGGCAGTGGGCGTGATTTGCAAGACAAGACTGCGACCCTGTGATAAACAATGCGCATGTGCGCCGTGACTGCACACAGGAGTGCCAAAACGCAGACAGCCTGCGACCCTGGGGAGAGGGACATGCAGCCCAAGCAGCAGGACCATGCATCTCCTGCCACGTGGTACCATCCACAAGGTGAGATGACGCACATAAGTCACAGCGGATTTAGGGTCATCCTCTCCAAGACACAGCAACGAGGACCGTGGGCAGGCAAACCAGTTGGAAGTGTGCCTAATACTGGATGCAAGGGGACCCAGGAGCTAGAAAGTAGGTTACTGGAAGATGTCGGAGAAGACATCCAAACCACAATGTCAGCACGCTCCTCTGGGATGTTCCAGATGGGACAAGGGGAAACTATACCTTGGTCGTTACCCACGTTTTTCGATCTCGCTGACACGAGTAAGCTAAGCCCAAGTTGGATCAGTTGGGCAAAGGACTTCAGCGTATATATTGGTGCTATGGGGCACATTGATGACAAGCAGAAGAAGATGTAACACTGGGCTTGTCAGAGATGATCACTAGCTCAAGGTAAGGGAGACAAACGGAGGGATAAACCATGCTTCAGATACCGATATGAATTCCCTCACGAGGGCACATGACCAGCAATAGGCCAAAAATGCACAGCTTGTGGGGGGTGACAACCATTTTCGAGCAACCTGTAGAATTGCACCTGAGAAGACGACGCAAGGTACACTGCCGAAAAGTGGAAGACGGCTCATTAAATTTCGATCAGATGACCGTAAACCCAACTGCGAGTACAGAAGATACAGACAATCGGAAGGAGAACGAGACTGGTACCAGTCAAGGACATCTCACAAAACCCCAGAAACAAGAAGCTCAAACCGGTCATATAGAAGCGTGCCACCTTTTCAGACCATATCTGGCTTTTAATCCAAGAGTTTGCATTCTCGGGCTTGTAGTTTTGCATTTCCACCAAGTATGTACCTACCAGGCCCAGCATGCAAAGTGCTATTGCCTAAAAGCCAATGTCTGAAGTTGTCCCACGATATGGTGCCACATGGAAGCTTTTCTAAGCGGGCACTGATTTTTATTTTAAAGCACACTTTCCTTGCAAACCAACTGTTAAGGGACGTCAGATCCCCATCATGGAGTGAATCATCCTCCTCCCCAGATGATCAACAGAAAAGAGGATGTGTGGGCAATGGGCAATAACGTTGCCAAAGAACACAGTCCCACGGCCTTAATGCAGGTGAATAACACCCAGACCGATTTCCTGATCTGCACCGCTGCGATGGTGAACGTTACGAGTGAAGAGGCTTACAACAACCGCCCATACCCGCCAAAACTAAAGCCATCATCTGCAGACATCTATCCATATGGCCCAAACACTCCTATACCCAGAAAAGGTATATTTGCGGTGGTATGCTTGGACAAGTCGCACTCCGTGCGCAAACAGCTACACATGTACACCACCGACACCAACAGTGGGTGTATATTAAGCTTTAAGGTGGCTATATACATGGGATTGATACATGTTCTATATCACATTATGGCGCACAAGTACATTGCCCCAGAAGGTGACGTAGCAATAGCATTTCCCACATTCTTCAAAGTCTAGGGAAACTACGCAACTGCAACTGTGTCTGTACATCGATCCCTCGGTCAGACCCGTGGCCCAGCAATACAGGGGCCTCCAAATTAACATCCAGAGACAAGTCGAGGAGATCCATCTGCTTGGCCACAACATCAAGCCATGTCCAGACCCCACTCATTGGTTCTTCCCGGTGGTACCCGTACCAAACACAGCAGAAGGCTCCATCGGGATATGCATAGACATGCAACAGCCAAAAGAAGCCATTCAAAAGGGAACGATAACAGTCTCCCAGAATTACACACATGATCCATCTTCTCAACGGAGTGACAGTGTTCTCAGCGCTAGACATCAATGTGGGGTATCATCAGCTAGACTCGCCCCCTTCAAGACGCAGACGGGGCTGTAAAGATACAAACGGCTCAATTTTGGAATTTCCTCTGCAGCGGAAATCGCCCAAGAAGAGCTACATCAGGTCCTCAAACACATAAAAAATGGCCTCAACTACAGCAATGGCATTTTCATTTTTGTTAATTCCATGAGTGAGCACGACAACACACTACGTCGTGTCTGCATGGCACTAGAAGCAGCCAGACTAATCCTGAATACACACATTTCGTGAACACTGCCATTTTCTTTGCCCACATCTTTTCGGAACAAGGAATGCGCCCAGACCCTGTGAAAGTGGCTGTCCTGAATGAAGCTCCCGACCACATAATACTTCTGATCAGAGATCTTTCCTGGATGTGGCCAGCTACTGGTCACGCTACCTGGAAAATGCTACAGCGAGTGCCCCACTACACAAACTCACGAAGGACAAGCAGGACTTCAAGTGGACTCAAGAGTGCCAAACCAGTTTTGAGACCATAAAGGCCAGCATCTCCTCGGCTGAAGACATGGCTTACTTCAGCTCATCAAAAGAGATGGAAGTGACCGTGGACGCCAGTCCAGTGAGACTAGGTGCCATTTTGACAATATGCCAAGCATAAGCCACACATCAAGGCAATCGTGTCCTATGCTAGTCGCAGCCTATCAACCACCCAACAATCATACTAAGAAAAAGAGCCTGGCGGTGGTTTGGGCATGCAAGTACTTTCACCGGTGTCTGTATGGAAAGCCTTCACGATTGTCACGTATCACCAGGCACTCCTCAAGATATATGGCAACCCAAAGTCTAGAATGCCGCAGAGACTAGCAAATTGGGGGCTCAAGCTTCAAGACTATAAATTCACAACCCATTGCAGGCCTGGGAAAGACAAGAACCCAGCAGCTTACCTGTCCAGTCACCCCACGGGACCTGCACAACCGGAACACTCCACTGTTAATGCATATTTTTCAACGATGTGATCCACCAAATGAAACTATTCCCCATTTCCTGGACGACGCTCCACCGGGAGTCGGAAAAGGATCCAGCTTTGACAGTCATTGCAGGATGCATTCTTACTGGAAAGGTGAGGCATGCTACAGACATGGCGAAACACCACGACCCAGTCACCAGGAAGACGTTGGGTGCATGGCCCTTGTGGGTGCCGAGCTCTCAGTCACAGAGGACCACATTATCATGAAAGGATGCAAGATCATGTTGCCCAGGTCAATGCGCCAGCAAGTAAGTAGTTGAACTAGCACATGAAGGCCATCAGTGAGTGGTGTCCACCAAAAAAATTGGTAAAACAAAAGATCTGGTTCCCAGGACTCCACAGGCAGGTAGTGGAGACACTCAAAGCTTGCACCATCTGCTGTGTTGCGGCCCTAGTTGCCCTGGCCCAATCCTCTACGCAATTCTGCCGCTCGGCATATGGGAAGAACTGGGAGTACTCTTCTTTGGCCCAATCAGAGATGGCTCTTACGTCCTCGTGGTCTAGGATGAATACTCACGGTTCCTAGAAGTACAACGCCTACCATCCACAGCTGCTACTCCGTCATACCGGCGCTGGACCGCACTCTCACAACATATGGCATCACGGAAATCATTAAGTCAGACAATGCCCCCTACCCGCTTCACTAGCCAAGGCTTTGCACATTTTGCACAATATATGGGGTTCAAGAACTGGAAAGTTACACCGCTGTGGCCCCAGGCCAATGGCATTGTTGACGGTTCATAGGGGATATCAAGAGGTTGCTTCCGGAAGCTCAGGCAAAGCATTTGAACAGGTGTTATTCCAGCTCCTAAGGGATTATCGCCATACGCCCCACAGCACCACCGATGTGTGTCCAGCAGAGCTCATGTTTGGCAGGAGAATAAGGACCAGAATCCCACAGAGACAAGGTCCAGGAAGACAGACTGTGACCGGAGGATCGTAAGAAGGACTGATGCAAAACTGAAGATGAAGGAAATGGCGGGTGCTAGGAGAAGCGCCCGAGAATCGCCTTCCACGGTTGGGGACTGGGTGGTGGTTAAACAGGGGAAGGAAGACTACACATCGCTCTGGAAGTTCTAACAGGCACAGTGGTCACTGCTGGAGATGGAGAAGGGGGGACAATCACGCAAAATGAATCTCATTTCAAAGAACGCCGAGAAGGGAACAGAAAAAGACTTACAGCGAGGCCTCAGGGGAAGAGCGGAGACGCACACCAAGGAGACAGCGAGGCCTCGGAGGAAGAGCGGAGACGCACACCAAGGAGACAGCGAGGCCTCGTAGGAAGAGCGGAGACGCACACCAAGGAGACAGCGAGGCCTCGTAGGAAGAGCGGAGACGCACACCAAGGAGACAGCGAGGCCTCAGAGGAAGAGCGGAGACGCAAACCAAGGAGACAGCGAGGCCTCGTAGGAAGAGCGGAGACGCAAACCAAGGAGACAGCGAGGCCTCGGAGGAAGAGCGGAGACGCAAACCAAGGAGACAGCGAGGCCTCGGAGGAAGAGCGGAGACGCACACCAAGGAGACAGCGAGGCCTCGGAGGAAGAGCGGAGACGCACACCAAGGAGACAGCGAGGCCTCGGAGGAAGAGCGGAGACGCACACCAAGGAGACAGCGAGGCCTCGTAGGAAGAGCGGAGACGCACACCAAGAAGACAGCGAGGCCTCGTAGGAAGAGCGGAGACGCAAACCAAGGAGACAGCGAGGCCTCGTAGGAAGAGCGGAGACGCAAACCAAGGAGACAGCGAGGCCTCGGAGGAAGAGCGGAGACGCAAACCAAGGAGACAGCGAGGCCTCGGAGGAAGAGCGGAGACGCACACCAAGGAGACAGCGAGGCCTCGGAGGAAGAGCGGAGACGCACACCAAGGAGACAGCGAGGCCTCAGGGGAAGAGCGGAGACGCACACCAAGGAGACAGCGAGGCCTCGGAGGAAGAGCGGAGACGCACACCAAGGAGACAGCGAGGCCTCGGAGGAAGAGCGGGGACGCACACCAAGGAGACAGCGAGGCCTCGGAGGAAGAGCGGAGACGCACACCAAGGAGACAGCGAGGCCTCAGAGGAAGAGCGGAGACGCACACCAAGGAGACAGCGAGGCCTCAGGGGAAGAGCGGAGACGCACACCAAGGAGACAGCGAGGCCTCAGGGGAAGAGCGGAGACGCACACCAAGGAGACAGCGAGGCCTCAGGGGAAGAGCGGAGACGCACACCAAGGAGACAGCGAGGCCTCAGGGGAAGAGCGGAGACGCACACCAAGGAGACAGCGAGGCCTCAGGGGAAGAGCAGAGACGCACACCAACGAGACAGCAAGGCCTCAGGGGAAGAGCAGAGACGCACACCAAGGAGACAGCGAGGCCTTGGTGGAAGAGGGGGGGGGGGAGGCCCGATGAGCCCCAGGACACTACGCCGAGAAGAAGCCCAGAACGTCAGAGAAAGGGACGACCCTCCAGGGCAAAAATAAAACCAACAAGACTAATTGAAGAAATGGGTTGAGGTACAATCTAGTATTTAATAATGGGGGAGATGTCATGGTGACAGCCCACACAGCTGTGTGGGCAGGGTCGAGTTTGGGCGGGGAACAGGGGAAGTGACGAAGAGAGGATGGCAAGTCCGCAGAGTGGGATAAAGGTTTGATGCACTATAACGTACTGGGTTGACCTTTTTAGATATTGAAGAGGGTCTGTAGGGCAGGCCAGCAGTATGGATGTCCAACGAATATCACAACTACAATGCCCAGAATGCATTTGTGTTGTAAATGAAATCCAAGGAATAAAAAGGAGCTGCCCCCATGGAAAACCCAATTGATACAGCCGTATAGGGTGAAAAACACCATCGACATCACGTACAGGTGTAGCAGGCTTGCGTACCAGACACGACCTAAAGCGAAACCGTTTATAAAGCGGGGCCTTTAGACCTTAATAGTGGCCACAGTCGTAAACATTTCACGTACATTACATTTCTTTGCCAGGGTAACAGTTGCCAAAATGTCCCATTCCAGTCTGTAGGTGCTTATCCAGTCCTGTCCTTTTCTCTTTTCATTCTGGGACTTGTAGTTTCCCTTGTCCACATGATAAAAAATTCGGACTACAAGTCCCAGATAACAAAGATTGGGATGGTTATGTTGGTAACTATGGGTACAGGGGAGAGCAGCCCCCTTTCCAAACGTCATCCACCAGAACCAACACATTTGCAAAATCGACTGCATTGCTAACATTTAAGTCGCCTAGTAAGTTTTTTCGGGTACGTTGACTCAAGCCGCGCGCGCCCCCCCACACCCCCGGGGTGCCGTGGTTCGTTTGCTGCCCACAGAGGCAACGTGTGGGTTCACACTGGTGTGGATTAGGCCTGCTCGTCTCGCTGCGAAGGCGCAACACCCCGCTTTGTGTGTAGCGATAACAAAACAGCTCCCAGCCCCGCGTCTCCAGGGACCCCTGCTGCCCTCGGGCTGCGCCTCGTTTACCCAAACGCATCGTTATAGCGCCAAGCGTGCGCCCTATACACGAAGTCAAGCAGCACTGCATGGTTGCGTGCCTGCAGCTGGAGTGCGCAGCCCCCCTGGCTCTGCTGCTGGCCCCGGGGGTGCTTGCCTGAGAGACGGCGCAATACTCACGGTGCATCCCGTCAGCCTTCAGGTGAGCCGGCAGGCCCCCTGGCCGTGCAGCCCACGCCGCTCGCCCATAAACACTGCCAAGCCCTGCTAAGCCAAGTGTACATTTGCCAGAAACCCTTGGGGCAGGCTGGAAAGGGCGGACCGGACCGCCGCGCAGTCTGTATTCTAATACGGGTCAACCTGATCCATGTCACGTGTCAGCTTTTCACCCACCCTGGGCTTTTATAAAATCACATAACTTTGCATTCTGGTACTTGTAGTTGGACGTGGCCTCTTATATACCAAATGATATGATAGATTTATACAGTACCGAACTCAAACTAACGTGCCAATCCACAATATGACACGTGTAACACTGTAATAGAATTTAATTAAAGGACAGGGATAGCGCGGATGGGCCTGTAGTTTCAAAATCCAGTCCTGGTTTTTCATTCAACATCTCAGTGCATTCCGGTAATTGTAGTTGCCAAATTCTCATTAACGTGGACAATCTACAATAAACCTAGAGTGGGATTTGAGTCCAGGACCAGGTTATAGTCACATTGTTGGATGCGGACCTCTCTGACCTCACTTGGGCCCATAGGTCACTTATTTCTTTATTATTTATGTTTCGATAGTTCTGTATTCAGTGCAAAGCTGCAAAGGGACTGACTATCCTGGGTGACACCTCTCGACAGCACAGCCCCGTCTTTTTAGAAAGAAAAAAACAGATTGCTGAGGTTTGTAGGTCCAAGGCTTATGCTGTAAAACGCCGAACTACAAGTCCCATAATGCAAGGTTCTGCCGGTTAAAAGCCACTGCGACACTTTCCCCGTGGCCATGCGCCAGAAGACCCCCAGTCTTGTTTTAGCATCTAATTCTGAGACTTGTCGTTTAAAAAAAAAGAATAATGAAATGGGAATGAAAAACTACAAAGGGAAACCTCAGAGCTCTGCGTAGGATATTATACATATAGTGCGTTCTTCTATTTTTTGAGCCACATGATTGACCAGTGTGGAAACTACACCCACTGAAGTGACTGACAGGTCTGTGATAACACACACACGAAACACAAGCGTGCAATGTATGCTGCTCTGATACTAGAAGATGTGGTAGATGGCCAGCAGGGGGCGACCATAGACAACTTTTCTCAATAGTACATAGGGAGAAAGCGCAGCAGGACGGATCGCCCCGATTTCTCACTGTACCAGTGTCAGTGTGACCTGGCCGCGCAGAAATGGGGTGTCAGAGGAACAAAATCAAGTCCTGTCGCAGTGCCTCTGCAGGGGGCGCACGCACTCCATGTGAAGGCACTTGCACCCACTCGACGCCCTGCATATACTCTGAATATGTAGGCGCTACACACAGGCATCGACTCGGCATCTAATAACTTTGCATTTTAATGACAGAGGCCGCACTAAAACGTGATTTATCTGAGCACACTGAGCAGGACATGGGAAGAGAATACAGATTGAAAAATGGCATCCTAAAGGCTTTTTAAACAATGCAAACATGAGCTAAGAGTGGTTTGGATACATCTCGTTCTTATCCGTGCCGAAACATGCTTGCGCCGAAACTTCCCTGCGCCGGACTGGCCGCTCCAAACTGTCCGCACCAAATTGGCCCGCGCTGAAATGGGGTGTACTGGTCGTAGAGTACATTACGCCTAAAACGGCACGTGGCCTAAACATAGCAATTGAAGATTCCATCATCGACTTTAATCACATCCAGACCTGCCAAGAGGCCCTGCTTCTCCCATGCCATGCGCAGATCTTCTCAACCCTAACCAGCATAGTCAACAGTGAGGGATCATGGGAGTGGTAGTCCAAATCAAGTGGAGAGCCAAAAATTGCAGGCCTGTAAATTACTCTGCATTTAGTGCATTGGCAGAACCCCTCTTTCTCGTCCCAGTACTTTCTCATGAAGGCCTCCCACCTTCCTGAAAGTTCTTCCAATCCATTGATTAAAGCGTATTTCTAAACCCCACTCCTTCTAGCCCCCATGAGGGGCTGGCATCTACAAGCAAACATCCAGCTCAGTGGCTTACCACTTGACCAACCCCATTAGTGGTGATGACCACATATGCCCGCTCCCCAGAACGGAGGCCTTCGTCAGGCAGAAGACTTCACAGGGTTGGTCGCCACGAGAGGAGCAGGCAATGTCCGCAGACTGCATAGAACTGGAGGCGGCCTTCGGAGCTCTGCCGCCTTTGTTGTGGCGGTCTTACCCCAATTTCTGCAAGAGTGTTTTTGTTTGGGCTTCCCACAGCCCTCTCTGCGTGGACAGTGGGCTGCTGTTAGGGTCTTCTGTGACCTATGGGGTGTGTGGAGTCGGCAGCAGGGCTCCAGTTGAGGGAGCAAGCGGGTGGATGGCGTCCGCCCACTTTTTTCAGAGGGTGGAAACTCTCCTCTGTGTGTTTTCAATGAATTAAGGGCCCAAAAGGTGGTCTTTCAATCTCAGTACAAGTTAGATTTGATATCACTTAGTGAGGAACCAAGTACCGAGACTGCGTTGGCAGGTATTTTGAAGGCCAAGACTGGCACTGGTAGCCTACTATATATTGGAAATGCGAATGATCTTCGTATACTGGTATCAGAGAAGGAAAACATTAAAACACCAGAGGATACGCGGAGTTAACTTCTCAGTGATTCAATTGTGTTTATATGTGGTGATTTTAATGCCAAAATACCGCCTTCCAGCAAGGCGATTAAATATGATCCTCGTTCCTGCCCCTCCGGGCATATGTATAGAAACGCTGGGGGTGCAGCGTGGGCTCTGCTGCTGTATCAATGTGGATTTATAAGGGGAAATGGCCCTTGCCCAGGAGGTAGAGGATATGGGTGCACTAGAGTCAGTGGGAGAAGTGCGTCTAGATTGGATCATATATTTGCCAATCAAAGTGTCCATCCCTGGAGAATTGATATGACCATCCTGATCCGGGAGGAGATTGGTCGCTTCCCGCAACGTGGAGACTTGGGAAGGACAGTTCTGGAGGTGTTTATCCAAATGGCGCAAACACTAGAGGAAGATTCAACCCGCCCAACTTGCAAAGTGCAAGAATTGCCTGGCATTAAATTGTGGGAGTTCATAGAACAGGAGGGGAACAAGGGTACTGGATCCGACAGGGGTGCAATCAGTAAGTTTGAAGAGTTGATTGGCTAGATTAATGCTCAGGTGCACCGTGGTACTGGGAAGTAAATAGAACCTCAGGGAAGGAGGGGTAGATATGACCGGATAGGAGGAGAATGTGTCAATTTCTGTGGAAAGGAAGAACAAGAAATGCGATTATCGAAAATGGTTAAAACATCTTAATTTAAAAGAGAAGAAAGTTTGTTTAGAATGGACTCATTGTGCCTTTGTGAATGACCAGAGATCCCCCTGGGCTATGAGGCAGACTACACAGAAAAGTGTGGATCTGACGGCATGCCAACTGGGCAGCCGTGTGGCTTTCCTAGTCAACGCAGCCGCGAGTAGGAATCGCTTGTGTCCTGTGCTTAAGCATTGCATTCTGGACTATGTAGTCCTGAACATATTTTTAAGGGGAACCGTGCAAGTGCCTGAATTACATGAGAAATGCGGTACATTTGCAGTTATACGTGCATGGCAAGTCCAGTCGTTGCAGAACCCCAACTACATGTCCCAACCAATTTGTGCATGGTGCAAACAGTAGAACAGGGTGAAACAGAAAATTAGACACTCCGTGAAGTTAGTATTGCCATTCAGTTAAACAACAATAGGTGCAAGAAACAAGCTAGCGGCACACTGAAGGACAACCATGTGAGGTGGGGGGCTTTCCCCCTGATCACAGCTTCAGTTGCAAAAAGCCCCAGAAGCGCATTGGCGACTATAGCACGCCGCTGCTGTGCTAGACTTTCAGGACACAGCCGCCATATGGGAAACATGTCTCAATTGTCGCTGTCCCACTTGCTTCAGTTTCTATTGTTCTAATTCATCGCTCAGTTTTCAGCAAGCAGGAACACCTACCAGATATCGGCATTCACTGGATTATGAGCCTGGGAATAAAGTTGGCAACCAATCAGTGTGATCCTGGTAAGAAGAAGATTTCTCTTCTGGTTGCTGCACCCACCTTGTAGTGGTCCAGGGCATCCAGGGCTAGCGAGTGCCCTTCCGGGGAGTACATGCACAGGGCAGCCAACAGTTCAAACACCTGCTTCTTCACCATGACATTGGAGGTGTCCAGGGCTGCAGAAAGAAACACATGGTCAGAAGACTAGCCATTGGGTGCCATGAAAGAAGACCCAGGCTCGTTGCATCTGCAACGTCTCCTCGAAAGGCCCTGGAGCTTCCACGCGTCGAGAGATTCTGTGACTTGAATACTTAGCAGGGTCATCCATTCTAAATCCTTCTGCATGGTCCACTAGGCCCCCCAAACACCCTCCTCCCTCCCCACACACACAAGGAATAGGAATGGGACCAGTTAGGCGAGGAGAACAAGCAAAACACACATCAACCCAGGAGAAGCCATGATGGCGCAGGCAGGCTGATGGCAGGGACACCCAATTCCAAGATGGTGGGGATCGCACATAGAGTGCTTGCCAATCACACATGCCCACTGTTAAAAGGGCCCAGGTGTCTCCGGTAAGGGCTCAGTTCCCTATAAAGCCAGGATATTAAAGGAGGCGGGGCAGACCAGGGCAAGGGTGTTTGGAGAGTAGTCGGCAGTGATGAGATGTCGGACGTTTCATTGAGACTGGATGCAGATGGAGAAGGACAATGTTAGGAGGAAAGAGGAAAGACAGGAGAGGACGGAATGGGAGGAAGGAGGCGAAAGGTGGTCCAGGAGGAGGTTTGGAAGAGTATTATTGAGAGAAAGGAGGAGGTCGTCTGAGGCACCGTGAGCCTGGAGATGGAGGAGGACCGAGAAGTCCAAGAGAAGAAAGGAGCACTGGCTGAGCCCATGGGTCCAATGGCTGACAGTGGGGCTGAAAGACCAGTGGTGCCAGAGCTTGTGAATGCCAGGGGGCAAGTGTTAGAAAACTAGAGAGCCATGTTGACCTTAACAGGGCCAAAAGCCTGAGCCACCTAGATAAAGAGAGGCTGAGTGAAGCTAACTGGGAGCCATAACTAGGATTGTGCTAAACCAGCCAAGGAAAGTTGCTGTGAGGAACCTGGGCAAAAAAGGCAGAGGAGGCTCTTAATCCAGGGAGAAGTAATGACCACAATCGCCATGCGTTGAGGTGCGTGACCAGAGTGAGTGACACATGAAAATGTACCCAGGGCAGACAGGGTAGAAATGATCTGCCATCTGCAGACCAGGCGACCAATGGGTAGGAGGGCCAACGTCCACTGGCATCATCCAAGGAAGTCTCCCCATCGTTCAGGACCCACATGAACCGTGTGCGACCCTATACATGCCTCCTGTGGTGCCTCGCCCTGTATCACAAGCTGTTGTATAGTAGGGGACTTGGATTGTAGGCCAGGGCCTTCCTTAGAAAAGTGCTTGAGCTTCTGCTCCACATGTTGCTTTTTCCCCTGACAATCTGCATTGTTTGAAGAGTTTTCTCCCTTCCGCTCTACTCTCTTGCCGATCTCAATACAAAACTTAGCAACTCACATTCTCATTAAATGTACCTTCCCAACTCCGCCCATCCCCATTCATGCAGGGTAGCTCCATGCAGTACACTACTTCCTCTGCCAGGCCTAGCAAATTCTAAAAAAATAAATCGCACTAGGCCTGCAGGAAAGTTCCTTAGCTTACATGCTTGACCTAAAGGAAATGCACTCGCCCCATGGTGACGGGTGGCAAAATATTGACCAGTGCTTTCTGTAAAATGGTGCATGCAACCATAAGCCCACTTCCTATATGGTGCAATGCTGCCACCCAAAGGCAAGCCATGCACAGTGAAACCTATTTGTCATTTACTGCAAACACACTTTGGCAAATAAAAGTTTTGAACATCCATACACTCGCCCGGAAGGTCGAGTACCATGCAAATGGTACCCGTCCTTCATAGAATCTGGCCAATGCAAGTGGGCTAGTAGATTGATTTTGTAAGCCCTGTCTACCAGTTCCTATTCTCCATTTATAAATGTGTCCCTGCCCACCTGGCTAATTCTCTACTTCACACCCTGCCCTGCCCAGTCTGTCAGTTCCACCTCCCCACTGTGCCGTTACTTTACCCTTGTTGATCTGTTCTCTTGACACAGTCTACACCAGGGAACCAAGAACACCACTTTGCTCTCAAGATTGAAAATGGACTCTCAAGAATCATCTCTTCTTACCTGCAAAGGAGCATGTGTGAGGCAAAGCGTTCTCATCCCATGCCCCTCCCCCAACCTTAGTCATCCCCTGTACAACGCTGTAAATAAGGTGCATCTGTCACCCACCTTGTTACCCAACCAGGTTCTTACTTGTACAATGCAGTAAATAAATGCTTGTAAGTCGATTTACAGCTGTACTTGTAGACCAGATGGCACCTTTGAGGCTCCAATATCTCTGCTCATCCAGAGGAAGGGATGCAGAATTGAGATTGCTCTGCCGCCTGTGTGTGCCCTGATGTACAGTGTTTCCTTAGGAAGCACTATCTGCAGCTCAAATACATATGAATACATACAGATATCCAATTAAAACATATGAACTAAAAACAAGGCAAGTGAGAGTTGTGGACACTGGTAGAGAAAATTCCTCAAAAATAGCATACAATTGCTGTTCTAAAGCTGGCAAACATTGACATAGTAAGGCCAGTCAAAATAGTAAAAAGGAATTCCTTACTGATTTTGTACATTGCGCTCTTGTTTTTTTTAAGGGAACGCTTGTGCACTCTCCCTCAGAGCAGAAGACGCCAACGGCGGGAATAGGCGAGGCTGATCCCGGTAATCCTGTCTTCCATATGTGTACCATTCTAGATTCTTTCCTTTTGCATCTCTCTCCCTTCTTCCTTCACACCATTCTCTATCTACCGGTACCTCTCCTCTTTTTCCACTCCTTTTCCGTCTCTTTCCACTACTCTCCTCTTATTTCTGTTCTCCAGTCCTGTGACCTACCAATATATACTCGCCTTTCTTTCACACTCTGCTTCCCTCCTCTCTCACTCTACAAGTATCTGTAATGCATGTGCGAAAATGAGCTAAACAACATGGCGTTAGTGGGAGGCCATTTTGTACATTAATTTCCAAAACTGCAATGGAAGTCTACATTTCTGTGGGCTCAGTCAGCAGCTATGGGTTCTGCCACGGTTGCGATGTGCATATTTGGAAGCAGATGAGCTCACTGTGGAGGATAGCTGGCATATTGTTCGATCAAGGACGCGCCAAGAAGGGAGTCAGAGTTGTGCAGGTGCAGTGATAAAAGGTGCTGAGAACAAACATGAGGGAGAGAAGCTGGGTTTTTCCACTTCGAACCAGATTTCTTTCCACTCTTTGCTCCCCATGCGTGCGGTTTGTCCTTTGGCCGGGGGCAGTTGGTAACCGTGAAGGGGCGGGGGATCTGTTCCCCATAAAGGGGAGAGGGATTCCTAATGAAAGATTCAGAGGAATGGAACCCTGGGTGATGAAGTCTCGCTGAGAGGGAGGACGCTCCGCTCCAGACCCCGTTAGTACGAGTGATCTCTCTGCCCACCTGCCTTGGGACTGGGTAGTGTAGTATTGGCTGAGATGACGTCTTCTTCTTCAACTGCACTAACAGTGATGTAACCTGTCTATTTTTCACTTATGCATGCGTTCATGCATAACCAAATCTATTCATTTTCAGAATTGTTTGTATGTCTATATTTTGTTTGAATAACGGCCTGTAAAGAGTCAACTATATTCTAACTATTGGTCTGAAGGTGCGAGTGTGTTATTGCCTCCCTGAGTCCAAGAATGTTTGGTATGCGTAGTTAGGTGGGTGGTTCTGAATCCCTTAACGTGACAGAAAAAGCAACACAGTATCTTCCCTTGTTCTTCTACCCTCCATCGTGCTCTCTTTAAATGCAGTTAACATTTGCTTTATGAGGCCCAATGAGTTCCCAGCAGGCCTGGAAGATGCATGGCACTCACTCCATTATCCTGACTCAGAGGCCCAAACTAGAAATCTTTCACACTTTCGTTGTGCTATAGCCACTGATCAGCACTCAGGGCCTACCACGTTTTTTAACCTCACCCCTCGCCCCAATACCTTTCTCTAACGCCCCCCCTGGAGGGCACCCCTCATAGTTTAAAGAACACAGATATAAATGATATGAATTTCTTGTTCTTGTCGGGTGAAAATGATCTATAAAATAATTCAATGCATCTTACCTTGGGAGAGTTTCCGAACATAGCCTTCGTTGGTCACGATGTATTGGATGCCCTTGCGCGAGTTCATCACAGCCCGTACACAGTTGATGCATGTGAGTTGGAGGAGAGCATCTGAAATCCTCGCCACTCCTCTCCCGGACAAGGTGTCCACCGCTTCCAAGAGCAAATCGAGGCCGCTCAGTTCCAAGAACTGCACCATCCATGGGTCGTCGGATCCTTCAAGTCGCTTCTTGAGGGCAGAGTAGTTGACGACGGAGGGGATTTGCAAGAGGCGGATGCAGAGCTCCGGGTCGGCGTTCTCAAGGTTGCCCTCGATCTGCTCGGGCTCCGGAGACGCGAGTTTCTCTTTCAAGGCCGCCCATTTGTTCTGGGCACCACCCTTCGTGAAAGCCATCTTTCAAAATGTTACCTGGAAAAGAAAAATTCAATATATAGATAAGCAAGCCAACAATATTAGATAAGGAATGCTAAGTTTTCTCTTCCCCTTTTAAATTAAAACAATTATTTCTGCATTGTTCATTAATATCATGGCTATTAATAACCTTCATGTCCACATAGATTGTGCATCTTATATTTTGTAACACATATTTAGAATGTTCTTTCTTTTTCTAATGATAACTGTAGAAATGCTGACTAGTTTCATGATTAAAACAGTTATCTATTTATTTATTTGATTTGTACAGACCGCACCGCGCAGGAGATACAAGTCAGGAGCGCGTTTAGGTGAACTAAGTTGGCTTCTGATTTCTGATTCTCAATGCAGTAAGCATCTTCCAGGGGAAATGTCTCAGGCAAATCTACTTTTAAGGGCCTATTCATGTCTTTAAGCTAGTATCCCAGGGGGTAGCGGAGGTGCGGGAGGGGGGCTATGGGTTGGCTTTGTCAGTGGGAAGAGTGTTTTTGACCACAAACCAGAATATTCTTGGGTTTTCGTTAATCTCCGATGGCTATAGGGAGGTTGTTCCAGAGTGCAATACCCCAGACCGATAGCAGCTTACTTCCAATCTCTAGTTTTCATTACTTGACAGGATTCTTTGTAGGTAGATTTTAGAACGTATATAATGAAGCTTGGAGGTAGTGTTCTGCACCTATGCTTTGAATTAGTAGAGAGTCAATCTTTAAAAATAGTTTCTTTTTAGGTTTTTTCCAAAATTATTCAAATTGTCATACATTTCAAGAAGTGTAAGCTTTCTCCTTTTGGAGGCACGTGCGATTGTTTCGCCCTTACCCAGGCTTTCTCAAGGTACATACAAGGCGGATTAATTTCCACTTTTATACGCTCAGTACGTTCTTGCACACTCGGATCACACATGCATATTGATCATACATAGTATTCAGTATTATTTCTTCTAATCCAGTACAATAGTTGTCCCTGTTGTCATATCACTTGTTCCCTCACAGCAACATGGTAGACATGACTTCATACATGGGTTGTTTACTTTTTTCCCCAATTTAATTTGACTGTGATTTTCAACAACAGCGCTAATTAGAGCCAGCAGCTTATACACATTACAGTAACCATTCAGACACCAAATTTTTCCTGGCTTTTCCGCCCTATAGTACTCCAAGAAGGGAAGCCGTTCCATGTCTACCTGTGCACGCGTTCCACGACAGCTGCCGTAAGGCTCTCCATTTCGTAGATTTCGTAGCATTTGTCGAACCATTCCGACTTTGTGGGGAGGGTGTCCCTTCTCCATTGCCTCGTTAAGCACACCCTTGCTGCTGACGCCACGTTCCGAGGCATATTTAGGAGGAGCGTGTAGTCCTCCTCCCCCTCCTCTACCCCAAACAACAGAGTTCTGGTAATACCATCTATTGCGCGCACCCAATAGCCTTGTGCCTTTGGGCAGACCCACCATTGACGCCAATAATCGTTTACTGCAGCACAGCCCCTCCAGCAGGTTGGGCTAACCCCTATGTACGTTCTGTATAGCCTCTGCTGTGTCAGGTGCCAGCGAAACAACAATCTGCTGTTTCGCATTTCACACTGCATCGCGATCGTGGAGGACCACACTGCCCAATAGAAGTGGCCCATGCTTCTGCCTTTTCCTGCAGCCCCAAATCCACTTCTCACTGCGCGTGAGTGCATGGCACGGGCAAGTGCTCCCTGTATAGTAGCGCTGCATACAACTAGGAGAAGAGCCTGCACGTGCCCGGTGTGTATCAAGAACCTGCTCGAGAGGTGCTAGTGGCCCCTGTAGTTTTTCCCTCCAGTGCGGGTCTGAAAGCATGCCTCGATGTTGCACTTACTGCAGTGCTGGGATTTCCCTCAAGTTTAGGGCTTGTTCCAATTCTCCCTTTGTTAGCATGTTTCCTTTGCACTACATTTCCCTGGCCCTGATCAGGCCGGCCTCATATAGTGCTTGGAAGTGGTTAGGGTCAGCTAAAACGTCCCTTATTGGTGGGACCCATATACAGCTAAGCGGGGAGGGCCATGATGGCACTCCTATCGTGTCCCCCCTCTTCCGCCACAAAGACCAAAACACAGCTAACTCAGGGTGCGTTTGGATTCTACGGGGATGTTTGTGTTGTGGAACCCACAGCCATTCCCTCATTGTTATCAGGGCAATGAGCCCGTTCTCCAACGCCACCCATTGTTTTTCACTATTTTCTCACACATGGTCTAGCACTATTAGTAGCTGGGTTGCTCTGTAGTATTGGTAAAGGTCGAGGTAACCTAGCCCGCCCTTGTCTTGCGGGAGAATGAGTGTTTTGTGTGCAATTCAAGGCCTCTGATCTGCCCACAGAAATGAGAGGAGTTCTTTCCGCATCTCTAAGTGAAAAGGTGCCCGGTATCTTGACCGGCCAAGATGGAAACAGAAACGCCAATGTCGGTAAGACATTCATCTTTACGGTCATGAACCTGGCCGGCCACGACAGGGCGAGCTTCGTCCATCTCTTTATAATTTGGACAAAGGTTGCCCAAAGTGGCGGGTCATTTGCTTTGTAGAGCTTTCCAAACTGTTTTGCGAGCGCCACCCCTAAGTATTTAATGCCCTCCTCTTGTATTTACATGCCCTGGTGTGCTATGATGAGTGAAGCTCTGGTTCTATAAATTGTTAACGCCATGGCTGTGGTTTTGTGCAAGTTGATGCAAAATCCTGAGTCTATGCCGTACTCTGCTATGGCTTCCAGAAGGGCTGGGCCGGAAGATTCTGGATGGGTGACGTAAGCCAAGATGTCATCCGCGAACAATGCAAACTTGTACTCCTTCCCATTTTCCACTAGCTGTTAAAATGGATTTCTAAACTCTGACCTGGTGGGCAGAGGTTTAGGGGGCCACCCTAGTTTAGTGGGACTGGGGAACCTTCTGGACAAACCAGACCAATCTACAGTAGGTTGACAGATGGCCAATACTAAGTCTTAGGGGGGTGAGAGTGATCGGAGGCTCACAATGAGCACACAGTAAAGCTTCCAATGAGTGCCAGAGGAGTGCAGCTGAAGGCTATCCTCCACTGGAAAAAGTTAGGTTAAGTAACCAAAGAAAAGCCAAAGCTTTGGGGGTGTCCATAAATGGAGGGAAAAATTGCACCTAAGGGAAATCTTTCCTAACACTAGCCCATGTATGTTGGCACTCTGGCGCATTGCTTGCGCTAATGATTCTACGACTAGCATATAAAGTAAGAGTGATAACGGGCATCCTTGCCGCGTCCCCTTCTTAATCGAAAGCTGTCTGAGGCTATCCCATTGGCTACCACTTGGGCCATCGTGTTTTTATACAGCGCCAGGGCCGCTGTTGACTATTGCTCCCCAGACTTAATTTGCTAAGGACTGCACCTAGAAATCACCACTCCAATCTGTCAAAAGCCTTTTTGGTGTCAATTGATATCTGAGTCGGGTGTATGTTGTCTGCATTCAGGCAAGCAATTGGGTCCAGGGTCTTGCAGATATTGTCCAAGCCCCGTCGCCTCATTACATACCCCACTTGGTGATTGTGGACCAACCTGAGAAGAATATTACTCAGCTGGGCTGCCCGGACACTCGCATATATTTTCGCATCAACGTTTATGAGCAATATTGGGCGGTATGAGCTGTAGTCCATCTTGTCCCTTCCCTATTTAGAC
This sequence comes from Ambystoma mexicanum, assembly GCF_040938575.1. NCBI lineage: Eukaryota > Metazoa > Chordata > Amphibia > Caudata > Ambystomatidae > Ambystoma > Ambystoma mexicanum. Next base: position 646,777,473 of record NC_090940.1, on the reverse strand, counting down.
AAAGCTATAATCCTGACCTCAGTGAATGATGGCGGTGCCTGGCCTGTCTGCATTATGTTATTAAAAAGCTTTGCGAGAAATGGGGCAAGAGTAAGCCCCTATGCCTTGAAGAAGACTCGGGTATAGCCATCCTGCCCTGGTGCTGAGCCCGCTTTGAGCTTTGAAATTGCTTTATGGACCTCACTGCCATCAACAGGGACATTAAGGGGTTCGCTCTGTTCTGTCGTGAGTGTCTTTGGCACATGTCCAGTGAGGTATTGCTCAATGCCGCCAGGTTCCTCAGGGCTCTGTTGTGTACAACGCTGCATAGAACTGGGCAAAGCACTCGCTTATTTCCAACGTGCTAATTAGGGATTCCCCTGATGTGCTCATTACTTTGTCCACCGCCCTGTCCGCCCTTCGTGCCCTCAGTCTGGATGCTAGCAGTGTGTGTGCCGTGTCCCCTTTCTCAAAGTACCATTGTTTCAGGTAGCAAAGCTGGGTCAGGGCTGTCCCTTTCCAAAATTCGTTCAACTCTGTTCGGAGTTCCTTAATCTCTACCACCTTGTTTGCATGTGGGTCTATCCTTTTGTGGAGGACTGTCTCCTTGGCCCTGATGTCTTTCTTCAGGGCTGCTTCCCTAAGTGTACAAGCTCTTTTTTTCCCTGCACCTTTTGCTATCAACACCCCTCGAATAGTCGCCTTTGCCGCCTCCCACACTATGCTGAGCGAAGTATCACCCGTGTCGCTGGTCTTAAAGTATTCCACACGTTCATTGTGAAGCTGTTCCCTAAAGAGGGGGTCTTTGTAAAGAGTGTCATTGCATACCCATCTGTGTCCCATCAGGGTGTTTGGCCCTAGTTCCAGCGGAAGTATAGTCATGTCGTGGTCTGACCACCAACAATGGTGATTTCTGAGTTTACTATTCTGTACTCTTGCGCTGCCTCTATCAGCATGTAGTCGATATGGGAGTAGGTTTGGTGGGGCGGTGAGTAGAAGGTATTGGCTTTTGTGGTAGGGTGTGTCATTCGCAATTTGTCTATCATTTATGCCTCTTGTGAAAGTTCTGGGAGGTTGCCTCTACTAGGGGTGTGTGGTGGTGACGCGCCACTTCTTTGTGAGCTCCAATCTAATGTGGGGTCAATTATCATGTCAAAGTCCCCCCCCCCCGAAGATTAGAACTCCTTCCCCCTTATTCCCCCCAAACCTCAATCACTGATTTGCAAAGGCAGATTGCTGCTGGTTGGGTGAATATGCAGAGCAGAGGGTCACTGCTGTTTGCCCAATGGCGCCCCCTCACCGCCAAATACCTTCCTTCCATACGCCTGTATCTGTTAGCCCTGTCAAGCCCAACGTGGCCCTGTATAGTATATCCACCCCAGTTTTCTTTGCAGTGCTTGAGGCCCAGGTGGCGCCTACAATTCCTCCCCTTGTCTGTATAAGTACACTTCCTGTATGAGCATGGTGTGTTTCCGCAGAGAGTTGAGCCCTTTCACATTCAGTGTCCAACACCTCACTGTGCCACTAACCAGCATCCCACTGTGTGCAGTGTTCCCATGCCACCTTTGGGTTTGGGGCTCGACTGCTTGATGTGCTATTGGGTTTTGACCCGTTTTGTGCAACCGGGTGTGTGGTGACCTTACACTTTTCTGCCATTGGTACTTCCGTACTCAGTAACATTCGAATGCTGCCCCCCAGACCCCCAGCAAACACCAAGGAAACACATTTCCCAAGTGATAGAGACGCCCTTTAAAAACTAGGGCCACTCTCAGGAGACCCCTTGTCTAGCTGTGCCTTCAAACTCTTCCACTAAACTACAACGTGTGTGGCAAGTTACTACCCCAACATAATTCAGTCCAGACATGCCTCCAAGCTTTGCTGGCCTCGTAGCCTTTGACTTGAGCCCCGTGTTTTGTTCATTCTGCTGTTAACCTTCCTTAACTGGTGGTTGCCCGTCCTCTGTAGTGTGATGCCACTTTACAGCCAACTAATTCTCACAGAGTATTAAACCTGTGATAATTCAGTGATCCTCCGGCTCGGCCACGCCTCGGTTGGGGCCCATGGCCTGCTTATTTTGGCTCCTGTGTGTTTCTAATCTTGCAGAGCGCCGATCACCTGTCTTCCGCTTTCACCCGTTGGAGGACGTTCGAAGCCGCATCTTCTATTGTCACCCTGTAGTCTTCCCCCTCGATTTTCGAAGTTGCGCGAGAATGGGAACCGCCACCGGTATCTGATGCCCTGATCTTACAACCATGTCGTCAACTGTTTGCAGTGCCGCCGTTTTAGGAGAGTTGCTGCAGACAGTTCTTGGAATATATGGATGCTCAACCCCTCAAAGTCAATCTTGTCCCATCCCCTTGCCTTTAGCACAATTTCCACCTTCTGCTTGTAGTGCTGGCATTTGGCTATGACCGACCATGGGTCATTTGGAGGACCTCCTCCTCTGTGTATCCTGTTGAATTCTTTTGCAAGTGTTGGCAGATCTTCAAAAAGAGAATTTATCAGAGCTCTGACCTGCTGTTATAGCGTTTGAAGTGTCTCCCTCGGCGCCTCCTTCAAGCCTGTGGCCCGTATGTTGGTGCACCCCTCTCTATTTTCGAGGTCATCCACCTTCGCTGCCAAGTCAGCTTCCCTTTGTTTGAGGTTGAGAAAGCAGCTTTCCACTTTTATTTCAGCTCCCGCTGTGGATTGCTGATTGTTTTCGAATGCCTCCAGTCTGTCTTCCATTTTGTCCATTCGTGTCTGGAGTACTGTTATGGTTGCTGAGATGCTGGTCTTCATCGACCTGATTTCTTCTAGCATGAGACAAAGTCTGTCTTCCATTTTTTCCATTTGTGTCTGGAGTACTGTTATGGTTGCTGGTCTTCATCGACCTGATTTCTTCTAGCATGAGACAAAGTCTGTCTTCCATTTTTTCCATTTGTGTCTGGAGTACTGTTATGGTTGCTGAGATGCTGGTCTTCATCGACCTGATTTCTTCTAGCATGAGACTCAGTCTGTCTTCCATTTTGTCCATTCGTGTCTGGAGTAGTGTTATGGTTGCTGAGATGCTGGTCTTCATCGACCTGATTTCTTCTAGCATGAGACTCAGTCTGTCTTCCATTTTGTCCATTTGTGTCTGGAGTACTGTTATGGTTGCTGAGATGCTGGTCTTCATCGACCTGATTTCTTCTAGCATGAGACTCAGTCTGTCTTCCATTTTGTCCATTCGTGTCTGGAGTAGTGTTATGGTTGCTGAGATGCTGGTCTTCATCGACCTGATTTCTTCTAGCATGAGACTCAGTCTGTCTTCCATTTTGTCCATTCGTATCTGGAGTAGTGTTATGGTTGCTGAGATGCTGGTCTTCATCGACCTGATTTCTTCTAGCATGAGACTCAGTCTGTCTTCCATTTTGTCCATTCGTGTCTGGAGTAGTGTTATGGTTGCTGAGATGCTGGTCTTCATCGACCTGATTTCTTCTAGCATGAGGCGGATTCCTGCTTTTTTGTCAAAGCCCCATGGTCTTCCCTGGGAATGTTTGACACACTTGGCAGAGGTTGACTCTCCATTGTGGGAACGTCCCAACGGTATGACTGCAGGGATGCTCTTCTGCTGGGGCCAGCGTGGCCGCTGCTGCGACAGGGCAAGCTGTGCGGTGGTGGGTTGCTGATTTGCTGTTTTACGGCTCCTTTGTGAGTACTCTCTCATGCAGTGGGCTACTCTACTTTCCAGCGTGTGGCATACGGTGAGCTATTTCTTCTAGGGCCGTACCTCCTGTGGTTCTGCCCGGTGGGGGCGGTGGGTAGCAAATGCCATGCGCATGGCCCTAACCCTCCATACCTTCAGCAGTCTCCAATGCTAAATGCCCTCTGGAGATGTCTCTGGCACCGTGGTACATCATCGCCCTTCCTAAAATATCCATGAGCTTTTATTTTGTTTTGTCTTGGGCAGGGGCGCCCTTTCTCCGGTTCACTGAGTCCACCCAATGAACGTGGTGCAAAAGGCCGTTGGCTGTCCGCCTCTCAGTATCTTGCTGCTCACTTGTGCTCCCTGCAGTATTGATTGTTATTGTAATTGGTTATTTATAACGTGCTTAATATCCAGAGGTTTCTAAGCGCTGACCTGGGGATCGAACCTGTGTTGCTCGGTGTCGTCTTGCTTCCAAGGCGAGCATGTTGCCCCTGAGCTATCCTCTCGAGACTGATGTGGCCCCTACTGTGTGGTTGTGGGGCTATGAAGGCTGTCTCTCCCCGGTCTCCTGATAGGGGGGCTGTGGAAGATGGCGGTGTTGGTCACTCTGCCTCCACTGCCTGCGCCTGCGTTGTTATGGCCTTGCCAATGTGGTTAGGTTTTGCTGGGGCTAGTTGGCTGCACGTTAGTATTTGCTTCTTAGGGCCAACTGTGGTACTTTATGTCACCATGTTAGTGCGCTTAGCCTTTGTTCTCGCCAGCGGCTCTGTACCCCTTCATTCTGCCTGGCACGATGTCGTTCCTTGCCCGCTACCTGTTAATGGCCCACAGCACTGAGCTCTCCTCGTGGTGTAAGGACCTTCATCCTGGGGGAGCACTCTATGGTGCTTCAGCAGGAGCAGCTTTCCTCCATCGGGCCGGGATGCTTCCCCTTCCGTGTGGGGCCTGCGCGGGTGCGCGCCTTCCTTCCTGTGCTTCACTTCGCTGGGCACTATCGCCCGCCTCCTGCCCGCTGCTATCGGTGGCCCTCCCCACTGCTTGCTTTCGCTTGTTACAGTGCCTATCAGCACGCCGCAATCAGGCCCCCACTAACGGCTTGATGCTTCGGGTGCGTGCACAGCTGGCTTTACTCACGGGGCCTCCGCGGGTCTCCACGCGTTTAGGAGCTACTGCGAGTCGGGCGTTCATTCTCCCGACCCTTGCCAGTACCTCAGCTCACATTTTCTCTACTTCAGGCCAAACCTGGTGGCATTTTGCGGGCAGTCTGGCGTCTTTGACGTCTGCCGTCCGCTATTCCGCCACGGCAGGCGAAGGAAGCGAATGGCAGCCATTTTGCCTGTCTCCGATTGTTTACTTTCTTAACAGAACTCTGCCATCCTGAAAGAACCAGACCCGTGAATGACAAGCAATAAGGGTAAACAACCTATCTAATAGAAAACGAACATGAAAGTGCACAATGGGTGCAAGAAAACTTTAAGAACATTTAAGACACTACAGCCTTAGCAGGAATGAAAGTAGAAATACCTATGACTTCATGAAAACAGACTGAATTGGAAACCACCAGGGACTTGCGTGACAAACAGATAAAGACAATTTATGACAAAGACTCAATATAAATGGGATACTGTGATTACAACTAGGATGCAAATCATGAATGAACCAAGAAACATAACTGACAAAGCCAGCAATCACTGTTAAAAAAGTAAGCCACCTATGTATGAAGTTATGTCTACAGCCCCTGCAGGCATACTTGTAGTCTGACGGTCCGGTGAGGGTGCCAGTACGCTGCTACCAGCACCCTTATTTACAGACCTACAGGCTTGTAATGAGGCCCATTGACTCCCAGTGGTCGGTCAAAGATACTGCACACACGCATAATAGGACCTCCTAATTCTTCCAAATTCCGACTCTGGTCCCTCCGAGGGCGTTCAACCAACAGTACGATGGGACCATAATTCTGGTGAAAGGCGCTACACAAATGACAACATGAATGAATGAATGCTGGCTACACCATGTTGCAAGGATGCATTGCGCATGCCTACAGCACCATTGGGCCACATCGGTTTATAGTTCCTGGAGCACATTAGACCGGTTTGGACGTTATATGGAGATATGTATCCTTGGCGTGTCACGGTCACACCTGTATCATTAATTGAAGGCAGCGTTTACACCCTTGGACCAGTAGATAACAGAAGGGGAACAGGAATTGGGTGTGTACCGGAGAACAAGTGGCTGCATACCAGATGTGTTTGCATAAGCACATGGCGTGCGATTATACTCGTCAATGCATTTGGCAGCACCCAGTAGTTCAGTCAATCCTGGATGGACTTTGGAGCCTGTTTTCCAGTACACATTGATTTCCCAGGTAAATAGGCACTGAGATTGCACCTCGCAACCAGGATCATCCTTGGTTTGGAGGGGCTGTAATTTCCTTTAGGTGGAAGGGCAAATATCTCAGCAAACTAACTTTATAAAATCGAAAATCACAAATGACATATCTTCTGCTGGTTGTAATTGTAATTGTTTATTTGTAAAGTGCTTATACACAAGTGAAGTGCTTCAAAGTGCTTTGCACGTTCAAATAAAGCAGAGATTAAATACAATGAAGTGGATCGAGTTCAATTATTGCTCGGCACCCCTCAGATTCAAGACACTGATTACAATTGATGAGATTTGCTTTTTATTTAAAAACCTTACCTACCAGGTTTTACACAGTGCTGTGCCGTCATTTGCCAAATGTTCATTAAATAACAAAATGAAAATTCGGAGGCTTTTGGGCAGTCTTCGAAGAAAAAATCCCAAACGAACCAATACAACAAAGTTGTATCCGAAATTGGCCGTCCAGTGAGTCGGCTTGCAGAGTCGCAGAGGGACAAAAGAGATGCCCGGGGACCAACGAAATAGGGGTCCTCAGGCGCATTTAGCAGGACCTAATTTTTCACAAGGAACTGTTTCAGTAGTTAGCATCTGGGGAAGCACTTTGGGAGGCATAGTGTAAGATGGTTTGCCCTTTAAAACACAACAGGACGTCCCATTGGTTAAACTTAGCAGCTACACTGTCATAAAGTAGCCAACAGTCGCCCCACTGGCTGTCCGAGTCCGACTTCAACCGCTGGTGCAAGGCCATGCTCTGGGCATTCACTGATGGCTGAACTGGCTTTGAGTGCTCCCTGTCCTCTGCCTCTGCCGCTGAGGCGTAGCCTGGATTGTCTAACAAGTGGGGCTTAAAGCTAACGTAGTTGGGCACACTGCAGCGACATTAACATCTGTAAATGCCCACACAGCGCAGCTGAGTGAGCATGTATAGATTTTGGGTGGGCATTGTCATCTTCTATCCACCAACTCGCCACCTCCGATGTTTATAAACCCCGCCCCCTCCGCACCACCTCTCTCTCCTCCTGCTATGCATGAAATAGAGCAAAAACAAAGAGGTGATGGCTGGAAGGTTTAGAATTAATCTTAACCACTGGCAATGCTCTGGGCAACCCTCCAGACCACCGTTCTTCGCCTGCCAAGCCATTACAGAAGGGTTGTGACCTAGCAGTTTGGGCTGGACTGCCCCTTTTGGGGTGGGGCCAAGCCTGATTTGCATATGGTCTTTCCCCTTCTGTAATGGCTTGGCAGGCGAAGAACGATGGTCTGGAGGGTTGCCCCGAGCAATGCCAGTGGTTAAGATTCAGTCTAAACCTTCCAGCCATCACCTCTTTGTTTATGCATGAAATAGAAACAGTCTTTTTTTTCCATGGTGGCCATCTTTGTTGGGGCTCCTTTTTAGGCTGTAAAGCTTCTTGCTCGGGTACCATTAGGGATAAACAATATCCGGGCAGGCCATACTGCTCATTAATGACCTGTTTATTGTCAAAGGCTATTTTTCCTATCATTGGATGTACTCTAGCTTAAACAAAGTGTAATAGTTGTGTAAAATAAAATCGATCCTTTGAATTTCAACTGCCAATTAATTCCACCTCCCATAACTTGTGGACAGGGGTGCGATAAAGGGGGCAAGGGGAAAGGTGAGACACCATTGTCATCTTCTTCTGATGACAATGGACCCCGGGAAATAACAATACATCTGCTAGCATGCAGTTTTTCAAGGGCAAGCACACTCTGGGGGGCTAAAGCCAATGATGGTTTAGGAAGTCACATGCAATATAAGAGAAAAGTTGATTCTGCTCCTTAAAGGGCAACGTCGCAACTAATGTGTGGAACAGTGATTTGCAACAAGTGTTTGTCATGGTGGGTTTCATATGTGTAAAATGTGGAGGGGGGGTGTTGGAGCACTCCTAGGTTTATGTACTAACGTTTTCAATCTAGATATTTGTTGTTATTTACCTTGTGTTTAAGGTTTGGGGGAGGAAAAGGGGACGTGGCACAAGCCCACTAACATATGCAAAGAAGAAAAGCGGATCCAAGATTGGAACCCTCCCATCCCGTGCACACTGTAGTTATCCCATCAATAGACGGTTATCAATGTTCTAGTAATTCGAAAACATGGTTTGTATTTCAGATTTCAACAGTTATCAGTGTCAATACAACACTGAGTATTTGTTTCATAAAAAATTTAATGTGAACAGAAAGTTATTATTCTTCTGTAATGCAGATTCAAAGTCCCAAACAAACAGCTTGTGTTAGCAATCACAACATTGCCTGTGTAAAGTTCGATTTAAACGGCTGACGCGTTTCGAGTTAAAGATCTCTTTTTCTTGAGCCTCAGTTGAACTGTAAGATGACAATATTGTCTGAAATACAAACCATGTTTTCGAATTCTTAGAACATTGATAACCGTCTGTTGATGGGATAACTATAGTGTGCAGGGGACGCGAGGGTCCAATCTTGGTTTCATGTGTTTACTCATGTCCCGCGGCCACGACAGCTAGTCAGCAGCTTTAAGTAGAGGAACGGTACCAGTACCTTCTCATTAGAGAACATTTCTTAATCTAGAAGAGGGCCTCTTGTTAGTGTTTGTTCTGCACATACTCAAAGTATTAATACTCTAAGTATTAATACTCGAGACAATCAGGACCCGTATGCCCAGAACACTGTAAGTCTAGTTGGTTGAGTTGGAAAGTCAGAAACAATAGGAGACAAATGAAAAACTATCATTGGAGAGAATTGCCATGCAGTGGGCTACGCCAAGCCACCCAGGGCGGCCACAAATGTCCTCGGCTTTCACCAGTTCTTTGAATGGCTCCCAGTAGATGTCTGGTGAAGGCTAGACTTGAGGTGAGACCAGCTTTGTGTCATTGTTGGAAACACAAGTGAACCGGCGGTCGTTTGCATCATCGGTGCCACAAACCTTAGTTGATCCATGACCGTGGAAGGGGTCAATAAGAACACGTGGCAACATGAAACCCATATGGTGGCTGGAACCCCCAGCTTTAGCCGCAAGTTAGACCCGGTTTAACTCAAATGCGGTGATGTTCCTCACCCTAGAGAGAGGAATTCCAACAGCCAGGAGACACGGAAGGAACCCTGCTGCGCCACTCTGCTCCGAATCCGCTCCTTGTGTTTTGACCTAAGCTCCAGCTCTACTGGTGGTAGGTCAAGAGAGCAGCATCTCCTCACTTCCTGACCAGGGTGAATGGCTGGTGGCATCCATAGATATATCTATATCTTCTCTCTCGCTCCCTCGTGCTCCGCTGTGCGAAGATCTTCAGGTGGGAGGGGGCCTCTTCTGCAGGATCCCGGACTCTTAATCAGTTAGAATCTGTTCAGCATTTGCTCTTCTCAGGATCCTACTTCTGTACACACACTGTTCAGCACCAACTTAGCGTAGGTCTTTCTCACAGAAACCAAGGGCTGCAAGCCAGGTCTTCTCCAGCCTCCGTCCGAATCTTCCGCTGGAGCTTGCAAGGTAATGGCTGGTAATTTGTGAATATGCGAAGCCCCCATTTTCATATGGTATGATGTGATATATGTTATTTAGAACGTGCTTAATACCCAGAGGTTTCTAAGCGCGGACCCGGGGATCGAACCCATGTTGCTCCGTGTCGTCTTGCTTCCAAGGTGAGCACGTTGCCCCTGATCTATCCTCCCGAGACATAGCTCCATGCACAGACAGCATCTCCGTTCTGTGTGGTCCCGCCTGCATGCCTTCGGAAACCCGCTTTCCCTAGAGAATGGCGCTACGGTTCTAGAAACAGCCGAAGTGAAGGACACAGAATGGTGGCTTAATCTGGACACTCTGAGCTGGGTGGGTTCTTTCATTCCCCAACTTCTAAGAGCTGGGCCAACAGATGCCAGTTCCAGGAGCTGGGGTGGCTGTGTCACTCTAGACTCTTGTATGAACCAGGGGGGGGTTTGAGTAGAAAAAGAGAGATGCTGTTCTCACATTTGAGGCAGAGGATGGTGACTCTTGAGATCCTTCAGGAGTTTCTTCCCGGACAAACGGTCTTGATCAAAACCGAGAAGGCTGCAACACCGGCCCAAATCATCCTATCAGGCGGGTTAAAGGTCAAATCAAAACTTTGCCAGCGACAGCAGGCCAGTACAGTGACTGGGCTGAGGGGTTTCTGCAGTCTTTATCAACATGGTCCACATTATGTATTTATTTATAGAGCGCTCAAGTCCGTAAGCGTCAAAGTGCTGCATAGATAACACATTACTAAGAAGAGTAAACCAAACAAGAGAGAAAAGAGCCAGTCATACAGGGGTCAGTCCTTAACAGAACATCACATCACAATTATGTAAAGTGTTCTTTAAAAAGGTGTTCTTTGAGGTATTTTTTTAAGGAGATAAAAATAGCCGAAGTGATCGCCCACCAGCACGACAACACACAGGGAAGGGGGACAGAGTTGAAGTTGACAAGCAGAGCATGGTCTTTCCCCCCTAGCCAGAATCTCTCCTTGCCGCCCTTTGGCTGCCTACAGGGAGATTTGCAGGAGGGTCTTTTTAGCCTTTCGGCTGCAGGTCAGAGCTGAGCAGCCTCCTCCTGGGGCTTAGTGCATGCACCCGACTCCTCTCCTCTTACAGGGCAAGTCAGTCTGGGGTGGGCAGTTTCATGGGGAAAGGCTCAGGGGGTTTCCATCTCAGGCCTCATTAGGGCAGTGACTAGGCCCTCACACATGCTTTTATCTTCCAACTTTGCCTGGATCATCATTTCCATTAAAGATTTGCCTGGTCGGCATTTCTTGCGGATTGTGTTGTTTTTCTTTAGCAAAGCTCGTGATCTTTTATTTATTTATTTATTTGCATTTGTACAGCGCACTTGCAGCCCGGGGGGCATCGAGGCGCTCTTACAAGAATTTGTAGAATGTTTTGATTCATATGTGAAAGGGCGACCAAAGGTCTCTTGGTCACAAATACAGACTGCATGAAATACAGATATGATCAGAGTTGCATATAGATAAGTTAATACAATGACGTCATTTTACAGGGTGATCATTGTCATTTTACTTTCAGACAAAAAGCTTGGTTTTGATAGCTTTGCAGAATGCTTGGTGGGACTCGAACATTCTTAGGTGAGTGGGCTTTTGGAAATCTACACATGTAATGACTAGGATGAGGATGATAACACCTGGACTAATGACGGATAATCTGATGTATTCCTACTCCTCTTGTCCTAGACAGTACTCACCCACCCTCCCTCTGGGCAACTGTGTTGGCTTTCACCGAGGGACGCTTCGAACATCTCAGGAGGAATTTTTGGGAAGGTTCTTTTATATGGGGGGGGACGATTAAAGAAGTGGAGCCTTTTAGGGCATGGGACAGGGATTTTTGCTCATAAGAACTGAGGTAGAGATAATATTTTGTAGTAATGAATGCGACGAGAAGTGGTAGGAGATAAAGTGGGCCCTGTTGTGTAATCCACACATCCTATTGGATGCCCTCTGCATACCATGGATCTTTACTCCATCTGGAACATTGCGTTCCTTTACTCCTTCATGGGGATTTTCGCCTCTTGGCATTTTTGCTGAGCTAGATGCATCGAGCCCTGCAACTCTTGCTCCTTGTGAGCTCTTCTAATCGCAGGTAGTTCCAGTACCCGGGCATGTAGCAATCAGTCCTGCCGGAAAGATACACCCTCCCTACTTCTGAGTTTGGTCGTAGGCATGATATGATATGATACGTTATTTATAACACCCTTAATACCCAGAGGTTTCTAACTGCGGACTGGGGGATCGAACCTGTGCTGCTCTGTCTCGTCTTGCTTCCAAGGCGAGCACTCTGCCGCTGAGCTATCCTCCCCTATTGAGTTGTGTCCACATTGGCTTTATTCAGTGTTGGCGTGTTTCACAGGATTCTACAAATGTCCACAATTATAACTATTTTGGGATTCTTGCCATCGTACGGTGCTTACTCCTTATAACGAACCTTACCTCACTACTACCACAACATGCCGGTACTCACAATACACTTACTCAGTGGTAACGCGATTGATCCACAGCTCTCTGGTGAGTGGTGTGAAGCCAAGGATCCCAAAAGACACACCAAGCTCTCTTTGGGTATCCATGGCACAGCGGCCAGGCTTCACCGAAGGGAGGGGAGAAGACTGCGCATAGGCACAGTTAGCTACGATAGGCATCAAAATGGAAGACGCACAAACATATACTGAACTATATATCCGTATTATAGGGCTACACATAAAATCGCACAAAGTTAAAGTAAATCATTTAGTTGGATACACTAGAGCAGTATATATAAAAATAATAATAGTCCTTCGTGCAGAACCATCTCACTCCTAAACTAAATGCCTGGCCTGTACCTGGGGATGAACTCAGGACATTATAATCTCAGAAGGATAGCTTAGAGGCAACGTGCTCGCCTTGGAAGCAAGACAACACAGAGCAACGCAAGTTCGATCCCCGGGCCCACGCTTCGAAACCTCTGGGTATTAAGAGCGTTATAAATAACCAATCAGATCATAATGCTGAGGGGGTTAAACAATTCATCAATGCCCAGTGAACCTCTACACATCCTAATCGAGTTAGGTTTATAATACAAGATATACATGGTTTCAATGTACTCATGGAAATAGCTAGAAACAAACACATAACCAAGGTTTCATACAGTAACCCAGAAAACTTAAGGGTAGGAGTGCAGTGCAGTGCAGTGCAGTGCAGTGCAGTGCTACTCTAATGTCCCTAATGCAGCACAGGTACGAGCTAAAATTCCAGTTTATTTGTAAAATTCCAAGGGGAGCACTGTGACAAATTCTCGGATGTTGTCCCTTCTCCCCTAGGGGGAGCCATTTCTCATGCGGCTAGGGAGGTGAGGCCGCTACTTGAAAGTCCCCCTGGAATGGTACTCAGCAGGAGGATCTCATCAGGAGGGATCCCCCCAATGAGACTAGGGACGACTATCCGAAGAGAACACGGCATTGGTATTCCTCCCTCACCCTACTCACTTCACGTTCCCTCTTACATGCCCCATACTCCTATGTATGCATTTAGGGTGGAAGAAAACATCTCCCTAGAAAGTACTGGGACAAGGAGGAATAAGAGCCCCCCAACTAGACTCTCTGTACCAACCACTGAGACGAAGGAGATCTCTATTGACTCTTTTGAAAAACACCAAAGTTATACTGTGACGAGGAGGAGGGGCTGCAGAGATATCAAGAGCTGCTATTTGAACTGTCTTGAGCGGTCTAGCATTTGTCAAACTCCCATTGGTTTTGAACCAAATAAAATGGAAGAAGGACTAACGATATTGACCCACGAAAGGTCCTACAACCCAAAAAGGAACGAGGCAGATCAGGACGCCGAAGCGGGAGTAGGCTGGTGCAGAGTGGGCCCCGTGTGGAGGGACTGCACACAGCACACCGAAGAAGGTGGTCCTGGTGCCCCTGAAGTCCAGGAATCATGGGAAGCAGGAGCCACACCAGCCGGAGAAAGGATTCCGCTGCTGGGCCGCCGCAGACAAAGGAGAGCCACAGCAAACCAGGGAGGCCCCACAAAAGATCACAGGCATCCAGGAGGACCTGGGACAACACGTAGACCTGAAGAGAGGAATGGCGAATGGCTGGCAAGGTGGGAAGGAGCCAAAAATATATTGTCTGAGTCCTTGAGATAAGAAAAAGAACATTTGCATATTGGAAAACTGGTGACTGGTGATAGACCTTGGCAGGAGAGTGAACTAAGGCTATCAAAAGAAAGCATAAAGCAAGAGGTGTGAATCTGGGACCTGCACCCATGAAGAGTCAAGCATCATCATCGATCTTCATAGTCACAGTGTCTGAAAAGATGGTGAACCAGGCGGACTGTGCCTGCGAGGAGAGCCAGGGGAAGCAACTATTCCACCCTAGTATTGTGAAGAAGGAAAGCCGGAAAAGGAGCAGTCATTCCTCCTCGCGCTGTGAAAGGCCAGGGGAAGGGAGACAATCCCTTCACTTCACAGAACTGTGCAAAGAAGCCTGTGAAAGGCCAGGGGAAGGGAGACAATCCCCTCATTTTGTGGAACTGTGGAAGTAAGCCGGGGAAGGCCAGGGGAAGGGAGACATGCCCCTACATCGTAAAATTGCCAGCCATATCGAACTGTACACGTCCAGAGGAAGGGAGTCCTTCTTCTGGACCAAGACGACAGTAAACCACTTCAGTTTGTTTTCAAGTGTAAGGGTTGGAAATAGGTTTACACAGGACGGCGGACTCTTTCCTTTAGACTGACATCTTGGCAGACTCCTTAGTATTTAGTTGAGGTGGGGAACCCCCTCTGAGAGGTAGGGAATGATAGCGGTTTTTCTTTACTTTCTTTAAAAAATCTAAGTCTTTGCCCAAAAGCAAGCCACCTCTGTGTCGGTCTCCTCCTTCTACGCCCTTACACCACCCAAAATGTCAACGTTCATGTGAGTACCTTTAGGAGTTGAAATGTTTGTGGAAGGTTTCCAATAGAAAGTATTAGGACAAATTCCGGAGACCTTCCACAACTACGGGTCAAAGCTAGGAAAGTAGCACAGGTACAGCTGAAGAAGCAACTAAGCCCAGGGAAGGGACAGCAGAGATGTTCTCCAGACTGAGCCAACCAGCCAAGGATGGATGCCGGTCAGGATCTGGAGAAATGGAAGTCTACTGGGATTTGCCTTCACCACCACGCTACTCCCAGAGTAGGGGAACCCGAAGACTATTCCGAGGAATATATCAATAGTCCAGAACTCAGGTAGAAGCACTTATGGTGCCAGTCACGGAGGATTCGGCTTGGAAACAGCGGAAGTACCAGGCTTCTTCCATAGGGCCAGGACAAGGATCCGTTACCCAGACACCTAAACCCCGGACCAGCGATGACGAAAAGAATAATAATCAGTGTCCCAGGAAGATCATCCACCGGGAAAAAGCAGCAGTAGCTGCAGCGACAAAGAAGGCACCAGAAAGAAACAGGAACCCAACCAACGGGTTCCGGGCAGCTTGAGGGGCAAGGCGGGGCAGCCTGCCAGCAAACAAGTTGTGCCATGATGGGGGCGATCTTGGAGCGACCAAGGACAGCCCAAGGCATAGCTTAAGACTAGTGGTGACCCGCCACTGTTCCAGGCCGCAGGGACTCGCTGCCCCGATGCACCTGTTCCAGGTGGGTTTGGCAGGGTCGGGTACAGCGATAACCCATAAGTGGTCCCCACATGGGACAGCCAGCAACCAGAAGAGTGTGCGGGGTCCAAGGAAAAACATGGGCAGGACCTCCAGAAGCCTTTGGACAATGGGGCAATCCTCCAGCAATTTAGTTATGAATCTACGGAACTATGCAATAAGCAGTCCGACTCCGGAATGTATTAAGCCAACCTTCCAATCACACACTAGGTACCGAACCAATGCTGCTCGGCACGGTCTTGCTTGCAGACTCCAGCCTCCAAGCACTGGACCGGTTTCCGAGCCCATGCTGCTCGGCATGGTCTTGCTTGCAGACCCCATGCCTCTAAGCACTGGATCGGTACCAAACCAATGCTGCTTGGCACGGTCTTGCTTGCAGACTCCAGCCTCTAAGCACTGGACCGGGTACCGAACCAATGCTGCTCGGCACGGTCTTGCTTGCAGACTCCAGCCTCTAAGCACTGGACCGGTTTCCGAGCCCATGCTGCTCGGCACAGTCTTGCTTGCACACCCCAGCCTCTAAGCACTGGATTGGGTACCAAACCTATGCTGCTCTGCACGGTCTTGCTTGCAGACTCCAGCCTCTAAGCACTGGACCGGGTACCGAACCAATGCTGCTCGGCACGGTCTTGCTTGCAGACTCCAGCATCCAAGCACTGGACCGGGTACCGAAACAATGCTGCTCGGCACGGTCTTGCTTGCAGACTCCAGCCTCCAAGCACTGGACCGGGTACCGAACCAATGCTGCTCGGCACGGTCTTGCTTGCAGACTGCAGCCTCCAAGCACTGGACCGAGTACCGAGCCCATGCTGCTCGGTACCAAGCCCATGCTGCTCGGCACAGTCTTGCTTGCAGACTCCAGCTTCTAAGCACTGGACTGGTTTCCAAGCCCATGCTGCTCGGCACAGTCTTGCTTGCAGACCCCAGCTTCTAAGCACTGGACCGGTTTCCGAGCCCATGCTGCTCGGCACGGTCTTGCTTGCAGACCCCAGCCTCTAAGCACTGGATCGGGTACCAAACCCATGCTGCTCGGCACGGTCTTGCTTGCAGACTCCAGCCTCTAAGCACTGGACCGGGTACCACGCCCATGCTGTTCCGCACGGTCTTGCTTGCAGACTCCAGCCTCTAAGAACTGGACCGGTTTCCAAGCCCATGCTGCTTGGCACGGTCTTGCTTCCAGACCCCAGCTTCTAAGCACTGGATCGGTTTCCGAGCCCATGCTGCTCGGCACGGTCTTGCTCGCAGACCCCATGCCTCTAAGCACTGGATCGGTACCAAACCAATGCTGCTCGGCACGGTCTTGCTTGCAGACTCCAGCCTCTAAGCAATGGACCGGGTACCAAACCAATGCTGCTCGGCACGGTCTTGCTTGCAGACTCCAGCCTCTAAGCACTGGACCGGTTTCCGAGCCCATGCTGCTGGGCACAGTCTTGCTTGCACACCCCAGCCTCTAAGCACTGGATCGGGTACCAAACCTATGCTGCTCCGCACGGTCTTGCTTGCAGACTCCAGCCTCTAAGCACTGGACCGGGTACCGAACCAATGCTGCTCGGCACGGTCTTGCTTGCAGACTCCAGCATCCAAGCACTGGACCGGGTACCGAAACAATGCTGCTCGGCACGGTCTTGCTTGCAGACTCCAGCCTCCAAGCACTGGACCGGGTACCGAAACAATGCTGCTCGGCACGGTCTTGCTTGCAGACTCCAGCCTCTAAGCAATGGACCGGGTACCAAACCAATGCTGCTCGGCACGGTCTTGCTTGCAGACTCCAGCCTCTAAGCACTGGACCGGTTTCCGAGCCCATGCTGCTGGGCACAGTCTTGCTTGCACACCCCAGCCTCTAAGCACTGGATCGGGTACCAAACCTATGCTGCTCCGCACGGTCTTGCTTGCAGACTCCAGCCTCTAAGCACTGGAGCGGGTACCGAACCAATGATGCTCGGCACGGTCTTGCTTGCAGACTCCAGCATCCAAGCACTGGACCGGGTACCGAAACAATGCTGCTCGGCACGGTCTTGCTTGCAGACTCCAGCCTCCAAGCACTGGACCGGGTACCGAAACAATGCTGCTCGGCACGGTCTTGCTGGCAGACTCCAGCCTCTAAGCACTGGACCGGTTTCCGAGCCCATGCTGCTGGGCACAGTCTTGCTTGCACACCCCAGCCTCTAAGCACTGGATCGGGTACCAAACCTATGCTGCTCCGCACGGTCTTGCTTGCAGACTCCAGCCTCTAAGCACTGGACCGGGTACCGAACCAATGCTGCTCGGCACGGTCTTGCTTGCAGACTCCAGCATCCAAGCACTGGACCGGGTACCGAAACAATGCTGCTCGGCACGGTCTTGCTGGCAGACTCCAGCCTCCAAGCACTGGACCGAGTACCGAGCCCATGCTGCTCGGTACCGAGCCCATGCTGCTCGGCACAGTCTTGCTTGCAGACTCCAGCCTCTAAGCACTGGACCGGTTTCCGATCCCAAGCTGCTCGGCACGGTCTTGCTTGCAGACCCCAGCCTCTAAGCAATGGAACGGGTACCGAACCCATGCTGCTCAGCATGGTCTTGTTTGGATACAATTGAAACATATTGAATTACCCAAAGTGGGAATTTTTGTCATGAATGCATTGAGGTTAACATGCCACTGTCTCTGAAGTATTACATGGCTTTGTAATACGATTTTTAAAGAAAACAAACACATAAACCAGCTATGCATACATGCCAACTTCACATAGACCCTATGATGCATGCCAACTTCACATAGATCAGCTATGCATACATGCCAAGTTCACATAGACCAGCTATGCACACATGCCAACTTCACATAGACCAGCTATGCATACATGCCAACTTCACATAGATCAGCTATGCACACATGCCAACTTCACATAGATCAGCTATGCACACATGCCAACTTCACATAGATCAGCTATGCATACATGCCAACTTCACATAGACCAGCTATGCACACATGCCAAGTTCACATAGACCAGCTATGCACACATGCCAACTTCACATAGACCAGCTATGCATACATGCCAAGTTCACATAGACTAGCTATGCACACATGCCAACTTCACATAGACCCTATGATGCATGCCAACTTCACATAGATCAGCTATGCATACATGCCAACTTCACATAGATCAGCTATGCATACATGCCAACTTCACATAGATCAGCTATGCACACATGCCAACTTCACATAGATCAGCTATGCATACATGCCAACTTCACATAGACCAGCTATGCACACATGCCAAGTTCACATAGACCAGCTATGCATACATGCCAAGTTCACATAGACTAGCTATGCACACATGCCAACTTCACATAGACCCTATGATGCATGCCAACTTCACATAGATCAGCTATGCACACATGCCAACTTCACATAGATCAGCTATGCATACATGCCAACTTCACATAGATCAGCTATGCACACATGCCAACTTCACATAGATCAGCTATGCATACATGCCAACTTCACATAGACCAGCTATGCACACATGCCAACTTGCTCCATTCTATTTGGTAGGGGCTTGCGCAGGCTTGGTTTAGTGTTTGCATTCCAGGACTTGCAATCCCGGATTTCTGTTTATAAACCTATGACTTCAAGTCCCAGAAATCAAACAAAAAATCAGGACTGGATAACACGTCCCACATGGAATGGAATCTTGGCTTTTATGAAATATGTAGTGGGATAGACACGTCAATGGGGAGTAAGACAAGAACGGGTAGGTCAGACCCAAAGCCACCATGTCTTGTGCAAAACATCCCGACAACCCCCACCTTTTTTTTTAAACAGTGGCACTTTGCATTCTGGGATATGTAGTTTTACTTTTTTTCCATTGTAAGAATGGCAGGCCTGAAAGGTTATTCTGGAAAAGTGATGTCACCTATAAAGCAAGAACTGGCTCGACACATATATGCCAACATTATCTCTTCCATTCGGGACCCACTAGTTCAGTCCTGGTTTTAATTTTGCAATCTGGGACATGTAGTCCTGGATTTTCGCCCATTATAAACCCAGCACTAAGGATGCAAAGTTAAAACCAGGACTGGCCTCATCTCTCCCGAAAGGAATGAGGCATATGAGTAACGATTGCATAGACGAGGACCGCCGAATACTACAAGAAGGGGGTGATCCACGTCGGGTTTTGGAGGCACAGAATATTTGAGATGAAGAAAAAAAAACGTAGATCCTCACGCGACACGCTGTACTCCACCAGGCAATTTAACATCTCAAGTTTTAAAGTACAAATGACTAGCGCACAGTGCATTATATCACCTCCCACCTCCCCCCCCAAAAAATAAATCCACAGTATCATGCTTTATTCCATATTCCTAATGGATGTAGCAGCGGGCATGTCCCAATCAGAAAACAAAGAACGCCCTCATGCGGCGGCCCGCCACACCCCCGTGCGTGGGAGAATAGCTCCCAGCCCCCAGGCCGCCGTCGGTGCCCAAAATAACACTTCACACCAGTGACCTTTACACAATACAACTCTCTCCCACCCAGCGGCGTGTCAGCCAACTGGCCCCATGTCACGTGGGTCCCCCTCGGCTACCCCTTGCTGCTTCAAATTCTGGGACCTTTAGTTTCACTTCCGCCCAGTACTGATCTGGGCCTACAAGTCCCAGCATGCAGAGGGCTGTCAGATGAAAAAACAACTCAGCACTCTCGGTTTCTTGGCAGGGGCCCTAGGTACATGTCCCCCCCCCCCCGTCCTCCCCTAGTAAACACAAACAGCAATAGATGCTAAATTGGACAGTTTTATGCAGTCCAGGATTTTTAGTCAACAACACCTGGCATCCTAGAAAGTCTTGCATTTTTTTTTGCATTCGAAGTATTGCCTACAACTCCCAGCATGCACAGGTCTGTTGCTATAAGCCAGGCATGTGAGAATAGTAAGCACCTCAGTGTAATGTGCTAGTCCCTACACCTGGCTGCCCAGCACACCTGTACCCCTCCTCATCACCTACCCAAGTGCCATGTGCAGGAACGTGTGCCGTCCCAAAAAACGTGACGCGGGTCCTCCACTAGGTCATTCAAAGTGTTCTGAAGTTTCCAGAAAGTCAGGGGTGCCCTCTTCGTGCAGCTCCTCGATGTCACAGCAGCACTGCCCCGGGTTTCACACCCCTGCCCCAGTGCCAGAGACATCAAGTTCTCCCAAATCAGGTGTGAGTTACTCGTGCGCACCTTAGCATTCTGGTTCTTGTAGTCCCGCATTTTGCACTGGTAACAGCGAGCTGCCAAGTTCCGCAATAGGAAAACACGCAATACTCAGACTTGACATGTGAGTACTCGATCTATGAAATAATACCCCTGTTTAACAGGGCTCCCGTGCTGCTACACGTGTGTCACGGACCCAGTGGACCACTCTTAACGTCAAATGGTGGGACTACAAGTTCCAGAATGCATGGTAAAAACCAGAATCGATAACCGCTCGAATAAAACGTGGTACCCCTAAAATCTCCTCTGTGTGAAATGCCGTTTTATGAGTAAAGTGGCGGCAGATGAACCCCTCGCCCCCCCCAGGTCGTGAGGCGCCTCCCGTCTCCTCCCACATCCGTCTTGTGTCCCCGACACTGGGGGTAAGGTCGAGGGGGGGGGGGGGTCGAAGAAGCGCCTTTCTGATTTATTTGGAAGCACTGCTGAGCTGTCGGCAAGGAGGGAGGGGAGCTTTGCTGTGTGTTCAGCTCCTGTATAAAGAGCGGGTGTTCTGTGCTTTCCCAGAAAACCCCACTGCGTGGGCACGTTTTCCAGAGAGCCCTGCGGTCATAGTGGCGCGCTGGTGTCTATATAAAAGAAGCATTGGCAATGCCAATAGTTTGGGCTTTTCTGTAGTCTTGGGAAAGGCACTTGCCCGTGCTATTAACGGGGGTATTAACTGATTATTAATGATAGTAGATGCCTAATACACAAGCCAAAGCTGTTGGCTTTGCCAATGCTTGTTTTTAACAGGAGTTCAGTGAAGGACACGCAGAGTGCTTACAAATGGAGTGGCTGAAGGCAGATCTGGTTGACATTTTTATTACACCAGTAGATTTAGAGCTCCAATTAAGTAATTAACTCATTAACTCTCAGAAGATTGCTTTGAAAAAACGCTGGCAGGCACTGAAAGAGCTCAGAGTTTGATGGCAAAGCTTGATAAAGCGAGTACAAATAGTTCCCGTGAGGAGGTGTTGTTGGAGGGAAGGACAGGAACTGGCTATAGTGAAAATTGTCTTTTGTTAGGTAACAATATTAATATTGAAGCATCACGTGATTGATTTCAGGGAATGCTAGAGCATTTAATTACCTTTTTTTGTTTGTTTGGGATATTAGGGGGACACTGTAGCACCAACTATAAGCCAAAACTGGTGCCTTAGAGTACAGATACGGCGAAATGGCATACGAGGGGGTGGGGGGTGGACTCAAAGCTTGTAGGTGTTGTTTGGTTATTTACCCATCAATTTGCCCACGCATTGAATGCAAGTGAACATGCTTGTCCCTATGGCTATACCCACTGAATTCTACCCGTTCCTGCCCAAAACACCTCCTCGTGGGAATACTTTCAGCTTGCTTTTAATCAAGCCTTACCATCAAACTTTGTCCTCCAAGTTTCCTGCCAGTGTTTTTTTTCAAAGCTGAGAGTGAATGGCTCTATTGGAGCTGTAAACGTGCTACGGGTGTCACGAAAATGTCTTTACCAGGTCTGCCTTCAGCCATTTGATTTAAACAAGCATTTGGCAAAGCCAACAGTTGTGGCTTGTGTTTAAGAATCCCGAAATTGCCAGCCACTGCTATTATATGCCAACACATGAATCCCATTTTGCAGCTGCCTCCATCGAGGGCCAGTTAATACCACTGTGCCAGTGCCTGGGCAAGGGCTTGGCTGGACTCTTCGGTGGCTGCAGCGGGCAAAGAGGCCCAGTGTGCAGAGGCCCACCGGGAAGTCTTCAGAGTTCCGTGTAGGCCAGTCCACCCCTGGCAGCGGGTAATCTCCCCAGTCTTTATTTCTTGTAAATAGCAGGTTTGCCTTTTCTTTTATAAGTGGGGTGGGGCTATGAGTGTCACATGGGGAGCGGTGGTGGCTTATTGGTTTATTTCCTGCCAAGTTGCAGCTCCCTGTGGGGGTGGCGGGGGGGTTCACTGGCCCGTGGGAGGGTGGGAAATGGCCCCACCATTAAGAGAAACAAATGCATTGTAGGACACACAGGAGCCGATGGAAGAGTCGGGAAGGTATGTGCGGCGATGAAGCGCATAGAAGCGGGTGGGAGGCACTATTGGTGGTAGCAGTGCTGGGCTTGAGTTGCCATTGGATTATGTTTATTTGTGAGCCACACACAGATGTATTATTGTGTCCAGAAACGTCAACACATAAATCCCTGTGAATCCAACATGGGGTGTCCTCTGGCAAAGCCACCCAAAGGCTGGCAACTGAAGAGCACTTTCAGATCATAGGCCAATGCACCAGAACGGCACCAGCATCGACTTAAATGCGCATTTAGAAAGCCACGATCACTCGCAGCGAGGACAGTTCAACGGGGCGATGGGGTCTCTTGAAATGAAAACATAAGAAACGAAACAAAGCCCTCGTGGAAATCCCTACAGAAGTGTCTAAAGATCTACACAAATTAGGATTCAATTTGCTCCTAGTATCAAAATCCACACAAAAGCAACTAGATCAAGAAACTCGGAGGAGGGCTTCCCTGACAAGGTCCTGCTACATCTCAAGAACGGAAGCTCTTTACAGCCAAAATCGATGGCAAGATTCCCTGAGGGGAAGAATCGCCTGGCATCAGTCGCCGAAAAATGGTCCAGAAGACTCCTGCAGGAGAAAAGAAGGTGGTAAATCTGACTCCTCATTACATTTCGAAATCTTTGCCCGGAGCACCCGTCAGCGAAATCATCAAAAAACTTTGCTGAGTTCAACAGACAGCTATTTCACCACAGACAAAAGGGAGGAGCATAATTAAAATCAAATGTCTCAGAAGAAGGCGAAAGTTTCAGAGGGACCATGGAGATGGCTGGCGGACAAGTTTGGATGAAGTCAAAAGAAATAGCAGCTAACACGTAGCCCCCTAGAGCTTCATACGTCAAGAGTAGAATTGGCCTCTAAATCGTCAAAAAAAGAGCTGGTAATGGCATCATGGAATACAAGAGGCTATAAGCATCTGACCCGCCCGAGTGATGTTAATCTGGGAATTTCGACATCCTGTGTCTACAGGAAACTTGGTTAACCGATATACCGACATTAGACGGATCCGAAATTGAACTCTCTCCTGCATGCAGGTCACTAATGGGTAGACCATCCTCGGGCCTTCTAACTGCCATTCGTATAGGATCAGGGTTGATACCAAAATCACCGAAGCCTATGGCATGCTTGCCACGCTTGTGTCTTGGCAGCGCCATGATCCAGTACAGGATTCTTGGATCACCTCAGACCTCGCGATAATAAATCTTTATTGAAATCCAGAGAGAACATCATCAAAAGAATTTTGTCACTCTGTGGCCGAAGCCATTGATACTATCAACGTAGACCTCGATACTGATACCATCTTAATCTGTGGAGATTTAAACGCAAAGTGCAAAACAGAAATAACACCTGAAAGGGCACTGTCGACCTGCCCTTTGGCTGACAAAGAGGGGTGGCGTGGTCAAAGCTTATGAAATCACGCAACTTTTTCAATGCAGCAACGCTACAAGACTCCGAACCCCAGATCCCAACGTGGGAAAGAGATGACTCTTTTGCCACCCTTGATTACATCTTCATAACTGAAGGTCTGATCCCTTTGATCTCGTCCTTCAAGGTCCTGAAAACACTAGAAAGTGATCAAAACTTCCTCCAACTATCCTGGTGTGCACAGTGTAACGCTCACCTGATTCCCGTAGAGGCGCCGGTCTTGACTGGGCGTATACCGTATCTTCAAAGGTGATGTGTAACACACGGCTGGCTCTTTGGGCTGGACCTCTGTGCACTGTATGTCTGCCTTGAAGGGTAAGATGTCTGCAGATAGAAAATATGGGATTAATGAACTGGGTTATTGAATGTCTCTCTCTTCTTCCCTTTCTCTTCTCCTGTAGAACCCCAAAGGTTAACGCTCTCACCTTAGGTAAGTGAACGCCGTGCTCTCCATCTGCCTCGGGGCAGGGTGCTGTAACCAGTTTCTTCACTGGATAAGGGGAGCAGGCCTCTTGACTTCAGAGGACTGCTGTCCGTCGTTTACTGCACGAACGGTAAGTTTCGAGTAATTCTAATGTCTTTAAAAGTATTTAGTAATGATGTCTCTTGTTTTGCAGGGTTCCGGCGATGGTGGATGACGGGCTGAAGTGAGTTGAAGATGGAGCCCGTGTGATGAATAGAAGCGCCTGGAAGCACGTAAGTAAGCGCTTGTTGCCTGCTTCACGATGCGCTCTAACTGTCTTTTTATTTTGCAGGTACAAGTTCGGAGCGGCTGCAGGGTGCCGGAATACCCACTGGGTTAGATGTGGAAAGGAGTAATGGCACGTGAGTATTAAAGTTCCCCAATGTCTTTAAACATACCTTGTTTTGTCTTTCAGATGCGGGATGCAGCGCCGAAGGCCTCTGGAGCGTGCGAAGAGTTGGTAAGCTTTTGTCTTTCAGATCAGATGCCGGAATGCAGTGCGAAGACCTCCGGAGCGCACGAAGAGTAGGTAAGCCTTTGTCTTTCAGATGCCGGAATGCAGCGCGAGGCGTTGGTGACAGCCGATGGACCAGGTATGTGAAGCGCTGTCACTGAAGACCGTAATGCTAACCTGTTCTTTCTTGTCTTTATAGGTGTGGCTGAAGACTGGATTCAGGATGGTAAGCCTTTTTCCTTAGGCCCAGGATCAGATGCAGAAGACACGATGAGCGTTCTGCTGCAGAGGATGCAGAATAACGCAAAGCAAGATTCATCCATCGGGTGTGGTTTAAATAGCCTCCTGTAGTGCTTAGGTGTCTCCTTCCATAGCCACGCCTAGGTAAGAAAAGAGTTCCTGCTTTCCAGAAGAGTTCCAGTGTTCTGAACCTAGGGAGTGGCTCCTGCCCCACCCAACAGGAAAAGTAGTTCCAAACAGAAGAGGATCAGAGGCTCAACTGGCAGGCAAGTAAGCAGCATGGTCTGCTGCAGGTAAGTCCACCCAAGCATTATGAGCCCGGCGCTTCCAGCGCTGGGACTGGGCATATTTATGAGCCTGGTGCCACTGGCGCCAGGACTGGGTCCAAAAGGTCCCAATTGGGACTGGTTGGCACTCGGAACCTGGGTTATGGATCTGCTTCCAAGGGAGTTGGGAAAACCCTGACCTTTTGGAAGCAGAGATCATGACAGTACCCCCCCTCAAGGCCCCTCCCAAACCGGGCTTTTCCGGGGGTTTTGGCTTGTCAGGAAATGTTTGGTGAAATCTTTTGATTAGGCGAGGAGCGTGGACATATTCAGCAGGTTCCCAGGATCTCTCTTGGGGTCCGTAGCCTTTCCAGTCAATTAGGTAAAATAGTTTAGATTTGGAGATCTTGGAGTCCAGAATGCTTTTGACTTCAAACTCGAGTTCTCCATCAACTAGGATGGGTTTTGGAGATTTAGTTAGTCGGGTTTGAGGTTGCACGGGTTTTAATAGAGAGACGTGGAAGACCGGATGTATCTTCATGTGCGGGGGCAAGTCCAACTTGACCGCTACTGGGTTTACTATGGTAGTGATGGAATAGGGACCAAGGTATCTTGGATTGAATGTGCGTGGCCCTTTTAGAGGTAGATATTTGGTGGATAACCAGACTTGATCCCCTACTTGATATTGAGGGGCTTCCTTCCGATGTTGATCTGCTCCTTTCTTGTATTGTTCTTTAGCCCTTTGAAGGTGAGAAACAGCTTCCTTAAAGGCTTGGGTGATTGTAGAATGCAGGTAGTCTACTGCTGGTGTTTCAAGATCTTGGAGGGGATCCAACTCTGAGGTTCGAGGGTGACTGCCGTATAAAAGAAAAAACGGGGTTTTCCCAGTTCCCGAATGGACAGAGTTATTGTAGGCATATTCGGCTATCCAAAGGATGTCTTTCCAAGTTTTTTCAGTTTGTTGCAGCATGCAGCGTAAATACTGTTCCAGAGTTTGATTGGTCCTCTCGGTTTGTCCGTCGGTCTGAGGGTGGTGACTGGTCGATAGTCTCACATCAATTTGAGCCGACCGACAGCAACTTCGCCAAAAATGAGAAATAAATTGACTACCTCGATCCGAAATTAGAACCGAAGGAAAACCGTGCAGTCGGACGATGTTTTCGAGAAATTCTCGGGCCAGAGTTGCTGCTGTTGGCAAGCCTTTGAGCGGAATGAAATGCGCCATCTTGGAGAATAAGTCCACGATTACCAGAATCGTATTGTATCCGGAGCATGGAGGTAGATCGGTGATGAAGTCCATAGAAAGCGTATGCCAAGGGCGAGGTGGGATGTCAATAGGGCGTAAGAGGCCTGCTGGTCTTTCCTTTTGACTCTTGTTTTGGGCGCATACTCCACAGGACATTATAAAGTCTCTGATATCTTTTTTCCAAGACGGCCACCAGAAGTAGCGCTTGATCTTTTCTGAGGTCTTGGCCATACCGGGATGTCCTTCCATTAAAGAATCGTGATAACAAGAGATTACTTTTTTCTGTAAATCTGTGCTGGGCAGGTATAATCGTTCTTGGAAATACAATAAGTTGTCCTTTACTGCAAAGTCCTTTCCCTGCAGATGCCAATTCTGTATGTCTGCTGGAGTTACAAGTTGCCTGGCTTCATCCTTAACTTCCTCTATGGATTGTGTGGCGATTACACCCAGAATTCTTTGTTCGGGAATGATTGGTACAGGTTTAGGGTTGATCAAGTGTTCTTCCACTCCCATCCGAGAAAGGGCATCAGCTTTACCGTTTTTTGTGCCAGGTCGATAGGTAATTATGAAGTCAAACTCGGCAAAGAATAATGCCCAACGGAGTTGTCTAGAGGATTGGGCTTTTGCGGTTTTCAAATATTGCAGGTTTCGGTGATCCGTAATCACAGTAACGGTGTGTCGGGCCCCCAGCAGATAATGCCGCCAAGCCTTAAAGGCAGACTTGATAGCCAGAAGTTCCTTGTCAGTAATCGTGTAATTGATTTCAGGAGGCGAGAATTTGCGGGACCAAAATGCCATGGGATGTAACTGATTGGTTACCGGGTCCTTTTGTGATAGAACTGCCCCCATGGCAAGGCTTGAAGCATCAGTTTCCACGATGTAGGGGAGTTCGGGGCGAGGGTGTTTTAAGATTGGTGCAGAGATAAATTTAGTCTTCAAATCCTGGAAAGCTTGTTCCGCCTCGGTAGACCATTCAAAACGTTTGTTTTTCTTTAACAAGGCAGTGATGGGCTGGACTATTCGAGAAAATTCGGGGATAAACCTGCGGTAAAAGTTAGCGAAGCCTAACATGCTTTGCACACCTTTTACGGAGGATGGTGATGGCCATTTGAGAACTGCATCGACCTTCTTTGAATCCATACGCACTCCGCTAGGTGATAATATGAATCCCAAGAATTCAACTTCAGTCACGTTGAAAACACATTTTTCCAACTTAGCGAAAAGTTTGTGTTGACGCAATCTTTCGAGGACCATTTTCACATGTTTCCGATGTTCAGATTCCGATGAAGAATAAACGAGGATGTCGTCAATGTAAACAACAACACACACGTCTATGAGCTCTGTGAGGACATCGTTCATAAAATATTGAAAGGCGGCCGGGGCATTGCAAAGTCCGAAGGGCATGACCTGATATTCAAATAGCCCATATTTGGTGCGGAAGGCCGTCTTCCATTCATCGCCCTCTTTTACTCGTACCAAGTGGTAGGCTCCTCTAAGATCCAGCTTTGTGTATATGCATGCTTTTCTGACCTGGTCCAGGAGTTCAGAGATCAAAGGTAACGGATATCTATTCTTGACGGTGATCTGGTTCAGGGAGCGATAATCTATACAAGTTCTAAGGTCTCCTTCCTTTTTTGGAACGAAGAACAAAGCTGAAGAAGCAGGGGACTTGGAAGGACGAATAAACCCATTTGCCAGGTATTGATCCAGGTATTGTCGAAGGTGATGGTTCTCAGGCTCGGTGAGGGCATAAATTCTACTACAAGGAGGAGTAGATCCAGGTATCAGGTCTATCTGGCAGTCATAAGACCTATGAGGAGGTAGAGAGTTAGCCTGATCCTTCCGGAAAACATCTTGGTATTCTAGGTATTCGGGAGGTAACTGGGGAGTTTCTGAAGAAATTGCTGCCAGTGCAACACCAGGTGGAGGGTGACAAGTAGAGACACATTCTGGAAACTGGACCGTTCTTGCTCGCCAATCGATCAGAGGATTGTGTTTCTCTAACCAAGGTATTCCTAGAATAATCTGAAACTGAGGAGCCTTGATCACATCGAACACGATCTTCTCATGGTGTCCATCTTGACTTACTAGCGTCACTTCTTGAGTGGTATGCGTTACTGGTCCGGAGGCTATCTCCGTTCCATCCACCGTAGTAATGACGTCCTTTACAGCCTTGGGACAAAGAGTTAGATTCATCCTCAAAACCATTTCATGATCCACATAATTGCCGATGGCACCGCTGTCGACGTAAGCTTCAATTGCATGTAATCGATCCGGATTATCAGGGCTAATGAGGACCATAGGTATCACGAAATGCGAGGTCACGGAACTGGTTTTCACGCTCGGCAAGAGGACCTCTATTCTTGTCGGGCGAGGTCGTTTCCCTGCTCAGAGTTTGTAACTTTGGTAACTGCAGCTCCTACTGCCTTCTTGGCAGGTTTCACCGGACAGTCTCGAAGAAAGTGCCCTGAGTTTCCGCAATAGAGGCATAATTGCAACTGTTTTCTCCTTTCCCGCTCCTTTTGTGTTAGAGGACCTTTCAGGCCCCCTATTTGCATGGGTTCCCCAGAGTCTACTCCTTTGGAAGGAGTTGGCGGTTTGGAAAATACTCGAGCATCAAACTTGGAACGATCGGCCTTCCTGTTCTGCAGTCTGTGATCTATTTGAACGACTAAGTCTATATAGTCCGAACAATCTTGTGGGGGATTCACTACTTGGGCTAACACATCTTTGAGCTCTCCACGTAGACCTCTATAAAACAGCGTAATCCTTTTATCCTCAGGCCATTGAGTTTCCACTATCAGTCTGTTGAAAGACGCAATATAAGCCAAAAGGTCTTGATTACCTTGTCGCAACGAAAGAAGCTCATTGTCCAAGGCCTGCCCCTGTGAATGTCTTGCGAACAGTTTTTCCATACTGAGCTGAAAACTTTGAAAATCATGGAGGACCGGATCATCCTGATTTACTAGAGGGATCGACCAGTCTGCCGCATTGCCACTAAGGTACGAAAGCACGAAAGCTACTTTAGCTTGATCAGTTGGAAAGGCTGCTGGCCGGCATAAGAAATGCAACCGGCACTGATTGATAAATACTGCAAACCTCTTTGGGTCACCAGAAAATCGTTCGGGCGGAGCCAGAGGTACATTCCCAGGTAGGTTGATCTGCACTGGATTCATAGAGGATGTAGAAGGAAGATTTCCCCCAGATGCGGGTAACGGGGTCTGTCCGGCTTGAGACTGTAGCAATTGTCTAGCGAGATCGGTTCGCTCCTTGGAAATAATCAGTTCCCTTCTTAGAGCGTTCGTTTCCTGACGGGCTGCATGCACTTCTGCCCTTAGTTCCCCAAGTAACTGGGCTAGCTGGTCGGTATCCGAGGTTTCCATAGCGCCTGGACGGGAGTTTTGCGGTAGGCTTTGCGTTCTGTAACGCTCATCTGATTCCCGTAGAGGCGCCGGTCTTGACTGGGCGTATACCGTATCTTCAAAGGTGATGTGTAACACACGGCTGGCTCTTTGGGCTGGACCTCTGTGCACTGTATGTCTGCCTCGAAGGGTAAGATGTCTGCAGATAGAAAATATGGGATTAATGAACTGGGTTATTGAATGTCTCTCTCTTCTTCCCTTTCTCTTCTCCTGTAGAACCCCAAAGGTTAACGCTCTCACCTTAGGTAAGTGAACGCCGTGCTCTCCATCTGCCTCGGGGCAGGGTGCTGTAACCAGTTTCTTCACTGGATAAGGGGAGCAGGCCTCTTGACTTCAGAGGACTGCTGTCCGTCGTTTACTGCACGAACGGTAAGTTTCGAGTAATTCTAATGTCTTTAAAAGTCTTTAGTAATGATGTCTCTTGTTTTGCAGGGTTCCGGCGATGGCGGATGACGGGCTGAAGTGAGTTGAAGATGGAGCCCGTGTGATGAATAGAAGCGCCTGGAAGCACGTAAGTAAGCGCTTGTTGCCTGCTTCATGATGCGCTCTAACTGTCTTTTTATTTTGCAGGTAAAAGTTCGGAGCGGCTGCAGGGTGCCGGAATACCCACTGGGTTAGATGTGGAAAGGAGTAATGGCACGTGAGTATTAAAGTTCCCCAATGTCTTTAAACGCACCTTGTTTTGTCTTTCAGATGCGGGATGCAGCGCCAAAGGCCTCTGGAGCGTGCGAAGAGTTGGTAAGCTTTTGTCTTTCAGATCAGATGCCGGAATGTAGTGCGAAGACCTCCGGAGCGCACGAAGAGTAGGTAAGCCTTTGTCTTTCAGATGCCGGAATGCAGCGCGAGGCGTTGGTGACAGCCGATGGACCAGGTAAGTGAAGCGCTGTCACTGAAGACCGTAATGCTAACCTGTTCTTTCTTGTCTTTATAGGTGTGGCTGAAGACTGGATTCAGGATGGTAAGCCTTTTTCCTTAGGCCCAGGATCAGATGCAGAAGACACGATGAGCGTTCTGCTGCAGAGGATGCAGAATAACGCAAAGCAAGATTCATCCATCGGGTGTGGTTTAAATAGCCTCCTGTAGTGCTTAGGTGTCTCTTTCCATAGCCACGCCTAGGTAAGAAAAGAGTTCCTGCTTTCCAGAAGAGTTCCAGTGTTCTGAACCTAGGGAGTGGCTCCTGCCCCACCCAACAGGAAAAGTAGTTCCAAACAGAAGAGGATCAGAGGCTCAACTGGCAGGCAAGTAAGCAGCATGGTCTGCTGCAGGTAAGTCCACCCAAGCATTATGAGCCCGGCGCTTCCAGCGCTGGGACTGGGCATATTTATGAGCCTGGTGCCACTGGCGCCAGGACTGGGTCCAAAAGGTCCCAATTGGGACTGGTTGGCACTCGGAACCTGGGTTATGGATCTGCTTCCAAGGGAGTTGGGAAAACCCTGACCTTTTGGAAGCAGAGATCATGACACACAGTTTCCGGAAAGGCTTTTATATGCAGCAACACTGGTGACAAACAAGCAACAAACTCGACTTCGCCTCACTGCAGAAAACATTAAATCTATAAAGGACAGGCTAAGCATAGATCCTGATTTCAGAACATCTATTGCAGTTGTCAAAAGACCAGACTATATTCCCCTACTGTTACCACATAGGGTGTGCTTTTCAGGATCAACGGGTAAACAACTTCCACACAACCATACTTACGATCGGATGGTGGTAATCAAGAGACGTCATTTTTGCAATCAGGCATCAAACAGCTGAGGCATGGTCCGCATACCGAAAGGAAGCAATCCACTACAAATCTTGCATTAAACATCATGCGGCGTGTCTTTATCAAAACAATGCCGAATCCATGCAGAAGTCCCTGGTCTCAAAAAATAAAAGAGACTTTTGGAACTTATTAAAATCGACCAATGGGCAAAGAGCTCCCCCCATCTCAAATGCGGTCTCGGAACAAAACTGGGTGTCGTACTTCAGCGCCCTTTTTCAGCCGTCCGCAACATCAGTAGACAGGAAAATTCAGCCGCTCAGTGAATACTGGATTCCTCTGACAGATGTGGAGGATATCTTAAGAACAATAGCAAAACTGAAATCCTCACGAGTGCCAGGCACTGATGGACTGACCAACATAGACATCAAAAAACATCCGTAAGAATGGGCTGCAGTGATAAGAGAAATCTTTAACCACTGCCACAAGGCAAAACAGATCCCTGCATCTTGGACAGAAGCAGTATTGGTTCCAATTTTTATGAAAGGGTCCAGAGAAAGCCTGTCCAACTACAGACCAATTGCCTTGTTGGACATCCTGGGAAAAATATTTGAGACCTTGCTCCTCTCGCATTTCCAAGAGTGGGCAAAAGGTTCGCCGGCTACAGCCATCTTCCAGACTGGTTTGCAAAAGGGTACAGGGACGGCGATCAACATCCTAATCCTTAATATCATAAAAGCAAGGGTGACATCAGGTGCCCCGAAAGTCCATTTGGCTTTGGTCGACCTCTCGAAGGCCTTTGACATGGTGGATCGCGAGAAACTTCGGGCAAAATTAAGAACCTGGAAATGCCGGACTGCAATATTGGATCCTATGATGGTCTTACACACTAAAACTACGATGCGCGTCCGTCTGAGTCAGCAAGGCCACCTGTCAAACATAATCCATACAGAACGTGGGGTCAAGCAAGGTTGCCCCCTGGCCCCGGCACTATTTATTGCTTTCATCGGTGACTACCAGGATACTGAAAAAAAAATGTGTTCATTCCAGCCAAGTGTCGGTCTGTCGAAGGTGTCTAGATTATGGTATGCGGATGATCTGATCCTGATGGATCAGACCAAAGTAGGTTTGCAATGTCAACTAGCAAATCTCTCTGCTTAGATGAAAAATAACAACTTGGAAATGAACACGCAGAAAACTAAAATCCTTCTCTTCACAAAATCGACAGTCGAGCGCAAAATCTCGCCAACTTGGTTCCTGGAGAATACCAAACTGGAAGTGGTGGAAGAATATACATATCTTGGGGTGTGGATTGATAATTCCCTGAAAGAAAACGCCACCACGAAGGCCCTGTGGGATAAAACAAGAAATCTGACAGCGCAATTAAAAGCTGTGGATAAAAAATGTGGAAAGTTTTCACGGACGCCAGCGCTTCAATTCTACAAGTCCAAAATAGTCCCAGCTCTGGTATATGGAATGAGTGCGAATCTCACCCTGAGATCTGTGGCTAAAGCTGGAAGGCTTTGTGTGGAAGGCGGTGCGGGGTCTGCCGAAGTCAGCACCTATGGCGGCGATTCGACGGGACCTAGGTCTTATGTCTCTTGCATCAACAGTCGAGCAAGGTGTGCTGCAACTCTTCAGAAAAATTCTTCTGCCGGACTCCCTCCCTATCTTCCAGGCTGTAGCAGAAGAAATTCAAAGAGGAAGTGTAAACCTCTGAATGACTGGGTAAAGAAATTAAAAAAACAAACTGGGAGAGATAGCCTGCACGGAAGAACTCCTAATCTTAAACCCAGGCAGAGTGAAGAAAAAAATAGAGCAAGATTGGATTTTGTCTAATGAAAAAATCCTGTTATACAAACTTCTCATAGATCTCCCGCCGGGACACAATAAACTAAAAACACCATTTAGATATTGTGAAAAATTCCCTCAGAAAGAATTGAGAAGAACATTCATGAGAGCTTGGTTAAATACCTTACATACAAGAGAAATCTTGGCTCTCAGATCACAATCTACCATAGCTTCATGTCGGCTATGTGAAAACCCGGATCAGCTTGAAACTGTGAGACACGTCCTGACGTCCTGTCCTGAAATGTCTAAAGAAAGAGAGGCGTACTTGGCACCGCTATTATCTCACCCATCAGCATTAAGTGAAGAAACGGGTTGGTGTCGGCTAATTGCTGGTGACTCAGCCAGATGGTCGAGGGCTGCAGCTAAACCTTTGGATACTGCATTGAAACGAGCCAAACCAGTCAACCTCTAACGTCTAATGTCTATCCTCGAACGTTTACCGTAAAACGGATATTGATCAGTCTGATGACAAGATTGCGCAAATGACTTGGGAAAGAAAAAAATCAGCCGATAGTGGTGTCCTAAGTACTCTCGTCTGAACTTGTTATCAAAATGACAAAAGACTTTTGTAAAAATCTTTTATTGATTAAATACAAAATAAAAAAAATAAAAAAAACAAAAAAAAACTTGGAGCAGGAGGTGGTGCTGAAGGTTCTTACAAAACAAAAAAACAGTATTTGGTGGGGAACCGAGGCAAGCTGAATACAAGGCATGGATTAAGGGAGATAGGATGGACTGGAATTACATTTGTGAGTTAGAGGCAGGGCACAGTGACTGCAGGGCTGGCTTCCTGGTCCCAGAGCCCTGTGTGGAAGATGACACTATTTCCTGCACGTTGCAGCACTGGCCTCCAGCAGTGCGGCCTCCAGCAATGGCCCCATAATGGCAGCTCTGCAGCCCGCAACACAGTGTGTGTGTTTCTCCATAGAGCATGCGCGGCTCTAATAACTACGAGGACCAGCATGCATTGCGGCACCGGCCAGTGGCTGTCATTCTTTGTTAAACACACACGCCATTACTAAACAAAAAGCTCAAAGGAGCCCAGAGTTGGTCTTTCTGCCTGCCTACTGACAGCCTTCTGCAGAAGGGCAAGATACCTCTTAGATCAGCGCTCCCCCAGCCTCCCACCTTCCATCGGATGACTGGACACTTGGCATTACATGGGGGGCTGCTGCAGACTGTTCACAATGGTCTCCTTGTGTGTCAACAGGGCGGGACCTCAGGGATGGCTGCACAGGCCTGATTTGCTTGCACTTGCCCAGCAGCCCTGCTGTTTACAATCGCTCAATTTTAACAGCAAGGGTCCTTTACATGGACTACCCCCCCCCCCCCCCCCGAGGTGCATGGCCCAGGGACATAAGATGGGAGGTGGGATTCTAGCGGGACCGGAAATGGGCAGCACCTTCCAGGGGTGTACAGGGTGGGCCACCAGGCCTTAGTAACAAAAGAGACCCAGACTCACTGAGAGAAGGTGACAGGGGCAGGTGACAACAGGTAGTCCCTGCCCCTGACACCCCACATCAAAAGCCCCCCCTCGCATCCGGACGGACCTGGAGACAAGGGGCCTTTGATGCAGCCCCCAGTCATCTGTCCCCTCTCACCGCACTTGCAGGAGCAGTGCGTTATTAATTCAATCGCTCCATTTTAACAGCAAGGTTCCTGGCCATTTCCCCAGCAGAGACCGGGGCAGCGTGCCTGTCTCCTCCTCTCTGGCTTCTGGCATTCAATAGGCCCGGGTGTACTAGGGGGGGACCAGATGACAGTCCCGGAAATGGGACCACTGTCCCGAGAGCTTTTTTCCCGGTTTTGGGGAAATGAAGGGTCTGTAACACTTAGAAAAGTGCATACATATTATAATAGGGTGCAAACCCCTAACAGTACGGGTCCATGGCAGGCACATTAGCTGATATGGGCCACAGAGGCCAGTTGGTAAATAAGTGAACTGCAAGAAGGCCTGTAACATGTATCCGAGCAAAAGCTCTTTTCAGTAACATGCTTAATACCAACAATCAGAACCATGCAATGTATGGAACAGTGCTGTAAATGCTTTAGGATGGAGGGGGGTTGGCGGTGGGGCGGTTTGAGTGGGGGCAACGGACTGTGAGGAGGTAGTCCTCCTTTTTCGTTGTTGGCCATCCCGGTTTTTGGTCTTGAAGTTCTGGTCACCCTAAGGTATAGTCCATCATGTCTCCTTCCTCTGCTTCCAGACTTCGGCTTCTTTCATCTTCTTGCTGACGGATTGTATCCATCAGCTGTGATTCTTGGATAGGAGGCTTATTCTTGCTGACGGATTGTATCCATCAGCTGTGATTCTTGGATAGGAGGCTTCTTCTTGCTGACAGATAGTATCCATCAGCTGTGCTTCTTGGATAGGAGGCTTCTTCTTGCTGATGGATTGTATCCATCAGCTGTGATTCTTGGATAGGAGGCTTCTTTTCTATTGGATAGGAGGCTTCTTCTTGCTGACGGATTGTATCCATCCGCTGTGATTCTTGGATAGGAGAAGCCCGAGGTGGAGAAAAGGGCGAGGCTGTTTTGTGCTGTGCGGCTGAGAGCACATTCGAGTTTATTCTACTCACTACTGCAGAAATAAGGAAAGGCGAGGCGCCGCTCCAATTCGCATCAGACTATCGGCAGGAGCCGATAGCAGTTGAAGCGAGCGGTGTGTTTCCCTAGCGCTTCCCCATCACGTGACACGCGTCACCTGACAGCTGAGTGACACGCCCACAGGAAGTGCCTTCAAAACCAACACTCCCGCGCCCTTGTGGCGAGAAGCCCGAGGTGGAGAAAAGGGCGAGGCTGTTTTGTGCTGTGCGGCTGAGAGCACATTCGAGTTTATTCTACTCACTACTGCAGAAATAAGGAAAGGCGAGGCGCCGCTCCAATTCGCATCAGACTATCGGCAGGAGCCGATAGCAGTTGAAGCGAGCGGTGTGTTTCCCTAGCGCTTCCCCATCACGTGACACGCGTCACCTGACAGCTGAGTGACACGCCCACAGGAAGTGCCTTCAAAACCAACACTCCCGCGCCCTTGTGGCGAGAAGCCCGAGGTGGAGAAAAGGGCGAGGCTGTTTTGTGCTGTGCGGCTGAGAGCACATTCGAGTTTATTCTACTCACTACTGCAGAAATAAGGAAAGGCGAGGCGCCGCTCCAATTCGCATCAGACTATCGGCAGGAGCCGATAGCAGTTGAAGCGAGCGGTGTGTTTCCCTAGCGCTTCCCCATCACGTGACACGCGTCACCTGACAGCTGAGTGACACGCCCACAGGAAGTGCCTTCAAAACCAACACTCCCGCGCCCTTGTGGCGAGAAGCCCGAGGTGGAGAAAAGGGCGAGGCTGTTTTGTGCTGTGCGGCTGAGAGCACATTCGAGTTTATTCTACTCACTACTGCAGAAATAAGGAAAGGCGAGGCGCCGCTCCAATTCGCATCAGACTATCGGCAGGAGCCGATAGCAGTTGAAGCGAGCGGTGTGTTTCCCTAGCGCTTCCCCATCACGTGACACGCGTCACCTGACAGCTGAGTGACACGCCCACAGGAAGTGCCTTCAAAACCAACACTCCCGCGCCCTTGTGGCGAGAAGCCCGAGGTGGAGAAAAGGGCGAGGCTGTTTTGTGCTGTGCGGCTGAGAGCACATTCGAGTTTATTCTACTCACTACTGCAGAAATAAGGAAAGGCGAGGCGCCGCTCCAATTCGCATCAGACTATCGGCAGGAGCCGATAGCAGTTGAAGCGAGCGGTGTGTTTCCCTAGCGCTTCCCCATCACGTGACACGCGTCACCTGACAGCTGAGTGACACGCCCACAGGAAGTGCCTTCAAAACCAACACTCCCGCGCCCTTGTGGCGAGAAGCCCGAGGTGGAGAAAAGGGCGAGGCTGTTTTGTGCTGTGCGGCTGAGAGCACATTCGAGTTTATTCTACTCACTACTGCAGAAATAAGGAAAGGCGAGGCGCCGCTCCAATTCGCATCAGACTATCGGCAGGAGCCGATAGCAGTTGAAGCGAGCGGTGTGTTTCCCTAGCGCTTCCCCATCACGTGACACGCGTCACCTGACAGCTGAGTGACACGCCCACAGGAAGTGCCTTCAAAACCAACACTCCCGCGCCCTTGTGGCGAGAAGCCCGAGGTGGAGAAAAGGGCGAGGCTGTTTTGTGCTGTTTGCGGCTGGATCGGCGAGAAGACTCGGAAGTCTACATGGAACCGACTAAACCTCGTACAAGGCTCCAGGGCAAGCGAGAGGAATCGTTAGCGCCTACACAGAATATGAACAGCAACCGCGACCTCGATGGAGCAGTAGCTAACAAGGTAAAAACACCAATCACACACACCACAATCAAACCCAAATCTGTGGACCAGCCCTCCCTGGACTCCGCAGATTTTGCACCACATACTCTGGATAATGACAAACTAGATACAAGAAACATATGTTCTGCCACAACTCCGATATCTCAAATCGAGCACGTTTGTCTTATACGCGACGCTACGAAGACCCTCACATTTCCAGAGATGCTGGGATACACTTCGAGACGTGAAGATTCCTATCTAACGCCTCTGCAAGAGCGTGCGAGGGCAGCTAAACATCAATGGCAAACAACGCACCTGCCGAATGTTATGAAAACCGATGATCCCACAAATACACCCATAACACGAACTGCTCGCCTTTCACTAGACATTACAGAAATAGATACAATTATGGATCTACAAGGAAAAAAAAACGAGGTTCTCAGCGGTGTGTCTACGCCTAAACAAATTGGGAAATTTGAGGCATCTACCCCAAGAGGTTTTCTAAAAACCGATTCGCCAGTGAAGAAAACTTGGAAAACCAACCTGGATGACACAAATTCATCCACACGTGCGAATCCTGGGAATATAAGTAACTATCCAGAATACCAACAAAGATTACCTACGACAATGCTAGAGCTACAAAATACTCTGATAGCAGTGTTATCAACATCTATGATACCGTTTCTAAAAATTGAAGAAGCAATGGTTGACTCTATTAAAGACCAAGCGACATTGCTGGCAATGATCTTGACCAAGCAAACACAGTTCGAATCTCTAATAAACTCCATTCAAGAGAGATTAAAATATGAAGCTGAAGCATCAAGAACATGGCAAAATAGACTAGCAGAAGTGGCGAGAGCTGATAGAGCGGATAAACTTAACTTAATGGACACTTTCTCAACAATAACCAAAAAAATGGTGGATGACAAAGTAAAAAAATCTGCACAAGTAACAATGAACTTACAATATACAACTAAACAAACTCAGACCGAAACTCAACCGAATACGATGATGAAGAAATCAGATCAAACAACTCAATATGATCAGCAACCCTATCCAGTTCCACAAGCTCTGACGTCTGCGGGGCAAAATACCACAGAACCATCGGTGTGTACCCCATTCGATATCTTTGATCTTTCAAAACGAGGATTAGTAGGGCATGATACAGCGACTAAATCAAACTCCAAAAAAATTTTAAAAAATGGGTCACGTGCATTTCTTCGAAAGGTACTAAATCCGCAGAAAACGAATAATGAAAAGACAAAGACCAACAGAAAATCTCTCGTGAATAATCAAACTACTCTTACACGAACTATTCTGAACACTGGAAAAGGAGATAAAGTCTTAACTCCTACCTCTCAAGGTAATCAGTCATCGCCGGAACCACTAGATATACTGATAGATGCAATCAATCAACAAACCCCACTCAACTCAGATACAAGAGACAAAATCCTGAAAGATATGCCACACGGAAAACATACAATGGTCGAACCTCAAGACTTACCTAGAGAGGTTACCAATCAGGAAAAGCGAATCAAAGCTGCAAATCCAGCAAATCTCCCAGAGACTGAGACAGATGATGATATAGACTCACCTAGAGAGGTTACAAATCAGGAAAAGCGAATCAAAGCCGCAAATCCAGCAAATCTCCCAGAGACTGAGATAGATGATGATATAAGTGCCCATAATTCCACTTCTATAAACTTTCAAGACGAATCTCTCATTGTAATAGATGAATATGAAGACTCGTTCTATGAATGTACCCATAGTGAAAGCAGCGAAAATGTACACCAAATCAACATCTCACTGGCATATTCAGCAGTCTCCATAGAACAAATATGGCCTACTGATGAATCAGAAAGACCCATTCAACCCAATGGCAAATTAACAACTCAGGAAACCCCCAAACTCCGCAGACCAATTTTCAAAAAGCCGTTAAACTCCTCATGTGCATACCGACTGGCCATTTATCCGAGGAACTCGAGCACCGAAGACCCGGTCATCTTAAATAGATCCAATACCTTACGACTGTTTAAGGCTATTCCTCAGTTGGCTCACATAAAAACAGAAGACATCGAGTTAATTATATTTCCAAATAAGAAATATATGGAAGAAGCCCATGTCGATTTTTCAAGCTATGACACAATGCAATGTGTCATTGACAACAGACACCATCTACTGACTTTGGGATTCCAAACAGAAGAAATAATGGTATCTCGTTTGATGATGGAAAAGAAAACAAGAACCTTAGACATTTTTTCCAGAAATTTACCCAAAAATCAGATTGGACAAAGCTACAGACAAGATTCTGGAAAAAAATGTAATGACTTATGTCTAAGACCAAACAATCAAAATAAGATGTCACGAGAAACTTTAAGATACACCTCTAGACCAGACGTGAATCAGAGAACAAAGAAAACATATCTATAACAACGAAAAGATCCACCGAAAGCCCACACAACCCTATGTTCTTGGAATACAAGGGGACATAGTCATCTGTTTGAAAATAAATCATCTATACTCGATCAAGTCGATATCATCTGCTTCCAAGAAACCTGGTTGAAAGAGGAAGTAGTCTGTGATGGCTATAGCTCATTTATGAATCCAGCCATATCCTCGCAACAAGGGAGACCAGCATCAGGAATGCTCCTACTAACAAAAATTAAACCTACATGGCGAATAGTGGAAACTAAAATACTCCATCCGTGGGCACAACTCCTATCCATCAGCATTCCATCAATACTGAATCTCAACCCACCTGATCAGACAAAAAACACTTATTTATCAATCTTTAACATATATTGGAATCCTGCAGCTATGTCTGACAACAAATTTATCGATTCTATATTAGAGGAAATCGACAGACTGAACATCACGAATACTACAAACGAAATCATCTTGGCAGGGGACTTTAACTTCCATCTCTTTGATAAAAG
The DNA here is from genome assembly GCF_040938575.1 of Ambystoma mexicanum. Taxonomy (NCBI): domain Eukaryota; kingdom Metazoa; phylum Chordata; class Amphibia; order Caudata; family Ambystomatidae; genus Ambystoma; species Ambystoma mexicanum. Next base: position 646,736,784 of record NC_090940.1, on the reverse strand, counting down.
AGGAAACAAATTGGCACCAAACGAACTGTCATCCAGAGCGAAAATATGGATGAAAGAAACAACATTACGCAATATTTGCCTAAGCGTCCAACCCACGAACGATAAAGGCATCCCATTGCCGACCTGGTCACGGGAGAACTCTAATACAATAATCGATTATATCTTCGCAACAGAAGGTATTCGGAAAATCACAACCTTTACTGCGAGTTCCCCAAACCCAGATAGTGATCATCGTCAAATTTTTATCTCCTGGCCAGCTGAACCCTCGACCGAGCAAGGTCTGAACCTCCCTGAACTCGAAATAAATAACGGGTTGAACCGGCTTCGCATTAAAGATCACCAAATACAAGATCTAACTACTCTATTTGAAGACACAGTGCTGAAGGACCAACTTAAATTAAACTATGGCTGGATCTTGAAGAAGTACCAACAATCTACACCAAGAAATCAACAAAGACCCAAACAGCCACATACTCATTATTTCAATTTACAAATCTTTCTGGAAAAAAAGAAACACTATAAACAACTGCGACAAATAAAGAAAAATAAAGGAGACACGCAAATTGAAATAAAAAAGGAAAAACAAAAATTCTCCAACATAATGAAATCACACAAAATGACAATGAAGCAAGACGATGCAGAAGAACTGTTGAAGGCGCTAAATGGGAAAAACACGCGGCAGTTATGGTCCCTGATGAATACAACAGCGAAAAATCAAACTATGATCCAAGAAGTAGATTCACACATCTGGGTTAAACACTTCCAAACCCTCTATAAGAAACCGGTATTCGAACCAACATCAATTCTGCAAAAAGATGATGACCCCTGGACCCTTAAATGGGACTTAGATGATATTACCAACACGATGAGGAACCTGAATTCATCTAGGGCACCTGGTCCTGATGGGCTGGCGAACAGCAACCTGAAAGCAAATCCCGAACACTGGGCTAAATTTCTCTCACATCTCTTACATTTGATAGAAAAGACGAAAGAGATTCCCCGCACATGGACAGTAGCCATTGTAATACCAATCTACAAAGCAGGAGATAGAAAAAACCCAGCCAATTATAGACCAATAGCCTTACTAGATCCGTTGGGGAAACTATTTGCAGGCTACCTTGAGAAAAAATTAACTGATTGGGCTATACACCATGGTAAACAAGCTAAAAGACAGACTGGCTTTGTGAAAAAAATAAGTACCAACGTTAATCTTCTCTTGCTGAACATGATAAAACATGAAGCGTTCACAAAAATACAGCAGGTATATGCAATCTTTATAGACTTAAAAATGGCCTTCGATTCAGTCAATCGACCACTTTTGTGGTCCAAATTGGCTGCTTGGGGTTGTCCAGCATCCATTCTGAACCCAATCAAACAACTATACTCGAACACGTCAATTAGAGTTCGACTTTCAACTGATGGAAAGGCAACAGCACCAATCCATACGTGGAATGGGTTGAAACAGGGTTGTCCCTTAGCTGCCTGTCTCTACAACCTTTTCACCCACGAGTTTGAACGAAAAATTAAACATACTATGGCAAATCCACCAAAGATAAATAGCGAATCTATTCAAACCTTAATTTTCGCTGATGACATTATAATCATGGACAAAACGGTGAAAGGACTACAAATAACACTGAATAAAACGCAAGCTTTCATGAAAGCAAATGATTTACAAATTAACACAGACAAAACCAAAATGATGAAACTCATCGCTGAGAACTCAAAGAAACAATGGTCGCCAAAATGCTATCTGGACCAGAAAATCATCGCGACAACCAAAACCATAAAATATTTAGGTGCAATAATTAACCCATCTAAGAATGAAAAAGAATGGCAAGAAAACATTGAAGAAAAAGCAATATCGTTGTCAAGACAAGGCCGCTTCTTTCACTGCAAATATGGCGCATATACGGTAAAACCTACAACCCTACTGTATAAACAAAAAATCATTCCCATCCTGACGTACGCGAGCGAATCTTTGATAAATCAACAACTATTGAAATGGCCAAGATATGAAGCTATATTCTGGAGAAAAACCCTTGCTCTGCCAAAAGCCTTTCCAATATCTAGAATTCGTTATGAACTTGCCCTCCAATCTATTCAATCCATTGTACTGTGGAAACAAATGGACCTATATAGAAAAATTTTCTTGGAGGAAAAAATCCCAGCATTGGAAATCTTAAAAGACAAAAAACAGGCATTCCACGTCACAGCGTTAACAAAGTGGACAAGCGAAATCAAAATAAAAATGGAACAAGAGGAAATCACGGAGGAAATCTTGAGAAACAGACCTCAATATGCTAAACGAAAAATTCAGAAAAACGACTGGATAAGAACAATAGAAGACCAGAAAAAATTTAAAAGACATCTGAACGCTGACATGGAAGCAAGAGCTATAAACGTGTTGCCTGCGTATTTACTTCAATTCCCTTGTACGAAAATCCGTGACTTATTTTTGCAATTTCGTTTGAACATCCTACCTACGCGTGAATATCTGTCATTAATAGATCGAACACATAGTACGTCACCAGTCTGTCGTTACTGTAAAGACCCTACAGAACCAGAAACATTATTTCACCTAATCATGGTGTGCCCAAGGCTAACAAACAAACGTGACCTATTCAGAGATTTCTTTAAAATATCAAACCACCGAATGTCAACCGAAGAGCGATGGGCAATGTTGCTCCAAGGAAACAAACAATCGCTGATCATTACAGTGATCAAATTTTGGATTGAAATCAACAAAGAACCGTAAAAGAAAAATCAGAATAAAATCTTGTGGTAAGAAGAGTAGAAGCAGAAATACAAATGAAAAGTTTGATAAGTCAAACGAAACATTTTATATAAAAAAAAAAAAAAAAAAAAAAAATAGGAGGCTTCTTTTCTATTGGATAGGAGGCTTCTTCTTGCTGACGGATTGTATCCATCAGCTGTGATTCTTGGATAGGAGGCTTCTTTTCTATTGGATAGGAGGCTTCTTCTTGCTGACGGATTGTATCCATCAGCTGTGATTCTTGGATAGGAGGCTTCCTTTCTTTTGGATAGGAGGCTTCTTCTTGCTGACGGATTGTATCCATCAGCTGTGATTCTTGGATAGGAGGCTTCTTTTCTTTTGGATAGGAGGCTTCTTCTTGCTGACGGATTGTATCCATCAGCTGTGATTATTGGATAGGAGGCTTCTTCTTGCTGACGGATAGTATCCATCAGCTGCGATTATTGGATAGGAGGCTTCTTCTTGCTGACGGATTGTATCCATCAGCTGTGATTATTGGATAGGAGGCTTCTTCTTGCTGACAGATTGTATCCATCAGCTGTGATTATTGGATAGGAGGCTTTTTCTTGCTGACGGATTGTATCCATCAGCTGTGATTCTTGGATAGCAGGCTTCTTCTTGCTGACGGATTGTATCCATCCGCTGTGATTCTTGGCTAGGAGGCTTCTTTTCTATTGGAAAGGAGGCTTCTTCTTGCTGACGGATTGTATCCATCCGCTGTGATTCTTGGATAGGAGGCTTCTTTTCTATTGGATAGGAGGCTTCTTCTTGCTGACGGATTGTATCCATCCGCTGTGATTCTTGGATAGGAGGCTTCTTTTCTATTGGATAGGAGGCTTCTTCTTGCTGACGGATTGTATCCATCCGCTGTGATTCTTGGATAGGAGGCTTCTTTTCTATTGGATAGGAGGCTTCTTCTTGCTGACGGATTGTATCCATCAGCTGTGATTCTTGGATAGGAGGCTTCTTTTCTATTGGATAGGAGGCTTCTTCTTGCTGACGGATTGTATCCATCAGCTGTGATTCTTGGATAGGAGGCTTCCTTTCTTTTGGATAGGAGGCTTCTTCTTGCTGACGGATTGTATCCATCAGCTGTGATTCTTGGATAGGAGGCTTCTTTTCTTTTGGATAGGAGGCTTCTTCTTGCTGACGGATTGTATCCATCAGCTGTGATTATTGGATAGGAGGCTTCTTCTTGCTGACGGATAGTATCCATCAGCTGCGATTATTGGATAGGAGGTTTCTTCTTGCTGACGGATTGTATCCATCAGCTGTGATTATTGGATAGGAGGCTTCTTCTTGCTGACAGATTGTATCCATCAGCTGTGATTATTGGATAGGAGGCTTCTTCTTGCTGACGGATTGTATCCATCAGCTGTGATTCTTGGATAGCAGGCTTCTTCTTGCTGACGGATTGTATCCATCAGCTATGATTATTGGATAGGAGGCTTCTTTTCTATCCATCAGCTGTGATTCTTGAATAGGAGGCTTCTTCTTGCTGACTGATTGTATCCATCAGCTGTGATTATTGGATAGGAGGCTTCTTCTTGCTGAAAGATTGTATCCATCAGCTGTGATTATTGGATAGGAGGCTTCTTCTTGCTGACAGATTGTATCCATCAGCTGTAATTATCGGATAGGAGGCTTCTTTTGTATCAATCAGCTATGATTATTGGATAGGAGGCTTCTTCTTGCTGACGGATAGTATCCATCAGCTGTGATTATTGGATAGGAGGCTTCTTGTTGCTGGCGGATTGTATCCATCAGCGGTGATTATTGGATAGGAGGCTTCTTCTTGCTGACGGATAGTATCCATCAGCTGTGATTCTTGGATAGGAGGCTTCTTCTTGCTGACGGATTGTATCCATCAGCTGTGATTATTGGATAGGAGGCTTCTTCTTGCTGATGGATTGTATCCATCAGCTGTGATTATTGGATAGGAGGCTTCTTCTTGCTGACGGATTGTATCCATCAGCTGTGATTCTTGGATAGGAGGCTTCTTCTTGCTGACGGATAGTATCCATCAGCTGTGATTCTTGGATAGGAGGCTTCTTCTTGCTGACGGATTGTATCGATCAGCAGTGATTATTGGATAGGAGGCTTCTTCGTGCTGACGGATTGTATCCATCAGCTGTGATTCTTGGATAGGAGGCTTCTTCTTGCTGACGGATTATATCGATCAGCAGTGATTATTGGATAGGAGGCTTCTTCTTGCTGACGGATTGTATCGATCAGCAGTGATTATTGGATAGGAGGCTTCTTCTTGCTGACGGATTGTATCCATCAGCTGTGATTATTGGATAGGAGGCTTCTTCTTGCTGACGGATTGTATCCATCAGCTGTGATTATTGGATAGGAGGCTTCTTCTTGCTGACGGATTGTATCCATCAGCTGTGATTATTGGATAAGAGGCTTCTTGTTGCTGACAGATTGTATCCATCAGCTGTGATTATTGGATAGGAGGCTTCTTCTTGCTGACAGATTGTATCCATCAGCTGTGATTCCTGGATAGGAGGCTTCTTCTTGCTGACAATTGTATCCACCAGCTGGGATTCTTGGATAGGAGGCTTCTTCTTGCTGACGATTGTATCCACCAGCTGTGATTATTGGATAGGAGGCTTCTTCTTGCTGATGGATTATATCGATCAGCAGTGATTATTGGATAGGAGGCTTCTTTCCTATCCATCAGCTGTTATTCTTGGATAGGAGGCTTTTTCTTTCTGACGGATTGTATCCATCAGCTGTGATTCTTGGATAGGAGGCTTCTCCTTGCTGACAGATTCTATCAATCAGCTGTGATTCCTGGATAGGAGGCTTCTTCTTGCTGACGATTGTATCCACCAGATGTGATTATTGGATAGGAGGCTTCTTCTTACTGACAGATAGTATCCATCAGCTGTGATTATTGGATAGGAGGCTTCTTCTTGCTGACGGATTGTATCCATCCGCTGTGATTCTTGGATAGGAGGCTTCTCCTTGCTGACGGATTGTATCCATCAGCTGTGATTATTGGATACCGAAGCTTGTGCCTCATTGCTCCATCCTTTTGGCTTGAGTGTGTAGTCGTGGGTTAGGATTTCTTCATGGTCTGTGTGGACTTGTCACAGTAGGGCTAGTTTCATAGGGTCTTGGCCATGATGGGCCGCAGGTAGCGGTGGTTACTGTCCTCAGGTCCCCTGGCTGCGCTCCTCCTTTTCCGTGAGTGATGGTTTCCCCGCCGCCATACTGACTGGGATGGCTCCTTGCTCTTTCTGCAGACCGACGGGGTCTCTAGCCTGTTACCACCGTCTTCTGGTGCATGCACCTCAGCGGCGCACCTAGCTCTGGACATGCTCCGACATCTCCTGCCGGTCCCAGCGGCTCAGCTGACGGGCCTTTGCCAAGTCCCCCTATGGCGGCGGCATCCTGGGGGCATTCGTGGGTATCTGGTGGTCCACCGGTAATGGAGCCCAGCCAGGCCTTTGCTCCGCAAGGGTCCTGTTTGCCTGACTCGCCCTTTAGAGTAAGGCTAAAGGGACCCTACCTCTTGGGTCAGCAACATTATGTTGCTTTTCTCTGCCAAAAACGGCACTCTGCTAAGTGGGCCCCGCTTTCAAAATGCTCCATGCTGAAAGGTCAAGTGCACACATGTAAACATACACTCTGCTGGGCCCTGTCCACGGACACACCCACCAGCAGCTGCAATTTCAATTTGCAACATGGCAGCTGCAGTGTGATAGGAGTCTTCCCGCTGGAATCAAATTATTTCCAACAGCAACGGGGTGCCCTTACAGGCACTGGCACCCGTGTTTCCAAGTAACTTTAACTGCATCAACTTATTGCTTGGCAGGAGTACTTTCATTCAGTGATATCTATTAGATATCGTGCTATATGAGGAAATACACCTAAAATTGCCAAGGCCCAACCTGAGGCCATTTAAATGCACCCACTTGGCTTCCACTGGGAGCTGCAGGGCCATCTGGGTATAGTGTCTTATCCTGGGAATTTCACCCCCTTAACGGGGGCTGGCTTGTCCAGGATTCCCTGGGCAGCGTTGGCATCTTCCCAGGAGAGCAGGACATATAGGGGCGAAGTGGGAGCTTCTAATGGACCGCAGGAAATGAAGGGGCGAGTCATACAGGGGCACCCTAGCTGGAGCCCTTTTGACCAGAGGTAGGAAGCACAGTGCAGTCGAGCGAGGACCATTGGAGAGCGTGGCAGCCATCTTTGATTGCCAAGCCCCCACTTCCTTCCTGAGCCTCCCCCTTATGTCCTGTAGACAAGGCATTCCGAGAGCTGACATCACAAGGAACAACCTTTGTTGTATCCCTTAAGCGAGCCTCCGCCATCTATCCAAACACAGCAGGCCTGAAGCACTGGATTCCGTGGCAATGCCACAGAAAGAAAGGTTTCGGTACATTCCTGCAGCCCAAGAGAAAGGGAGGCGGCTGAACCACTCCCGACTGGTGCAGCTCCCCCCCACCAGACAGAGACGGATTCACTCTGCTCTGCCGTGAAGGCCCTGCCCTTAATTGAGGTGAGGGTGGTGCTGTTCAGAGGCCCACAGCCTGAGACTGCATTACACGATGTTGGCGTCTTTGGTGTGGAAAAATACATGACACTTCCCCAAAACGGTGCTCTCTCAGAGGCCTCAACATGGAAAGTGTGCTCAGGCTTAAGGATGGCTCTTTCCATCCTGCAGGAGCCAAGTGCTTACGCAATTCGGAAAAGCACAAGGAATGGCCAGGAGTGGCGAACCATGCGCGCCAACTTCACTAGTTCTGACACGGGAAGATAGCTCAGCAGGTTAGGAGCTCCCTGCTGAAATCTCGCTGGGCTATTTGCAGGTTTGGATACTGGCAAGGCGAGCCAAGCTTTGCCCCGTGTTGAATAAATGAGCAAAGAATGTTGCTGGGTAATAATGATTGTATTTAAAAATGTTCTAGCGCTTTGGTGAAAGTACTATATAAATAAATTATTATTAAATGTACATCTCAATATCAAGGGCTTTTTTGGCCTGATCTCATTGTTGTCTGTTGGGAGACAAGGTGGCTAATGGTGTGTTTAGGGCTGTGTGCTGGACACTTTTTTTTAAGTCAGGTGTAGAAAAAAACACATGTTAAAGATTTTTTCAGACCCCCTAAAAACAATGCCCATGTGTTTGTGCCAAGGAAATAGCTCCTTTACCTGACGCTGTTTTTTAAATGTAAAAAATAACCACATACAAAATTAGTCAGAAGGGGCAAAGGCCAGCGAAAGACCCCTAAAGCAAGCAAACCTGCTGTGCTTATAATCATAGTGACGTGCCATTAACTGATCTATCCCGTCGACACAACAATCCACAAAGGGGTACATTTATGTGGGTGTGTTCATTTTCTAATTCAGGGGTCTGCAATCTGCGGCTCTCCAGGTGTTTTTGGACTGCTATTCCCATGATTCCTCACCATTGACTCTGCTGGCTTGGACTCATGGGAGTTGTAGTCCAAAACATTAGGAGGCATGAACCCTGTATTACCTCCACGTCCACACTTGCTCGTCCCAGTACTTACCTCATGAGGCCCCTGCCTCTGACACAGGACCTTCTTCTATTTCTTTAAATCCATATAACTCCTCCCCCACATCCACGTCACTCAGTTAAATTTCTCCTGCCTCCGGCAGGTTGGACTTTTTCTTCCCGGTGCGGGGCACTGGGGAGCACCGATTGCTGGCCCCCTGGGGGGTGGGGGCTGTGTGGTGGGGCCCTCGGCTCCCTCAGGTGCAGCGCTGCTCCTGGGCCCCCTGCGGGGCTTGCGGTCACAGTTGAGCTGGATTGCCTCGCTCGGTTCTTTGCTGGGCTCCGGACCGCAGCGTGAGCATTGTGTCCCGGGTCCTGCACGGCCCGGGGGAAGGTAAGGAGAGGGGAGGACTGATATGATATGATATGATATGGCATTTATAACGCGCCTATACACAAGTGTTTCAAGGCGCGACGAGGCAAGGGAGGGGGAACAGGGGAAGACAGACAACGATCTTACTAGGCCAAGTGTCATTCAGATCACGCAAGTGCGTGGGAGGGGGGAAAGGGAAAAGTGCAAGGGGGAGGGGAGAGGGGAAGTGCAGTACATAGGATAGTAGAATAACAAGATAGTAACGGCCAGAAGGCACCAAGTGCAGGGTAAGTGCAGATAAGTGCTGGTAGGGGACTGTAGGGCTACAGAAAACAGTCCCCAGGTACAAGGGTTGCCGGGGAGGCAGTGCGGGTGTGCAGCTGGTGGGGCCTGGGCCCGAGAACAGAAGAGTGGCCAGGTAACCAGTGCAGTATCAGCCAGGAATTCAGCAGGGGAGAGGGGGAGATGGGCTTGATGTTTTTCCCCTCTCCTCCTGTTGGCCATCTTGATTCGACTTGGCAGTATGGGCTAGCCTTCCCTTTTGTTGTGAGGCCTCTCTGCTTCTTGTCGTGGGGTGACAGTGGCAGAGAGTCTTTGGGAGTGCAGGGGCTCTGTTCTGTCGCAGGCATGTCACATACCACCCGCTCCTCAGACACACACAGCCCAGGATGCACCGGATGTTGGCTGCATTCTCTGGGGGAAGGTAAGGAGAGGGGAGGACTGTGCTTGATGTTTTCCCCTCTCTTGCTGGTATAGCCATCTTGACTCCTTCGACAGGCCGTTTCCTCGTGCTTAGTGTGCACATCTTTATTGGATAGGATGGCAAGCACTTGGCAGTATGGGCTAGCCTTCCCTTTTTGTTGTGAGGCCTCTCTGCTTCTTGTCGTGGGATGACTGTGACAGAGAGTATTTGAAAGTGCGGGGGCTCTGTTCTGTCGCAGGCATGTCACATACCACCCGCTCCTCAGACACACACAGCCCAGGATGCACCGGATGTTGACTGCATTCCTTGCGTGCTGCCTGTGAATACAGCGCCGATTTGGACACGTCTGCAAACGGCCGGAAGGTACCGGCCTGGCATAGTCTACACTTCGGGTTCGAGTCTCAGCGGTGCTGACTCAGTCCTTCATCCTTCCTAGACCGACGCATTGGAACCATTTAGAGCATGGGGCTACCAGCAACTGGATACAGGGCTCAAGCCACCTCTCAGTCATGTGGCGAGTTAGTGGTGTGTTTGGGTCTGTGCTAGCTATGGACGCAGACTCCTTGTCCTGTCCTCTTCCTCTTCCTCTAAACTGCGCGAGGGAAAGACAAAGGAGTTGATTTGCTTTTCCCTTGTCCGGCATGGAATTATAGAAAATGCATCATGGAAGTAATGGCCATTCAGAGGGTTCCCAGTGTCTCTTCTTTTAGGGCCTAGGTCCTCCGGTGCCGACGTGTTGCTTTCACGCCTCCTCTCAGACTTGTGGGAAGTGATAGGGCACATGGTGGCACATGTCTGTGCTTAGAGGGGTTCTCAGAGCCCCTGGTGCCAGTGGAGGGGGATGTTACTTCAGTGGGTTTTCCAGTATAGGCATACCCCAGGTAGGGGGTTGCCTTTGATGTCTGCTATCAGGGATGGATTGCTTTGCCCCGCTTTGTGACAGTACTCTGCCCTTTGACGCCAGCCTGGTGGCTCCTCTGTTGGCTGAGGGGGCCATAGTCTGCTGGACTTCTGAATGTCCTGTATCTTCCTTTTGATAGGTCGGATCTTTTTGTGGGCTGACAAGCATGCTGTTATATTGTGGCGCAGGCCTGTTTAAACGTCCTGTGATTTCCCTCTGGTGCAAGTGCAGTGACTGGTGGTTTTCCCTGGCTCCTTGTCTCTATCTTCTCTGAGGTGTATGGGACCGGTGGGGTTCGGCTACCTGGGTAATGGGCTCCTTCCGGAGGGGGGGTATCAGTTGCCGTTCCTGTCTCCTCCTGTCCAGGTTTGCATGGTTAGGACTTTGGTACCCAGCTCACGGTCCAAGTAGTTGGGGTTCCATGTAATAATGTCGCCACAAAAATCTCAGCATGCAAAAATATCGCCGAAAAATTGCCGTTTTTTGTGGCGACATTATTGCATGGAACATGCGGGGGACACCCCCGCAACCCCCAAACTTTTTTTTTTTAAATGTTTTTTTTTTGCCCCTGTCCCCATATATATGGTCACCCAAATAATATCGCCACAACATTTTCCCGGCAATATTATTTACGGCGACCATATATATGGCGATATTATTACCTGATACCGTAGTTGGCCATGGGATCCGTTCTCTCCGAATGGTTGTTGTGGGTTACCGTCTTGCCCGTTCCTCTCCCTGTTCAGGGTCAAGTTTTCTACTTGCGGGTGTTCCTGGTCCCTATGCCTTCTAGGATGTGTCACCTGCTTATGTGTTTCAAGACCCTGCACTGCTTGTCCGGACGTCTGGGGAGAGCGTACTCTGGATGTTGTTCAGGGGGGGCGCTTGCTGGCTGTTCTGGGCTGGGTTCTCAGAAGGCAGTATGTCTCGACTCGCCTGTTGCTGAAGTTACGGGGCACGTGGAGTCTTGTGTGTTTTCCGGTTCCTTGAGCTCGTCTTCGGTTACGTCCTCTGCTGTCTTATACTCTCTCCCACTGGCTCCCGACATCTCGGCTTTCCTAGTTTTGTTTTCAGTGTCCCCAGCGCTGTGAGTGTTCCTGCTATGGTGGCGGGGGGTTTCAGGTCTACAGGCTGAGGTGTGCATGGTCCTTCTTCATGTGGCCTCTCTTACTACCAACACCAGCAGAAAGGGTCTACATTGGGGGTCCTCTCAGCTCAAGGGTTCTGAGATCTGGGGAGAGCCAGCGATCATCCAATTGGCAAGAGTTGTGCCATTATCCAAGCTCTGGTGTACTTCGAGGAGCTGCTGGATGGTCGGCGGTTTTTGGTCCGATCGGACAATACGACGGCCTTGGCATATATCAACTGCAAAAGGGGTTCCGGCTGCTCCTTGAATGCTCTGGCAGCGCTGATAGGCACCTTGGAGGAATCTCAACTGGTGTCTCTGGTGGCCTCGCGTATCAGAAGGGTGGACAATGTTCAAGCGGATCTTCTCAGACGCCGGTTTTCACTCCTCTGCGGAACTGGTCCTGTTGGCCCAGGTCTTTGCGGTGACCTGTGTCAGATTAGGGTCCCTGGTTCTAGACCTGTTTACATCCCCGGCCTCAGCAGAAGTTCCCCTCTTCTGCTCTCTATTTCAGGCCGAGGGGATTGGGGGATGGACGCCCTCTCTGTACAGTGGCATTGGGGTTTTCCTTTATGCCTTTCCGCCTATTCCCCTTCTGCCCCGGGTGGTTTGGCGCATCAGAGTGTCCAGGGTGACTGTGTTGTTGTTAGCTCTGTTCTGGTCCCGCCGGAGTTGGCTCCCCTCTCTGCTGGAGCTTCGGTTCTAGGAACCTTGGGTGGTTCCGAGGTGGCCGTGTCCCCTTCAAGGGGATCTGCGGTTGGAATTCCACTGGATGCAATGGGCAGTGTGGCTATTGCTCGGTCTAGGTTGATATCTCAGGGGTTCTCAGATCCTGTAGTTGAGTCCACGATGGATGCTCTTAGACCCTCCACTCTGAAGGTGTTCGGCAGGCATTGGGGCCATTTCCGAGACTGGTGTGGGCTGTCTGGGATCCCTCCCCTGCGTTCTGGCCTCCCCGCTATCCTTCGATTCCTCCAGGAGGGCTTTTGACAGGGGCCTGGCAGTTTTTCCAGGCTTTGCTCTCAGTGGGCCTCCATGAAATTACTTTTGGGGGACTCTGACGGTCACTTGGATGGGGAGGTGTTGGTGGGGAAATTGATCCAGGGTTTTTCTTCTTCCCGTCCTTGTGCTGATAAAGGGCTTTCCTCTTGGGATCTCCCTCTTGTATTACGGTTCCTTCACGGGCCTCCTTTTGAACCCCTTTCCGAGATTGATATCAAACATCTTACACTGAAATCTGCTTTTCTTATTGCCCTCACTTCTGCCCGTAGGCTTGGGGAGATTGGGGCTCTCTTATGTCACGCTCCTTTCCTGAGGGTGCTGCCAGACTCGGTGGTGCCGGGGTGTGGTCCGAAGTTTCTCCCTTAAGTTGTCTCTCGGTTTTCACACCTCTCAGGGTCTGGTTCTCCCTGACTTCTTTCATGATCCAAGAACGCCTGAGGAGGTGGCTCGGCTTAACATTGATGTCCGACGGGACGCGTTGGAGTATTTGGCTAGGTTTGCTTTTTTCCACCAATCTGATAATCTTCTGATTGCTTGTGGTCCGGCTGTGGCTGGGCATAACGCATCTGTGGTTTCCATTTTCCGGTGGTTCCGGGTTGTGATCTCCAGGGCCTATGTGGCTTCTGGCCGGTTGCATACGAATTGTTCGTTTTACAACTGTTCGAATTACATTTGACCTTTTCACAATTGACCGAATTGTGAAGGTCAATTGTAACATATATGTGGGGGGAAACTCTCCACAACCCCCCACCCCTACCAAACCGATATATTTATATATATATTTATATATATAGATATATATATATGTATATATATATATATATATATATATATAAGGTCAATTGTGAAAAGGTCAATTGTGACCCTTTAAATTCGGTCAATTGTTCATTCCAACAATTGTAAACGAACAATTTGGGTAATACCTTCTGGCCTGCCTGTGCCTGCGCACAATCAGGGGCGGTCCGCCAGGGGTTTGGCGGCTTCCTGGGCCGATGCAAGGAGGGTGTTTCTCTGCAAGAGATTTGTATGGCTGCTACCTTGGCTGATCTAGGCATTTTCATCAACCGCTATGGGTTGAGTTTCTCCCACTCGGGGGTTGGTTCCTTGGTGGTTGGAGTTTTGTCTGTGGGGATGTGATTTAAGAGTTATTGTGGGTGTGTTTTGCTGCACTGTTTTTGGCTCTGTGTCTCATTGGGACCTTTTCCCTGTTGCTGCTTTGGTATACCTCATGAAGTAAGTACTGGGACGAGGAAGAGTGGACGTGGAGGTAATGTTCTGATTACTTACTGGTAATCTTCATTACTCCTAGTCCTATTCTTCCGCGTCACAGTACTGACGACCCTCCTTATCCTCCCTGCGGGGAAGGTCCCATGCTCCGGCTTGGTAATATGAAACTGAGTGACGTGGATGTGGGGGAGGAGTTATAGGGATTTAAAGAAATAGAAGAAGGTCCTGTGTCGGAGGCAGGTGCCTCATGAAGTAAGTACTGTGATGAGGAAGAGTAGGACTAGGAGTAATGAAGATTACTGGTAAGTAATCAGAGCATCCTTCTACACTGATTTAAGTGTTCTCAAACACAGGAGAGACTACCGAGTAAATAGAGCACAGTGTCCATGAAAAGCAACTTAAGATGTGTATTTGTAGAGCACACGTTCACCCCCACAAGGGTATCTTAGCTATATAGATAAATAACAGATGTCAGTGTTGTTACCCAACTCAATGGTACTCACTTTGTCTACCTTAGAAGATTCAAGGCTGAGTGGACCTGACAGGATTCGAACCTGTGACCATGAGGTCAAACACAGGCCCCTGTAGAGGATGCATAAGGTACTGAGCCTCACACTGATGTGGATTAAGGGGGGGAAATATAGAGTTATTGCCCTAGAGCACAACAAAATACCACTCATTATAATGAAATTGCTTTGGCATGGGGGTATTTTTAATTTCTACTTGTATTCTCCGCACCACTGATTAGTCTTCTGGTTTCAGCGCTGGTTTCAGCGCTATACTCAGTAGACACCCTTTTCAAAATGTTCTATTTTTGGGGGAGAAGGCTTTGGTCTTGTGTGTAAATGAAGAAACTGGGCTCCAACGTGAGTGTTTGATTTCCTAGAGAGCACGTACACCTGATGTCACGACGAGGAAAGTCTTTCGGCAACGGAAGCCAAATCTCACTAGGGAACCAAACCCTTGTATTCCCACTTGAGACCACACGACCTGAAAAGCCCTTCACTTTTCAGACCTCTTCCTTCCTTGCATTGCCACAAAAATAAACATTGAAGAATGAGCCAAAGTGCTGACGTTCTTTAACTTTTTAGCAAATCCATTCTCGGGAGGATAGCTCAGGGGCAGCGTGCTCACCTTGGAAGCGAGACGACACAGGGCAAAACAGGTTTGATCCCCGGGTCCGTGCTTGTAAACCTTTGGGTATTACGTGCTTTATAAATAACCTATCATATCATATCATTCAATTCAGTGAAGCACACCATGATCTGTCCTATGTCGACATGTGTTTTGCATGGGTTGCACTTCATCAGGACTTGACAAACAATAAGAATGACAGACATATAGTATATCTCTGTCTGTGTGGTCATACTTACATTAAAATATGTTGTCAAAAAGGGAAAACATTTCTAAGTAGGCCTGTTTTTTCGTGGTCACAAACCTTAGATTTGAGCAAGAGGAAGTGCATGTGGAACAATGAAAGCTATTTGGGCAGCCATTTTTTAAGGAAACTCACGGGCACGATTCATGGCGATTGTACGTATTTGTCATTTTCCACACCTGAAAAATCTATAAGGCAGCGACGGAAATTGATTGGTCTCCTCTGCATTCGTAATTGACAAAGGGATTTGCTTTTATCTTAAAATTAGTATTGCATGAAATGCCAGCTACCAAAATTAAAAACAGTGATGTCAACGTTAATATTGGTTTTGTAACTTGTTAGCATTTCTTTTGATGAGGTTTAATAATAGTGTTTATTTCAAGACAACAATAGAGTGTTTCTTTACTTCGGCCTAAATAGCTGCCACAGAGGAAAATGGGAAACATTAAACAACAAACCAGATTCCCAAATAACACTATTAATCGGGAAATAATGGGGTCACAGACACTAAATAAGGTTTTCCCTCATTTTCTATCCTGTTAGCATGAATAGAATGCAGCGTATTTAGTGCATAACTTCTTCATTGCATTAGGAAACACAAATTGGCAATGCCAAGGGTTTGGGCATGGGAAAGCCACAGCCATAGTGGTATTATTATTATTATTTGAAAACGTAAAAAGCGCAAACTAAGGCCCAGAGGCATCTAGGTGCTAATGTCGGCAGCAACGCTAGGATGCTTCATACTCATAGCCTGCATAGAACTGATTTAGAACAAGTGGGGTTTAAATGCTCTGCGGAAAGGGAGATACTCATCAATGGCTCTTAAAGATAGCAGGATTGCGTCCCATAGACTTGGGGCCAGGACTGAGAAAGAGCGACCTCCCAGTCGCTTCCGCTGGTACTTTGGGGTCTTATGAAGTAAGTGTGACGCAGAGCGTAGATGTCTGGCTGGGCAGTAGCGCTCTATCTTATTTTTTAGATATTCTGTGCCAGCATTGTGCACAGCCCGATGGACGACACAAAGTGTCTTAAACTCAATCTGTGTTGCCACTTGCAACCAGTGCAGGCGATTCAAAAGACCTAATGAGGGGGCAACCACGGCGCCATGAGTGCCAGTCTTGCTGCTGAGTTCTGGAGCACCTGTATATGCTGGATCTGGTATTTGGGTTGCCTCAAGTATATCCCGTTGCAGTAATCCAGTCACCCCATTATAGTTGCTGTAACCAGTGTTGTTCGATTGGCTGGGGGTAGCAGGGCAAGAATCTTCCTCAAAACCTTCAGTATTCCGAACCCTGCATTGCATATGGCAGAAATCTGCGCTTCGCACGAGCCAGAGGACAAGAGCTTAACTGAGGCACAGGGCACAGGACAGGGAAGCAGCGACACGGGCCAGTACTGTGAGTTCCAGAGGTAATCCACCTTTTGAGGCCCGAACACCAGGACCTCGGTTTTGCTTCCATTCAGTATTAGCCAGTTTGCCGACACCCAACTACCTATTTTCTCCAGGCAGTCCGGAGGTTTTCCGGTGGGGGGGGGGGGGTCGTCGTTTGCGAGGAGTCCAGCCGAAACACTAACTGTGTGCCATCAGCATAAGTGTAAAAGAGGGCTCCAGACTCAGCAATAAGATCAGCCAATAAACACACAAACAAATTAAAAAGAAGGGGAGACAGAGCTGACCCCTGAGGAACTCCACAAGTCGGTTCCAGAGTAGAAGACTAAGAGGTTTGAAAAGAGACAGTCCGAGAGCGCCCTTCAAGAAAAGACTCGAACCATGCCAAAGAGGTCCAGCCGGGTCAATAAGATGTCATGATCCACCGTACCAAATGCTGCTGAAAGGTCCAGGAGAATTAGAACTCCGGCCTCTCCACGGTCCTCGAGCAAAGCTAGGTCATAATTATCAATGAGATCATAACTGATGCTGTGCCCATTGTAGGTCGAAAACCAGATTGAAAAGGGTGCAGACATTGATTTTCCTCCAGGAATTTAGAAACCTGTGGAGTAATCACAGCTTCACCGTGGCTGGGAGAAGAGCGATGGGCCTATAGATGCCACCCGTGGATCCTAATTGGAATTTTTCAAGAGGGGTGTGACCACTGCGTGTTTCAGAGCAGCAGGAACTTTGTCCGAGGTCCGCAAGTGCTGTAGAGCATCTGTCAACATACCAATAGCCCCCTGCCGGAGGGCTTTCAAGATACGGAGAGGTAGAGCATCCAAGGGAGAGGCCGATTTCAGGCCAAGAAGAGCCTTAAATGCAACACCATCATTTATGAGATGAAGACTGCAAGTATTTACCAGAGTAGGAGAGGGAAGTTCCCTTACGGCAGCTCTTGGAGCTGTTCCACCTCCACAGCCGTATGGCTGCCTCTGATGGCTTTACGAATAGCATTCATTTAATTACATTGCAGTTGTGCACCTGGCAGTTTATCCTGACTTCCTAAAGGGGAAACTGACAATTCTTTTGCCACTAAAAACAGTTCCCCAGAGGAACAGGAAGCTTCTGTTGTCCGATTTGCGTAGTGTTTTGATTTCTCAGCCCGAATCATCTTATGGTAACAAAGCACTGTTTGTTTATATAAATTACGCGTTGCCACATCAGAATGCAGCCGCCATTTCCTTTCCAGACGAGGCCACAGTAGCTTTTGAGATCTGAGATCTGGAGTAAACCAGGCGTCAGTAGATTAAGTTCTCCCAAAGTGAGGTTTGATAGCTGCCAAGCCATCAGCCACCTTAGCCAATGATCTGAGGAGAGAGGGGCAGGGGTCATCTCCCTCATCCCTAAATCTATTGTTGGCCTCCAGTAGTTGATCAGCCATCACAGACATATCCACTTTATTTATTTATTTATTTTGTTGCTTATATCATATGATATGATGGTTATTTATAACACGCTAAATACCCAGAGGTTTCTAAGAGCGGACGTGGGATTCGAACCTGTGATGCTCCGTGTGGTCTTGCTTCGACGTTGCCCCTGAGCTAGCCCCTCCTAGCGTGCCAAGCCCAAAGTCTATGGGCCTGCATGTCGTGAGAGACCTTCGGAAGGCAGGAAGGTATCTTAATCATAAAAGGTACCAGGAAGTGATTGGACTAGGTAACGGAACAGGGGGGAAGCTTGTGACCAATTCTACCTCAGAGAAGATTAGGTCCAGCAAATTACCACTTTTGTGAGTGGGAAGATGATTACGACGGCCTGAAGAAAGGTCTCATAGGCTGGTTACCAGGTTCCTGGCGCAACGATCAGACAAATCATTAATGTGGAGGTTAAAATCTCCTAGCACAACTAGGTTTAGGTGTACCAGGCCCAAATTGGCAATCAGCTGGGCAAAATTGACTGCAAAATATGTTTCGCCTGATGATGGAGGTCTATATACCAGTAGGAAGTGAACAGTCATGTTGGCATTAACCTAAACTCTAACCAGGAAGAGCTGGTGGAGGCCTGTCTAAGCGCAGTGCTGCCTAAGATGCTGGCAACAGCTGGCGTAAATCAGGATCAGAGATAGCAGTGAACGGGTCCCTGTAATGCAAATAAAATCAAGGGCTGTGTGGTATCCAAATTGTATCTGTGAGCTCCCGCTCATCTTGCATTAATCAGCAAGCACTTAAGAGTGTCCATGGCATTGCAGAACCTCCCTCCAATCAGTATCTTTACCCTGGGGGGGCAAGACCCAGATACTCCCCCTTCTTGGCCGGGACAGTAAGGACCCTCATAAAGCAATGTACCCTCTGGTGCCAGCTCGATTAAGTCATTCCGTGAATACCTAAATACACAGGTTACCCTTATGTCCCTTTCCTCGTAGGAATCCTCCTGATTCTGGCATTGTGTTAAGGCCCAGTGCCCACCCGACGCACGGGCGCGCCCAGGCGCGTTTACCTTTTGCGTGCCTTCTTCATTCTCTCATAGGCTCTTAGTCCACTCCAGGCTGAACTATAAATAATGCCTAGGGGGCGGGAACATGAGCGGTAGAAATATCCCGCTTAGGGTTAGGGCATGCAGTCTCCCGGAAAACACAGTAATTAAAATGGAATTAGTAAAGAATAAACGAAAACCGCTACACTAAAATATTGCTAAAAGTTAATATTTAACTGTCCTTTACAATGCTCATTTCATCAGTATTGTCATTTAAAACACCCGTAACAGCTGATCTACAGATGAAGTATGAAGCAGTCAAGCTCACAACCCAACAGTATCAACTGGCTGTTGATAGTAGCAGGTACAAAATGGTGCGAGTACCTTGGCATATAGTAGCAGTGCCTGGCAAAAGGCCTACTACTTTTACACAAGCAAAAACTATTGGCTTTGCCAATGCTTGTTTTTAACAGATTCAATGAAGGACACGCAGAGTGCTTATAAATCGAGTGGCTGAAGGCAGACCTGGTAAGACATTTTTATTACACCAGTATCTGATTTTACATCTCCAATTAAGTCATGAACTCTCAGAAGACTGCTTTGACAAAACACTGGCAGCCACTTTAGGTGCAAAATGTGATGGCAAGGCTTGCTTAAAGCCAGCTCAGAGAGTTCCCATGAGGTGTTTTTTTTGGGTGGGGAGGGGAAGGACTGGGTGGGAATAGCCATGGGGATTAGCATGGCCATGGGCAGTCAATGGGTGGGCAAATAACCACACAATACCTGCATACTTTGGGCCTGATCACGACTTTGGCGGTAACGGCGGCGGTATTACCACCGGCGGTATTAGCCCCACCGCCGAACTCCCCGGTGCTAATAGCGCTGGATCACGAGTTCGGCGGTAATGTTAATCCCCATTGAGCCCATTTGGGAATGCCCCATTCCCCATTGGGCTCAATGGGGAATTTTCACGCTCTTACCAGCGGTGGATTTCCCGCCGGCGGTAATAGGGCAAATTTTCAGCAGATTTCCCCCCAGCTCAGAGCTGGGGTGAAATCCGCCGGAGTCCTGATTTGGCGGACCCTTAAATACTGTGGTAATAGCGCTACCGCCGGATTTAAGGGGTACCGCCAAAGTAGTGATCGGGCCCTTTGTGTCCCTCTTCATCTGCTATTTCGCCGTATCTGTTCTCCAATGCAATATATTTGGCTTAAAAGTGGTGCTAAAGTGCCACCTAACAGCTCAAACTAAAAAGAGGGTCAAAGGTTTCAGTGTTTGTGGGTGCAGGTAGAGGGTGCTAGTGACCCCAGGTCTTCTTTTTTTTGTATCTGGATCAAAGCACTTTTTTGACTCTTTTTATTTTTTATTTTATATTTATTAAAACAATTATCTGGACCATTGCACTCATTTTTGGATCAAGGTTTTAAAAACTCAATTTTGTAACATAGACCATAGTATCATCTGGGCTACGTTCCCCGAGGGCGTTCAACCCACAGCGCTTTGAAATCATACCAACGGCGAAAGGCGCTATACAAATGCCCAAAGACATAACATATCTGCCCCCGCCCGGAACATCAGGGTCGCCCCTTTTACGGCTCAGAGCTTAATAAGGGTCTGCCGGGGTCCTTGGATTGGAATGGACTTGATCGAGGCATGCGCAGTTCTCGTTCCATGCATCGTTGCTCGCTCTCGTGTGGTTGCATGCGCCCGATACCGACGTCAGGGTGGAATGCATTCCAGTGGCTTCCTGGATGAGACTTCCCTGGGATGTTGACTCTGGCTCCCAGGTGGTAGTTACCAGGGTGGTGGCGGTTAGCAGGCAAGGCAGAGAGAGAGAGCCCGTGTCCGCAGAAAGAGTGGCGCCCGAGTAGTCGGCAGCGGTGCCCGACTCGGCTGCACAGCGTTCCAGGTGCACACATGCTCCTAAAGCCACTGCAGTGGGATTTGCTTTTTATTGTACAGACTTCTAATTTTGGCAGATAAGGCATAGTGTGATCAAATTTGCGAGAGCACTCACTTAGGTTAAGTGGCGAAGGCCAGATTTGAGAGCAGTCTGCAATTTCGGAACTTGAGCACAACTCTTCCCAGATCTAATTGATAGAAATACTGTTTGCAAAAGGTCTTTTGAAACTTTGGTTTAAAAACACTAT
This sequence comes from Ambystoma mexicanum, assembly GCF_040938575.1. Lineage (NCBI taxonomy): Eukaryota > Metazoa > Chordata > Amphibia > Caudata > Ambystomatidae > Ambystoma > Ambystoma mexicanum. The sequence goes on along the minus strand of NC_090940.1, from coordinate 646,715,831 downwards.
CTGTGGAAGGCATTGCAAACATAGGGTGATTGTGTTTTGCTCACTAAAACAAAGGTCGTTTTTTGTGGAAGTTTCACAATTATTTTTATTTTTATTGTCTGTATATTTGGACATATTGTTGACATTTTGATATTTGGTTGTTATCAGACACTTTCTTGTTCTTCTTGTTTTAGTCTCAGCCAAAATTGTTTTATTCTCTTGTATACAAAGAATGTTTTATTATTGACATGATGTTGATGTTTTAAAATTGGCTAAAGGTTTGTATTTTAACCATCGCTGAATTAAAAAAATAATATATATATATATATATATATATATATATATATATATATATATATATATATAAATATATATATGCTCTTATTTCAGAAGCTACAGATAAGGATTATCTTCTCTGTCAAAAACATGTATAGCAACTAATAACCACGTTTGTCTAGTGCTGCTCACTCCAAATGAGAAGGTAGCCTCATTAATGTACCCCCCGAGCCTTGAGTGGAGGGGAGGAGCAGGCAAAAACTGTTCGCCGGGTGTAGAATAGCAGGGGATCTTTTAGCAGAAAGTTGCAAAGGCAACTGAGCAGGTTGGGAGACTGTTGCTGAGGCAACATGTGCTGTAAAATGTGGTGTTTTGACATGGGGGATGAGTATGGCTGCCGCGCTTAACTCGGTGTGGGAACTTTGGCCTCCACAGCAAAAATCAAAAGCTGGCACCCAAGAATATACGTACAGTAAGTAAACATATCTTAAAGTGAAAGAAACACATTTAGTTCACTTGACCTTTGCCCTTAGAAGAAAGTGCACCAGACAAAAGAGCATTGTACTTTCATAAAAAGTAATCAACAACTGGAAAATAACATGAGAGAGGACATTTTTCATTAAATACGCTGACCAAGTAAAGGGTGCTCACCTTTTTAACCCTGCAATATGTAGTGAAATATTCCCTAGAAAACAAAATCCCAATACAAGCATGTGCTTTGATCCTAATTTTATGCGTCTTGAGGGTAAGTGTCTGCACTGGAAACATGAGATCCTGGTAGCCAAATGCTGGAGCAAGCTTGCCGACCTCAAAAACACCCAAGGGGGTTGCGTCCGCCCTCTGAAAAAAGTTACGCTGTCCACCCACATGTATCTTTTTCCTTTTTCTTTTAATTTATTTGTATTTAGTTTAATACATCAACTTTTACAAAATTAAACAAATTACATTCATAGTAAACTTAACATGTATCATACATAAAAGAAATTAATTCATACATATATTTATCTGTTAGTATTCAGACCATTTTGCGAAGCGGATATGTGCATTTTACACTTTTTAGTTCATTCATTTTAAAATGTCATACACACATTAAATAGCCAAATAACTTTCAATGATATAATAAAACTGCTTGTGTGGTCTTCTTCTGTTCCTTCATACTCTGTCAAATAAATCAACCGTTGGGACCATCAAAATGCATTTTCACACAACACCATACTCTATACAAGGCAACGTGAACAGACCCATTTTCTGTGTTTAAACCGTATGACCAAAATTCAAGGGTTTGTTATCGACTCATAGTCGCGAGTCAAGTGGCCTAATCTAGGACATTCAGAGAGCAGAGGACTCGACGTTCCCACACATGAGGGAAACGTACACATTCTACAGAATCTCCTTTCCCGCGGGATTTTCCACTGGGCTCCACGGATAGCTCTTACAGGGAGCTGGTTGGTGCACATTCACAACCTAAATCGACGCACCTCAGGGTTGGGGCAACATAAGAGGTAACCCTGTGGTTTCGGGTACTTGTGGCTAACCTACGCAGCTTGCCAATGGCCCTGGAGTTTATGTAGATGGTCATAATTGTTGGCCCGATGCCATTATTTCATGCGACTTGAAAAGACCCCTTTTAATTTCAGGAAATTTGCACATTGCTTAACATCTGGTCTCCAGTCAATCATGCAAAATGCCCCTTTTACTGACTTCAAAAACCATGGTTTTTCTCGGGTGTGTGGTCAAGGCAATAGTTAGCGTCCAACATTGTTAACAGAGGGCAAGTCGAGAGAGTTTTAGATTTTAAGAAAAATTCTCCTCTTCGTTCGAGTACTAACGCTTTTAACGACAGCAGGCCCAATTCTAGGCATATGTACTCAACCGATGTCAATGGAGGTAGCCTTAACACACAGCGCCAAAAAAAACCTCAAGTACTTGCAACCAATCAAAGTCATGGAGTTCCAGTGCCTCCAACCCATACAACATTACCGTACAGAACCACTGTTTATACAAAACAAGGATCCCAACCAATGAAAGCCCTGCATGACCCAGTGCAAATTGATGAACCATGAATTAAATTTGTTTGGCTCTGCGAGATTTAGATCTTATAAAGTCGCAGTATCCCTTTTTGTTAGTAATTTCTAGTCCTAGGTACGAATAGCACTGGGTATATTCTATACAGCCGAGGTCCGTGCTCATCGTTTGCCTCTTTAACATTATTTTTGTTTTTATTGGATTGACAGTGAGACAATGTTCCTCTGCATAAGAAGCAAGGGCATTCAGAATTGCTTTCATCCCCGACAATAGGTGGTGACATAGTACAAGGTCGTCTGCATGTAACATGGCTGTAACCGTACACTGACCAATCTTTGTAGGGCATTTGGCGCTCAGTGACATCCTGGATGGGAGATCCGAAATGTAGAGGTTCAAAAGCAGGGCAGCGAGAATGCATCCTTGCTTTACCCGTCCATCAACACGGATGTCCCTGGAAAGGAGTCCATCATTACCTCGCCGTATCTGTGCTGATGTTTCTGTGAGTAGAGCCACGATGATCTGCATTAGCCATTTCAGACAACCAAGTGCACAGAGCTTTTTCCACAGCAACTCTCTATTTACTTAGTCAAATGCTGCATGAAAGTCAAAGTACGTGATATAGACAGATGGACAATCTTCGGCTTTTGCCTGCATCATGACTGTATCTAACACTCGGATGTTATGAGGGGTACTAGACCCCTTTTGGAATCCCGCCTGTAATGCATGCAAAATGTTAAGCTCACTAACCCATGTCTGTGGATGGTCTAGGACAACCCCGCCAAAGACCTTTCCTATAATGTCCAGGAGGGGTAGTAAACGATTATTCCCTAGGGATAGACGATCCCCAGTTTTAAACACTGGTGCATAGATGGCTTTTTTCCAAGAGCTGGGGATACGTCTCTCTCGGCAGACCTTCGAATACATGTCACAGAGAATTGCATCCCATAATTCATAGTCACCTTTGAGTACAGCTGCCGGGGCTCTGGAGTTTTTTAGTTTGCTTAAATGGGCAATCATATCGGGTGTGCTAAAAGTCATGGGCCAGCTGTTGTTTTTGGACAAATCAAATCTGTCCGTAATAGCACACTTCTTCATTTTTCCCTCAATGAATGTTACCTATACACTCTCAGGGATGGGGTTAGTAATAGCTTTGTCTGTGGAGGGTCTAGCTAAATTTAGGGTATGCCACATTTGTTTTGTGTTCTGGTTGTTGAGTGCCCTGATCATCTTTTGCCAATTAGCGGTCCGACCCATACATTTCCTATGCTTCAGCCAATTAGCATGTTGGTTTTACATTTTACGAATTGCCTTCTGTACTTCTATGGTTGCTCCACCCACTATTTTCAACCTACGAATATGCATGCAGAGTCTTCGTTTTTGAGTTTGAAATTCAATATCAAATGCTCGCGCATGTAGCTTCTCAGGTAGAATCAATATATTCCTCTTAGGCTCGCCACTTTCAAAAGCAAACCCTTTTAGCCAAGCTTCCATCTCGTCCCCTGTGTAAAGATTTAGTAAGGAGTTATTAGTGAATATTGACTAGGCCGTCAGCATACATGCTTTGTTAATATTTCCCTCAGTCCAAACCACACGATTTCCGGCCTGGTTTGGAACCAGGTCCCAAGCGGCATAATGTCGACTTTCAGACGAAGTCTAAATTTAAGGTCAGGCTTACGGTTGCATGGTCACTGTTCTGGTTCTTACTGATGGATCAGTGTTTAACAGTACAAATTAGTTTGGAATTGCCACATAGGTAGTCAGCCCTGGCAATGTTATCCCCACAGTGCCAGGTAAATAATCGAGGTACATCACCAGGCGAACGCCCACTGAATATCACCAAAACCCATTGGTTCAAGAAGGGCAGCCAGTTATTACCCTTGGAATTTGAGGGCTTCGGTACCAACACATTCTCAACTGCCATTGTAGAATACCTTTCCTGGGTGGAGTGTGCCCCGCGCATGCATTTAGGTCACCACCCTGCAGTAACGAGTCAGTATCGACATTCCCACCCCAGGTGGTAATAACTGATTCAGTGGCCTCAAAAACCTTATCAGTGGTATCAACCCCTGGGGGATCGTACACATTCACAATTAGCATTCGGCGTTTGCCCATCACTGTGTGAGGAGTTAATTCCACATTATCACAATCGTTTGGGTGTATTATCATCGAGGACTCTACTTTTCGTTCAACTCCGATGACAAGACCCCCAAACGGACGACCCTCCGAACCTCTCCTAGCCAAATCTTGGTGGATCACATATCTGTCAATAATGACCGTATGTCTCAACCGTGTCTCTTGGAGCATGAATACCAGGCACCTACCCGAGGTGTCAAGTGAAAGTCCATTTTGTATAAAGTGTGAGTGGCCACGAGAATTCCACGAGAGAACTTCAAAGATTCTCTTCTGAGGCACTTCAATCCCTAGCAGAAGCTTTTTTAACCATTTCCACCCTTTTCTGTTGTCATATTCTTCATGTATCCTTTACTTGTGCCCTGAAAAGCAGCACCTGGACACAATCAGGGAAACATAACTGCACCAGTCTCCAGGTTTGCAACATCGCTTGCCACATCCTGGGCAAATATTCAGGGCTAGCTTGCCCTCTCATCATTCCCCCTCCTCAACCCCATGCCTGGCTTCCAACAAGACTCTGCTTTATAAAGCTGACTTGAAAAGTACACATACCATAGCAATTACCCACTCAAATACATAAATCATTACTGAAATATGTTAAGCAACAAGTTTCCAATTGTGGCATTGTTCCCCATCTTGACTGGGCAACTACAAATACCAGAATGCAATTCACCAAAGTGCCAAAAAATTGCCTTTGGGTTTTGAAAATGTGTTTTCAAGACCTATAACAACATGTAATGTGTGAAAAGGTTCCCTGTTTGTGTTTCAATGTTCAACAAATGCAGAGTTCATATATGATGTGATGAAAATATCACATTCTACCAAAATAAACTCTTTTCGGCACGTTAAATATGAAGAAAAGAATGTAGCTAATTTACAACTGCTTTCGTTGATATAATGGAATTGACCTGGAGGAGGGCGTAGATTTAGGCAGCTAACTGGTGCTTTGTGTGTGCTTTCAGAATGCAAATGGCTATTTGCCTTTCTTAGCAACAGAAACGTTATGAAGATCTTCTCCAAAACTAGTGTCTCTTAAATGGGCCACCATTTGCAAATCGCCCCCACTTCAATGCTCTTCTTGAAGAAAGCAGCCATTAAAGGGCCGCTTGGAACGGGTGTCTCTCTCTAGAGAGCCACAGGAGGTTGGGAGGCCTCACGCCGCTTCCTACATGGCAGCTGCACAGCAGTTGAGGCAGACACTGGTGCCTTATGGGGCCTCTCTGACAGCTTCTGGCAGCGGGGCCTTGGGCCCCCGCACAGACTGTCCATGTCTCGGCCGGCTCTGTCTGGGAGAATCGAGTTCTAGTTTGAGGGAGACACTATCGCGTACGTTTTGAGGCAGAGAGAAGAGTGCCGTGATAGGCAAGACATTAGATAGAGTGGGAGCAAGACAGTGAGCAGGTTTGATGAGGACTACAAGACGTTTGAAGAGCAACCCGTTATGCATGTCTGGCAACTAGCATTGAGGTGGTGAGGAGAGAGGGGTAGGGGATTGTTGGGTGGTCATGTGTGAAGGTTAAGGAATTAGGGCAGTACCAAGCATTGCAAGAGAGTGGGGGATGGGTGAGCCATGAAAAAGGTCTTGCTACTTTTCCCTCCAAATGCACCTTGGAAAATGAATGCTAAACTGACACACAATCATTCCTGCCCCCCCATGTGATGACATGCCTCCGTACCCTCTCCCTGCAACATTCGGACAAGAGTGGGACAGGGAGCTGTGTGCTCCTGCTCTGCATCTGGCTCTGCTTCTTATTGGGCAGGCAGTGCAGTCAATGGCCTGGAGTGGGACATGGAGCTGTGTGCTCCTGCTCTGCATCTGGCTCTGCTTCTTATTGGGCCGGCAGTGCAGTCAATGGCCAGGAGTGGGACGTGGAGCTGTGTGCTCCTGCTCTGCATCTGGCTCTGCTCCTTATTGGGCCGGCGGTGCAGCCACGGGCTGGAGTGGGACACAGAGCTGTGTGCTCCCGCTCTGCATCTGGCTCTGCTCCTTATTGGGCCGGCGGTGCAGCCACGGGCTGGAGTGGGACACGGAGCTGTGTGCTCCCGCTCTGCATCTGGCTCTGCCCCTTTTTGAGCCGGCAGTGCAGTCAATGGCCTGGAGTGGGAAGCGGAGCTGTGTGCTCCTGCTCTGCATCTGGCTCTGCCCCTTATTAGGCCTGAAGTACAGTCAATGGCCTGGAGTGGGACGCATAGCTGTGTGCTCCTGCTCTGCATCTGGCTCTGCTTCTTATGGGGCAATAGTGCAGTCAACGGCCTCGAATGGGACGCAGAGCTGTGTGCTCCTGTTCTGCATTTGTTTCTGCCCCTTATTGGGCCGGCAGTGCAGTCAATGGCCTGGAGTGGGACGTGGAGCTGTGTGCTCCTGCTATGCTCCCCATTGTGCATGGAGGGTACAGGGCAATAGCATTCGGCCACAAAGCTGTCTGTCTCCTGCTCCAAACCGCTGTTTTACAGGAAGCCAGGCCGAGCAGGAACACACGGCCACACTGCTGTAGACAGGATGTAGATGTAGATGTAGAAGGTCACGCCACAGTAAGAAAGGGCTAGACTGGCTGCTCCAGGCCTGGCTGAAGATATGTGGGAGCCTATTGAACATGATGGTTCGGGAGGTGGAGGGGGATAGTCAGGGGACAAAGATAAGGTTAATAGCTGCCGATTATCACGTGACAGCCACCCAGCAGGGAGCTTAAACACCAAATGCCCACTGAAGAGCTCTAACCCCGTCTTTGTCAGCAAGAGGCTGTTGTGGTGGAACCAGTGTTAGAAGGCAATGAGGTGATAACACTTCTGTTTATGCCGTGGGGAGAGAAAACTCAACTTGTAATGGAAGCGCTGCAAAGTGTAAATTTTGGGCCACAGAAGGAAAATAGAGAAATTTATATATTGCTGATTACAAGACTGTTGACTGGCAAATGGGGGCAGTTGCTCAGGCTGGCCCCTTACATTTGAAACGGTTGAAAGGCCCTGGTGCCACCCCTGGGCTGTCCCCAAATGCAGTATAGGCAAGTAATAAATTAGTTTGAAACCAACTTTTCTATGCGTTATTACTTGGCTAGACTGGCATTTGTGGCAGCCAGTCAAGCCCTTTCTTACTGTGGCATGATTTTTCATGGGCATGTATAGATGCCCAGAAAAAAAGCCACCAGACAGTGCTCCTGTGTGCCCCCCTCCAGCTCCATCCTTGAGTGCAGTCACTAGTGCGACTACAGCAAGAAGTCAGATCATCTCTGTCTAAATGACTAGACTTCTTTCGCTTTGGCGTAAGGCGCTTTATAAATCAATAAAATACAAAATACACAGGAGCCCTGTCTGGTGCCCGTGTCCCACACTGCTCCAAGCTGAAGTGGCTCAGAGCAGGGTGGGAAATGGAAACCTGTTTGTCGTGTGGTGTGCTCCCGCTCAGCAGAGTCCTTTGCTTGTCAGCGGGAGACCTATCGTTCGGCACCTTCATTGCCAATGAGAGTGGCGAACGGGAGGTGTTCCGCTGCCAGGACACTTGGACTGGACACAGTGATTCATTGTCCTCCTGGCAGCGGGACACCTTTCCCGTTCAGCACTACACCTGGAAAGGCATAGGAACGTAGGCAGTCGGAGCAGAAGCAAGAGAACATATGTCTCCATATGGGGCGAGCTGGTTCCGCAAGAAGTCTTTCTTTCATCTCTATGATCCAGCCACAGCGGGAGACTTGACAATCATTTACTGAGCTCCGAAAAGCCTTCATGGCAAAGAGAAATGGTATGAGGGTCTGGGAAAACTGAGCATGGGCACTTGCTGAACAGGTCACATGAGAGAACGCCAATCAGTGCCGAGGATCGCGAGCTGCCTTTGGACATACACGGCCTTCCTGTTAAAAATCCAACCATTGGCAACATGTACTGGCATTGTAAGGCTCCTATGGGGCAGGCTGTGTTTCATGCTTCCATCCATGATTCTAAATCCATGCAAACGCATGATGCTTAGTATCACTCTATGCAAATGTGTCTCATGAATATTAATGAGGGCTATCCTGAAAACCTGACCTGGAGGGCTGGAGCTGGACTCCTGTAAGAGGTTCCTTGTACCCAATGGCCACCTCCGTCTTAGTGCCAACATAAAAGTGTGGCGTTGAAAGATTATGCAACCGTTTATTAAACTCCCCATAGATAAGGAGCTTAATCTGAGCTTTTGCTTGGAATATGTGACGCAGAAAAGCGTGTGGTTCCCAGTTTAGGTTTCCTGGACTGCAACACCGCATTTGACGGAGGTGGGCCAGGGCAGTGGGGCAGTCTCTGGCTTGTTCCACTGCATGTTACAGTAAACAGGCTTCCCCAATTTGTTTGGGCCAGGTACCTTATTTTCTTCTGACTTCTATAAGATAGCACAGTGTGTTTAGGGCTTGCTGCTAGCCTCCATCGGCAACCTGAAGTCACAGGTTTAAACATCTTTAGGATATACAGAACCCTTCATCCTTCGGAGATTGTTCAATCGCGCCTTAAAACACCTGTGTATCGGCGCGTTATAAATGCCATATCATACCATATCATAACCTACTATTAATACAGAAATGAGATTGGGCGCTAGGGTTGGAACCGTCCTTTGCTAAGCTCTGTTTTTTGTGGTGTCCTTAATAATGATGCAAGGTCACAGGTTGTTTTTGAGGTGAAGACCACACCTCCTTGTTTAGTTCGATAGTGGGGATTTTTGATTGTTGAAAAAGTAGCTATTCCAGGCTTTTTACGTTTTATTGGTAAGTGCAGATTTTATTCATAAATTAGGATGTGGGCTCATGGTCCCAAATGTGGTCAGCCAACACGAGTTTCGACCTTGTGGGTCTTTATCACGGATAATGGTAGATGTCAAAGTTGTGTAGAATCGGTCTAGGTCCTGTGTGTAGGCCAACAGCCCGAGGACGGAACAGTACGGAATATTCCAGGGCCTACGAGAAGCCCAGCTGTGAACACACAGGACCTAGATAGATTCTACACAGGACCCCAACAGGGGCTTTGACATCTACCATTAGCCTTGATAAACACCCACGAGGTCGAAACACGTGTCGGCTGACCACATTTGTGACCATGAGCCCAAATCATGGTGTTTATTGGGGTGAGGGGTACTGCATCGTGCTGCCTTTCAGGTAGGAGCAGGCCCCCCAATGGAGGCAGCTGAAAGCGAGGCTCTCTGACCTCAAAGCAAGTGAGCTGGCCCCTGGGAGCCAGTGACTGTCTGGCCTGGCAGCAGAAACATGGCTGGATGTGTAAAGCTGGCAGGCCTGGTATTGCATTATCCACAGTATTGCCGTGCCTTGTGTCAGCACCAGGTGGGCATTTACCAGGCCCTTGTGTAACGTGCCCGGCTACTAACAACATTTGCCAGCTGTTGTCGCCTTATGGCCAGGTATTTGAAAACTGCATACCAAAACCAAAAGCACCTGCTGGCTTTGCCAATGCTTGTTTACTTTGCTAATGGAAGCACGTGCGCTAATAGAGGCGGGACACTGAGGTCGACACATGCCTCCTGGGTGTTAGTCCCAAATAGAATAGGACCCATATTGCTTTAATTTACTGTCTGGTATCGTTCACTTAATGGCATCTTGGAAGATACCCAGGTGGCCCTGATTGAGGAGCCCTGGAGGGGTGTGGAAGGGGGGGTGAAACTGATGAATATGAACAGCCTCTTAATGGGCAGATTAATAAAAGGTTTTACCTGGAAAACAGGAGGGGTCAAATAGACATTAGAGGGGGGAACCTAATGGCACTAGAAGAGGGAACTAGTCCCACGCACACCATGTGGGATCTTACCCTGAGGAAGTGAGTCCCACGCCCACCTTGTATGTCTCGGTGTATGTGGCATTCTGCACGGGGTTAAAGGTCACAGAGAGTCCCACAAGCACTAAGAGTGATGCTAAGCTCTCACCAGCCTTCCAGAGGAATTGGGTCCACTCCCCCATCGCGGCTATTCTTTCCCATGGCAGGACCTATTTATTTATTTATTTATAAGATTTCGCAAACAAGCTCTTCTATAAGACAAAGGTATACAGATGCACTCCATAAACAATTATATTGAGATCTAAATATATATTACACCAGTTCGTACATTACAAAGAAAAAAAAACTTACCTATCATGATAACTGTTAGGAAAGATTTCATATTTGAATGTAATTTTCCCGCCATGTGTCAACCCCCAAACTTTTTGCTGCTGTTTTACACCCTGATCTAACCTTTGCCAGAGAAGCGCAGCCCTCCGCCGCACTCCTCTGGGCTTTCGCTCAATTCTTATGGGGAAATTGACATGCCCTTAAGACAATCAGTACTGGGAGACTTCGTTTCCCTTAGTCCTTTCCTCATGTTGCAGCTTGTGTGCAACATGTAACAAGAGTGCAATGTAACTTACTTTACCGCACTCTTGGGTCTCTAGTCATTCCAAAGGCCCTAGAAACTCTCGCTGGACTTATTATGAACTGTGAAGGTGTGTCACGGACGGGACTGGTGGCAGCTATCGTTTATCTTATGTTTTGAACCCTTTTTTGCCATATTAGCCGCGCTTACCGCGTTTGGCACGAATAGGTGGCCTGGCTCCAAAATGGCCATGCCACGCGGTTCTTTGTCCTGTTCTTTGGCCATCTTGCCCCTTCACCTTCCCCAGGTCGAGTCGACCCAGGTCAGTCCTTATTTGGTCATGCACTTTCCCGCGAAACCCAAAGCTTTCACTGGCTTCTGCATGCCTTGTGTGTGTGTCTCCAGGATGTGGGCTGGGATGTCTGTTCCCAATACACATCCTGGGTGCCAGAGACACTGGAGTGTCCTGAATGCCTGCGTCCACCGTGGTCCGTGATTGGTCCACGTATGGAGTAAGTGTTTGTGGGCAGATCTCCCATTGGGTCCTCTCCGTTTTGGCGCAAAGGGAACTTTGCATAAGAGGAGGCCGAAAACACCACTACCATGTCGATCTCCTGAGTTCACACCGAACAAGGGATAAGGAGCCAAGTATCCTGCAACAAGAAGCCGAGTCGAGGAACCGCTGGTGACCCGCTGGAAGGTTTGGCACCCTGAGCCCGCTGTCGTCCTGCGAGACCCCTCTGCATCTGATCGTCCTAGAAGGTCTGCGAAGGCGCTTCAACCAATTGGAATAGTGGGACCAACTATTCTCGTCACCTTCATCAAACCCTGCAAGTAAGCCTCTTTGGAAGTGTCCCTGGGCCAAACAGTGGGCTGACCAGCTTACACGGGACGTTTGCTCTGTCACCGCCGCCGTTTTGGGGAAGCCCTCGAAACTTGGCCTACTGCTAGCTCTGTGTCCATGGCACCCTCACACCGAATTTCGTACACTTGGCATTCCCAGGTCTGAAGTGAGACGAGTGCGCCCGGACCAGAGTAAACGCGGTTGCCGTGTTGCCCTGCTGTGGTAACGACCTGTGCACGTTCGCTGCATTTGTGACCCCCTCAACCCTGAATCCTGCTACCGCGGAATCTACACGGTGTCGAGACGTCCTGATTGTTGCATCCGAACCTGCCAGCAACGTGACGTGAACTGGTGAAGTCTGGGTCTGCCGGCGCTGGGGACCAGTGAGTAGTCCATACCCCAACTGGTGGCCCCTAGCGTAGGAACCCATTTCTTTTCTACCGCTGTTGCGAAATAGCGGATTCATCCCACACTCTCACCCTGCCTCTGCCCGCAAGTGGAGGTCTTGCTTGAGTAGTGGGGACTTGTTCTTCATCGCTTCATCCACCTTCCTGAACTGTCAGAGACCCTAGAAGAGACCCTATTTTGTCCATTGGCACAGCGCGTGCATGTACTATTGAGCATAAGGCTCCTCTCTTCGTAGGGCTTGGACTGCCTGTATTTCTGATGTCGAACTGGGTCTAATGATTACTTGCCCTGCCTGTTTTCCTCCCCATCTAGGTGGTCTACATATTACGTGCTCCTAACTCCTTAGACCCCTCGGTCTGTATATATATTGTATTGATTGTGATGTGTTGGTTTACTTTAGTATTATTGTGATTCTTTCCTATGGTCGATGTTACAAAGGCCTTGTAATAAATGTGTCTATATTTTTAATATAAGACCTGTCTGGAGTAATTTGTAAGTGTCCTTGCTTTGTGTGCTCATTGCGGGCTTTCAGTCACCCTCACCCCTCTGGAGACTTAGTCTTGACCGCCGCCATCGCTACCCTGATTGGTCTGGCTTGTCCAGATGTTACCCTGTTCCAAGAAACTAGGCTGGCCTTCTGAACCTCTGCCCCTCCAGGTCAGAGTTCAGAAATCCATCTTAACAATAACTAATAGTTGTCACGCCCGTAAATTGTATGTTAATTATAAATAACAGGGAGGGGGACCAAGCAAAGGGAGGAGGCAATTATGTATGTTCCAGATGTTCATATTATAACAAGAATCATAATGTAATTATGTTGACCTCAGGCATACAAATAATTGGAAGGACCCCCATACCTCGTGATAATCGTGTAAAGTGTTTTTTCTAATACAAAACACCTTCACTTTAGCTGACAGCAGGATCCACCTTGTGTCCAATCCTCCTGCAACGGTTTATCTGAACTCTTCCATTGTCATAAGATTTGTTTTGAGATTATCAATGCTCTATGTAACCAGTATTTTGTGGAATCGCCGACAGTAGACGTAGGATACCGATCAACGGTGATTTAGGAATATCACAATTCATTGAGATCTCCATGCGATGTATGATGTCCTCCCAGTATCCTCTTATTTTGTTACATTCCCAGATCATATGTACATTTGTTCCACTTTCAATTTTACAGGACCCGCATAAATCTGTGGGTAAAAACGTACAATCGTTCATTCTCTACGGTGTCGAATACAGGCAATGAATAACTCTGTTGGGTGTACCGCACCTCCAAATCCACTTTCAATCGAGAAATATTTCCGCTTATGCTCGACCAGCCTTTATCTGAAATAGTCGAATGGAGTTAATTTTCCCTTTGTCGATGTTTTGAATCAGTACGATACGGGCTGGGAAGCAGTAAACGCTACACACACATAAGGTGTGTTCTCAAAAGTTGGTCTACCTGCGGTTCACTATGTAGTGTTGCATTTAATGGGGAGAAGATGGATGCAAAGATCCTGGGTAGTATTTGATATCTCTGGGCCTCAGACATGCTTAGCTTATATCTGAAGCATAAAAAGCCAAAGTCTGCCAACGTATCTCCAATCAGAACATCCTTGAGTTTCCAGAGTCCAGTCTTTATACCTGCTAAAAAGTTTTTTGTTTTACTTGGCCTGTTCCAGGACAGGAATTTACATGAAGTTGACATTCGGAAAAAGTATGCATTGACACATATACATATTTTTACTGAATGCTGTCAACAGCAGTCTCATTTGGCTGAAGGAAAGGTGTGGGGTAAAAGCTATTCTTAATAAACAAATATTCTCCAATGAAGGAAAGGGTCAGGAAGTGTATCCTGTTGTCTGTTAATGATACCATATAGTTACAAGCAAACACACATTGACAAACGCATAATATAATTTGTAGAAATAGAAAACATTCAACCCATATACTAGAACTAATTTTGGGTGGAGAGTCACAGCCATCTCCTCTTAATTGATTATGTATGTTCTCGTGGCTAGACAAGTGAAGTAGATAATTCCAAACAAAAAAATACATTTAAAACCTGGAAGAGCAAAAAAAAAATAGATGTATAAAGCTGCGAGTTAGAGCAAACAGTCTAGCGTGCGTATTTGTCATCTGATTTGTCAAGCCGGTGATCTAGCGTACATTTAAAGTCTCCCCACAGAGGCACATGGCATCCCTGAAAGGGGCCAGTTATGCATTCAGGGAGATGGAAGCATGGCAGTTGGGTGCATAGGGGTTAATTATACTTACTTCCCTGTGTGCTACTAACCCATAGACCGGTGCCATTCTACCATGGTTGTCAGTGCGTACATTCATGAGCCTAAAAGGTACCAAGGCGGCTATCCTTACCAACCCCCCCCAGTATACGTAGAATATGTAGCCCCGTTGCAAACCCCTGACCCCTTTCCCACGAGAGCCGCCTGCCTTTCAGCCGTGAGATGCATCTCTTGAAGCAGGGCAAGCCCCTTATACTTCCTGTGTAAATACCATCCCACTCTATTGCATTTATGGTATTCATTTTCCGTACAGTCCAGGTCACCACATTCAGGCCATTCGCCATAGATTCTCGCAGGCTTCCGTCCCACCTCCCTTTCAAGGCGTCCCACCCCCCGACCCATTATACCGAATTATCACTTGAGAGCCAGAGAGAAGTATCTTACAACATTCTACCCCTGATCTCAATCTAGTTGCCAATGCAGTGGCCCTCCCCAGGTCTATCACACCTCCATGTCCCTCCAACCGAGGTAGGCTTTCCCCCAGATTCCATTGAGTAAAGTGAACAGTATATCGGCAAGCAGCCATAACAAAGCAACCAGACCAAATGAACAGACCAAAAGCTCAACAGTACCAAGCTATTCAACCGTACATGCCTGTCCCTTCCCACCCAACATGCGGGCAGCAGCAGGTAGTGGGTACCCAACCGTAGGTACTCCCAAATTATATAACACAACCGGGTGGTAACCAAAACCAGTTACTGAACAACCAAAGGGACAACATTAGTGAGTCCGTACCACTTAACGAACCTCCAACCTCATGGCCAGAATCTAGGTTCTTCTCCATTGTACGAGCACTGTATATACTTGGTATATGGCCGTAGTGGAGGACGCCCTATGTATGACGCCTCCTTCCCTAGAAAATGGCAAAATGCGCTAACCTGTCCTTAAAGTTCAGGATCTTCGCAATCAGCGGTCTCGTTGGGACACCCGGCTACGGTTTCTTTGCTAAAGATCTATGGGGCCATTCCACCATAAATCCCAGTGTCAGCACGCCAGGACCAATCTCGTGAAGCAACAGGTTACCCACATAGTTAGTTGGAGCCCAACCTTCCTAGCGTTCCAGAATTCCAGAATGCCCAGTATCCTTATGTTGTTCCTGTGAGCTGTGCTTTCAGTATCTTCCGCTCTGTATTCCAAGGCCTTCACCTTTGTCGACAAGTCTATCACCATTGTCCGGAGCTCCTTTGTAGTGCACATAGTCTCTGACATATTTGACTCGGCAACCACCACTCTTTCTGTAAGGAAACGGACATCCTGCCAAAGCGAATTCACATATATCTTTACCTCCTCTATCTTTGCTTCCATCAATGTCCACAGGGAAGCTGTAGCCTCCAGGATGTGATCCTCCTTCAGTGATACAGCGGTAGGCGGTGTCCTCTGTGCCGCCTCCTCTGCTGGGCAAGGGTCGACCTTCTGTGTGTGCTTGTGGGTAAAGACCTCCAACTTTGACTGTTTTGCCCTTACAGTGGGATTCTGGTCCGGCATGGGGTAGGCCTAAAGGGGCTCCAGAGGTTGTTCGTCCCAATGCTGATGATAGGGTCACTGTTTGAGCGGCTCAATATCGCATCCACTTTCCAGCCAGATGCCAGTTGTCTTCCAGACCTCTCCAATGGATTTGGCCACCAGTAGTACCTAGGGAGAGCTCTACCTCAAAACCATTCACTCTCCTAGATCCCTCCCGGGCCATAGGCATCCCCTGCCAATACCAGGCGGGTGGCCGCAGCATTCCGGTTTTATCTCCAGGATGCACGCCCTGGTCAGCCAGCCCCTGGTTCCACCACACTGTGAGGGACCCTCAATCTGCCCCACCACTCCATACTCCAATGTATCTCAGAAGCCACCGCCCAGACAACCACAGCCTATTGTGCCCGCTGGTTCCCGTTCCATTCACTGTGACGAGTCACAAGGTGTTGTTACTTCTCCCCAAGGGGGAGCCCCTTCACATCATGCTAGGGAGGTGAGGCTGCTACCATATAGTCCCCCTAGGGGTGGTTTAATGCAGGGGAGGGACATCCTTTTTGGCGACAAGGACAACCGTCTTGGGGTTAGCCCAGGGAATAATAAATCATCTCCATGTTCTCCAGCCCATCCTTCCATCCCCAACCTTCTTGTTGAAAGTAGAACCATATACTACTGTGATGCAAAAGAAACAAATGGTCTCAAAAACACCAAGACGAGGAAGTGCACAGAAAACACAAAGACGGCTCTGGATACTGGTACTAAGAAGAGGTGGCCACAGTGAGGCATAACGATCAACCTGTCAAAAGTCACAAGGAACCTTGACAGCTTGCCCCTCAAGAATGGGATACATTGTATAAAAACTGACTATGGACTAGTAAAGTCGTCAACTCCAGTGTGGAGCTCAGCTGCAGCGCCTGCTGGGAGAAGCAAAAGACGCGGAGAGCATTCGGTGCAGGAAATCCAAAATCTGGTTCCAGACCTGAGGAGAAGAGGGACAGAGAACGCCATTGGTTGGCTGCGTGAATCCTCAAGGGATTCCACAGGAGCAAACTCATGCACAACACTAAGGGCAAGAAGAGATAGGTGGCCCAGCAGCTGGTGACGCAACAGAGCTGCAGAAGCAGACGGGGAAAGTTGAGCTAGAGGAGAAGACGGATCACCATCCCTGGAAGCCCTGGAGGCGTACCAAAGCCCGAAATCAGGTAAAAGGTGGTATGGGAGACCCAGGGGGCATGCATGGCCACAGGCATGAGCCGAGCAAGCAATTCTTACTTAACTTTGTACAAGGCATACCAGTGACAGACTCCTGAAGGGTCAAGAGTGCATCTAACCTCCTCCTCCTCCTTGTACCAGTGGGGAAGAGAGGCCCACTGGTCACCAGGAAAGGGTCTGGGACCCTGTCCATCAACACAGTGGGGAAGGGAAGTCCACTGGCCCCCACGGAAGGGTCTTTGACCCTGTCAATCATCACTGTGGGGGAGAGTAGCCCACTGGCCACTAGGGAAGGTTCTGCGACCCTGTTCACTATAACAGCTGGGAAAAGAAGCCCACTGGCCACCAGGGAAGGGTCCGGGACCCTGTCCACCATATCAGTGGGTAAGTGAACCCCACTGGCCACCAGGCAAGGCTCCGGGACCCTGTCCATCATAACAGTGGGGAAGGGAAGTCCAGTGGCCACCAGGGAAGGGACTTTGACCCTGTCCATCATAACAGTGGGGAAGAGTAGCCCACTGGCCACCAGGGAAGTGTCTGGGACCCTCTCCATCATAACAGTGGGGAAGGGAAGTCCACTGGCCCCCAGGGAAGGGTGTCTGACCCTGTCCATCATGACAGTGGGGGAGAGTAGCCCACTGGCCACCAGGGAAGTGTCTGGGACCATATCCACCATCACAGTGGGGAAGGGAAGTCCACTGGCCCCCACGAAAGGGTCTTTGACCCTGCCCATCATCACAGTGGAAGTTAGGAGAGCACTTGCCGTGAGGGAAGGGTTTGGGATAACAGTGGGAAAGAGGACACCACTGGCCATACAAAAAGGGTCCGGGACCCCAACAAAAATAAAGCAAAGCGTAGAGGAAGTCTTCCTCATTATAGCTGTGGAGATAAGCCCACTAGGTACAAGGGAAGGTTCTGGGCCCCCAACGTGAATAAGTGAAACCTATGAGGGATTCTTCCATGTCACAGTGGTTAATAGGAGACCCTTAAAACCCAGAGAAGGATCTGGGACCCCAACAAGACATTGATGAGAACAAGTGACAGTGGCAAAGTGTATATCAAGCTGGAACTGTATCGACCTATACCAGGAGAAGGGAGTCATTCTCCTAGTATCCAAACAGAAGTTGTGATGGAAACGCCAGGGGGAAGGAAGTCATTCCTCCTGACTTTGTGATTGAACTGTGCCAAAGTAACACCCGGAGAAATTAGGTATTCTCTTGGTCCTGAACTGAGAGTTGAGGTGAAGAAGCCAGGTGAAGGGAGTCATTCCCCCTGACCTTGCTGTGAATTGTACCAAGCTATACCAGGGGAAGGGAGTTATTCCCCCTGACCTTGCTGTGAATTGTACCAAGCCATACCAGGGGAAGGGAGTCATTCCCTCTGACCTTGCTGTGAATTGTACCAAGCCATACCAGGTCAAGGGAGTCATTCCCCCTGACCTTGCTGTGAATTTTACCAAGCCATATCAGGGCAAGGGAGTCATCCCCCCTGACCTTGTTGTGAATTGTACCAAGCCATACCAGGGCAAGGGAGTCATTCCCCCTGGTATTTCTGGAAATTGTACAGAGCCACACCAGGGGAAGGGAGCCATTCTCCTGGAGAGACCATTTTGTAAAGACTGTCTGAAACCTGCAAGCCAGGCGAAGGGAGTCATTCCCCCTGACCTTGCTGTGAATTGTACCAAGCCATACCAGGGCAAGGGAGTCATTCCCCCTGACCTTGCTGTGAATTGTACCAAGCCATACCAGGGCAAGGGAGTCATTCCCCCTGACCTTGTTGTGAATTGTACCAAGCCATACCAGGGCAAGGGAGTCATTCCCCCTGGTATTTCTGGAAATTGTACAGAGCCACACCAGGGGAAGGGAGCCATTCTCCTGGAGAGACCATTTTGTAAAGACTGTCTGAAACCTGCAAGCCTGGTGAAGGGAGTAATTCCCCCTGACCTTGCTGTGAATTGTACCAAGCCATACCAGGGCAAGGGAGTCATTCCCCCTGGTATTTCTGGAAATTGTACAGAGCCACACCAGGGGAAGGGAGCCATTCTCCTGGAGAGACCATTTTGTAAAGACTGTTTGAAACCTGCAAGCCCGGCGAAGGGAGTCATTCCCCCTTGGTATATTTGTTTTGAAGGAACACTTAGTTGAACCCCATCCAAGAAGCAGGAGAATGGAGCAATTCTCCTTTAAGAAGGACCTTTCTGTTAGTTTAATTTTTTTGTTGTAGTGTTAGGGGCAGAACTAGGTTGTGACACAGGACAGTGGAATGTACGTTGACGGACGTTCTGATAGAACCTTTTAGTATGAGCTTTAAGGCAGGAAAACCCCTCTTAGAAGTTAGGGTTAGTAAGGCTCCTTTTTTTACTTCAAAATAAAAGTCTATGCCCAAAATCATGCCACCTTTGTGTCAGCATCTTTCTTTGACACCCTTACACCATTCAGAGCAGAGAGCACCAGGAGGGGCGGTCTCTCCCTTTTCCGATCGGCCAGCGGCTCCCAGCTTCCGCACCCTCCCAAGAGCTGATTTGACTCGGTTACTGCCAGCTGTCCGCACCACCCGTGGTCAACTCTGCAGTCGCTGCGGGTCCGCAGCCCCTCCAATCTAGTGTGAGTGCACACTACGGCGCCCATCACGGGCTACCACGTCACTTGGATCTGTCTCCCTCAGCTCATCGCCATCTTGGCCACGGGCATCACGTCCATTCCCCTCTGGGCTCCAGCACCTCCAGCCGCCATCCTCCGATGCTCGATCATCAACCCCCCAGGAACCAGGGCACTTCTTCCGATCTTGTGGATGATTTCCACCTTTAATTCACATGGGAACATATCAAAGAGTAGGATCCATCAGGAGCTCGGAGTGAGCACGTCTTATTCCATGGTTGCTGGCCACGCCACCCTCGATAGCAGGGTTATGTGTGGGGAAACAGGTGTGCTCTGAGGCTCTTTCTGAAAGAAGTGGTGATGGAGGATTCAGTGGGCATGTGGAGTGGTAGGGTGTTCCATGCCCTGCGTGCTTAGTGGGTAAATGCTTGTTTTTGTATGCATGTGCGTTTACAGAGTGGAATGTGCCGAAGATGTTGGCTGGCTTTTCTGGTGTTTGTGTGGGTGATGGGTTTAGGTTAACATGAAGGTAAGATGGAGTTTTGTGATGGAGGGCTTTGAATATAATGCAGAGTCCTTTGAAGGCAATTCTCTGTGGCATGTGGAGCCAGTGGAGCTGGGCAAGAGTGGGGGTGATGTGTGAAATGTTTGGGTAGGTGGAGGATAAGTCTAGCTGCTGTGTTTACTGTGGATTGCGGGGGTAATGGTGTTGTTGGGTTCAGCAAGGAGAGCATTGCCATAGTCCAGCTTAGAGAGAACCAGTGCTTGCTCTGCGGTTGCGGAAGTCGTCAGGAGGAAGGATAGGTCTGATTTTGCGTAGGAGGAGCAGTTGTAGACGTAGCAATTCTGTGCAATGTTAATAGGCCAGCAGGTAGCTTGGGCGTCCTTTAGACGGTCTAATGCACACATGTTGGAATTACTGACCTGCCATTAGCTTGCTGAGATCCCAAGCGTCACCGCCCAAGCTTTGGGCCTGCACGCGCCCCGCTGTGGCAAAGAGGAAGCGCAGTCTTTTGTGTTTCTTTTATTGTGTATGACACATCGGAAAAGTGAAGCCTGCTGGCAACTGATTAGGAGTCGAAAGAAGCCGGGATGACATGTGAAAAGACCATATCTGTTGTGGTCGAATATGTGACAGGGGGCTCCACTGTTCTCTGTGACTAAACACAACTGTTGGCTTCTAATGTGACTAACCAGCCTTGCCCCTATGTGATGCCTGGCACTCCCGCATTGGTGCTGTACATCGCTTTTCTGTAAAAACACAGGAATAATGACCAGCAGCACCCTGGAGAAGGGCAATAGACTACATGTAAATGAGCGCCCAAATGAACTCCCATGGGCAGCCATTATCTCTCTCTCTCTCTCTCCTCTCTCTCTCTCTCTCTCTCTCTCTCTCTCTCTCTCTGCAGGGTACATGTGTAGGCCAGTGATACAACATGGACTTATCCTCTACCTACCTAAACATTCACACATCAACCCCGCTCTTGTCTCGGGAGGATAGCTCAGGGGCAACGTGCTCGCCTGGGAAGCAAGACGACACAGAGCAACGCAGGTTCGATCCCTGAGCCCTCGCTTAGAAACCTCTGGGTACTAAGCGTGTTATAAATAAATAATTAAAATTATAATACCGTGGCTCTGTGTTTCATATCAGACAGGATGTAGAGTCAGGCTTCAGTCATTAAGCAATTCTTTTCACTTTGTAACAGTTGCTGCAGAGGTGAATATTAATTCTAAAATGGCGGCCCACAGAAGTCAGTTGAGTGCCCAGTTTGACTTATCGCTCTTTACAATTCACCAACGCGCTGCTCATTACTTCAATGTGTTAAAAAGAAAAAATAGGCACAAGAGCACTCCTTTGAAAGAACTGTACTGTATGGCAGGTATACAAGCGAGTTTTACCACCTGTCATCAGCAGTCCGTCTGATCACCCACCAAGCAGTGAAAAGACAGGCACTCCTCAAGCATGTTCCCTCTCCTCCAACCCTGGGGTCCCGTTCTGTTTGTTCGTCTGTTGCTGTCCAAGCCCCCCCCCCCCCCCTCTCCTTTTCTCACCTCTGCTCCTCTTTTCTACCATATATCACGATTTGCTGCCCCCTCCAAATGGCAGGAAATATGCTACCCTTTTGTAGTATCTTGGGCGCCATAACACCTCTATGGTGGTGGGTGTAGTATAAATACTTAGTCATATATAAAGGTCCCCAAATACTGGATATTCACAGCCCAGAGCTGGAGCGCAGTTCCATTGATGGCTGTTTTGCATCAAAGGCGGCCACATTCGGCCTCCCAGGGCAGAAGCGCGCTGAGCTCGCCAGATTCCTGGGTCCCGTCACTATTATTTTAGAGAGGGGGTTTGAGGGGGGGGTCTCTGCACAGTGCACTGGTATTCTTGCACGTCATCACTCTTCCGCCCTGCAGTCTGTCTGCAATAAACTGCGACTGTGTGTAGCTTTCCAAGCCCCCCCGCCCCCCGCCCTTGGGTTGCCACTTCCTGGCCTCGTTCGCCTGGCTGTCAGGTGCAGTGCTGCAAGCATCTCACTCTCTTGCACTCTCTTTGGGAGAGTGAAACTACATTTAAAGTGCACGTGGCCACTTTCAAGCACTCCAGGTTTTGGTGGCATTCAGGGCCTCCCATTTAACCTTTCCAGATATCATGAAGCTACTAATAGCGAAATCAAGGGAGTTTTTTTTGTTCTTTTTTTCTCTGCAGTTAACATTATGGCTTTAGAATGTAACCCCCTCACAATGGTTACTATGGCTCATTAAATGGAAGGACTTTCAACAAAATGGCGGCCATGTTGGGACATTTCAGTGCCCCGCTTATATACGTGTTCTGCTGGATCCATTTACCACAATTCTAAGCCTAAGCGCAGGCTCTCCTTTCTGCCCAAGTAATCATGAGCCGCAACCGTGGTGCAGGCAACAGACTCCACACTGATATGTCATTCATCTCCCGAATGAGCACTCGGGTTGACTGCTATGGGCGGCCATTTTAGAACTAATCCTGGACACTCTGCCAGAACTGTTATAAAGTAGCAAGGACAGCCTGATCACTGGAAGCCCCACATTGCTCTTCTAGGGCTGCATCCTGCCAGACAGTGAACTTAAGGTAACATGTGATCGCTGCTCTATCCTGCAGACTATATGAGTGAACAGGAAATGACGCTCTCGCCTGCCGCCCCCTCTAGAGACCTGGGCTCAGTGCACTGATACATTGTGGCTTTGGGTTGTCTTCTAGACCGATGTAGCCTCGGAAGAACAATGTCAGGATTCTGCTGACCAATCCCTTCGGGTTACTTTGTAACAGTTGCTGCAGAGTGGCAAGGGTGCATTCCAACATCCCTGCCCACACAAGCCAATCTCATGACTACTTCACTTAAAAAAAAAGAACATTGTGCATGACACCACTCTATTAATTATTCTATCTGATAAGTCTATTGCCCTTTTTCACCACGTAGACCAATGTGTTGGTTGGAGCCTGGACTATGAGCTCTGACAACAACAACAAAAATCATCTATTGTGATGTCCAGACTGGACTATGCCAACTCCCTATACCTAGGACTGCCTGCATACCACCTTAATAAACTCCAAAGAGCGCAAAACGCTGCTGCTAAACTGCTCCTCGCCCTGGGTCCAAGAGACCACGCCTCTCCAGCTCTCAGAACCCTCCCCTGGCTCCCAGTCGGATCAAGGGCCACTTTCAAGACCCTGTGCCTCACTCACCGTGCAGTGCACAAGACCGGCCCTCTATACCTGCAAGACAAGCTAAAACCTTACCTCCCACCACGCACCCTAAGATCAAGCTCTGCCCTCCTTTTAGTGATCCCAACCACTAACTCCGTCAGGATCTGGGGATCGTCTTTCTCAGCATTGGCCCCGACTCTGTGGAACTCGCTTCCACCAAACATCCAACACACCCAAGACTATATGACATTCCGTAAATTAATAAAAACATGGCTCTTTCCATAACACCAACCTTAAAGATGCGACTGAACTCCCAACAACCCAATGACTAAATACACATAAGGACTCCCATCCATGTCTTCAATGAATATGCCCACTGATTGGCCTATAGACAACCGTATCCCTGAACACTGACCAATGATCTCTTTAGATCCTACCCACACGAGGCCGATGTGCCCCCCAGTAACATGTCCCCACGATGTCGCTGTGTGCCCTTACTTCATCCTTGCAAAGTCACCCTGCCCTCTTGTTCCCCGATATAACTATATATATCCCTCTGTATTGCCCTCCCCTCTAATCCCTGTGTATCCCTCTATATTGCCATCCACTCTAGCCCCCGTGATGTCTTTGTATGCCCCACTTTGCCTCTGTCGCTGTGTACCCAGCCTTCGGTTCCCCATCATGTCCCTATGCATCCCTCTCCTATTGCTGTAAACCCAGCCCTCTGTTACTGTGTGCCCCTTTTTGTACCCTCCCCTCCTGTTCCTGTGATGTCACTATATATCCCACTGTATTTACCTCCCCTCTGGCCCCCCTGATGCCACTGTATGCCCCGCTGTGCTTGTACGTCGCTGTGTACCCTCTCTCTTGTTCCCCATGATGTCACTATGTATCCCTCTGCCACCCCGTCCTGTCGCTGTAAGCCCAGCCCTCTGTCGCTCTATGCCCCTCTCTGCCTGTGTGTCGCTGTGTACCCCGCCCCCCTGTTCCCATGATGTCGCTATGTATTCCAATATATTACCCTACCCTCTAATCCCCCTGTGTGCCCGTCGTACCTGTGTGTCACTGTGTACCCTGCCTTCTTGTTCCCAATGCTGTTGCTGCATACCCCTATGCCCCCTTCCTGTCACTGTATGCCCAGCCCCCGTCGCTATGTATCCGTGTGTCGCTGTGTTCCCTGCCATCCTATTCACGTGCCTGGTCTCGGATGCTTTAGAGATGAGCCATCATAACATATCACATCATTACGCTTACTCTCTACTATACACCATCACACAACTAGAACACAGCTACACCCCTGATAAATTCGGCCTAGCTGTCCACATACGAACACTACTCCATGAACACCTCATCACCCTAATAAAACGCAGCTATCCCATGACACTCCGTCCTAGTTGCTCACATATGCGTCTTTCAGGGATAACAGAACCCAGTCTGGGTGTCCACCCACCAGACTGCACGCATTGAACTGATATCTTCAGCACCACACCTAACGCTAGGATGCAGCTACCATCCGGCAATTACACCAGCTGCACACATAACTGGTGCACCCATGCACCCTACGACACTCTCTCTACTGACCAGGACTGCGGTTCCCGAAGGCGTTCAACCTACCCGCAGTTTGAGATCATACCAATGATATATAGAGCGCTATATAAATGCCAAATAACATAACATAACATCTTTCTGAAGGGGTGTGATGTGTTTGGTTCAGACTTGGCCAGGCATTAGAGTGGTTTCCTCAGGAACCAGAGACAAGGCCTTGGCAAACATCAGCTCTGCCAAACACAAACAGTAGATACCCATTTGTACAGAGGAAGTGCTTGCCAAGGATGTGCCAGGAACGCCACACTAAAGTTTATCTAACTCTAGACATACAATCTTGGTTTCCCAGGATCACACGTTGAGCTCCAGAGAGACCAGGGATTATTTTAAGTCTACTTCCTTGATATTAGTAGCCACGAAGCCCACTTCCAGATCTCACAGAGCACCTAGAGGCCATGCCAATGGCAGCAGTGCACTATTTAAATCCCTGGAACATGGCACAGCCTATTACTTTTTAACTGTGACAGTAAACTTCCCTCACCACTTATTGGAGGCAGCTAGAAGCACCCTCCCAAAGAGAGCATGAGAGTGTCATGGGCGCTCCGCTACCTTACTCAGAAATGGCTGCCAAAGTATTAAACACAAAAGCTGCTGCCCCAATTTCCAAAGTGAATACAAGTTTTCTTTTGTTGAAAACATTCAATATAAATAATATTAATAGCAAAAAGCTGGCAAGGCACGAGTCCCATATTATGAGCTGTACAATTTTAAACAAAAATCGGCGGCACAGTATATTATTTAATAAATATTGCAAAGTGACTCTGTAGTTAAAGCACTAATAAGATAGAAACAGTAGTTGACTGTTGTGAATTAGTCATAACAATAGCCAGAGCACTGGCAATAGCAGGTGACCTCAAAAGTAAAGATGGCTGGATCATTTTACAAAAACTCACATCGTGTGCAACCTTTTATGCATGGGTTTTATGCGCCGTGTGGGTTAGCCTTTAACATTTTTTCACAACTTGCATTCACTGCCTACTGAATTTAAAGGCCCCCTAAATACACCTTACTTTGCCAGTAAATGGCCATATAATTGTATACAAATAGTGTAAATAAATGACTGTGTATTATTTTCTGAAACTCCATTAAAAACTTGAGTCAAATGATTACTAAATAGACACAGATTCCAGACTAAGGGCCTGATATATAGAAGCATGTTTTTTTTTATAATGGCACAATCCCATAGGGAAACGCTTTGTGAATCAGCATCTGACCATGTCCCTGGTACCTTTTCAGAGGGCTCCTGTTCTCAAGCCTGCGTGAGGGGATCGGATGAGCCAGTCCCAGGTTCGCATATCCACACAAAAACACAGTCCCCTCTCATTAGGAGTGGCGAGCAGTATGGGTGATTCCACTTTCAAAGGTGAAACCACAGCAGGCAACCTGTGGGAAGACTGGTGTCTACACCAGGATTGAAAGTGGCTGGGGGTGGGATCACCATGCAAGCCATGTAACCAGCGTCGTCAATTGCACTTCCCTGGCTTCTTGCAGTGCCCCCCAGTCTATACATCCATGTCTGCAATCGCTAAACTGAATTCCTGAACTCTGCGTGGCCTCTTTCGGGTGTTTTGAGGTGGCCTTATCAGAACTTCATCTCACAATGAATGGATCAGTACACTGGATAGACTCTCTAGTCGTCTCCTGTAACAATACGTTCATAAGTATTGTATTTATTTTAAGGATTTGCAATTCACAGCGATCTGACTTTTGGGAGAGGACGGGAAGGACACAGATCAGAGTGAACATGTTGAAAGGACGCGTAGGTCGCTGTTAGCCAGAGTGGGCAGGTGTGTTGGGCTAGACACGGCGGGCTAGGTGTGAAGTCTGTCTAGCTTTGGGGCACATCCTAGGGGCTTGAGGAAGCACTGGGGTAAATGGGTCCAGTATAATCACACCAAAACAACAGTAAACGTAACTTTGACCGTTTGTCTACAAAACTGAGCGCCTTATGCATTTCAAAAACTTCCAGGAGCTGCATAATTTGGGCTTCTCTTTAATAAGTGTTAAGGACGAGTACGCCCGTCCTTTTTCCATAGACTTGATTAAAGCTCAGCAGTTAAGGGGTCTATAAGAAGGCAAGCACTTGAACTGGATGTGCAACATTTAAAGAGTCCTCTTACTACAATATGCACAAGTGAATTCATGGGCAAAAGAATTGAAACATTTTCATTTAAGAGTAAATGAGAAATAAGCGCCCGCCGTTTGCTGGTCAACCTCCATTTAAACACATTCTCCATGCATGAGTAAGAGGCATGCTGCAAACCAGACGCAAGCAACGCCCAGGGTAAACAGCAGACCGGAAGACGGTTTCCCTCCTCAGGGAGTCCAATATTTGCTTGCCTTTTCAGGGTTTGCAAAGGCCGTCGCATCCTTAGTCACTAGCACGGCCTAATAACATGACGCATACTAGTGTTTGCAGGAAGGCCTATCTGTGGAATCATGTCGAGATACATGGATGAGCCAAAGCCTTGAAGGTCTGAGTCAGGAGCCCAGATAATCTGAAATATTCCAGCAGCGAGTAGAAACAGCACAGCTTGCAACAATTACCATA
This sequence comes from Ambystoma mexicanum, assembly GCF_040938575.1. Lineage (NCBI taxonomy): Eukaryota > Metazoa > Chordata > Amphibia > Caudata > Ambystomatidae > Ambystoma > Ambystoma mexicanum. The sequence continues at coordinate 646,688,454 of NC_090940.1, read as the reverse complement.
GTTCCAAAATTACAGAACACTGATTCTATTGAGGAAACACACCTGAAATAAAATGTAATGTTGCAAATTCATATACAAACTTATACTATAATATACAAAGCCGTTGTTCCAAAAATAATTGTGGGCAGGTGTATAGTAGCAAGGGATTGGGAGGGAAGGGGGCAGACTTGGGCAAGAGCTCAGATTCAAGTGGGTGCGGGGCAGAGAGGGGCACAGGGGCAAGGACCATAGACCAATGATTTGGGTGGTGCTGCTGTGGAGAGGCAAGAACGATGCAGTTGGGTAGGAGGGCACAGAAATGTGATTGGGGCCCTTAAGAGCAGATCTTTGTTGATGCTAAAGAGTGCTCGGTTTACACGGACACTTCTGCACACTTAATGCATCTTTCTGTCCCAGTGCAGTGTAAGTGTTGTGAGTGATGGCCTCCCCAGCCACCTGCAAGAGAAGCATTGTTGCCATCTGTGTAAGTCTGTCATCGCTCTCTATCAGCGTGTGACGCTGCCCGCAGAGCTGCAGACCTTTAAAAAGACAGAGATGGAGGAAGAAGCAGGAGAGTGTCGGTGGGTGAATACACAGTCACCTTGTTGGAAGCTGGAAGCACAGCCACTGACTTCATGGTGAATAGCAGCCAACCCAGAAAAGCCAGAGGAAGGCTTGCCCGCTCTACGGTGTAGCATTGAAGCCTTACCATTATTACACACTTGTGCGAGCTGCCGAATACGCGCAGCACGTGTTTCCTGTTCCGGCACTGTGTGAACAGGCAAAGGGGACTGCCCGCAAGACCACTAGAACGCTACATCTCCCCCCACATAAGAAAATACATACTTGAACTACTCCATCTTTTCGATCCATCTCACTGGTCGATGTACAACCCTCTTAAACAAACTTCGGCCAAGAGGCCGCTCAGTTACCTCACTTTCACTACTGCCTGCATTGTCCACATCAGTGTCCATGTAATCATATCAACTGCAGGATGGATCCTCTCCATCAGCGTCATCTCCAGAGGACATGCCATCAACCTTCCGAAGAACGAGGAGTTTCGAGTGATCGAGCAAGCTTCCTTTTCCACCAACACCTTGGAGCCTTTGACGTCCGTCACACGTAGTGGCCTCGGATGGAAGCTGGCACATCTTTCTGAGGTTGCTTTTGCCGTACCAGAACTGTGTCGCCAGTGCCGTTGCCCTGGGGCCAAAGCGCAGTGATCTTTCTATGCTGAAACCCAAGGTGTTCAGAAAACATGGCAAACTCCTGCCCAATGAAAGGAGGACCATTGTCAGACTTCACAATGTTGGGGGCACAGTAGTCTGCAAATATCTTGTCCAGCGCAGGGATGGTGAACTGTCATCTAAGAAATATGAAGCAAAGCCTGCAATGCATTGCAACTCATTCCAAGTCTAACAGCCAGTGTGTGAATATCAAGTAAAGCTCATGTGGGGACATTAATTCTAAGTCTAACAGTCATTGGAGGAGTAGGAAGGAAAGTGGGTGATGCAGTGTAATTCATTCCAAGTCTTACATCCATTAAAGGAATATGAGGCAAATCTTGCAATGCATCCAAACTCATTTTAAATCTAATAGCCATTGGAGGAATGTGAAGGAAAGCTATGAATGCAGGGACATTTATTTCAGGTATTGAACAAACATGTTACCAAATACTGAAACAAACAACACCTGTATTTCAGGTCAAATAACCCACATTGGCTGGTGAATAAGATGGTATGTTGACACTGCTGTTACTGTGTGGGCGTGGATCATTCCAAACGGATATACGCCACCCAAACACGTTCTGAAGGTAAATATACTAAGAAATCTAATACAATAATATCACATCATTTCATTTTTATCATCACAGAATGCTAATATACCCTCATTTAACATTACAGGTGCCATTTCATCCTGCACCTTCCAAACCATTACCAAATTTCAGGACAAGTACCCTTGACTCCACATTGGTACCTGAGATTGAAATATCAGAGACAGTGAAGTTTGAATATGGAACAATTTCCACGCTAGAAAGAAGAAGGTACTAGAACAATGTATCAAACTGTATTAAAAATGATGTAGGATTTCTTTTTGCTCCTGAAGAAGAGAGATTCCTTTTGAAACGCGTAGAGCTTGAAAATTCTACTTTTTTCTGTTTTGACTGAATGTATACATTTTGAATGAACACTAATTCTTATTGAAATACCTATTATTGTATTAAGGTAACTGTAAATGTGTATGATGGAAATACACACATTTTTGGAATAATTTAAAATAAATAATTTTGATTTGAAGATAATGAGATACAACTTTTTACAACTGACTCATGAGAATCTTTATAAAGTATTAAATGAATATGTAAAATTCTCAAATCAAATTCTGAATGAAAGGTACTTTCAGTATTCATATGTGTGCAGGGGACAGGAGTACCCGTGCATTATGGGTATTCTGCTTTGTTCAAATTGATTTCAGGTCTAACAGTCATTCAAGGAGTATGATTGCAATGTAGTGACACTCATTCTAAGTCTCATTCTAAGTCTAATAGCCATCGAATGAATACGATGCATGCTTGCAATATAGTGACACTCATTCTAAGCCTAATAGCCATCGAATGAATACGATGCATGCTTGCAATAAAGTGACACTCATTCTAAGCCTAATAGCCATCGAATGAATAGGATGCATGCTTGCAATATAGTGAGTCTATTCTAAGTCTAATAGCCATTGAATGAATAGGATGCAGTGACACTCATTCTAAGCCTAGTAGCCATCGAATGAATAGGATGCTTGCTTGCAATATAGTGAGTCTATTCTAAGTCTAATAGCCATTGAATGAATAGGATGCAGTGACACTCATTCTAAGTCTAATAGCAATTGAATGAATACGATGCATGCTTGCAATATAGTGACACTCATTCTAAGCCTAATAGCCATCGAATGAATAGGATGCATGCTTGCAATATAGTGACACTCATTCTAAACCTAATAGCCATCGAATGAATAGGATGCATGCTTGCAATATAGTGACACTCATTCTAAGCCTAATAGCCATCGAATGAATAGGATGCATGCTTGCAATATAGTGAGTCTATTCTAAGTCTAATAGCCATTGAATGAATAGGATGCAGTGACACTCATTCTAAGTCTAATAGCCATCGAATGAATAGGATGCTTGCTTGCAATATAGTGAGTCTATTCTAAGTCTAATAGCCATTGAATGAATAGGATGCAGTGACACTCATTCTAAGCCTAATAGCCATCGAATGAATAGGATGCATGCTTGCAATATAGTGACACTCATTCTAAGCCTAATAGCCATTGAATGAATAGGATGCAGTGACACTCATTCTAAGTCTAATAGCCATCGAATGAATAGGATGCATGCTTGCAATATAGTGAGTCTATTCTAAGTCTAATAGCCATTGAATGAATAGGATGCAGTGACACTCATTCTAAGTCTAATAGCCATCGAATGAATAGGATGCATGCTTGCAATATAGTGAGTCTATTCTAAGTCTAATAGCCATTGAATGAATAGGATGCAGTGACACTCATTCTAAGTCTAATAGCCATCGAATGAATAGGATGCATGCTTGCAATATAGTGAGTCTATTCTAAGTCTAATAGCCATTGAATGAATAGGATGCAGTGACACTCATTCTAAGTCTAATAGCCATCGAATGAATAGGATGCATGCTTGCAATATAGTGAGTCTATTCTAAGTCTAATAGCCATTGAATGAATAGGATGCAGTGACACTCATTCTAAGCCTAATAGCCATCGAATGAATACGATGCATGCTTGCAATAAAGTAACACTCATTCTAAGTCTAATAGCCATCGAATAAATAGGATGCATGCTTGCAATATAGTGACACTCATTCTAAGCCTAATAGCCATCGAATGAATAGGATGCAGTGACACTCATTCTAAGTCTAATAGCCATCGAATGAATAGGATGCATGCTTGCAATATAGTGAGTCTATTCTAAGTCTAATAGCCATTGAATGAATAGGATGCAGTGACACTCATTCTAAGCCTAATAGCCATCGAATGAATAGGATGCTTGCTTGCAATATAGTGAGTCTATTCTAAGTCTAATAGCCATTGAATGAATAGGATGCAGTGACACTCATTCTAAGCCTAATAGCCATCGAATGAATACGATGCATGCTTGCAATACAGTGACACTCATTCTAAGTCTAATAGCCATCGAATGAACACGATGCATGCTTGCAATATAGTGACACTCATTCTAAGCCTAATAGCCATCGAATGAACAGGATGCATGCTTGCAATAAAGTGACACTCATTCTAAGTCTAATAGCCATCGAATGAATAGGATGCTTGCTTGCAATATAGTGAGTCTATTCTAAGTCTAATAGCCATTGAATGAATAGGATGCAGTGACACTCATTCTAAGCCTAATAGCCATCGAATGAACAGGATGCATGCTTGCAATAAAGTGACACTCATTCTAAGTCTAATAGCCATCGAATGAATACGATGCATGCTTGCAATATAGTGACACTCATTCTAAGCCTAATAGCCATCGAATGAATAGGATGCTTGCTTGCAATATAGTGACACTCATTCGAAGCCTAATAGCCATCGAATGAATAGGATGCAGTGACACTCATTCTAAGCCTAATAGCCATCGAATGAATAGGATGCAGTGACACTCATTCTAAGTCTAATAGCCATCGAATGAATAGGATGCATGCTTGCAATATAGTGAGTCTATTCTAAGCCTAATAGCCATCGAATGAATAGGATGCAGTGACACTCATTCTAAGTCTAATAGCAATTGAATGAATAGGATGCATGCTTGCATTTAGTGAATTTAATTTCAAGTCTAGGCATAAAATGCAATGTTGATAGCAAAGTGCAGACCATTCTAGGTTTAATCATTTTCATTTTTTGAAGTAGTATGAAGCAAAGCATATGGTGCAAGGTAGCTCATTTTAAGCTGAACAGTCAGTGGTGTTATGAAATAGAACTCAATTCCAGCACTAGCAACCACAAGAAAATATCTGTTGAACATTTTAATAAAAAAGAAGAAAAGGGATTCTGACCCTGGGCATATTATATAGCTCAAAGTTGATGACACAAAGACTTCTCATGCCTAATGAGCAGTGAAGGAACGGAACTGATGCATGCTGGGGAAAAACTCCTGTGCAAATTGATTGAGAAGATTTGACCTTTAACTTGACATCAAAGAGTTTCAAATCAGGTGACCCAAAATGCAGGATCGGTTATTCTTTTACAATGTGAGTCTAGAGACCGACAAGGACAAAGGCATCCCTGATGCAATGTATGACTCCGCTAGAAACACATGCACTTCTTGACAGGGTGGAGTGGGTTCTTGCCTAAGGTATTGGCAGAGGGAAGTCTCTTAGATCCCATGGAAATTGACTACTTAATAGAACTTGAAGGTAACGTTCATGAATCCAACTGGGAAAGAGACCGGCAGGGAGAGGAGTCCTTTAATACAGTGTTAAAATGTCTAGTTTTTTGTTGATCCAGAGGCTTCATTGGGAAACACTGCCGGCTGGAACTGGTACTCCAAGTTCCAAGGTTCTCTTTCCAAGAGAATCTGAAAGACTGGAACTGGGACTGTGCAGGCCACTCACTAATACATACTGATGTGAGAGTGAGATATCAACACTGAGGGTTGAATCCAAGGTCCTCACAAGACCTGAGTGTTTAACCAAGAATTCTTATAGACAAAGATTAGACTTCCAGAGCATCTGACGATGAGTGTAAACTAATGGAGTGTTTGGCCCCCACTCTTCGTCTACACCTCATACGTTAAGACATTGCGTGTGACCCCCACCCCACAGTGTCTGAATATATCTGCTGATCATCACCCCTTTGCACTCTATGTGCCAAAACTCTTCTCACCCCAACCACCCCTCCACCCCACCCTCTGATGTCTCATGCTTTCGCTCCTTCATCCTCCTGGATTCCGATCACTTGAACTCTCTCCCCCTGAAACCTAGGACGTTCCAGGAGTGCCTGGCTTCAAGACCACCTTTAAGAAACACTTTCTCCCCCAGCAGGGCCCCCAGACTCTTATAGTGCTATCACCCCTCCCCCAATGATCCCTAACCCCTGCCAGCACTGGACTGCATATCAGCATATGTCAGTATATTGTGTAACTAATGGAGTTGTCTTGTGCTGTCCCTATTCGCTGTTTCCTGCTCCTGTGCCAGCACAAACCAGTTTACTGTATTCATCTTTTAAGTGCCAAGGAATAGTATGCTCGTCCTCTTTGCATAGACTTGCATAATAGCCTGTGTCCTCGTTAAGGTTTGTAAAGCACCACACAGTGGGAGAGATCCGGCTATGGGAGTGCAACTGGTGTAGCCTTTCCCCGGAGCTTGAAAACACTGTTGATCGTTAATGAGTTTTTGCAAAAAACACTATAAATACACTGCTCCACCATTGGGCCTTCCTTCCACCAACCACAGAAGCCTTTTCCTTCCCTTTCTTGTATTGCTCAACTCCTTTATACGACCAGGAACTTGAAGATTTAATCTGATTGGCTAATGTCTTCCCGTTCCAAATGATGTTTTCTGCATGAAACTGACTAATGCAATTTAGACGCCTGTGTCGCGTTCCTCCTTCTAAATAGCCTTCACAGGATCCCAACTAGCTCCCCCAGAACGGGTCCTAGGACCGGTCCGTAATCTACCAATGGGGCCCTCCATGTTCCTGGATAACTTCTCCAGCAAGCAAACCTCCTGCAAACAGCAAGCATTGGATGTCTCTTACGAATCTATGGTGTTCTGATAATAACCCAGTTTATTTGACTTAGCACCGTCCAAACTGATGGTAAATTTTGGTTAATGGAGATCGGTGCAGTTCACATGAAGAAGAGCAATACGATGACAGCGGGAAACAAAACAATATTGCTCCTAAAGCTGCTATCGCCACAGACTAAATCTTCGATTTTATTAACACCATACATAGGGCCTCATTACGAGTCAGGTGGAAATTCGGAGGTAAATCCTCCCAACAATAGCCCTGAGGAATTACCGTTACTGCCACTTGGTCAGGAGGAATTTCCACCTGATTACAAGTGGTGGTGGTGTAAATCCCTGCTTTACTTTGAGTCAATTGGACCTAATGTAGCTTTTTTTGTGGAATAAACGCAGCTGAACTACCGCCGCAGTAATTCTGTCAATTCTGCCAATTTTACGGCATTGAGTGGGAAGATTTACGTCTAGGGTTTTGCTGGAGGTAAAGACTCGACTCAAAACCAAAACATAATTTGGCATAGTGGTAAAACTGGCAGTAATTCAGTTACCATCAATTTTACCACTTGATGCCTAACTCATAATGAGGACAACAGCCTTTAAACCAAGATGCCTACAAGATCTTAATCTCTAAACCTGTTAATCATAATAAAACGGCACAATTCTAATCTTCAAAATGGCGTTGGGAGCATGGAAAAGGTTCCTGCACTAGGGGGTAACAGGAAACGAGAATGTGTTTGCACGCGCACATTAACCCAACAATGCACTCCCCTAGCCACAGCATTAAGCGAGCAGGGAGAGCGCAGCCCAGCTACATGCACTGAGCTGCAGGAGCATGCCACTAGGGGGCAGGAGGCATGGATGCCAAGGACTGCAGACAACAGGAGCCCTGTTGTGGCCCCGTCCATGACATGAGGTGCCCAAGCTGTCGGGATGCGGCAGCACCAGTGAACCTTAGGAAGAAACCGTGGACCGTACTAAAGATTCAGCATTACCCGTCATCACCGCCCGCTTCCACTTCACCCGTGTCCAGTGCTTATGCACAACCGGCGCAGAAAACTATTTGCAGCAATGCTAAGCAAGCTTTGGCAGAGCCAACAGTTTGGCTTTGGCGTCAGCATGGGAGAGGCATTTACCACACACTGCCATAATAGCAGTATCTGGCCAAAAGATGGCACCAGCTGGAAAACAGCCTGAACAGCTGGAACACTGCCTGATTACCCAGGCATATGATAGCAGTGCCTGGCAAATGCCTATCTAATACCTATTCACAAGCCAAAACTGTTGGCTTTATCAATTTAACAGAACGTCAGTGCAAGGAACAGCCATAATTGAAGTGGCAGAAGGCACACTTGGTTAAGATGTTTTTATTATACCAGTAACGCTTTTACATCCTCAAACAAGCCATTAACTCTCAGCAGACTGCTTGCAAATAAGACTGGCAGGCCAGCGTTTGATGTTACTGCTTCTCAGAGATAGCTCCAAGAGATCCCAGGAGCATGTGTTTTGAGCAGAGAGGGGCAGCTGGCGGGTGGGAAAGTCTATAGGGTTTAGCATGGCCATGGACTGTCAATAGGTGGGCAATTAACAAAACAACTCCCACAAACTGTGTGTCCCTCCTCACATGTCATCTGAACCCTAGTTCTACTCCAATGCAATCGTATCAGCTTAAAGGTGGAGCTTAAGAGCCAAATAATAGCCGAAACTAAAAATAGACAAATGTACTTAGTAGTACCAATTTGGCTTTTTGTGTAAAATTAAATGGAGCAAACAGGTTTTGCCCCGATCCCTATTCTGGAAATTCGGGATCTGATCCAGGCTGCATAGACAGAGCTATTCTGTGATTGGTTGGTCAGATGTTCAATGTCCTACATTTCATTCAGTCCACGTGACAATGAACCTCTGCATATAATCACAGCTACTGTCACAGCGCTGTAAAGGGTTAACCGGCTCAGTGCTGGAGGGGAATATCTGGGTTGAGGGATTGCGCACAGCACTGTGCGGTCGCAATCAGACACAGTGAGTCACCGGCATTTACGCGCACACGCCCTTGACATGTTTTCTTCCGCTCATAACACAAGTTGCCTGGCGGGAGCCTGGCACACCTGGCACAGAGTCTGACACCGCGCTTGGCACGCAGAGGTGCTACTTCATGGCCACCGCCCATGCATTCAGCTTCATGCCTCAGCTCTGGAACGCCAACGGCGCGGGCCCGAAGGGGGCAAGGATGCCAGGGATTGACATGGCGGAGGGGCCAAGACCCCCCTTGCCCCACCTCCTTCTTAAGTGAAGGAGCAGGAAGCCGGGGTCAGGAAGAGGAAGTGTAGGGAGAAAGGGGCTTAGGGACAGGAAGGGGAGGAAACCCTCTCCCCTGTTTGAATCCCCTGATTGGCGGGCAACGGCAACTATAGGGGATGCACGGGGGGAGTGGTCGCTTTCGCCGCTTGCCCCCCCCTGCTGGAAGTTTCATCTTGTCCCACCCACCACACCCTAACACGACTTCTAGTGCAGGTTTGCTAACGTGTTTTGATGTATTGTCGCAGGCGGTTCCTCAGGCGATCGAGCAGTGCCAAAACTAACTTCCTGTTGGAGGGCTAAGATGACCTCGCACGGCTGGGGGGCGGAAAGCTCAGATAAAGAGGTACATCCCCCGTTGGGGCGTCGGCTTCCAGCCTTCGCTGGTGGAAAGGAAAGCATAACAGCGCTCCCCGCAGCCCAACAGCGGCGGCTGCCAAAGTGGCTCGCCCTGAGCAGGGGGGGGGGGCGCTAAGGGAGGCTCGGGGAGGGAAACCCTAAGATGCTCGGTAAAGAGTTAATAAGAACAGAAAGAGGAATAAAATGATAAAAAGGGAAAAGGGGGTCGCGCAGGAAGGAAGAGCCAAGAAAAGGCGCTGCCCATCGTCTGTGTTATTAATATTGTGTGGTTTGAATTTATGGGGGTGAATATGGAATAATAAACTGGGGAATTGTTTTGCCACCAAAAGAAGAACTTGGTCTTGCCCCAGGTATTGGTACAAAGTAAGCCTCGGAGTGATTGCGGGCGGGGTATGTTGGAGGGGGCAATCAGTACCCGACTGCCTATGTTAAAAGGATTTCCACCTGGACACATAAATGCAGAGTTTAGCAATAGAAACCCAGGCAATTTAAAGCATCCAGGAGCTCGTGTTCTATGCGGTGTTGCACCGGAGGGGGCGGCGCCCATTGGCACCGAATAGAGCGAGCCTTGGTAACGTGGGGCCCAACAAACAGTTAAAGTGGAAATATGCCAACAAAAGGGCACCGGATGGGTCTAGAGAGGAGATTTTGAAAATTCTGCTGACAGGACTTGGCCCAAAAAAAAACTCCATCCACATTACGTCATTTCCTGTAAACAAACGGGTCATGCAGCGACATCCGACTAGTCCTGGGACTCCTGCAGGACGTGCGCCTGCTGGGGATGAGTCATGGATGCGAGGTCAGAGCACTGGGCCACAATTGAGTTACAATTTCCACCAAATAAGGGTGGCCTCCAGCAAAGACAGTCCCCACCTCCTCACGTGTGCTTTAATCTGATTTAAGATTCCGCTTCAAAACTCCGTCAACGAGCAAAACCTGGGGCTGCTTAAGAGGAAACCGCCACCTCGCCAGACGCACGCCCAGCACCCGCAGTTCAGCTCAGACGCACCTTCCTGGCAGTGCTTGCCAGGGCGGGCCTGCGTCTCCTAGACGCGGGTCTAGGGCAGGGTCCCCCAGTGGTCTAGGCAGGATTGCTAGCCAGGGCGGGCCTGCGCATCATACACGATGGCCTAGGGCAGGGGCCCCCAGTGGTCTAGGCAGGATGGCTAGCCAGGGCGGGCCTGCGCATCATACACGAGGGCCTAGGGCAGGGGCCCCCAGTGGTCTAGGCAGGATGGCTAGCCAGGGCGGGCCTGCACATCATACACGAAGGCCTAGGGCAGGGGCCCCCAGTGGTCTAGGCAGGATGGCTAGCCAGGGCGGGCCTGCGCATCATACACGAGGGCCTAGGGCAGGGGCCCTCAGTGGTCTAGGCAGGATTGCTAGCCAGGGCGGGCCTGCACATAATACACGAAGGCCTAGGGCAGGGGCCCCCAGTGGTCTAGGCAGGATTGCTAGCCAGGGCGGGCCTGCGCATCATACACGAGGGCCTAGGGCAGGGGCCCCCAGTGGTCTAGGCAGGATTGCTAGCCAGGGCGGGCCTGCACATCATACACGAAGGCCTAGGGCAGGGGCCCCCAGTGGTCTAGGCAGGATTGCTAGCCAGGGCGGGCCTGCGCATCATACACGAGGGCCTAGGGCAGGGGCCCCCAGTGGTCTAGGCAGGATTGCTAGCCAGGGCGGGCCTGCGCATCATACACGAGGGCCTAGGGCAGGGGCCCCCAATGGTCTAGGCAGGATGGCTAGCCAGGGCGGGCCTGCACATCATACACGAGGGCCTAGGGCAGGGGCCCCCAGTGGTGCAGGCGGGAGTGCTTGCCAGGGCGGGCCTGCACATCATACACGAGGGCCTAGGGCAGGGGCCCCCAGTGGTGCAGGCGGGAGTGCTTGCCAGGGCGGGCCTGGGCATCCTACATGAGGGCCTAGGGCAGGGGCCCCCAGTGGTCTAGGCAGGATTGCTAGCCAGGGCGGGCCTGCACATCATACACGAAGGCCTAGGGCAGGGGCCCCCAGTGGTCTAGGCAGGATTGCTAGCCAGGGCGGGCCTGCACATCATACACGAAGGCCTAGGGCAGGGGCCCCCAGTGGTGCAGGCGGGAGTGCTTGCCAGGGCGGGCCTGGGCATCCTACATGAGGGCCTAGGGCAGGGGCCCCCAGTGGTCTAGGCAGGATGGCTAGCCAGGGCGGGCCTGCACATCATACACGAGGGCCTAGGGCAGGGGCCCCCAGTGGTCTAGGCAGGATTGCTAGCCAGGGCGGGCCTGCACATCATACACGAGGGCCTAGGGCAGGGGCCCCCAGTGGTCTAGGCAGGATGGCTAGCCAGGGCGGGCCTGCACATCATACACGAGGGCCTAGGGCAGGGGCCCCCAGTGGTCTAGGCATGATTGCTAGCCAGGGCGGGCCTGCGCATCATACACGAAGGCCTAGGGCAGGGGCCCCCAGTGGTCTAGGCAGGATGGCTAGCCAGGGCGGGACTGCGTCTCCTAGACGCGGGTCTAGGGCAGGGGCCCCCAGTTGTCTAGGCAGGATGGCTAGCCAGGGCGGGCCTGCACATCATACACGAGGGCCTAGGGCAGGGTCCCCCAGTGGTCTAGGCAGGATGGCTAGCCAGGGCGGGCCTGCACATCATACACGAAGGCCTAGGGCAGGGGCCCCCAGTGGTCTAGGCAGGATGGCTAGCCAGGGCGGGCCTGCGCATCATACACGAGGGCCTAGGGCAGGGTCCCCCAGTGGTCTAGGCAGGATGGCTAGCCAGGGCGGGCCTGCGCATCATACACGAGGGCCTAGGGCAGGGGCCCCCAGTGGTCTAGGCAGGATTGCTAGCCAGGGCGGGCCTGCACATCATACACGAAGGCCTAGGGCAGGGGCCCCCAGTGGTCTAGGCAGGATTGCTAGCCAGGGCAGGCCTGCGCATCATACACGAGGGCCTAGGGCAGGGGCCCCCAGTGGTCTAGGCAGGATGGCTAGCCAGGGCGGGCCTGCACATCATACACGAGGGCCTAGGGCAGGGGCCCCCAGTAGTGAAGGCAGGATGGCTAGCCAGGGCGGGCTTGCACCTCAAACACGAGGGCCTAGGGCAGGGGCCCCCAGTGGTCTAGGCAGGATGGCTAGCCAGGGCGGGCCTGCGCATCATACACGAGGGCCTAGGGCAGGGGCCCCCAGTGGTCTAGGCAGGATTGCTAGCCAGGGCAGGCCTGCACATCATACACGAGGGCCTAGGGCAGGGGCCCCCAGTGGTCTAGGCAGGATGGCTAGCCAGGGGGGGCCTGCGCACTGTGGACCCTGAGGCATGAAGGCGTATACTGTTTGACAGACAACACAAAGGAGACACATAAGGATAGACTACGATGCCTGAAGTCTAGAGCAGAGCCAGGGGTGCGAATCCACAGCAAGATTAGGAGAATAGCAGCGTTTCCAGGTCTTTCTTAAACACTTGCCAAGAGCTTTGGCTTTTCATTGTCACCGGTAGCTGCTTCCAGAACTTAGGAGCTATCAAAAAGAATGCACCATTCTTTGCTTTCGATGTTCTGCACCGGGGAAAGAGTAAATAATTCTGAGTACAAGACCTCAAAGCTCTACCATTAACTTTGTCAATGACCTGAACCTGCAGGTAGGGTGGCAATTGGCCCAGTCTACACTTAAAGGTGATGACCAATACCGAACTTGACCCGAGCCTCTATTGGTAGCCAGTGAAGGGAACACCTAGCCTCCGAGACATGATCTTGGTGGGATAGGCCCATCACGACTCTAAATGACTAGTTTTGAACCATCCGGAGTCTGTGAACATCCCACTTGCATAGACCAGACAAAAGGCTACAACAATAATCGATCTTAGCCCCTATTATAGCTCTGCCAATCGTTTCCGCACTTGCTTGAGTGATAAGATGCAAGAGCAGTTTGACGCAATAGACCGAGGCATAGACCACGCTAGTTACGTGGGGTCTCATGGAGAGTGTCTGGTCGAGGATCACGCCCAAAATCTTTGTTTTAGGGAGAGGGGTGATGAGGTTATCCCCTAGCATGAAAAAGCTATAAGCCTGGTCCAGCTTACCTAGGGAAGCTAAGCTACCTACTATCATCAGTTCAGTCTTCCCCTTTTTTAGAGCAAGGTAGTTTTCAAGCACCCACTTATTTCCAATTCATCCTGCGCATGACAGCCCGAGAGAGGGAACACACATTGCGTGTCGTCAGCGTAGTTCGAAAACATGACTCGATCTGATTCTAGCATAAAGAAGAAAGGAGTCATGAATAAGTTGTACACACATGGAGAGGTACTGGCCCTCTGTGGGACGCCATAGAGAACATGAATTGGAGCGGCCTCAGCGACCTCCGAACAGACTCTACTACATGTATGCTCTAGAAAAGAGACAATCCAGGAAACGGCCATGGGGGGAAAATTGGCTACCCCCTCCAATCTGGAAGTCAGAATAGAGTGTTCGATCAGGTCGAACGCGGCAGATTGGTCCAATGATATGAGAAGAGAGAGAGATACAGGAGATCCTAGGGCAGGGGCCCCCAGTGGTGTAGCCAGGGTTGCTTGTCAATACCGGCCTGACATTATAAACCTTGTCCAAGGACATGGGTCTTCGCAACAGAAGATGTATTTATTTTATCTGGGCTTGTTCCGGCAGATCAGGCCAACGTTTGAAATATTATACTTTCATAATTTTTAAGTCTCAACTAAGGGCCCATTCCCATTAAAGAGGGTCATTTTGTCAGTGCCTGGAGTGTAAAAGTAGGGCGTAAAACCGAGGTGCAAGCAGTGTACGAGTTTTATTACTGTTTTTAAAGACACAATCCAAAAGAAATTGAATGGTAAAGGCGCCCGCTGGTAGTCATTGTCTTACAAGTACAGACCGAATGCTCTTTCTGTTATAAGGCCTGCCATTCTGCCCGCAAATCCCTTTTTGGCAAATGGGGAGTTGCGAGCAGAATGGCACGCAAATCCCTGTTTTACACGCAAATAATTCCATGAATCAGGGCCGTGGTGTAAGCTATGAAGGGGGGATGGATGGACAGAAGGATAGATAGGAAGACAGGTAGATACATGATAGATAAATTAATCAATCGATTTTATTTTTTAATGTACTTTATTGGGGGTATTTCTATATCATGGACCTGACGTTGGGGGCAGTGGAGTGCTTCACATAGCAACAGGTACGGGTGAAACACACAGCCTTGCTGGCTAAAGACCCACCGTTGTGAGTTTACAGAGCGCCTGAGTGTACAAATGCTTTGGGAGTGTTGACAAGGATGGGGATAAAAACACCCTGAGAGGTACAGGGGGTGCAAAGTGAAGAGATGCAGAGGTTGTGGGGGAGTAGTAGAGGGTGCCCTGAGGGGTCATATTGTCAGTTCTGAATGTTCTATACTTCGGCTGCACAGCCTGGAAATGGCGTAGACAGGTTATGTAAACAAAGGGGCCACTATCCAGTGGCAATCGTCTGCCCCTTGGGAGACGCAACTGTCTGGGGCTAGAGTACCTGATATCAACAAAAGGAGGGGCACTGGTGCATCGTGGATTGGCCCTATTAGGTTTTAATTATTTAAAGCAATTACCTGGTTCAATCCTGTTTCACCACAGAGGTTATTACTACTACATTCAATCATATAGAACAAAAGACACCTTGTCAGCCCCAGGTTTATCAACAGTCAAAATATTATTTGAAAATACCATCATATAAAACACAGAAAAAATTAAATGAATGTATACACAGTGAGGCCCAACATGGAGGGGGGTGTTAAATTAACAAAGGCATAACAATTACACATTCTTAAAAATAGACATGAATTATCTCAAATCAAAGAAAAACAAAAAGGTGGGGGGAAGAGGGAGGGAAGGAACAAAACAGAACATGAAGAATGGCCATATGTCAATGACATGCTCAGTTTATCCATTCAGTCAGAGACAAGGCTTATCCTTTGAAACCAAATTAGTATTCCTGACTAAGTGTTTACCTCACAACAAAGCTGGAAATAGAAAAAAAAACATTTTATATGAACGGAAAATAAATCCTTGTTTCAAGTTAAGATGAAAACCCAGAATTGGAATTGTTCTAATCTGGGGTTGGGTCTGTCTGGTAGACAGGTTATTGCCTGAGGGGCAAGCTCCACCCTCATTTCCCCAGGACCCGCCCCATCACATTATATGCACGGGGGAGAGGAGTGTGGAGTGGGCAGCTTACCTTACTTATTTGCATAATCCCCAAATATTTGCATGTGTCAAACAAGGACTTCAAGCAGGTGACTATCACACACTATCTCTTGGTTCTGTGACTGTCTGACAGTAGTTTACAGGGATCTCAAACTCTGATGTCAGAATGAAATCCTAGATTTATCTAAAATGTTGTATGGTAACCAGATGAGTCGTTGTCACTGGGAACAGTTTACTATAGTCCCAGTTTTGCTTTTAATTTTGTTTTTATTAACGTTTGTTTCATTCTCTTGAAATGACTAAAGTCTACACACCCCAGAATGCAATTAGTAGAGAAATGAAAGGCCTCCATTGGATCATAGTGTCCCTGGCGGAGTCTTCTGGTAACCTTAAATGCAGTGACCTACTGGCACTCAGTGCTAGGTATTGCATTTACTCCATTGTCTGTGACACATCTTCCTAGCTAGTGTGAATACTTGAATGATTCGCAATGCAGTGAGTGCAACCGGTCTCAAAGACCCAACACACACGAAATGAAAATCTAATATATCAAGAGAACAAACTGAAACACAAAGTAAATCCCCTTTTTTTAAAAAAAAAATTAAAAAACGTACTTTATATACTTGGGTCCCGATTCATGGGATGTTTTACACGGTTCAAAGTGACTTTGCACTGCTGAAAAGTAACTTTGTACTGGCGACAGAAACCCTGATTCATGGAACCGTGCAAAGTCAGTGCAAGGTCAGTGCAAATGAGTACAAAGTCATTGTTGCAGTACAAAATACACTTTGCACAGTTCCATGAATCAGGGTTTGTGTCGGCAGTGCAAAGTCACTTTTCAGCAGTGCAAAGTATACCATAATTCGGGCCCCTTGTGTGGTTGTATGTAACTGGAGGGGGTATACATGAGT
Organism: Ambystoma mexicanum; assembly: GCF_040938575.1. Classification (NCBI taxonomy): domain Eukaryota; kingdom Metazoa; phylum Chordata; class Amphibia; order Caudata; family Ambystomatidae; genus Ambystoma; species Ambystoma mexicanum. The sequence goes on along the minus strand of NC_090940.1, from coordinate 646,671,989 downwards.
TACTCCATCATACGGCATCAGGCCAGTATGGGTTAGTGGAGTGACAAGTTGTGGAAGCAATACCACCCATGTAGCGACCCAACAAGTATAATCATAATTGTTCTTTTACAGTGCGCTATATACCTGCGAGTGGTTTCTAAGTGTGGGATCGGGATTAGAACCTGTGTTGCGTTGCGTTGTCTTGCCTCCAAGGCGAACATGTTGCCCCTGAGCTATCCTTCCTCCCCACGAATGTATTTTAAGGATGACAGAATTACACCTTTAGGCAACTCCCACCTAGTGGAGTGTATGAGGAACAGGCTTTGGTTCACATGCACTTACATTGGCATGGGATTTGGGGCGTGTATGTCCCGCTGGAGAGCAGAGGACTGCAGGGCATGCTGAGTTAGTTATAAGAGTGGAGACAGCCGGGGACGGGAGCGGTGCGGCGACGCCCACTCCTGCTGCATGGCGGCAAGGCCGTTGCAAGGACCTCCCCTTCCTCAGGCAGCGCGACACTTGGAAACCCTCCCCTAGAAGTGGGGCCAGATGCCCTGCTTGTGGGTCAGTCCAGCGCCCCCTGCTGGTGGCAGCCTACACGCTTGCCTGACATTGTCGTGTCCTTTAAGCGCTCTGTACTCAGAGCGGAGCAATGTGTGCTGCTGCGGTCTCCTCTCACGTGTCACGCAGACGCCTTCTCCTGGAACACACAGTCACTCTCTGAACAGTTAAGTAGAGCCTTGGTTAATGAGGCTGTAATCATGGGAAGTACAAATTAAGCCAGATTTGATTTTAAGATAAAATGCTTATTCAAAGCATGAATACAATAACTTTAAAGGGAAATGTTTAAAAAAATCATTCTCCATGGGGTTGTTTATGTCTATTGTGACGGGTAAGAAGAAGGACACAGACTCTTTGAGGACATTTTCAAGTAAGGGGTATTAAATAAAAGTAAAAAAAAACTAGCTATTCCTATGGCTATGGGCAGTTCCCTACCTAAAGAATAACTAAGGTGCTCATCAGTCGTCTTTTCCTCAATGTCCAAAAAGAACCTATCCACCGTCCAAAATTACTATCCGACCACATCACTGATCGTAACCACATAAGGCCAGGAGAATGACTCCCTTCTCCTGCTCTGTGCTTCCAGCACCTGTCTTCTTGGTATATGTTCTCTTCTTTGCCAAACCTCTTCATCAGTTCAGATAGTTCTCTTCTCACATTAAAGAATTTGCGTTCCACGTTAGGCAAGTCTTTGCTTTGTTTACCTTGTTTTGTTGTATAGGCCAGATGGGCCTTTAACACCTGATAGTCTCTCCTTCTTATCTCACACGCTTTTAGTTTGGGTGTCTCACATGTTCCTTTCTTTCCTGGATAAGAATATATTTCATGGTTTATCTCTCTCATCCCAATCTCCCCTCAGAGTGATTGCATACATGCACACTATACTCTGGGCTAGTTGTAAATACTTGGGCCCTGCCAAACAAGCAATATCTATTAATGCTCAAAAATACCAACTGTGCTGTTACTGAACAGTTTATTTTCTGATAATGTGTTCCTTTCAGGGTTTATACAGATATATTCTGTAGACAACAAAGAAAAGAAATGCAATACAGAATGTATATGCATATTTTAAATAGTGTTTTTAATTTACAAAGTGTTTTTCTTGTCTACATAACTTTGTTTATTTAAAATTGCAACTATTGGGCTCCGTATTTGGCTTCGGCCGAATACTTGTCCAACTATTTGGTTAAATACTTAAATGTACTATTTGGTACTCCCTAAGTACTGAGACGAGTTATTCATTCTGTATTATACTCTTTGATATTCTTCCTGTGCATCCCTGGTCCCCTGTTACCTTCATTCTTCTTAGGAAATGACCCTAGGACTCTCACCGGTGTGGCGTGGTTCGATTTCTTCGCTGCACTTCTGAGCCGGCTTCCTCTGTGCCCCTCGCCAACGGTCCTCACACTTCTTCTGGTTTTCTCGCTATCTCACCAGGGAGCCGCTTCGCTTGTAGTGGCTTCCCTTGGATGGTCTTGGTGTTGTTGCATGGGCCAGCTGCCCACCCTGATTCTCTCAGGGTCAGGCCACCATCAATTCCTCTCTTCTGAGGCTCTTGGGTAGACTGACCGTTCAGCAGTCGTTCTCTTGCTTCCCAGCAAGTTTAGAATTTGCAAGTTCTGCATCTCATATTTGCTTCGCCTCTTCCTAGGCATACGTCTGCAGGGAACCTCCCCTGTGTGGAGACTCACTGCTCTCTTTCTCACTTCGTCCTTGTTCTCGTTTGCTACATGACGAGTAGCACTCGTCTCAGTGGATTTGTTACTTTTCCGTAAAGAGACATTTTCTTTTTCTCCTAAAGAGTAGCCTTCCTCAGCCTCTTCTTCGGCCCAGTCTTGAAACTTGACAAGATTTGGTAGTCTCATGTATGCCATTATGTTTACTGATGAAGGGAGCGCCTCACAGAAACAGGAGTCCTTGTCCCCAAAGGGGGAGTCTCTCCCTGTGAGGTCCCACTTGTCTCAACCACTATCGAGGGTGTTGCGGGACGGGCTCACTTCCCTAACCTCACTGGGGGGGGCTCCTCCCCCTTAGGGAGAAGGGACTAATTCCCTTGATTTGTCACAATATACAAATATTGTAGTTATTGATATTTATATACAGGGAAGAACAATGCTCTTTTAATTACAAAAGAACGTACAACAGATAAGATATCAGATTTTACGGGAAGCCTTGAGATTTTTACAGTGGGGTGAGTTTGAGGGACATTCTGAGCAGGTTGTGGTGGGGAGTAAATGGGACAGTCACCAGGGACAATACATAAGTGGACTTACATAGATTAAGGACAAGCAACGTTAGACATTTTTAAGTGCAGGTAGGTGGTAAGGGCAGCTCTGTTAGGGATGTGACCATGATGGCTGAAGTGCTCGAGTGGAGGCAGAGGAAGTGAGGGACAGGGGCAGGTTAGAGGCAAGGGACAAAATGTTAGCTTCAAGGCAGATGAGAAGTAGCTTAAGAGTGTAACTCAGAGGTGAAGAGATAGGGTTTTAGTTTGGTTTGGAGCAAATCAGTGTGGACTGTTTCTCGGATTTGCAGAGGAAGAGAATTCCATTCAAGTGGAGCAGCGAGAGGAAGCACATGGAGGGAGGGTGAGGTGTCACACGGGTAGTCGAGGAGATAGAATAAAGATTATGAGAAGAGCTTGTTAAGTTGAATAGAGGAGGATAGATGTGGTGGTGCCTTACCATGAATAGATGTGTGAACCTGGAAAAGAACTTTAAATCTGGCCCTGTTTTGCATCGTCAGCCCTCCAGCCTGGCGACAGTACACGGAAATAGGTGTGAAGTGAGGGATTTCAAAGAGAATCCTGGTAGCAAAGGTAATTATCTTGTCGAGAGGACAGAAAGCATAGTTGGGAGACCAAAGAGGATTCTGGTACAGTAGTTCTGTTTATATACTTCTCCCCCTTGCTAACCTCCTCTCTCTTTCGCTCCCCCTCACTCCTCCATCTGTCCCCTAACTCTGTTCTGCTTTTGCTGACTGGTCGCCTGGTTCACCTCCAGAGCCACACATGTCCCAGGCTCCCCCGCCAGCCTTTGCACTTGCCTCCGGTCCGCTGCACTGTGCTCTGCACTATTGCACTTTCAGCATACGCTCCATGAGAGGCGTAAGCTCTCTGCACTTACAAACCCTTGGCCTTGCTGGACTGGGTGCAATTGATCCCCCTCCCCCTCCCTTGCACTTCTGTCTGTTCACTTTCATGACCTGAATTTACTAGGCCTAGTAAGTTCTGTTTGTCCCCCCTTTGTCTCCCCTCCCTAATCTGGTTGCGCCTGAAACACTTCATGCACTTGCACCAGGAAAAATGCCGTCAGGCCTAGTACGCTAGTTACTTTTTTGTTAGATCATTCGGAAACCTCCCGGCCTAAGAATGACCACCGTATTCCCTTACTCCCTTCCTGCCTTGAAGCTCTTTCAAGTACTTCACTTGTGTATAAGCGCTACACAAATAAACACTTACAATTACAGGTTTAGAGAAGACGATAGTCATTAAGAGATGATCGGCGGTGTTGAAAGGAAGGAGGTGCCTGATTTTCCTAATATTTAGGAGCTTGAGGCGAGCTGCTGTTCCAGTTTTGGAGATGCAAGTAGAGAAGGTGTCAGAAGGGTCATAGGTGACGCCATGGTTTCGAGCATAAGAAGAGTAGGGGAGAGTGGCAGGTGGGAACTGGATAAGCAGATGAGAGAGAGCTTTTGGCAGCGAAGAAGAGCACCTCTGTTGTGGTAGCGCTTAACATCCGAGAGTGTGAAGGCATCCAATATTTAATGGTAGAGAGACAGTTGGAAATGTTGATAGAGAGACCCGAGGAGAGTTCAGGAAAAGAGAAGATGTTTTGGGTCATGTCTGCAAAGAGTTAGTATGAGACCCCAAAGGAGGAGATAAGTGTCCCACGAGGAGAGGTAGATCAGAATAAACGCCAGTCTAATATTCTTTAGCACACTATATATCATGCTTCTGGGTCCTGCAATCCGTGAAACTTTGGCCGATCACTTGACCTCTGGCACTTTGGGTCATGAAAGTAAAACGGGTTATGTGTGGGTGAATGGGGGAAGGGGGCAGCGGTGGCAGTGCAGAGGTTCCTATTGGATAGGCAGTGCAAGGCAGGCTGGCCTAATCGTTTCCTGCATGCGGGTGTGGGTGGTGTGCGGCATCCGTGTTTGGTGTTGCTGTAAAGCAAGTTAGAGCGTGGCACCTGAGCTTCGGTTGGCGGTGGTAAGGGTGGGCGGTAAAGTTGGGGAGTTTAGCGACTGTTTGATTTCTGTGATGCTTGTAGCCTGGATACTGGCATGCGGGTGTGTGGGTGTTGGGCGGACATTGAGAGTTAGTTGTCAACCACCAATCAAAGCAGCACATCTTTCATAACACTGGAAAGGTCACCGACACTGCAACCAAAGTCATTCAACCAGTCACTGGGCTGGTTGAGTGACTGGGCCAGTACCGGCCGCCTCCATGTTACTTTCGATTTACTGGCCTTTCCAGAGCCCATCTCTACGGTGCCAGCGTGCCCTTTCAGCCACGTTATACATTTGTATTTGTATTTATTTTTGCATTTGTAAAGCGCCTCGCAGCCCAGAGGCATCGGGGCGCTGTTTCAAGGAAATTGCTTAGTTACAGTACAATAGAGAGTAGACAGAGAGTGTTACAGAGTGATCATCGTGTCTACCGTTTGCTTTACATAGGTTATACAAGTGGCAAGGAGAGCACTGGCATGTTGAGTGTGTCTGGTCACAAATGCCATATCATATCACTCAGCTTTAGGTACAGAATCTTTCTCTCCGGGCACCAAGCGTGCGGTATCACTACACATTATCCCCACCAAAAATATCGCCCTATATATGGTCGTCTGCAACACCCATAGGTGATATTTTTGTGGGGGATCATTTTTAGGGGTTTTGGGAGCAAGGGTTGCAGGGGTGTCCCCCGCTCCTTTAAAAATAATGCAGGGGTTGCGGGAGTGTCCCCTGTACGTTCCATGCCTTAAAATCGCTGCGAAAATATGGCGATATTTTTGTATGGCGATGTTTTTGCAGGGATATTAACACATGGAACCCAAGCGTGCAGTACGCTATGCAACACAAGTGGGGCACTGCTAGCGGCGTGAAGTCCCAGGTTGCGTCTCTCCGCGCTACGTTTTCCTTCGCATCTGAAAAAAGTCCCAAATAGTCCCAGTTCCTGATCGGAGAAGCCTTCCTACGCGTGACTGCAAGAATACATATAACAGCGTGTGCAGCGCTTAAACTGCACTGTGTGCGGTAGCCCCTAATCTTTAAGGATAGCGCCTCGAGGTGAATACGTTTCACAGAGGGTCCCTTTTAAGCAACTATAAAGACATACCTTCCCACGACTTTTTGGTGATCAACAGGGCGTGACGCCGAGAAGCCGCCTCAGGGCGCTGCAATTGGGTGCTGATGAAAGCACACTTCACACACTGCTGTCCTACTGTTATCAAACGCTGGGGGGGCAGAAAGGGCCTCCGGATTAGTGCAGTGTTCGGGTACTATACCCCCCTCTACCCCACTAGATACCCCTTAGACATGGCACAGATGATGGTTTACCGGGCACGAGACTCTCTGCAGTTCACAGGTGGTTGGTGGTGGCGGCAGCAGCAGGCGCAGGGCACGTCCCTCCGGGGGGTGGGGGGGCACCTCAGTGGATGGCAGCTCCCAGCGCTGGTCCTGACGCTGGCTTCATGGCAGGAACCAGGAGTAAAGGGAACTGAGGCGCGGTGGGGCTTGTGTGTGTTCTCTCTGAAGTCTCGTGTGAGTCACACACACAGTGACACACAGTGCAGCAGCGCAGCTCCACCCGCCATCTCCCTCCCCATCACCCCGCCTTGGCCACTCCCTGGCATGGGCTGGGGTGGGGCACAGGCAGGACAGCCAGCCGCCTCTTCACGAGTTCCCCTCCCTTAGCAGCGCCGCCTGCCCCAGTTCTTGCTGTTGAACTTTCTGTTTTTTTGCCTCTGCACTTTCTGGTTCTTTCCTCGGCGTCAGCCCCTCCTCATCCCAGTAATATGTCTGGAATGCCTGTGTTTTTCCACAGCTGCTCGCTCTGCTTCCAATGAATGGGCCGCCTGTTGCTTTCTGACTGCAAAGGGGACCTGCTGTAGTGCTGTCTAATAATCACCACAGCCCGCTCCCAAACTCCACACAACACACCCTGCGCCACGCAGGGCTTTTATAAAGGTTACACATCCAGGGGACAGCTGGAGCCAGCAACCTTTCAGCTCTCCAGATGTTTTAGACTACAACTCTCAGCAGCCTTTGCCAGCATATTCAATGATGAGGGATCATGGGAGTTGTAGTCTAAACCATTAGGCAGACCCCCCAAGCACTGTATGACCACCGGAAAATATAGATCAGAGATGATAAGACCAGTTTTCCATTTCTGGCCTTGTATGAAAGAAATGTCTGCCTCGTGGGAGTTGTACTTGTGCGACCTACTACGGTTCATGTTATTGGGTAGCGCTTTCGTTCGTAGCGCTAACATTCAAAGCGCTAACACTCATAGCACTATGAATAACAAGTGCTGCCATCTCGCAAGGTTTCTGAAAGACGAAAGGCTGAGTCATTGCTGTCGGCGTTTCATAGCCTTGACTGCGAGTTGGACACAGATCTCAGCGGCGAGCGCCTATCTCACTGAGCTATCTCCCCGGCCTCTTTTTACTTTTTCATCCACTCTGGCCCTGCCCGTGATTTCCTCACACAGCTAGATAAGTTGCCCAGTGTTTTTTGGAGTAGCAACTGCCGAAGTTGAACATGTGAATACATATTTGCACTGGAGCAGAGCCTGGAGACGCGTGTGCGCAACTGGAATTGCCAAACATTTGCCGAGGTGAATACCGAGTCTGCTTCCAGAATGTGCACGTGCGCCCTGGTGCAAATCCTTGTGAATGTACAGTGCTCAAGGGCTGGCGGTCTCCCAACAGCTCCTAAATTCACCCAGAGGAAATCACTGTGAACTTTCCTTTCTCACTGATATATTTTCTAACAAAGACGTGTTTTTCCTCTGAGTTTAGCAGTTCTGTTCTTGTTTTGTGAGAAGGCTCTGGTTCACAGCTGATTTGCCTGTGCAAAGCCCTATTTCATGTGAGGCAGCTCCCACCGGTGTTTACCTGCTTCTGATAAGCCGGTCTATCTTTTTAAGTGTGATTTATCAGGCTAGAGTCACAGGTGTGGCGCTTTTTCAATAAAGGTTGGGCTGGTTAATGCACACAGTGCAGTGAGTGCAGGGAGCGATGATATATCGGGTTCAAAATGTATTTGTCAAATGCTTGAAAATAAAGTATATTTTCTACAACTTTTGTGTCATTACATAATTATTGCATTTTTCAAATAAAATAATGTTTTCTCAAGTTTTTTTCCAGTGTTTGCTGCTTTTATGCTTGAAGCTCTGATTTGTATCATGTACTCTGCGTCATGTATATTGAATTCACATGTTAAATTATGCGCTATACATTTTTTTGTTTCTGTTTTGGGGGGGGGGGGCAATACGTCTCTGTTAAATAGAAGCGGTGGGCATTGACGCAGACATTCAGAATAGCTCACTGGGGGCAGGGGTCCTGAGCAGATCTCTGGAGCCAGCTAAGCAGACTTACTAAGGGGCCGATGCACAGAAAAATTACTATGAGCAACCGTGACTTACTCGTGACTTAAGCCTGGAGAGGCTTGTCAATTCACAAAGTAGTTACTGGGAGTAACTCTGACTTACTCTTGATTTAAACCTGGAGAAGGCCATTCGATTCACAAAGAAGTTACTATGAGCCCCTCTGACTTACTCTTGATTTAAACTCTTGAAGGCTATTCGATTCACAAACAAGTTACAATGACTAACTCTTGACCTTCTCTTGAGTTAAACCTGGCGAAGGCTATTGGATTCACAAACAAGTTACAATGACTAACTCTTGACCTTCTCTTGACCTAAGCATGGAGAGACCTATTCAATTTGAGTAACTCAGTAACTCTGTCCTACTTCTGAATTAGGACGGCTAACACGCCGTTTCTCAACTTGAGAAAAATACATCATTACTACCCCAGTAACATGCCTAACCCTTGCAGGGGGGCATTACCAGTCAGATAAGGCCCCGGGCTACAGTTAAAGACCTTGCTTCGCTCTGGCTTGTAACCTATTCCCTGGGGCATTACCTAGTGACCGGTAATGCCCCCCTGCTCGGGTTATAGTGCTTAAATACTGCATGATAGCCTTGTGGGTAAATGAACCGGCTGCAGACATCTGTGTGTCACTTGAAGGTAACATGTTTGCATCCCAGCCGGCTGTCACATCCTATCATCATTTTGAGAGCGATGAAAAGAACAAAGAGATGGATAAAATGTACAGTGGTATTCAGTGCAGATGCCCACTCCAGCTTGCAGTGTGTCCGCTAGGCAAATGTTTACCATCTTTTATTGAAGCAAACGTGGCAACTACCATCTTGTAGTCATGGCGAAGATAGAATCCAGGCATATGTGGATGCAGTGTTTTAAACTATTGAAGCATTATCGGGCCGGTGTCGAGTTAAAGGCCCAAGCATAGCGAGGACATTTACTTAGGGTTCCTTGGGCCGATAACACCTGATCCGGCACACCGGAGCGGGTATGAATGCTATTAGCGCCCCGGGTTACCAATCCGATAACCTGGGGTGCTGAGAGCATTGTATTTTGTTTGAATGAATGGGACGCCTCGCAGCGTCGCATTCATTCAAACAAAATACTTTACCAAGATGGCCGCCACAGAACTCGAACACAGGGCTCCATATGGAGCCCCTCTTCCATTTCCATGGCAGCCAGCGAGGACAACGAGAGGAGGCATTGGCAGTGGGGGCAGGTGCCTCCACCACAGAAATCAGGTAAGTGAGGGCGGATTAAAAGAAGAAGGGAAGATGGCAGTGTTGGAGAAGCAGCCATCTGATTGCTTGGAACGCGGGCTTAGACCATTAGTTTCAGCCCGCATTCCGATCAACCTGATTGGTTGCTGCCCCTGCTAATGAAGAGTATTTCCAGATTCAAACTGCAGTCTGTGATTGTCTCCATTGTAAACAATTTAAGAAGTAGATTCTGGTGGGTCTATTTCCTGGTTCTATTGGACATCTTGGTGACGAATCAACTTCCGGGGCACCAGTGGTCCAGGGATGAATAGTGGTTTCTAAACCATCAATCAGCCCCACACCCATAGTACATCAGATGAGATCCGAACAGATTGGAAACACAAGCAAGTTATAAACCTCCCTGTCCAATTTTGTTAACGTGGACAGAAGGGCAGGGTTATCTCTGCAAGGTCGTAGATCGCTGGTTAGTTGCAACACAGCGAAAATAGAATTATTACCCAATAATAACAGGGAATGTTCAGTCAAGGTCGCATAAAAATATGTACCTTATTATTATTATTCAACAGACAGTTCTAGCAACACTACAACATAAGACCCACCCTGTAAAGGAATGCAGAGGACAGATAGTTTCAAGAAGGAAAAGGGAAGCACTCAGGATACTGACAGGAGGGTAGTCAGTAAAATTAATCTCAATAGTTCAAGGATACTCAATGTACCTTATGCTTGTAAAAGTTCTTGGTGCTCAATAGGGTTGCGTCGGTTTCAGGGCGCTTTGCAGCTCCTGCGACAGAGTTAAAGATGGGAGACAGCTGCGGGTATCAAGCGGCTGGCAGTTCGGCGAGCGAGGCTGGACGGATGGCTGCAGGCTGTCCTTCAATGGCAGCTCTGGGTCAGGAGTTATTGTCTCAGTGTTGGTTGGCGGGTCTGAAGTACTGGTCATGGCGTCTCAGATGGCGTCAGCGACTGCAGCATAACAACAGTCAGCGGTGCAGTCGGTTGCAGCTCGAGGGGCTCGCCTGGCTTGAAAATTTAATTTAAGGTGGACGCTGGTTGATACTTTTCGATGCACTCCTCCGAGCTTTTTCACTGGGCTTGTGTTGTTCATTAAGGCGGACGGCCCCACGCTGAGGAGAGTCTTGCAGGCAACAGCCTTATCCTTGGTTTGATTCAGAGACTCTCTAGCACTTCCCACCTAGGAGGTTTGCTGGCAGAGGCTAGCAGGGAACGCTGTGTGCTGGCTGGGTACCGGTTCTGGAGCTGCTGGAGGGTCCTCTGGATTCAGTATCTCCCTCTGTTCCCTGGGAGATGTTGATGGGAGGGATCTTGCTTCCCTTGTTGGAAATCCTGACCTTCCTTCACTGATGGAAGCTGTAGGCTTCAAATGAGCCCTTCTTGTTACTCCTTGCAAAGTCTTTAGATGATCTCCCCAAAAGAGGGTGTCAGCTCTCTTTTAAAATCAAATGGGCCACAGTGATTGTTGTAGGCTAAGCCTATCTTAATGAACCAATCCTGGGCCCCACCAACAATCTCCTGTATGCATGAGGTCATAACCAGAGTGCTTTGCAACAAAAAAGGTTAAAGGGGTGAAAACAGGTAATACTAAGCCCCATCCATCTTCCTGTCTTTTGTGGGTCAAAGGGTCTCTAGTTAATGGAGCTCTCTGTGTTTCCTTATTAAAGCAGCAGGTCTCCCTTGAAGCTGCAGCGAGGACAGACTTTCTGTCTCCATCATTCCACATACTTGTATCTTCTGAATGGGGACCCCCTGCAGGAGTTGCCTACTGTAAACACATTGCCTCAGACATGACAGGTCACTGCCCTTGATACTGAGAGGTGGGAGCTGGGTTCAGGTTGACACAGTGCATATGAAAGGTTGTTGGGCTTTCCTGTCTCCTTTGTTAAACTCTGTCAGCCAGGCCCCATGTGGGCCCGTTTGAAGTATAATATATTAGTATGTTAAGTACGTTAATTGATTCCACCATCTGCAGTGCTTACACAAAAGGGCATGACAGATCCATGGAGCCTTTGTTAGTTAATTGGGCTGGCCATGGCAGGAGGAATGTTTTGCCTTCCCCCTTCTGATATGGCTTGATGTACTCTTGGCTATCATATTCCAACTAAATATGACAATGGGGTCGGCCCCTGTAGGCTGTATCCACCCAGAGTACACAGGTCTATGTGTATTTCGTGCGGTGAGCATAGGAAAATATGTGTGGATTAGCCCCACACATTTTCCAGAGGTTCATCTACCATCATTCAATTTATTTTTAAAATGTCAAAAAACCCAGGCGAGAAAACACCCACCCTGCGAATGGTCGAATTCCTCACACTCATGGCATTAGATAGTGGATAGTGTGCACCACCACATCCAACTGAAAAGATTGTCTCACCTTGGTGTGCAGGGTCTGTATCTGCACTGGTTTCCTTGCATCATAACTAAAAAAGAGGTGGCCATTCCTTCTCCTCCGTCCTAGTGTGAGTTCAAGGAAATAACCTGTGGGGTTCCCCGGGGTTCCACCCTCCCACCACTAATTGTTTGATATCTATCTACTGCCACTTAGGAATCTGCCCCATTCATTGGGTCTAAGGGTTTGCAACTACACCAAGGATATTGCATCCTTTCCCATCTGGCTCTAGGGCCGCTTTTTCGCATTGGCTTCGAGCCATTGGCACATGTTGGTTAATAATAACCAAGACACAAACACCTTCAAAGCAAAAATATTAGTGGTGGGAGCTAGTAGGAGGGAAGACTGACCGGAAGGGAGGTGACATTTGTAGGGACCCAGAGAGAAGAGAAAGAAGGAAGCAGACCAAGGAACAAGATAGGAAGGTGTGGAGGATGTGCGGCGAGGAGGAACGGGATTGTAGAGGCGAGAGCAGGGAGTCGGGAGGAAAAGGAAGAGGATGAATGGTGGAACGAGGAGAGCAATGGCGGCAGCAATTGGACCAGCGTCCGCTGCAGAAATGGTTCAACGAGCTACACAGTGAGGTAAGGCCTGCGTATTAGCAAATGCAAGGCTATGCAACCCCCACCGCGGATAGTGATTAAAAAAACAAAATCAACAACTTGAAGGATTTGACTCAACGAGTTGATGTGTGTAGGATGAATGCCATCACACTATGCGCACCTTTTATCACTTTGCTTATCACTAAACTCATGAAGGCTTTACTCAACTCTGGAGAAGTTGAGTAGAGCCTCACAATATGTAATCCTCACTCTATGCTAAAATAATTACAGGCCAACGTCTTGGCCCTGCTGGGCATTGTAATTCAAGATTCTAGGTCTAGCTTACAGAACTCTCCACAGGCAACCCATTCAGCAACTTAGGACAATTTCCCCACCAATGTACCAAAACAACTGTGTCTCCTATTGACGCCTCCTATCATGAATAGGGAATTCGCTATGTTGTGCTCCGTCTATCCCCGCTGGCGCACCAAATACGCCCCCATTTGAATTAGGGTGCACGTGAATTCATATAGACCTTTACAAATGCTGTTTTTGGTGCCGTGGAACAGGGGTGGCGCTAACCGAGTAAACATTCCCCCCCAAAAACATATAGTTGGCTCGTGCAAGTAAAACTATGTTTTGTAAATTAGGCCATCACTGTGTTTCCACTGCAGCTCTTCCGGCTACTTAAGGGAGTCAGTTACTAGGTCGACTTCCGGTTGGGATGCAGGAGAAGGTAGGGCCTCCATAATGGTTGGGCCCGCAGAGTGTCAGTCACTACGGGGAGCCTTCCAGTGAGGTCTATCTGAGTACACACCGCACAGTGCATTTAAGAAGGGAAGACACAGACCTAAACCATATACTCCACATCAAAAAATATTCTCGGAATGCCCATGGTTGAGAGGTAGCAGACTCAGGCATAAGGGGTAAAGAAAACACTAAAAGGTCGTACTGCTACTCGTGGGCTCGACCCAAATGCTTCCTCAAAGGGAGAAAAGCCTTTTAGGTATATTGGGGAGCCTTTCTACTTAAACTCAAGGAATAAATCCCAAAGGTAATTGCCCATGAAATTGTCAAGGAAGAAAAACCACACATACACAGAAGGGACTGTTTCATAGAACGTGCTTAATTGTATTTAGACAAAAATTGAAATTTCCTTATGAACACTTGCATGTGAAACACATTTCTGGACTGAAAAAGAAAACATATATTGGTGTCATAGACCAAGGGACAGCATTAACCACATCCTAGTCAGAAGACTAGTGCAGTTGAAAGGAAAAGACAAATTCACAACATAAACTGAAAAAACAACAACATATATGGTGGGTACACCTCTTAGTTTTGCACCTAAGGTTATTGTATTTAGTGTCCAGATTTCAAGTTTTCTGGTGCATGAATTTAAATTACATGAAACCTCATGAATTATTCAGGTGCCTGGAGAATTATACTGGTCATACATCTATCGAATCAATTTTACAGCAAAACGTATAAATAATTCTGATTATTGATAAACCATATCCTGGTCCGGGCAGGGCAGCAGAGGGTGGTTGACCAGAAAGCCTGGAAGTGAAAGTTCAGACTGTGACCTCATGCTGTGGGCAAGATGTGTACTGTCAGGCGGGAGTTTCCAGTAGTGGAAGATACACCCCCAGTCTCTCTAGTGACCCCCTCCCCCACCCCATAGCTCTAATGTGACCTCTACCAAGACTGCAAATGCTCTCCGTCCCTCCCTGGCCCCTCAGCCCCTTTCTGTGTTTTCTAGTGGTGTCTCACTTTTTTTCCACGTCTGGGTGTTGGGTGTTGATTTAGAGCTTGGTTGCGTTCGGAGGGACAGTAGTTTGGTTAAGAACTTTGGTTATTTTTTAAAAATGTGAACTGTGAAACGCATCCATGAAATGGAGCGGGCATTGAGCAAGGCGCGTGACGTGCGACAGTCGACTCAGCAATTTTCAGTGAATCAGGGAAGTTTTTAGTAACACAATGGGAACCTCCTGACCAGGCGTTTACAGGCACACAACACCGCACGGGTCACTCCTTGCGGCCCAGATAGAGTCCACCGAGGGGGCTTCTCTCTCCACTGCCTCGAACTGACCCCTGGACCTCCCTCCCTACTAAACCAGCTGTAGAGCTGTATTTATGTATATGACCTGCTGTCGTGGCACTAGGCCCGCAGTGTATGTTCCCTTGCCAAAATCCCAGGTGTATGCCCCTTCACCCTAGCACCACTTCATCTGGCTACTCAAACTCTGATATCTTGCAACGCGGGAGAAGGAACCGTACGGGAGAAGGAACCATACGGGAGAAGGAACCGTACGGGAGAAGGAACTGTACGGGAGAAGGAACCATACCGAGATAATTTCTCCCGTTGTACTTACACTGCCCTTGATTTCTGTTCCTCATGACATACTTTGGTTTATAAATAAAAAGACTTTTTAAAATCTATGTAAATTTGTATGGTCCAGCTCCGTGCAGTGAAAATAGGCATAAGAAGGTGAACTTATCATGACTGCCAAGAACAGATATATCTGATCTCTTAAATTTCAGATAGTTGGGTAATCACTTTATCACTCAAGTAAGTTGGGGTTGTTCCTGAACCCATTTAATATTGAGACAGAGCGATCTAAAAATGAGGCATCGACTCCGCAGGAAGTCAATGGGTGTTGGCTCGTCAAGAAGGAGACACAGGGATGCTTTTCGAGAGACGGACCACTACATTTTGGACCCCTTGAAGTTGGCAAGTTTTAGGCTTGACCTAAAGTGTATTAGCATAATCCAGGTTGGCGTTCACCAGCGTTACAGCCAGCCTGCCATGATCGCCCTTGGCGATAAGAGGGAGTGTTCAGTGGACTGGGCGCAATTTAAAAAAAGGCCACCACCATTTGGAAGATCCTTTCCAGGTTTCTATTGCAAAGAACTCCTGCGTTCTTCAACTTAGTGTGGGCAACACTACCCTCAGACAGCCTACATGGCATGGGAGCATTCTGATTGCTAAGAGCAAACTGGGGCCAGCAGCATGACTTCCATCTTTGATGGGTGGTGCCCTCATCAGAGGTTTGCTGCCTTAAATTCTAATTCCCCCCTGCATATCATTCACTTTTGAAATAAAAATAAAGTTTAATTCTTCACAAAGTCCTTGGGTAGGTTCAATCTCTCCCTTTATTCAACCTTATCACAAAAAAATGAATAATTTGACAAAGGTCCCCATACGTATAAGCGGAATTCTGGAGTTGATGTTGTAGCAAACTTTCTTTTGCCTCAAAGAGCTGCCATGGGGCAGAAAATTCGCTTTCGTTCACCTGGTATGGGGCCATCGCTTCATAAGTGTCCCAAAAAGCCACGCAGCGTATTACAGGATCATACGTCAGATGTATTCACCAGAATCTGGGACGGGAATAGGTGTTTCAGAAAATATCGTCAAACGACATAAGGAGTCCATAAGTATCATTGCATGTTGGATCTGTGGGGAAATGGCATAGTGTATCGCGGCATAGAGGGGACGTTTTACTGCTCCACGACAGACTGAGATTTCAGAGGAATCTAAAGCAGGCAGAGAAAGGCAGGAGAAGAGCAGATGATTAGGCCTAGGCAGGGGCCTGCAACCGTGGACTCTCCAGATGTTATGCGTTACAACTCCCATCAGCCCTAGCCAGCATAGCTAAAAGTGAGGGATCATGGGAGTTGTAGTCCGAAACATCTGGAGAGCCACAGATTGCACATCCCGGGCCAAGGCAATGGGGAAGGAAGAAGTTCTCTTAACTGGCCAAACACTGAGATGTGTGTGGTTATTAACACTCATGGGCGTAATTTTAGGGGGGGCAGGGGTGTTTGTCTCCCCAACTTTCATGGCAAATAATTTTGTCCCCATTCATTTTGCTTGAGCACCTTTTCTTCAGATGTCATGTCTCCCCCAACATTTTCAGCAAAGTTACTCCACTGTTAACACTGCAGTTACTAGTATAGTGTGCTTGTGAACGTAAGGACTCAGTAATCTGGCCTCAATGTATTCTCTTTCTTTGGATTAAAATAAGTTACTTTTCTCCTTCAATAAATGATAACTAGAGTGGTTAAGGTTGTTTTACTTTTTAAACTCACCATGTTGTTTTGTCAATATTTCTCTTTTTCTTTCAGGTATAGGAATAAATTCATATTTCATCATCGTGTGTCATGTATTTGATAGGAGGTTTAGAATATTGTCATAACTAGGTTGATATTTTGGTGGCCTTTATTTGAGTTTATACACTCTAATGATTTATTAAGAGGCCACCTCCAACTCGGAGAGTTCCTTCCCTCCCCAATCTAGGTGTCACACAATAAACAGTTTGATTTTAGTTCTTTATTCAGCCCTATCTCAGACACATATCATGCCCCTTGGATCCCTCCTCCTGAGCCACCCATGAGCCAAGAACCAGGCCAATGTACAGGAAATATAATTGTATTTATTTCAATGATAGGTAATAGAAAAATCACACTACACGCGCCACCTTCTTTGAGTCTCACAATTAACTTCTTGTTACACAAATAAATCACATAAATTAATTGGGAAAAACACAAATCACAGTACTTTATCTCAATTTCAATTCAAGAAATAATTAGCGCTGGTCAGTGAACAACATCAACCACAAATGTAGTGCTGTGCAATTTTTATTTACCTGCATGCTTAAAAGGCTAGCAGTTTGTTTTCGCAGATCCCCCCAATCCTTTAATTTGGTCTGTGTTGGGGAAGTCAGACAGAAAATTGGGAGGATTTGAGAATTTTGGATTTCAGATCCCCCTCCACTTAAAAGCATGTGTTGGGGAAGCTGGACCCATAGGATTATCCAATTAGATTACAATCTATAGTTTTCAGTGCACACTGGGTATGAGCTTTGTTAATTTCAAATTTTAACACATTTCCGCCATGGGGAATTAATTATTTATATTAAAATTAATATTTTAAGTTAAATAGGCTAAGGATCTATACCGTTTTGCCCCTCCACCCCACCACTATAAAGGGAAAGGATTTAAGGCCAGCAGATTACCCCACCTTTTAGTCACCAAGGGCTCAAATCTAATTACATTGAAAACCTCTGTTTAAAGTTCAGTAAAGTCAGCTCCATTTCAGAACCCTCTGGAAAGATAGGGCAGGGGTCTGGTCACTACACTCTCAAGGATGGCCTCCAGCTCTCCACCACAGCACCCAGTCAGCTTTTAGGCCTTCCCAGCAATAGACAGCTCCACCTAGAGGCAATCTCTGCAAACTGTGCTTTCAGTGTTTCATTGTGGCTGTCAGGTGGTCAGTTTTAGCAGCTCCTTTCACAATGGCAATTTTAGGACCTCTCCTTTTCCTCATAGTGCATCCACATTATATAGCAGTGATGACACCATCAACTTTACACTCTTGAGGAGTTCCCTGCAAGAGTTCTCACACCCAGGATTGGACAGTTACTCTCTCTCCTCCCAAATCCAGCCTCTCTCTAAGCATTGGTTTAAGAGTCTGGAACAGACATAGGGCAACTTCCCTTTGAAATCCCCTTTTTTTTCGAAGTCTGCTTTTGGGCAAAACATAATTTTGTAGCAGAACCTCATAATTTTACTAGTAACTGCAATAAAATATACATATGTATTCCGCTTCAGCTGCTCATGGGGGATTTAATAAAATGACAGCCATTTCTGCATCATGATGCACGGTCGTGTGGCAAGTTGCCGCAGTTTATACAAAACGCATAACAATTTTGAGCATGCAATTTACTCGCCACATTGACAATTTTACCCTCCACCAGCTCGCCAGCCCTTAAATTTGCACATTTTCAGATCAGCCACAAACTGATTTTAGCTGGTCGTTATGGTTCCTTAAATCACAGGTGGATGATTTTGATGAAAATTGCCTGGAAATGATCTAAAAAAATACACATAAATCAATGCGGTACAGTTGTGGTTGCTGGGAAAAAGGCCTAAGTTACAATAGTCCTTTTAAATTAATTGAAAATCTTTATGTTAAATGCAAATATGAGCTCTGCTTCCTCCAAGCCATTTCTCTCTCTCAGCCAGTCAGTGGCCAGAGTTTTTATTAGTCTCCTTGTTGTTTGAAGTTGGTGGCTGTAGATTGTAAATGGGGGGTGCATTTTCTACACAGAGATAATAAGCTGGAGTGGCCCTGTGATGGCACAAAGGCTATCCTCTTATCTGAACGGGACTATCATTCTGATCTGAAAGGCTTCTATTTCTTGTAG
This sequence comes from Ambystoma mexicanum, assembly GCF_040938575.1. Taxonomy (NCBI): domain Eukaryota; kingdom Metazoa; phylum Chordata; class Amphibia; order Caudata; family Ambystomatidae; genus Ambystoma; species Ambystoma mexicanum. Next base: position 646,653,469 of record NC_090940.1, on the reverse strand, counting down.
TTCTTTCTCAGTTTCAGCTACCCTTTATTGTAGGCCATTTTTTAACACCTCCCCCCTACATTCCGGTCATTCACCACTCGGGGCCACTAGTCCTGCCTAGAGCGCAGCCTTTCACACCTTTCAGGCAGGCTACATTTTATTGCAGTAGTAAACAGTTTGTATGAACAAACCAGGGATTCAGCGGGGGAAGCCATTTGTGAATTTTGCCCATTGTCCTTTGCTGACAGAAACTCACATCCTGCATTTTCTGACATCAGCCTTTATTCTTTGACACACAGTGTGTTTTACTGATCAGAGTTCACTTTGCTTTTGTGCCGAAAGTGCAGGACTTTTTTTTCCAGTCCTTAATAAAATACAGTTTTAATTATTTACTGTTCATTTTTTTGCTGTAAAGTGGGTCTGAATCGTCACAGTGCACCACCTATTAATGGGTGACACTTTCAGTGACAAATGCTGCATTTCTGTCTCAGTCAGTAATGTGATGTGCCTTTGCAATCAGCACTTGGATTACATTTTTGTTTTAGCCTTCTCTGGATTTCCGCCACAGAAAGACACCTTTATAGTCCACCTAAATAGGCCCATTCTTCGGCGTGAAGTTTTCTGAATGCTGGCAGGTCAGTTTTCCAGTGGACCCTTCAGTTTTGTTGTTTTGGGGCCTTTGATTACACCCCACAACACATGCAGATAGAGTCAGCTGACACGAAACTGCATGTACAAACAGAAGTCTGGCGGGAGGAGGCATAGGAGAAGAAGACCTGGTGGATGAAGGCATGGCGGGCGGAAGCAAAGGAGAAGAGGACATGGTGGATGGCGGTGTAGTGAGAGGAGGCATAGGAGAAGGGGACATGGTGGATGGAGTTGTGGCAGGAGGAGGCATAGGAGAAGAGGACATGGTGGATGGAGGCATGGCGGGAGGAGGCATGGGAGAAGAGGACATGATGGATGAGGGCATGGTGGGAGGAGGCATAGGAGAAGAGGACATGATGGATGGAGGCATGGCGGGAGGAGGCATAGAACAGGACATGATGGATGGAGGCGTGACAGATTATTTTTTGTTAGTTAGGAAAAAGTGGTCCATAATTGATGGTTGGCTGCATTTGGTGATGTAGTTATTTATTATGACCCTTTGTCCAAAATGTAAAATCATTATTTGTTTACTCCATTGCACATTGATTACTGTTTCTTGCCTATTCCAGAGATCCTGACCAGGATAAGCCTTGAGACCAGCCAAAGAGAACCTGAAGGTGATTTACTTTGCACCTCTGCCGTCGTAAGTGGCAGAAGCTGTGGTAGATCCCACTTACCTCTTCCTCTTCCAGTCCTCCGGTGGGGCCCTTGTATTGAGAAATAATAGCATTGATAATAAGTACAAAACTACAGGGTAGGAGATCAAAATGAGATGAGAAGAGCAAAGAATTGTGCAGAGCTCCGTAGTTTAAGATTCCAGAAACACCAACTGGTTACAATGTTTCTCAATATATTCCGATATAGGTTCCGTGACTGAACTGATTCTGATCATATTTGGGGATCTTAATGCATGATAAATTATACATTTTTGACAGTTAAGCACCTCAAGATGCTCACAATCTATTTCCTACCCAAGGTGGATAGGTTGCATGTGGTACGACCCACTATGAGCGGGTTATGATGTGTCGCCGAACCTATATCAAAATATATTTACTCACCCCTCAACCAAATGGTATTGAAACTGCAGTCTTATACCAGGGACTCAATGGACATCTTGAGTAAACTAAGGGGACTCAATGGACATCTTGAGTAAACTAAGTACACCAGAGTAGAATGTGAACTTTCACTCTGTTACTTACTATTGAAAATCACTATATATGTCTATGGAGCATGAGTTAGCCGTAGACACCATACAGCTTTTCTTTAAAATGAAATCTGTGTTCTACTGATGAAAGTATAACATGGTTTCAAAATGTTAGAATTCACTGGAAGGCATAATGCCTTTTTATTTAATAGGTAATATTTCTGTCAAACAAAGGGGACGGCCATGGGGGCCAGTTATGCTCTCGCCAACTTATTTATGGGCCACTATAAGATCACAAGTGTGCTATAGACTGTAGACTTTAGCAGCATGGGAGAATGTGGTCACATTACAGCAAAGATATAGTTGCAATTTGGAAGGGTACTGGCAACTTTGGAACAAGATACCATCAGACTAAATGAGAATTCTGTCAAAATTGAACCTACTCGTACATTAAGTTTAGAATCAACAACTGCTACTGTCTTGAAATGTATAGCAAAGACAACAAGCTAGAGAAAAAGTATTTCTAAAAACCGACCGAAGTAACCTGTATGTTACAAGCAGCCATGAAGGGAGTCATATTACAAATACACAGGATAATTTATCAGAGCAAAAAGAAAACGTACTAAAAAAGACCAATAGGGTGTAGATGAAAAATATTTGTTATCTTTTTATTTTTATTTTAAACAGAGGTGTGACTGCACATCCATTGTGTTCAAACCAAGAAATGAACTACAGCAGGGTTGTCCAACTCCAGGCCTCAAGGGCAAGAATCCGGATGGGTTTTCAGGATATCCCTCATGAATTTTCATGAGATAACATTTGCATACATTTAGAATCACTGTATGCTAATTAATCCCAAGAATATTAATGAGCGGTATGCTGAAAATGCGGCATGTTTCCGGCACTTGAGACCTGGAGTTGGACTGCCCAGAGCTACAGATTCCTAAGGCCAAAACAAGTCTTAAATCTGAAGGAGAACATTAATGAGGCGCTGTCATGTGATATGAGTGTCCTATCTGTTCCCATTATGAAATATCTCTGATTTAAAGGTAACAAGTAATTGAAAACAATGGATAGAAATTGCCAACATTTGCAGAGAGAGAATACTTAGGACCCTTGCTCACGCTAATGAAAATTGGGTCAGATATTTCATACCTTATCAATAATTCATTAGATGAGTGACACATGTCATGTTTCCAGTAAGAACGGAAGTTGACCTTATTTCACCTGTTGTACGAACACATCTGCCCCTGTATTTTCTGGGATATTCCAATCTATAGAACAAGAAATAAAGAGATTCACCTTGCGTACAATGACTGGCCTAGTACACACACGAATGTCTAATGAGAATTTTAACAAGATCAAGCAGTCGTAATATGACACCACTCAGACCCAGGAAGTACTATTAGGACACTCTCTACCAATCAGATAACTTCCTGAAAGATATAAGACAGGAGCTTTGACAGGCCAAGAAGGAAATGTGAGGGCATTTGGTAAGAGAACCCACACAGCTGCACCATGAATGAGCTATGACCCCCCAGAACATGCTGTGCATTGGAGGTACACTTAGCCTGACAATGCTACACCCGCCTGGGCGGGGGAATGGGCAGTGTGCGTGATGCCCTCTGAACATCCAGTCCTGAAGCCCGGAGGTACCGGGGAGATGTTACTTAGAAAACCCAAAAGCTGGACAGGCACACTCAACGGAAGATGCTGAGAAGCTGGAGAGAGTCCTGAGGAGCCAGGAGATGTGCGCCCTGCTTAGTGAAAGATCCCGTGGCGGACGTGGCGACAAACAAACACACATATTAGCTTTGAGCAACTTTTGTTTGATGTGTGTAGTTCCTTATGAATGTGCCAATGGCCCTTCCCAGTGTTAAGATAAAGGCCAGTGTGACTGATACCGGTGTAGGGGGAGCGGACCAAGTATTGCACAAGGGACCTGCTTTATTCACTTCTGAGTATACACCGCTCTGATATCAGGGTGTCTACAAAAAAGCGCCAAATCAAACTCTTCTGGACACAGAGGAATCGCTTTCTGACATTAATTCATATTTTAACACAACATTCGATCTTTGTGGTTGATGAATATTGAAAACCGATGCAATGTGGTGTGATGGGTTCAATGTTAGAAACTGACCACAGACATCTGCATTGCCTCATTGATGTCAGGCAGTGTTTCCCACGTTCCCCGTGTAACTAACTCTGCCAGCATCAGCTGTGTAGGACACTGAGGACTTCCAGAGAGACTATGAGCGGCTCCTAACATCACTGGAACAGCACGCAGTTCAGTTCTATGGTGCATGAAACACAGCACTGACACGCGATAAGCAACTAGCGCGATAAGAGGCCAAGTCAGAGCAGTTATCTCGGCTGGTCCAGGATACACATGCGGGGAATATTTAGTTTAGCTTTGGAGAACACAGGTGTAATCAAAACTAACACACTCTAGCAAATGAAATTACATTTGAACTCAAATGACTCTGACATTCGCTCTGCTTGTGACGGGCACAGCTGTACACTGGATATCAGGTCAAAACAACGCAGGGAAGCGGTCAATACATATATAGAGGATGTTAAAACATTGTGGAAAAAACAGTCTTACCATATAATTGGGAAACATAAACCAGTACAGGAGCCCCCTTTTACTACACCACATATTTACTTTGTCATACATTTACTCTGCCATGCCTTTACTGTGCTGTGCCTTTACTTTTTCATGCCTTTTCCTTGCCATGCCTTTACTTTGCCTGACATTTACTCTGCCATGCCTTTCCTTTTTCATGCCCTTACTTAGCCAATCAAGATTAATTTATTTCTGCATTAAAGTATTTCCATTAATAACATAACAGGCATATTTGTAAAGTGTACGTTAACCCTAACAGATGTTTATTGTTACTCAACTCATGGATGGACCTGCCTTGTTTCGAACCTGTGACCATGAGGTCAACACAGACCCCTGTAGTGGATGCATTTGTCCACTGAGCTACAGACCCGGCTGAGGGTCAGTGCTCTAATAAACAAGAGGTCAGCACAGAAATGCCTTCTGCTCAAACTGTACTGTAATCAGTAAACATGCAATACCTTGCATAGAACTAAACACCAAGGTTGAAGAGCAATGCCAAATTAATAAAAAAAGAAATATAACTATCCTCAGTTTTCATTTATTTATTTCTTTTATTTATTGAACATTTGTATGGAGCCTATACAGCAACAAGTATTTCCAGGTGCCACAAGACAAGAGGGGGGCTGAGGGGTGGGGGAGAGGAGAAAAAACAACATTAGCAGTCCTACTAGGCTTTGTGACATTCGGATTGTGCAAGTGCAGTATAAAAGTGCCAGGGGAGGGGGAAGGTATGCAAGAGGGTATGAAGTAGGGAGAGGGTAGTGAGGGAGAAGTGCTGGAGGGAGGGTGCCCAGGGCTGGGCAAGTGCTAAAGGCTTCTGTGGAGGGCAAGTGCCAGGGGGAAACCAGGGGGTAGGTTCAAGTGCGAGTAAGGGGGTGGACTAGTCTCGGAAAGGATAGTCGGGGAAGGGTGCCAGAGGGCAAGTGCTAGTAGGGAGGGCGCAGGGGAAGTCTGGCCAAAGGAGGGGCTGCCCCCCAGTAAGATACATAAGGAACACAGGCGTCCAGCCGCAGCAACAGGAAGAGACTAGCAGGGCAAGGGGAGAGGGAAGGAGGAGGAGAAAAGGAAGGTCTTGAGGAGCTTCGGGAACTTAAGGAGATCTGGCTCAAGCCTGAGAGGAGCATGGAGGCAGAGGAAGGCTCCTGCCGAGGATAGAGATCTATCCCCCCACTGTCTGCTTGGCAAAACATCTGATCTGTAGAGAGATGGAGCTAGAGGACTGAAAGACTCTAGCAGGGAGCTATTTAGGGAGGGTGGGAGAGTTGGATGTAGCAAGGTCCCATGCCCCAGAAAGCCTTGTGGATGATGCCAAGAGCCTTGAATTTGGTCCTCGCAACCACCAGAAGCCAGTGGAGAGATTTCAGGGCTGGAGATATGCGGTCCCTGTGCTTGAGGCCAAGGAAAAGTCTTGCAGTCCTGTTCTGGATTAGTTGAAGAGGGCAAAGGGACGAGAGAGGTAGATTAAGCAAGAGGCTGTTACAGTAATCAAGCCTCGAGGGAACCAAAGCTGTAGAGAAATTGAGTTGCTGGGGGAAGGTGAGGAAAGGGAGAATGCCTCTAAGGAGTTGAAGCTGATAATGGGCCTTCTTGGTAAGGTCAGCTATATGAGGAGAGAGAGGAATCAAAGATAACACCCATGTTTACTGCCTCACACGAGGGTGAGGGGAGGGTGGCCAGAGAGTAGGAGGGAAGGAGGGGATAGGAGTCCCAATGAGAAGGATCACAGTCTTATTGAGGTTAACGCAGAGGTCATTAGCAGTCATCCCTGTCTGGATAGAAGTCAGACATTTGGGAATGAGAGAGGAAGGAGAGGAAGAAGAGTAGGGAAGCTTAAAGGACAGCTGTGTGTCGTCAGCATAACACTGGAAATTAGGAGAGAAGGTGGAGATCAAGTGGACCAAAGGGGCAAGGTAAATGTTGAAAAGTCACGGCGGAAGGATAGAGCCCTGAGGGATGCCGCAAGTCAAGAGTGAGGTAGAGGAAACAAAAGGGCCCAGTTGCACTTGAAAATGCTGATTCGAGAGTAAAGAGGCGAACCAGTCCATTGCCCGTCTGTGATACCCAGGGTATCACAGAGCCGATTTATGAGGATGTAATAATTGACCATATCAATGGCAGAGGACAGAGGATAAGGGTGGAACGAGTGTTGGAATCAAAGTTTGAGAGAACGTCCTCACAGGTGCTCAAGAGAGCAGTTTCCATGCCTCTGGCTGCTCTGAAGCCAGACTGGTGGTCATGGAGGCAACTAACTAATTCAGTGTGATGGATTAGTTGGGAGATTATCAACTTCCCCAGGTGTTAGCCAGGCAGGAAGGGCCAGCAGATGGCTTTTTAGGAGGGGGTGCACAAGAGAGGGCTTGCGGGGGAAGGGAAGGAGCCAGTGGCAAAAGAGTGGTTACAGAACTCAGCCAGGTAAGAAGCGAGAGCAGCAACGGTGTCCTTGATAGTTGTAGAGGAGCAGAGAAGCATCTGTTTGGAGGAGACTTTCATAGAGCAGATTGACATGGTAACCCCATCAGGGGCTATAGTTGCGAAGGAGGCGAGAAGGGGAAGGGCGAGGGGGGTCAGGGGAGGCCTGTATACAGGCACGGGAGGGAAGGGTGAAAAGGAAAGAGAGGACAGGATTTAGTTGTGAAATGGGAGGCCAACGCTGTGTAGAGGACCTGTGTGGGAAGAGGAGAAGTGGAGACAGCGGTACGATTGGCACGTTCCTTACAGATTTTGAAAAGTTCAGCCGTGTTGTTAGTGGCCCCAGAAATGCAGGATTGGATATGGGCCCATTTCTTGGAGTGGCTAGAGAGTCTGTATTGCCTTTGGAGCAGTACGACAGGCCAGTTTGTTAAGAGGATGTGCTAGAAGCAACCACTTCCGTTCTGCAGCTTTGCACTTGCCTTTTCAGCGAGGCTAAATCAGAATCCTACCAGCTATTGCACTTGGAGGCAGGCTTCTTGCAGATCCTCATGGCAGGACCAAGGATGTCAAGGGTGTTGGAGATGGAGAGGTGAAGGTTAGCAAGAGCAGAGTAAGTGTGAGAGTGAATAGTATAAGTGGGTGGGAGTGAAGGAGGCAGTGAAAGCAGCTACTGACACTCGCTTCATCGGTCGAATGACAGAGAAGGAGACTGACAGTGCCGGCAGAGGCTTAGTCGGGGAGCCCAAGAGCTCAAGATGGGAGGAGAGGAGAGCATGGTCAGTCCAGGAGAGAGGAGTAATGAGAGGGTTTGACAAGGAGATATCAGCTGAAATGAGCACAACCAAGATGTGCCCGGCTGAGTTGGTTGGGCCAGAGGAAAGATTGGTGAGCGAGAGAGTGTTGCAGAGGTTGTAAAAGAGTAGAGTGGCAGCATCAGGAGAATTCAGATGAATATTGAGGGTCAGAAGAGAAGAGGCGAGGTCGGCCCACTCCGAAAGGAAGGAGGAGATCAGTCCAGTGGTATTGTAGCTAGTACCAAGGGTGATCGAGAGGGTAGGAGAGACGCAAAGCTTGCAGGCAAGACATTTTATTTTCAAATGTTTTCAAATATTTTCAAATGTTCACCCAAGGTAATAAAAATGACATCAAAATAAAAACAGAAATTGCTGTTTTTTGGGCCACTTGCTACTGTGAGCGGTCAGAAATTAGAGGTGGACTCACAGTTGTAATGTTTTCAACGTCAGATATCTTCATTAAAATAAAAGGGGTTGGATAAAGGCCTTTCGATCCGTATCCTAAAGAGAGTTTCTCTGCCTCGGAAACTAAATCTAAGGATCAGTCTGTGTCTCGTCATCAAACATATAAACTGTCCTTGTCTCCAAAACCATACTAATAAGACCCTCGCACTAAAAATGATCAACTAACAGTGCAAGGGAATGTCTCTAACTTATGTTTGGCAAAACGTGTTCATAATCTTCTATATAAATAAAAATGTAAACGTTTGTTTGTTCAAAATCTTAAATCTCCGAAAGTTCTTCACCGATTCCTTTGACATTTTGACACTACGTTGCATTCGAATAGGCGCGTGTTTTTATATACCTACTATACATAGATGTCACACCTGTGACAGGTAAAAACATGCCTTTTCTGAAAAACAGCGCCATCTGTTGGATGTAAAAGCAACACACGCTATACTGAACATTTTACTGCAAAACAACGCCATCTGTTTGACGTAAAAGTAACACACGCTATTTTGTGGTTCCATTTCAATGTTACCGATTTAGAATGGCTGAAATACGTGCAGAGGAAGCTGCAGAGCGACGTCCAGCGAGACTTTAGGATGCACGGTTGCGAGCACAGCGATTGCGTTCTGCAGCTTCAGATCTGCTTCGTTGTCAAAAGAATGAACGCGACAGGCTGAGAGTGGCTAAAAGACGTCAAGAGAAATAGCAGATCAGCGTCAAACATGACTCCGTGCTCAGCAATCACACGATTACAATCGCCTTGCATTCCGGTACAACCCAGCTGATGATTATAGTTTGAGCCAGCATGTTCTCATCGGCACCATGACTGACGTGTGTCCTTATTGCAAGGCTCTGAAATTGAATGGAGAAACCAAAGGAATGTGTTGTGCCGCCGGGAAAATTAAACTGCCTCAACTTGGAGAACCGCCAGAGCCAGACTGAGCCACAGCAACGCCTGGCCAGGGACAGCTAGGTAAAAATAAATAGATAAATCCAGCAAGAGTATTTTCTCAAAGGATAAATCCTTAAATCCAGAAGGTGGTTCCCTTCCCCTAGATATTTACTTAGGATGGCAAAGTGTCAGTTTCAAATAATAGTTCCTTGAAGATGGCAAACATTTCTCTTTCAAACCACAGTTCTTTTAGGATAACAAAAGTGTTTCTGGTAGACTTCTTCACCATATACCTTGTAAAATAAATGTGTTTCTTCATACAACTTTCTCTGGATCTCCTGGTATACTCCCCTGCCGGGAATTCTCTCTCTGGGTCTTACAGATCCTCTGGTATACTCTCCTACCACATATCATGCTGAGGCTTGTGAGCAAGGTTCACTACCTGATGTGTCCCTTTTCACCAGGACTTCGTCTTGCGTACACTGTCCTTTAATTCAGCACAGTTGTGTAACTTGACTGTGCTCCATTTTATTGGATTAAGGCTTTACCTGTTCCAACTTTTACCAGACTGACATCTCTTGTATGGGGATTTGTTTAAGTTTTGCCTTTTCATTTTTTCATTAGTATTCATTTGCTTAGGTTAATACTTGCTCCAACTTTCCCCATATTTATATCTCATATAAGGGACTTTGTTCAAGTTCTGTCTTCGTATTTCACTTGTTCGGTATTCAAATATCCTTACCTGCTCACATGCCTGTCGGTACGCCCTGGGGTCCCCAATGGCTCTGGGTAGACTTACCGGTGTATTGAAGCGTTCCTGACCCATGGCACGTTGCTGTAGTGAAGCTCCTGCTTCAGAATGGTCTTTCTCGCACTGCAGCCCTTTTTTCAGCATTCCGGACAGCTTTCCGTTCTCCGACCAGCACAGCCACCGCGTTTTCCCGACAGCACTGCCTTTGCTGCCAGCTGCTCCATGGTTCTCTCTCGGTGTCTGCAGTGTCGCTTCTGGTCTCATGCCACATAGGTAGGTTATGCTTGAGAGCAGTAGAGTGGAAGTGCCTGCTTTATCCAGCACGGCCCTTCCTCGTATTGCTGTCCACTTTTGCTCTGCATCTCTCGTCTACAGCTTCACTTCTTTCTTCTCTGGTTCTCTGGATTGCTGTCCGCTTTTGCTCTGCTTCTCTCGTCTACAGCTTCACTTCTTTCTTCTCTGGTTCTCTGGATCTGAATTCGGATACCATCTTTAAATGTCCCGCTCACTCCGGCCTGCCCAAAACAACTAGTCTGCATGCTTGACTTTGTGTTTCTCCTGATCTGCATCAACTCCTTTCTCCTCTTCCTCATCCCAGACCTAAGGCTTTCTGGGACTTGGAGTCCATAGCATTTCTATGATTTACAATGTGATATTATTCAGAATTTCTATTCAGAAAACCATTAGAGATAGGAGATGTTAAAGGTGCATTATGTTTGTCTTGACTCAAATGTCAGTAGGCTATCAGATGTTTAGGTGTCATGCATTTGTACCCTCCCACATGATCCTCACTCAGAGTACCACCCCAGGGTCAGGATCAGGTAGAGGCTGCCATCCCCAGGCCATGTTAGAGGAGACTTTCACCGGGGAATCAGTGATGACTCCACAGGATTCATTACACAACTCTCCAAATGTTTTGCACTACAACTTCCATGATCCTTCACCATTCACTATGCTGGCTAGGGCTGATGGGAGTTATAGGACAAAACATCTGGAGAGCCAATGGGTACAGGCCCACGGCTGCCCCATGTAGTGATTATAGTGCTTAATCTTGATCCTAGCCCACAAGGCTTCCACAAGCGAATTCCCTGTAGTAAAACAGCACAGGGTGGCATTGTCCAAAGCCCCTACATTACAGAAGAGCAGCAACATTGGTTCTTCTTTTTATAGCTATCTAGATGATAAATGAACACTGAGTGCATTCATGTTTCCACGTCCCACATATGAATTTCAAACCTTGATCCTCCAACCGTCATCAGAGCCCTTGGCCTTAGATCGGTAGTTGTGAGGAGTCAGACATGGGAGATGGACACATAGGTGAAGTTTTCTCACAAGTTGTCACGGTGCTGCCCCCAGACATCAGGAGCAGACCAGCCTGCCCAGGGTACTGGCACCCATGGGGACCTTTAAGGCCCCAAAGGATTGCCTAAGGGCTTCCTGGACTAGGTCCTGGCACCGTTGGCGCATGGCTCATACTGCCCTTTCAGGCAAGGCAGGTTACAAATTAAGAGAACCACGTGCAGATCAGTCTGAGGCAGGCTGAAGGGACTGCTTTACCTGGGAACTATTTGATAGGGTGTGGTTTGAGGGACTACTTTACCTGGGGACTACTTCTGGAAGGCTATTTAAACCACGCCCTCAGAACAGAACACGCTTGGCTTTATTCTGCACTCCTGCAGCGTAACACTCATCGTGACTACTAACTTCAGGCCACTCTTCAGCCACGCCTGTCCAGATTTTCTCGAGCTACCTGCAAGGAAAGAAGAGAAAGGAGAAACTGAACAAGACTCTTACCTGATGTTCCATCTCGATCCTCAGGAGTCTCCGCTTCTGCTGAGCTGAAAAGGAAGACACCAGGTTAGCTGCGCAGACCACGTTAAAGACATTACAATGCTGTGCAACCCCAATACTTACCAGAAGGCAGCTCACCCTTAAGATAAATCGAAGCACCATCACTCAATCGCCGCTCCGGAGTTGCCGCACCTGTCGAACACAAAGAAGGCATCAGGTTAGCTGCGCAATGGGGAAGGGCCTCATTAAAGACATTTAAATCTTACGCAGCGCTACTACTGACCTGAAGGCTGCATTTCCTTGCGGTCCCTCAAGACATCATCACGCAATCTTCGCCCCGGAGTTACTGCACCTGCAGAATAGAAAAAGAACAGCAGGTTAGTTGCACAGAAGAACAATACCGCATGTTTAGACATTATCGCATAACGCTGGCATGGAAACTTACTTTGGAATTCAGCTCAACATTTCAGGGGAGGTGTCCGCTTCATTTTATGCACCAAGGGGAAACCTGCAAAGAAGAGGCACAAGAGTGAACTTTTTACAACTTGAACTCTAAAGCAAGCCATACCATTGGTATAAGGACTTACCCCATTGAGTCATAGTTGTCCAGAACTCTTCAGGATCAGTGAAGTAACTCGATCCTTGAACTGCTACGCACCCCTGCATACAGTCGCAGGATGGACAGTCTGCCATTCATAACATTAAGATGAGACATAGCAGAGGAGTGCACAAGGAGGCCACGCGAGGTGGGAGTCGGTCTTCCGCCTTACTGTTAGGTAACATTTAGTTTTAACATTTTTCGGCAAATCTGATTTTCATGATGGAAGGGGCAAACAGAGGGGGCACGTGGAGCCATTCAGCATCGGACTGTCCAGCTCTATTCGGCGCCCATGCGGAGACTTAGGTGAGCGTAACAGAACGCAAAGACTTCACACAAACCTCTACCTGGGCGTCATGGAAACCTCAGACACTGACCAATTAGCCCAGCTTTTTGGGGAACTCAGAGCAGAGGTGCATTTGGCACGACAAGAGACTAACGCTCTAAGAAGAGAACTGATTGTGGCAAAAGAGCGTACCAATGATCTAGCCAGACAATTACTCCAAGCCCAGGCTGGCCACACACCGTTACCAGGAATGGGGGCATCAGTCCCAACTCAGTCAAGTTTAATCTGGTGCGTGGCATCGACAGTTTGAATAGTATAATCATTCCAAATGGGTGTCTCGATGAGCCAAGATTCTTGGAGGGCTATGTTGCCACAGTGACTAAGATTGAAAATGTCAGCATTCATTAAGTGACTATGGCCTCGGGTGTTCCAGCTAAGTAATTTTAGCCTCTGGTTAATATGAATGGTTGATGGTTATAAGGATGATGTAAATCATGAAGAAACATTTTTATCATTGAAAAAGGGGTATGTTTCATGATGCAGATACATCGGTCTTTCCATAAGGGCGTTTTTGATATCTGTTGCAAGATCTAATTGTCTTGGATTATTGTGATACTCTTTATGATTTCTGGGTCCGTGCTCTACTTCTTGAGATTTTTCATAAGCTAGAGTAAAGCCCAGATCAAAGAGAGAGCACCTTGCCTGCCAGATCAAGTTGAGGACTACACCGGATGGAATCCAAATCCTTGCCGAAGAAAGATTTTTTTCATGTAGAAATTCAACTTGGTTTACATCCGAAGATGACAAATCCTCCAGGCTTGGAACGTCAGCAAAAATATTCAAAATAGATGTTCTATTAAGATCATAAGTAGCAGGTACATCGGTTCTACGCTGCATCATCAGAGTATGATAGTACAATACAGAAGTATGTCTAGCATTAGTGTTATTATACTTGAGCATGTCTGTCGTTCTTTGATCAGTTTTACCCCGACACTCTGGATCTAGTATTTGGGAAAACGTTTTTACTTGAGATTTTGCTTAGCTTGTAAACCCTGTGGTTTAACGACAGGTGGCGCAATAAGAGTTTGAGAATTTATTGACCTTTCTATGACTAACATTCTTTGCTCCAACCTGGATAGTAGTTCTTCACAATTTCCATTCTGTTGCAAATGGGATTGACCCTTGTTTGTCTCATTTCCCGATGTTTGTTGAATTTCTTGGAGATTCTGCTTTACATTGTTAATCACCTTAACAAGATCATCCAAAGGTTCATGAGCTGGTGGCATTGTCATCAGTTGTTTTTATAACGTTCTCCAGTTTTATTGAGCTTCGCAATGTTAACGTATTTCTTTGTAATGGCTGCTGTTACGTCATTAACACATTTCTTCGGTTTGATCAAATTTTTAATACATTGTTTTGTTGTGGACCGATTGACTGGGCCAACATTTTGTATGTTTTTACTTTTCTTCTGCTGATTTAATTGTGATGTCATATTGTCCATGACTCTCCTGGGTTTGCATCAAAGTGTAATGTCCTCCTTATTTTTAGTTTTCACTGTTGTTTTAGTCTGTCGTACTTTTGTTTGATTTTTTTTCTTTAAGGGATTCTTAGTAAGATCTCCACTGTCTATATCTAAAGTAGGTTCTGTAGTTAGATCCACTACTTTTATGGAAGATATTGGTTGTGCAGCAGCAAACAGTCTGTTTGTCTTAGATTTACAAGCTTCTGCATCAATAATGCCTTTTGATGAAGTTTCTACTCCTGTCGCGGCCACAGATTTATTTCCCTCTAAAGAAGTGATATTGATTGGGAATTCTCTAGCACAAAGGGTCGAACCGCGTGAACATTCATCAGAAGCAGCTGTTTGTTTCTTACAGTGGGTCGGTAACATAGTGCCCATTTCTGTCTGTTGTTGCAGTATTTTATTTACTAGATTAGCTCGTGCGTTGGTTCTTGTGTAAATGGTTTCATAAAGTTTAAGCAATGATGAAAGGGCTACATTCATTGCTGTCAACATAGGTTGAAGTGAGCTATACGCACTTTGATCTAGATTTTGTTTGAAGTTGGAATTATGACTAGGAGCGGTTATTGCTGGAATGGGTTGCAAAAAAGATAAGGAAAGTGCAGATGAGTTCTTTGTTTCATGCTCAACCGTTTCCGGGGATTGTGAAAGGATCGAGCAATGTGTTGTATCACATTGTGCCTGACGAGTTCTAGCAGTACTGTGATTCACATGCGGCAAGGCCATGCGATTTGGAATAGGAGTAAACATAGGCATGTCCTATAGGGTAGCGTCAGAATTAATGACTCTAGAGGGTGAATCTAATATCACCAAGTCAGAGGTTACTGGTACGCTAACAGTATCAGGCTGTCTTAGATCAGAAGTGTTTAGTGATGTCGCTTCACGAATAACACTGGGTTCAGGTGTTTCCAAAGGTGACCCAATTATTTGTTCTAGATCGGTCATTATGGGTAATAGCTGCATCGTATCATCGCTTAGGTGGGCAGCGGGCATTATAATATCGGTATCCTTATGCAGGTTTACTTTAACATTCTCAACTGGATAGAATCGCCTAATATCACTTGGCACTGAATGTAGACGCGCATGTCTTACAAGTACTACGCCTTTACTTAAATGATTGTCTCGTGTGTTTTCAAGCGGAGTACGTTTAAGTCGTTCGACTAGTAGTAGTGTTTCGATTTTACTCAGCGTGTCGCTATTACGTGTATAATGTATGGTCCTTAGCAGCTGCATATAAAGAGGCGATTTAACAGATATGAAGTATTTGCTTTTCACATGGCATGTTATTTCTTCTCAAGCCTCAAAGTGTGGGTGATGTTAAATGCAACTGTACACCCCCACTGGTACAAAATGAGATGAACATTTGTTGCTTTCAATTAAAAAGGAAAAGAAGGATACATGCAAGTAAAAGCTAGTCCTCACCCGCCAACCCAGCCCAAGACAGCCACAGACAACCCTTAACAACAGGGCTTCTCAACAGCGCACGCGCAATGGCGTGTGCATGGAGGCTGTTATTGGATTCTGGGTAAGGTGGGAGGGCCTCAAATACTTAGAACATTTTCAAGGGTAAATACACTGTTAAGATAAAATCCAAAGGATGCAGCCACAGACAGCCCTTAACAACAGGGCTTCTCAACAGCGCGCACTTTTTTTCCAATTCAACTCTAAGTGAAATACACAGTTCTTTATCGCCAATATATCCTTCACTTGGCAGAGTGACTTCTCAGTTCAAAAACGTTTCTCACTCTTAGAACAATCGTCAAAGCTTCCACTTGGCAATGTGAGGAACCTGAGGGCGTCTTCACTTCTACTCCCCCTAAATCCTCCTCTCAGGGGGCCAGGGAAAAGCCATCGCTCTTGGATCCCGACCCTGGGGTGTACATGCGAGGGAGGATCACCTGTGTGGAGGGAACTTGGGGAGTGGGGAGAGGACATCCTTTGGTGAGACACAGTATCCCCCTTTCCCTAGTCAAAGTGATTCCAATGTTCCCTCTGCCTTTGCAGGCTATTTATTGTCAGCTCTCGACTCTTTATTCTAACCAAATGCCCCACACTAAAGCAGACACAGAGTGACACAAACGACAGCAGAAGGCTCCATATACATCAGGAACCTACAATTACGGAATGACTGTATAGAAATACAATGTCCCAGATTGTAAGGCACTGGAAACAAAAGTACGGTTTTGTCCTTTTTTCTGCTTCTGTTTTTCTCTGATAATAAATGCTCGTAAACCCTTTGAAGATCTGTAGTATTTGTTTGTAAAAAATGTTTTGCTATACTCACTCTTTTTTTTTTAAAAACACATTTTATTAATTTTAACAAGTGCATGAAACATACAGTTACAGTGAGCAATAAGCAATTGACTGGGTGGTGCATACAGATATAATGTAATCTAGGCTGCGTCAAGGGTAAGCAGGGGGGGAAGGAAGAGAAGAAGAAGAACAAAAAAGGGGGAGAGGGGGCGGAAGGTGCGCTGGGATGAGTCTCACTGGTTGTCCATCCATTTCCCCCAAACTTTATGGAACTTGCGTGGGCATCCCCTTGCTGTGTAAATTCGCCTCTCTAAGGAGGCACACCTGGTAACCTCATTGGACCATCGAGTTAGGCTCGGCGCAGCTGCAGAACCCCAGTTTGCTGCAATCATGCTTTTGCCCACCCCCAGCGCAACCGCTGTGAACAACTTTTTGTGTTTGGTAAGGCTCAGGTCCCCAAATCCCAAGCAGTATCAACTTTGGGTCCAGCGGTACTTGGAATCGCACCGTGCTGGAAATTAAGCGCGTACAGCCTTCCCAAAAAGTCTGTACTACAGTAAACTCCCAGAATGTATGGATGAAGGTCCCCCTTTCATGCCTGCTCGCAGGCAGGACTCCTCAGTCTCCCCGCTCCATTTGGCCAGCACAGTGCGGGAATAGTATGACCGATGCAATATCCTGAGCTGGATCAGACGTAACTTTGCGTCTATACCAACCTCGCGGGGGAACATCATAGCTTCCACCCATTCCACCTGTTCCAGCTTATCTATGTCCCTTTCCCATTTCCCCCTCAGTGTGGTGAGCTCTGGGGTGCCAAAGGAATTGAGCACCTGATACAGCGTGGAGGTAACCCTAGATGGAATGCATTCCATGAGGATATTCATTTCCAGAGGGGAGCAAGGCGGGACCACTCCTAAGTCTGGAAACTGAGCATTTATAGCATGCGCAAGTTGCGCGCACCTGTAGTGGTCCCCAGGCCCCAAGTCAAAGCGTTCCCAGAGTGTACCGAACTCAACCATGCAAACCCCCTGAATCACATGACCCAATGCGTGTATCCCAAGCCTTTCCCAGTGCCCCAGGGGTCCCATCTTTTGGATTTCGGGGAGGTGTGCGTTATGCCACAGGGGTTGGGCCAGTGTGGGCCTAGAGCCACATCCAGTATGTTTTTGAGCCTCCTCCCACACACCACGAATATGCAGCGACATGCATGGGATGTTGGCCACTTCGCCCCGGGGTGCATATAGGACTTGGAGGGGAGATCATGGGTGCATAGCCAATTATTCCCTACTGATATGGGGGAGTTCAGCGTCCCCATGTAGCCAATTATTTACCACCCCTACCTGTGCCGCCAGATAATATGTGCGGATGCAAGGTAAGCCTATCCCTCCCTCCCAAATTGATTGTTGCAGTGTCTTTAGAGCGATTCTGGGTTGTTTCCCCTTCCATAGGAGGGTCCGTATATGCCTATCTATCTTGCTGTAAAAATACCCGATGGGATGGGCAGCGGGGCGCACTGTAGGACATATAGTAATCTCGGAAGTGACAGCATCTTGAAGAATGCGGCCCTGCCCATTAGAGACAATGGTAAGGCTTGCCAATGTGAAATGTCTGTGGCCAGTCTATCCAAGACGGGCTGCAAATTCAGTTGAAGGAATTCCTCTAAGGAGGGGATAATTCGTATGCCAAGGTACTTAAAACCTCGAATGGAAACCGGGTGTGGGCATGGGTCAGGGATCGTGTGCGCTCCCCCTTGAATTGGAAAGAACACCGTTTTTTGGTTGTTCACCTTGAGGCTGGAGTACAATTGGTATTCCGCCAGGATCTGAGACACCACCGGGCAGGAGATCATTGGTTTACTATGATAAATAAGGAGATCGTCAGCGTATAATGAGATTCGGTCCTCCCCACCCCTAAGCCAGATGAACCCCGACAAACCCCCGTCCGTCCGGAGCCTAATCGCTAGTGGCTCTATAGCGAGGAGAAACAACAGGGGCGAGAAGGGGCAACCTTGTCGAGTTCCACATCTCAGTGGAAATGCCCTGGACAATCTGCCGTTCACTCTAACTCTAGCAACAGGGGACTCATATAAAAGCTTGGCCCATGAGAGGAAGCCCTGTCCAAAGTTCCCTCTAAAATATCCCACAAAGCGTCCCACGACACCGAATCAAATGCCTTTTCAAAATCGACCGCCAGCAAGGCTAGCGGGTCCGATATCTCAGGGGCACCTTGCAGAGCGAGTTGAAGTCTGCGTAGATTCATGCCGGTGGACTTGTTAGGCATGAATCCACACTGGTCGGGGTGGACCAAGGACTCAATCACCTTTAGTAACCTGTTGGCTAGGGCCCTCGCAAGAATGTTGTCTTCCCCATTTATCAGTGAGATGGGCCTATAGGAGGCACATTGGTCTGGGGGGCGATCCGACTTGGGCAATACCACGATGCAGGTCTCCCGGAGGTCTGGAGGAAGGGCACCTAAATCCCTGCTCCGGAGAAACATGCGGTGCATATGCGTGACCGAGGAACCACCCATACCCTTCCATAATTCCACAGGGAGCCCATTGGGTCCCGGAGTTTTCCCCGTTTTGAGCTGTGTACTTGCCAATTGGACTTCCTCCTCCATCAGATCAAGGTCTAGCTCATCCCTTTGTTGCATAGTGAGGCGCGGAAGCACAATCGAGTCCAAGAAGCTCGAATTACCAGTCTCGGGGTTCCCGTCTGGGGAGGAGTAGAGGTGTTCATAATATCAAGCAAAGGCCTCCGCTATGTCGGAGTCCTCTGTCAACCGATCCCCATTCGGCCCCTGAATCATTTGGACATATCCCTTACGTTGCTCCTGCCTCTCCAACCACGCAAGCATTTTCCTCGCCCTGTCTCCCCACTCATATATCTGGCTCTGGGTACCAACGGGCGGACCGAGCACCAGCTAGGGCCAGGTTATGTAGGTTCTCCTGTGCTGTTACCATGGCCTCTCGTGAGGCCTCGGTACCAAGTTCCAAGAATTGCGCCTCTCGTTCCGCTACCTGTCTCTCCGCCTCTATAAGTTCCCTGGTGCGGGTCTGCCGGTGAGTGGTCACCAGGGAAATAGCTTCTCCCCGTAAAACAGATTTATAGGCTTCCCAGATCATGATTGGACAGGTAACCGAGCCCTCGTTGATCTCAAAGTATTTGTTAAATTTACTCTGCAACCCCTCCGATATCTTCGGGAACCCCAAATAGTACGGGATTAAGCACCAGATGGTGTCCGGTATCTGGTGCGTGCTCTTTAGGGACACCAATAAGGGAGAGTGATCCGATATTCCCCTGGCAAGGAGGGTAGCGGAAATAAGACTATAGGCTGAGCTCTGAGAAATGAGGATGTAATTGATTCTAGACATTGATTTGTGTGCATGGGAGTAGAACGAGAATCCCGACTCATTCGGATGCAGAGCCGGCCAGGTGTCTAGTAACCCTGCGGAGTTAGCAAACCTGTAAAGTGCCGTCGGATCCCCCCTATTCATGACACCCTTTCGCGACCTATCCATAGCGGCCACCATTACTTCATTGAAGTCCCCCCCAGAGCCCACACCTCTGCCCTCTCTTCCCATAATAACAGCTGCAGGTCATGGAGGAGGGCCCCAGTGAGCGCAGGGGGCGCATATGCCGCGATAAAGCCCCATCGCTCTCCCCGTAAATCACCCACCACAGCCACAAATCTTCCCCCAGGATCCGCCCAGACTTTTTTAACCTGAAAGGAAGTGCACTTATTGAAGAGTATCATTGTGCCCCTGGCACCACTAGAGAAACCGGCCTGATATGACTGTGAGTAGTTGGATCTCCTGAAAAACCCACACTCCGTTCCCACCAAATGAGTCTCTGTGAGGAAGGCCACGTCCGGGGAGTGCCTGTTAAGATATTGCAATGTTAACTTCCGCTTAATACCAGATCCGAGGCCGTTCACGTTCCAGGTCAACAAAGACAGCTGCCTTGTTTCCGGGCTGTTAGTGTGTTGAGCGCAGTCGAATATTAAGCAGAACCATCTGGGCCAAATGTCCCCCCCATTCCAGCCCCCAAGGCCCCACAGCCAGCCATTCCCTCCCCACCCAAAAACTGCACCTCGTGCTCTGAATTATCTCTGAAATCCGAAACACCGTATCTCTAGCCTCGGTGCAACCAGCGCCACCAACAACAGCTTACTTACTATCGAATTCTGCGGTGCTTGTAGCCCAGCACCCATGAACTCCCCCCACCCTGTACTTCCCCCCCAACCGGAAGCACCTGTCACCCAAACCTACAACCTTAAACGATAAGAACTTGTTCGGGGAGCTCCCCCGGGGATCCAATCGCTGCTCCATCTGTCTCCCCTGGGCAACCCG
The DNA here is from genome assembly GCF_040938575.1 of Ambystoma mexicanum. Lineage (NCBI taxonomy): Eukaryota > Metazoa > Chordata > Amphibia > Caudata > Ambystomatidae > Ambystoma > Ambystoma mexicanum. The sequence continues at coordinate 646,632,972 of NC_090940.1, read as the reverse complement.
TGTGAATAATGAAGTCTCTTGAATTAGGCGTCTCCAGCTAAGGGGGAGAGAGGAGCAAGAAGGACATTTTGCCCCCCTCCCTGCCCACCCCCACTATTTCATTTGGGCCCCAGCTGCTTTCATGTTTCCCCATTTCCTCTGGGTGAGTTGTCTTCCGTGTTGTCCATACTCGGAATAGGTGTTTGTCCCCGGGGCGGGGTGTTGCGACCAGTCCCCACCCGTAGTGCGTGACCCCTAGATCTCGGGGAGGACAGGACATGAGTTTCCAGCCAATCCCAAGCTTCTTTCGGGTTTTGGAACACGTGGACCACATTGTTATGATACAGCTTAAGGGTGGCCGGGAAGAAGAGTGCATATTTGATGCCCATTGTCGCCAGCTTCCGCTTGATAGAGTCGTAGGACTGGCGGGCCTTTTGGACCTCCCGCGTGTAGTCAGGGAAGAACCCTATCCGGCTTCCATTGTAAGTGATGCGGCCCTTGGAGCGTGCCATATGAAGGATTGTATCCCGATCTCGATAGTTCACCAGTCTGGCAATCACTGTTCGTGGCAGCGCCCTGGGTACCGGCCTGCCCTTAGGGGCTCTATGCGCCCTTTCAATGGAGAAAAAGTTTGAGAGCTTCCGGGGAGCCATGAGGTCAGCAAGCTAGCCCTCCACAAAGAGCTCCATGGACGGGCACTCCTCCCACTTGGGGAGCCCAAGAATGTGGAGGTTGTTACGTCTGGAGCGGCCTTCGCTGTCCTCAGCCCTGGCCTCAAGGTTGGCAAGCTTCTTTTCCACTTGTGCTAGGCGTTCCTCCGCTCTCTGGGTCATATCCTCAGCGTCTGAGATCCTCTTCTCCGTTTCACCCACACAAGATGACAGGTTCTGCAAGTCCTGACGGATGAGGGAGACCGCCGATGACAGACCATCTATTTTGGTCTCCACGGACGCCCTCGACTCCCCAATGGCTGACATTATGTCTGTGAGGGACAATGTTAGGCCTGTTTCACTAGGTGGAATGTCCTTCACTGCATGGTTCATGGCGGCAGGGACCTTCGCTGGGATGGCCGTGGTGTATTTGTCCATCTTGTTTTGTGCTGTACTTTTACGAAGCACGTGGCGCCCCATTCAAAGGGAGGGGGGGAGCAGTCCGCAGGCCCAAGGGGGGTAAAACTGGAGTGGCTCCCCGGCAACTGCTCCGGGTCCTCAGTATATGTACTCAATGATGATTATGACCGGGGGGCAGGGGAAGGAGGGGGGCCAGGGGTCGTCGACAGAGGCCACCCTGAAGCGCTCCCGGCCCCCAAAAGTCTCAGGAAGGGGAGGGGGATCCCAAGCCCATGTGCCAGCTGTAGACTTTCCAGCACTATGGGGCACCTCCTGCCCACCTTGTGGCTTACCGGGTCCTGGCCCTCCCGAGGCCCGGGCTTCCCCCAGCCCTACTTGCGGCAATGGTATATCCAGGGCACACCCCCCACTTACATGCTGTTGCTCCGGTCCTTCCGGTCTTCAGTGGGATTGGGGTCCACCCCCACTCTTTGCGGCGCCACAACGGCCACCTCAAGGCCCCTGGCCACTAGACCAGTCAATCCCTGGGTGCTAGGCCACCGCGGCCACGAGGTAGAAAGAGCCAGCAGGCCCTCTCCTTCAGACTCCTCCACAATGCAGGATATGCCGGTTGCTACGCGGTCTCCCCCTCTCTGATGCTGCCGCCACTCGGTTGTGCTGTGCTTAATTCTGGTGGCCTTCATTTTGCTGGATCCCGGGCCTCCCCACCTGGACCACCGCCATCAGCCCGAGCGGACTGGAGCGTCTCCTGGGCCCCAGGCCATCCGTCAGGCGGCGGCAGCCCCCTCACACGGCCACCGCCCGCAGGACCACGGGAGAAGATGATGCCCAGAGGGGCAATGGGGGGCCGAGCCAGCGGTTCCTGTCTCCGGCGCGGGCACACGAGGTGTTGTCCAGCCGCGGCCCTTCTCCGACTCTGCTCTGCCGCCACCCGGAGCGGGCCAGGCCAGTGGGGATCCGAAGGTCTGCCGTCTCCTCCTCACTCGCTTCCGTTTGCGCCGCCACAGTCTGTGTGTGTGTCCGTGGGCACCCCGGGGGTCCCCCCTCCTTGCTGCTCAGCCCCGGATGGCGACGGAGCCCTAGCACGTGAGTCGCTGTCTTCCCGCACCGCTGCTGGCCACACACAGAATGGCCGTCTTCCCGCGTAACGCCGTCCCAGCCGTTAGTCGGTGCTTCTGCAGCGTAGGGGCTCTGATTTTCCCTCAAACTTCATCTGGGTGATGCCGAGACTCTTGCCTCCGGAGATTCTGCACGATATATAACAACTTCTGGCTAAAAATCAGGATAAATGCAGGATTACGGGCAGCCCAGCCAGAGCAGCATGGAGCTACGTCTGCATCCGCTGGCTGCGCAGCAGCGCTCCCCAGCTATACTCACTCTTGATTGATTGACTAAAAGTATGCATTTTATTATGTATTATTTGATGCGATTTATTTTTTTTAGAAAAAGCACTCTCCACACAGGAAGTCTCTATGTGTTTAATAAATAAGTTTAAGTTTTGTTTGAAAAAGACACCTGGGTATGGGACCTTTTATTGTGCATGAATGTAAGCATCAGCATACATGATCTATCTCTGGCCTAAGCTCGAAGGAACAGGAGAAGGGGGTAGTCTGTGATTCCTGTTTAATATAACCCTGATGGCCTCCGCAACGTCTTCTATATTAAACGTGACGCGTACCCTATAATCCAGGAGCGGCTAATCTCTTGTGATCGATGCCATCTATCTATAGACAGGTTTGGATTACATCGGGCACAGGATGTTCCCAGGTTTCAAATGTTACCTTGATGGTATTTATCCACCATTGAAAAATCTTTATATTTAAGATATAGATTGGGCATTCTTCCTGACACTGCTTTTACCAAAAACTGGCAAGTATCCAACACAAGTGTAAGCCCCCTTTGTGGGTCGGTAAATGAGGCGAATATACACTTCTTGTTGATTTGTAATGGATTTACCAATCTGAGAAAAAAGTATTTAAAGCCGATTCGTCAGACAGCAGTGGCAGAAAAGGTTCCTGAGCCAATGTGCCGACCTGCCTGTAATCTTTGCAACTGCACGTTTTATACACAGGGCCTGGCTATTAAGAGGGAGGAGTCTGGGACTGACTGGAGGTGGTCTGTAGTCAGCTGATGTGGGCAAGGCTGCAAGATTTTCTCTCTTCGTCCCACGCCGCTATTTGTCACTATCTGAGCGACGCTCCTCCCGAGGTCTTTTATAGATCCATGTATTACATAATGCTCTAGTGGATTATATGAATCCTATTTCCTTTTAAATTTGTTTTGATTTTAGTTTGATTGTTTTAATAGGTCCCTTGTGCCTTTGTAAATAAAGAAAATTAAAAAGTATTTTCTTTTTTCACTAGGTCACCCAAAGCGCAATTGTGTCTGTACTATATGCCTTGGGGTGATGTTTTATTCTATGTTGTTCTATTGACATGTATTTTTATGGCTCTTTTGCCAAAATAAAGCTTTTATTGAATTGTTACAAAGCCAATGAAGTACTTTTGAAGGAAGCAAAAAGCATTATTGAAAACCGAACTAACTAAAGGATATATTGAGTATGTTTTGAATACGGAAAGCAAAGTAAAGCAAGCGATTAACTATTATGAGCATTTCTGAATGAAGTGAAAGCCAGGGGACGAGAAGGATTAAACCCTCACGGAGTGAACTGTATGAGATACAAGTTGTGGGTAAGCCAAAAGACTGCCAAGAAGAAGGTGCACTACGTGTGCATTTAGGATAGAAGAGTCCAAAGGACTACAGGTTGAGATAGAAAGAGACCTGCATTGGCCAAATCCTAAAGAATACAGAACTACAGCAAAGTGCCCAGAGTTATTGGTTGCGTGGCCTGTATGGGTGGACCGCGGGGTGCAGCAACTGTGCCTAGACCGAGTGACCCCTACTTCACAAGAGCCAAGGAAAGAATAGCTACTGATTGCATGACCTGATGGGTGGACCGTGTGGCCCGACAACTGTGCCTAGACCGAGTGGCCCACTGGGAATGAACAAGGTGTTCAACACTTGGGGAAGGTAACCCCAAGATCTTTGCTTTAAGGAATTGTTGAGGAATTGTTGAGCCGTGTTGAACTCTTAGGCAAGGGAACCCGAAATCTTTGTTTTGAGGAACTGTTGAACTGTGTTGAACTCTTGGGTTAGGAGGAACGCGAGATCCTTGTGAAACTGTTTTGAACTTTAGGGAGGCGATCTACAAGAAAGCCAAAGAGCTGGAAGATGCTCAGAACCTTGATGCTGACATCCCTACACATTGTATAGATTTAGTTGTGAGGGCAAGCATAGGCTTTGGACATAGACAGACCTTTCTTTTTAACTTACTGACATTGACTATCCTTAGTTTCCTTAGGTAGGGACATCCCACCTTAGAATCGGGCAAGTTAGGCCTTAGTCCATTCTGACATTTAAAGAAAATAAAGCTTTTTCTAGAAAGGTGAATCTGTGATCTGTGTCTAACTTCATGATGCCTTCACTGCAAATCAAAAACATTTCTTTCTTGTTAAAGATTCCACTTGGCAAATCAAAATGTTTCCTTCTTCATACTTCAAGTTGAAAAGTTATTGCCAAAGAGATTAATTTCTCAGGAGATCAATCACTTTTCATCACATTATGCTTCTTCACAACTAACAGCTTAAGCAGCAAGGATCATTCAACAGTTCTACTTCAGTCAATATGGTTACACAACAGTTCATCAAACACAGTAGTGCAATTGCCACTTCTTTTCCACCACAATTCAAAGTTCTAGTTCAGCAAGATGATTGCACAACAGTTCATCAAACATAGGAGTAGTATTGTTACTTCTTTTCCATCACAATCTTTACAGCCTTCTACCACATTTAAAGTATTTTAACTTCTCTTCATCCTGGTCCACTCGCCTGCCAGGACTAACCACTATGTGTCCCGTTCCTGGTATACTTGCCTGCCAGGATAAAACTCCTACTACTACCACTATTCGTAATCAGTGGTAAGGTTTGTTCCCAACTTTCCAAACTTGACTCCTCAATGGAGAAAGTGAAACCAACAACAGCTTCTGGGATAAGTCTCTGAACTTGTAACACCACTGATTTATAACTTCTTGCATAAGCATGCTGCACAGAAGGACAATTATTCTTAATGTATTTATCTGCCATTGGCAATTGAGGCTACAATTCTCTCCCCCTCGATCCTTTCTACACGGAGGGCCTTTCTCCTGTTGTCTCTTATTTCTTTCTACACAACCTATTGTCTGGTGACAATGTGGTTTACAACTCCTGTGACTGCCACATTCAAACTCCCTTGGCATCGCTTGGCTTTGGAAAAGCAGGTAATAATGTCACTTGTTTGACTATCCATCTTTGGGAAAACTCTATCCCCATCGTTTTATATTTACTCTTCTTTGGCTTGGACAATGTGGGTTACAATGTTCTCTTACTGGGTGTCTTTTTTCAGGCAAGTCACATTCACTTTGTTTAACAATTGCCACCTTTTGGTTTGGGCAATGTGAGTTACAAGATCCTTCTGTTCGCCCTCTCCCGTTTTATGTGTTGAAATTGTGCTTTCTGGTGCAGCAGTCTATTTCGGAGTGCCCCTGGGTTATATAGCTCAGGCCAACTCCCAGGTTTCTGTTGGCATCTCCTCTGGACCCACTTCTTACACTTTGCGGCTTGTCAGGTTTTCCCTCGTGTTTGACAGCTATGGTCAGCTTCATGCTGCCCGTGCTGTCTCTTACTGGAGCTCACACGGCTCCGCACATGCTCTGGTGAAGTTCTCACACCAGAGCGAGATGCAGAAATGAAGAGTGAGTCTCTCCTTCAGAACAGCTGGTTGCAACACCGCTTCCCGCTGCGCATTCGCTGCATCTGCAGGGCACTACCACCTCCACCACATTCTCTGCACAGTGGCCCACAACTGGCAAAGCGGCGGCACCAACCTCTGTTTTCTCCTGCTGCTTCAAGTGCACCTGCTGCCACAGCTTTCTACTGACCTGCACCTGACAGGCCTTAATATATTGAAAGGTCCTGCTGAGGTGTGGGTCATTAGTTGAACTAGACCGCTCACTGTTAGTGACTCTGTGCCACTCTTCCTCATCTCAGTACTAAGAGCATGAAGGAGTTGAAGTCCATAATTTTCTTAGTTTCTTCAATACTTTTTAATCCATTTTGTTTAGGAGTTTTATGTGACATATATTTAAAGGAAGATTTTAATGGAGTTATAGGTTCTCTTTTAGTTTTCTTACTTGAACACTCTGGAGAATCAGTACTACTAAAGGTAGTAACGACTCTTGCATATGTCATCTTCATGTTCACAAAGAAGGTGCTTATACTTGGTACCTTGTGTAAATCTGGGAGGGGAAGCCATTTAATATTCAGGCATTAACAAACCCTCATCCTTAGAAGAGGATGAATACTGCGTCCCTCTGACGAAGTCACCACATTCCCTTGACGGCCTTCTCCTCCCATGTGATTCTCCCTCATATTACCAACCCGAGGGTGAGGATCAGGTAGCGTCTGCCTCCCCCTGGCCACATGGGAGGAGGCTTTAACCTTGGATTCTGGGATGACTCTGCAGGATTCATCACATAGTCCAACACAAATACAGCTTTTCTTTGTGTAGAGAGAAGGGTACATGCGCTTTCACAGATACTCCCCTTTGCTCTCTGTTAGCTCTTACCTCTTCTGAGAGAATCCTCAACAGGAAAATTGATTTGGCTTGTGGGCAAATTTACCAATTGATTGTAAAATCTCAAGTTTGGTCTTGTCGATGTCTGGTAGCCATGACAAATTGTCACACACGCCAAGACCCAAATAGCCATAAGTCCTGCACCTGGAGAGCATTCCAGCACCAGGAGAGATGGAGTTGGGTAAATCTGGTTTCATTCCAAAATGCATGATATTAAACCTAATTCTGCTCACTTCTTGCCTCTACTACTCATAAACCATGTGTTGCCTTCAACCAATTTTTGTAAGCCAATAGATGTGTGAGCTATCACGACAGCGCCGTCGGCATATAACAAAACTGGAATTTCCTGCAGGCTGTGATGGGGAACAAGCAGGATTTATCTCTATGAGAAGACTACTTAGCGCATTGATGTGGTTGATAAACCGAAGTGGAGCTACTGCGCTTCATTGGCAGTCTCGTTTCTCAGTATTGAAGGCAGCAGTGTTTTTTCTATTAATGAGGTACCCCATCGAGGTGTGGGCAAATGTACTCGATTCAATTCGTGGCAGAAGTAATACATCCAGATGTTTTTTCAGCCATTAGTTTTAGAAACCTTCAGACAGTGTCTATGTGCTGTTGGTGCAGCCGCTCGCCTTCTGCGATGCTCCAACGTAGCCATTCATTGGCACCTAGAACTTTTCATCTTTTTACTGTGTTGTGCATGAAACAACACATCTACCACATTTGTGTCCAAAGTACACAAATGGAAAGATGCAATCTAACCTCCTCTGAGCGCCTACAAAGCCAACGCGCCACCTACTCTCACTACCAACAGAATGAAGAACTGAGGGTAGGATTAGGGAACCAGGACCTAAAACAAGGCGGTCCGCGATGTAAGATAACCTGCACTGCCAGTGCCCAGATACAGTTCAGTGTCTAGACGTACACTTAGAAATTGAATAAGCATAACAATGAACATGTGTCTCCTTCCTCTATGACCAATGTACTCTGGGCCATGGGAATGTTAGACGTTCATGCAGATGCCTGCCCGCGACCAGATAGCGTCACTCTCTGGAAACCACCCAGAAAATTGATTATTGTGTTGTCAATGAAAAAAGTCTGATCTTCCAACTGAACCAATCCACATGGTCCAAATGTCATCTAGAAAGACAACCCACCATTAAAAAGTCCAATGAAACATATGCAAAAGATAGGCCAAGACTGTGTTACTTTTTGTGCAGAGTCCAGGCATCTCCAAAGACCCACTCTTCACGGGAGGGCGAGGGCATTCCGTTATTGTCTGATCTTGCCTGATAAGATCAATGAAAACCAGCCATGCATGCCAATGGTCCATGCCCACTTCTATTGTAAACAATTGTCTTGCACTCATTTGTTTCTGGTTGGCATCTGCTGACCAACTCCTCTTCATCATTGGGCTGCTTTCCAGAGTCCTTAAAACTAGTCCAGGCCACCAGGTTCCTTTGCAACCGTCACTCGTTCCAGCTGTCTATGAAACTGCTGACGTGTTACATGGTAAGCCTTTTTGGTGCAATTCTGCAAATTGAGGTGTTAGTCCACTTGCTTTGGACAACTGTCTTCTGACTGTGTGACAAGCTGGTGTCAGACCTTCCCACAATTCAAGGACATCATTCTGCAGTCATTGGACTGTGTGCAGCGGGAGATTGATGTTGGCAGTAACATTTTGCTGGCCTATTAGATTTCATTGTGGCCTTCAATTTACCAATGATGCGGCCCCTCTGGACATTCTTTTCCAATGGATGGGAGAAGGGTGAAGAAGGAGGAGACTGACACACAGGTGGCATGCTTGTGTTGGCATCAACTTGTTTTTCGTAGAAATAAAGAGGAAACCTATCGCTCCCGAACTCTAAGAGGGCTGTCCCTGCCTCTACTAAGGAACTAAGGAGTCAGTCAGAATGTCCAAGTAAATAAAAAGAGTCCACCGTTGTGTGTCAAAATGCCCACTTCTGTCCCTAACACTTATAACTAATACTAAAAGAAATAGGAGATCTTCGTGGTCCAGAAGAATGACTCCCTTCTCCTGGACAATGAACCACAGTTCAAATCGCTGATGGGAACTTCGCCATAGGGACTGACCCCTTACCCAGGTCCCAGTAGTTTTCCAATAATACAAAACACAGTTCCAGTTATCAGTTCCAGTACAAACATCATTCCTTGCTGCCCATAGATTCCTTCACTATTGTGGGAAAGCCTCCATTCTCCAGGCATTTTACTCTCAACGCCTCCATAGTGCCAGGGGAATGACACGCTCCTCCAGGCCTTCTTCTGCTTGGTTTTGCACCACACCAGGAAGTATACCTTCCTTCTACTGGTGTCTCTTGGCTTCTCAGTTCACCATGGCTGGGAGTAATGACTCCCTTCCCCCAAGCCCTTCTCAGGCTTTATGCAATGCCAGCAGGAATGTCTCCCTTCCCCTGGCTTCCTTGCATGACTGCCTCAGAGTTCACAGTTCAGTCTTACCGGGTTTGGTTTGCATTTCAAAAGTTCACAGTTCACATTCACTCCCACTCTTATGGGTGCGGCTCTCAGACCCTTGTATTTCTCGTATCCTTCTGCCATAGACCTAGTTCACTATCCTCCAGGTACCTTGTTCACTACGCTGCCAGGTATTCACCTCGTTTAATTGGCTTAAGGCAGTCTCTGCACAAGTGTTTGGGTCCCAGACCATGGTTCTCAAGCTTCCCGCGCCTCTTCAGCTTCCCCCAACAATGCTGGTTTCTTCGAGGTTCACTGTTGAGTGTTCTCCGCAGGTACGAAGCGCTTGTGCAGCTCTTTTGTTTGGTTTCCCACGCCCTTCCTTTCTCACGGGCTCTGTGCTCTCTGTGCCAGCTCTGCAGCAGTAGAGGCTGGGCGGCTGGAGGCTCTCTCCATGATGAGTTCAGTGGCTTGCTTCTGCCTGCTTCGGTTCCTCCAGCTTTCTGGTCTGTCTGCTGCTTGCAGAACGAAAAGGGACACCTCTTGATCAGCCCTTGCGCCTCTGGCCACTGTTTTCTCTCCCCTCCAAGCCGGACATCCTACAGGCTCCCAAAACTCCTGGGAGGGCCTCTCTCTTCGTCCTGCTTCCCCTCTTCAGTTTTAAATGGGTTTTGCCCAATCAGGTTTTGGTAAACACTAGATCGTTTGTTACAGTTCTCACAAGTGCTCTTTATGCTTCTGCTCTTCTTCTTCGTCCCAGTACTGATCTTGAGGTCTTCCAGTGAGTCAACTGGTCTCTCCCTTGTCCCTGTACTTAGGGGATGTGCATCCCTTGAGCACTCCACACTCTTCCTCGTCCCAGTACTTCCTACACTGCCAGTATTACAATAACATATAGGAACACTAGGGAAAGTGTTGGTGTGGGGAGGGATAGGAAGGTGTGCGTTAGGGTTAGCTGAGTTATGGGGATACCATGTTCTGCCCAGGTCATCACTAATCCCGTAGGGGGCTTCCCCCTCATGAGATCCACCTGCTGAGTACCACTCCCAGGCGGACCATGGGGTACTGGCCTCATCTCACAGGCCTCATGAAAAGGGGCACCCCCTGGGGGAAAAGTGACGATATTTCGGAATTTATCACAGTAGGTCGAGAGTATTAGGTCCTGGACCAGTGCGGTCCTTCTTAGCCAGTCATACTCAGTAGTTTGGAGTCAGCACGATCTGACCCTTGTCCATTGTCATATTGCATGCCTCTGTGGTCAATGTTATTGCGCACCTTGTTTAATGTTTACACGCAGCCTTTGGGAGATATGGTAGCCAGTATGGCTTTCTCCCTGCAACGCTACGGGGATGACACCCAGAAGTTTGGGCAGGTTTTGCTTAGAAATGATATTTTTCATCTCAAGTACAGGCTTCAGGTTATAGAGAAGTGAGCGCCCAAACACTTCTAGGACTGAGTTTCTTCAGTCCACCCTCCCTGGGATTTGTGTTAAATTCTGCTCCCTCCTTGCCGACCCAGGTATGCCCGCTTGCACCAACACTGGGTGGTCTGAGCTTTCGGCTCCTTCTCCTGCTGGTCTTGCTTCATGGAAGGTGGTCCGGAGCCAGGGCATTTGCTAGGGCCAGGAAAGGCAACCACATCTCTCCCAGGCCTATGAGAAACAGCCTCATTGATCCTCCTTTCACAGTAAATCCAGTTGAGCATCGAGGACGCGGCAATCAACATCCTCATCTACCTCTATCACTTTCCCAGGATGGGGATGACCTCCGCCTTGTGCCAACTGCTGTGATTGTGGGTACCGCGCTCGGCATGTTCTTAAGTGGTTAAGCTGCCTGCCTTGCACACCTGCCTGTACACAGAGATCTGGCATCAAAGCTGGTTAACTTGGGCAGAGTTGGACTCAGGAGCTGTGAGAACCTTTGCATTGGGGACCCACGGTTCTGTAGTGCCTCTACTCTTAAAAATCCCATACAAGCGCTGTAGCATCATGCTTGAACACCTTTCCAATTCCTTCTCAATAGTGTAGTAACTTCTTGTCCTTCCGTAAATCAACTATGGGTAGCTTTGTATGGAATGCATTTCCAGTTCTAATTCGTATTACTGCATTTTAATTGTAATGTGGTCTAAGTCTATGAGAGTTGACTGTACTGTTCTCTGCTGGACCTCTGTGTCCTTCATTAAGCCTTACTACAGAAGTGAGAAAAGTTAAATTAAGTATTAAATCTCCAGCAGAAATATCGATCTGGCAATACTAGTGAAAAGCAAAATCGCCTCAATTAAATATGTTTATAACTACAGTGAAAGAAGCACTTCCCACATATTCCAGCACCGTGCACTAATTGCCATTCTAGTCTACGGAGGAAGTTTCTAAAAATGTGGCTTGGAAGCCTCGCAGTGTTAAAATGCTATACCAACATGGCTGCTATGGAATAGGAAGGCAGGGATCTGTGTCGAGCCCCTCATCCATTTCCGTGGCGGCCAAACGGAGCGGGCACAGGAGCTGCAGGAACTGCAGCAGGTCCCCTCCGCAGCAATCAGGTAAGTGGGCTTGGGAGAGGGTGGAAAAAAAGCAGAGTCTGTGGGGGGAAGATGGCGGGCGGGGGAACCGGCCATCAGGCAACTTGGAACGTGGGCTAACACAGTGTCAGCCTGCTTTCGTGTCAGCCTGCTTTTTTTCCATTGCTGGTTTTGATAGGTTCCTTGCTATCCTCTTATTCTGAGACCTTCCCAGACAAGCACCAAAGAAAAAACACTGAATGGGTGCATTTCTGTGCTTGCGATTCAAGACCATTGCACTCTGTGCGACCCCCATGAGCATGGACAGCCTGCCTCATTCACACGTCGGAGGAAGAGGAGGAAGGCTCTTCACATTTTCCAGATTGTGATTCCCATCACCCTTCACCCTCTTCTGGCAAGGGATGATGGGAGTTGTAGTTCAAATCATCTAGGGAGCCCCATGTTGCCCAGCCCTGTCCAATTGTATTGCCCAGATTGGTGCACATCTCCTTACCGTGTCCGGCGCAGCTGGGAGGAAGTCTTGACTTCTGCTCCTTCCCCCAATTGCCAGGCAAGGTCAAGGCTCTGATCCAACTTCTTGGAGAGGGGGACCACGGGGAACCAAGACAACCTGTAGCTTGAAAGAGCAAGAGGTCTGGAGGTACAAAGTGAAAAGACTAGTGTGGCAGCTGAAGGTACCTTCCAGCAGCGGGTCCGCGCCTCCGCGCCTCCGGAGAACCTATGTCTATGTTTTACTTGCATTAGGAGCGGTCTGCACCTCCGTCATTGGAGATGCATCTACACTGCGCCAGGGCATTTGAACACACACCCCAGCAATATTGACCAGCTCTTCATGGCCACTCAGGCGCCAGGAAGGATCTTCTCGCTGACTCAGCATCCTTTCTGACCTTGTAGGACCACCCCCCTCCCAATGAAGCAGGCCAGCATCACTGGAAACCCAGAGACGTGTACAATAATCCAAGAAGGGTCTCGGACCCCAAGGAGCCAAGCATTTGATAGCTCGGGAGTGAAGGCAGCTGAAGATATACAACCCTATAAATGACAGCTAGGACCCAACAACAGCCCCACAAGGAAGCAGCCATTTTGTTTTTCTGCTTTAGGCCCATGCACGACTTCCGATTGGCAGATTTATCTGTTAGGGATTCGTGAAGAAATAGGAACAACCTGGACCCATGAGGAAATGAGCCATCCCAAAGGCGGGTAAGCACAACGGTGTAGCCCGACGTGGATGCTGTGGGTGCCAAGGTTATGCCAGCTCAGTATCGGGCAATAGCTCTCCTGGGCCTATGAGCCATTGCTGGCCTTAAAACCTGAGCCCTGAGCTGGAACTCTTCAGTGGGCACACGGGTCCCACTGAATCCAAATCCCGAGGACCCCTGCGCTTACTCTTCATCGCCGGAACCCAGACACTTGCTTTTTAAAAATTTGTGTGCCCAAATATCCTGTGTGATTTGATAGAAAGTACTTATCTATTACAACATACATTTTCTATATAGTGCTTGGAGCCAGATACACATTCTTCTAAGCGCTGCAATGATATCCCCACATGCAATGGTACTCAAGAACCCAGAAAGGGTAACGGTTGGAGTCAGCCTTGCCATCGATTTCAGGCCGCACACTTATGTGTGATGCGAGTGCTGAGGTTGCACCCTACCACCAGATTAGAACCTAGTGTAGACATTCATTTCATCCCTAATGATGAAGTGCTATCGTGTAATCTCGCGCTCTAGCGCTCCAATGCAGCTACCATGGCCCGGATTACTCGGCCTGACTCCCAGTGGGTGAGCAACGGCTAGCCTATGACAGCCAAAGTACCCGTCCTCCACCCTAGAGCCTGCAGGCCAGCTCTGGCAGCTGGGTAGAGGAGGTACTAAGTGGTATCAGCTCTACTCTTTGGGAATCTAAGCGACTACTGGAGGAAGGGTTTTGGCGCTAATGGAAGCAAGCCCCAACACATCAGAACCTGTCGCCCACCTGTATAGCTTATAATCTGATTTTTAAAATAATATAACATTTGTACAACTGGTTCTCTAAGTACAGGGGGTTTAAGGGAGCGATTGTGTTTTATCTGAGCTGGTAAACAGTCTTCAGGCGCTTGCCAGGCTCGTCCCACACAGAATTAAATCACGGTCAAACAACAGTGGGTATTCTGGTAAACAAGCAAAAGATCTATGTATATAGTACGCCTTTTCATGAACCGTGAGGGATTACCTCACATTCACTCAGGATGTGGAGCTGCCACACGCCTCAGAAGCAATTCTGGCCACTACAATACAGAGGAACAACCAAGCTTTGAGGCGGGATTAAACAGATGGAAAGACACGTCCAGGATTCTTACTGCTGGGTAGATGCCAGTCTGAAAGTGGATTATGACATCGAAAGTTGTAAAACAAGATGGCAGAGCGATATCATGCATGGGTGTTGTAAAGTTTTAAAAAAATGGGATTCTTATTTGGCACATCATGCCAGATCCAAGCCTTCAAGTGGTGGAACGGGTTTCGAACCTATGCTTTTCAGTGTTATCTCGCTGCCTCTGATCTATCTCCCCTGCAAAAGCACTAGATTCACTTTGGAAGAACCCTCTTGGCGCTGTGTCCTGCAAGAAAAGAGGTGGGGAAGGTTAGCCGGGTAAGAGGGAGAGGCGAGTTGCTTCGTGCAGACCGGAAGAGCCTGGACTCTTGCTGCATGGAGACCGGAAGAGCCTGGACTCTTGCTGCGTGTAGACCGGAAGTGCCTGGACTCTTGCTGTGTGTAGACCGGAATAGCCTGGACTCTTGCTGCGTGGAGACCGGAAGAGCCCGGACCTCTTGCTGCGTGGAGACCGGAAGAGCCTGGACTCTTGCTGCGTGGAGACCGGAAGAGCCCGGACCTCTTGCTGCGTGGAGACCGGAAGAGCCTGGACTCTTGCTGCGTGGAGACCGGAAGAGCCTGGACTCTTGCTGCGTGTAGACCGGAAGTGCCTGGACTCTTGCTGCGTGTAGACCGGAAGAGCCTGGACTCTGTGTGTGCATCAGTTTCTGGGTTTTGGAAAAAGACACAAGTTTAGAGCAGAAATTAACAATGTTTTTATTTCATTTATTTATTTATTTATTGCATTTATTGACAGCGCCCAGACCCGGAGGTATCACGGCGCTGGTACAGTTTAGGAAAGAAAACAAACAAAAGTAAGCAGGACGGTAAGGAGGAGCCTTAGATGGCACAAGCTTGCAGTCTTAGTTATATTTCTTGAACAACCAGGCTTTTAGTCTTTTTCTAAAGGTTAAGATGGTACTTCTTGGATGTAGAGTGGAAGGACCTTTGTAGGGTGGGAGCTGTGTCAGGAAAGCTAGCTCCTCTGGCAGAAGACAGACATTTTCTGCTGAGGTCGATGAGCTTAGTGGTGTAAGCTGCTGATGAGGCGAGGGCCTTGACATGTTTGTGCGTGGATAGTTCTGCATCTAGGTAAACAGCCAGGGTTTTCACGTGACTGGGGACAATGATGGATTTGCCATCGATGGAAAAGGATGTGAAGGCCGGGTCCAGGCATTTAAGCCGATGTGGGTAACCTACAATGAGGAGCTCCGTTTTATCATCAATTAGGCAGAGATGGTGTTCAGCCATCCAAGACCTGAATGATGCCATGTTGGTTAATGTTGGCGGAGTCTAGGTTGTGATTCCCAGTTTGTTTAAGCAGGATGTGGGTGTCATCGGCAAAGTTTGTGTACAGGATCTCAAGATTGTTGAGGTGGTCAAAAAGGGGTTTAATATACATATTGTAGAGGGTGGGTGAAATTCTGGGAGGCACCATATGGCATGGGGGCAGCAGCTTCAGAGCCGGGGGGAACACCCGAGAGGAGCGCTCATTAAAAAAGAATTTGATCCAACTGGCGGTCAAGTAGAAATAGGATGGCGAGTTCTCCAGAGTCACATGTACCATCAAGCATAATCTTGAAGTCAAGGAGGGCATCCTCCGACCTGTCTCTAGGTCTGAAGCCAGATTGGTGCGAGGCAAGAAGGCTGTGGTTTTTCAGGTGGGATTGCAGTTGGGTGTATGCGGGGCTGTCGAGAATTTTGAGAAGGTATGGTACTGTTGCAGTTCGTTGGGAGGGTGGGGTCGAGGCACGGTTTCTTGAGTACGGGGGTGACCCAGGCTTCTTTATCAGCTATGGGGACACAGCTAGAGTCAAACGAGGCGTTAATGAATTTGGACATGCTAGGTGCATGGGGCTCAGTACACATTTTCATGATGTGGGAGGGGCAGAGGTCGCCTTTGCAGTTCGATGGTTTAAGGTGCTGGATGATGGTTTGGATGTCAGAGGGTGTGACTGGGGTGAAGTGGGAGGGTAGAGGGGTAGTAATGGCGAGTTCTGCTTGGAGAAGGGACGGAGGCATTGGCAGATAGCATGGTTTTCTTAAGAATGGCTTTACGTCTGAGCTTGGCAGTTTTGTTTGCCAACACTGATTGGACGGTTGTACACCATGCTTTGTCCTTAGGGAAGCTGATGGTGGGATGTGGCGGGGGACATTTTGAAAAACTCCCTGGTGTTGGAGCTGTCCGCCCTGATTCTGGTGTTCTAAATGCTGGATTTAGTAGTAATTCTGGCTGCTTTATATGCCTTAACCGCAGAGAGGAAACCCTCATTGTTCTTCTGGGGTTCTAGCTCCAGAGGTGTACTTGAGCCAGTTTATGTCTGCGTAGGGTGATTCATTCTTCAGTAAACCAGTTGTGATTTGTGGTCTTTATTGGAGTACATTTTGGAGAGGTGCGTGGAGGTCAAGTGTGTGTAATAGAGTGGCATTGTAGGCGCTGAGAATGGCTTTGGGGCCGTTACTGTCAGGCAATGTAGCGATAAAGGAGGAGATGGTGGCTTCAAGCAGCTCTGTAGTGAGTTTGCGAGTGTGCCTCAAGGTTATGGTTGGGTGATCGGCAGTCACGGGCTCCAGTGGTGCGAGGAATTGGATCAAGAAGTGGTCTGTCCATGGAACAAGGTCAATGGAGGTAACCGTGATGGGAGTGTTTAGGTGCAAGATCCAATCAGGGATCCAGCCTTTGGCGTGAGTGGGGGTTCTGACGGCTTGAGCAAAGTTAATCTCTTGTAATGTAGCGGTGAGGGCAGCGGACTTCGTGTCGTGTCGGCAGTGTCATTGAAGCCAAGATGAAAGTCTCTTAGTAGGGTGAATTTAGTGTTAGGTTTGATGAGCGGCATGAGGAGAAGAGGGATGTCGGTATCCCGGGAGTTGAGGTGATTGGGCTGGTGGTAGAGGAGAAGGCTATTGATGGTGGTCAACGGGCTTGGCTCCAGTTTGGGAAGCAGGAGTTTCTAGCCTTGCAGTGGGGGTAAGGGAAAGGCTCTGATATGTATAGAGGATTTGGAGATGATAGCGACTCTGCCACCAGGTTGAGTGGGCCTGTCAGAACTCAAGATGGCATATCCAGGAGGGATGGCTGTAGATAGCGCTGGCCTGTCAATATAGTTTTCCAGTATAAGGTCATGTACGTTTGGTGCATGGGTGCAAAGGGAGCACACATTGATGAGGGCACAAGAGAAAATATTGGGCTGCAATATGGGTGGAGGAGGGGAGAGGTGGGGTGTATTGGTGGAGGGATGGAGACAGCAGAGGATCAAGACAGAGGCAGGGTGGCGAGTAGTCGCTTGTTTCTGGATGGGCCAGAACAAGGTAGGTAGGTCAAGATAGGTGTGCAAGTACGTAGTCGCAAGAATCCTAATATGGCCTGTGCACGGTGAGGAAGTCATGGTGGAGTAGCTGCGGTAGCTGTTTGTGTCGTTGGGGGTCTAGGATGTGATGCTGGGGTTGAGGGAGAGTGAGCCCCGATTCTGGTGTATACTTGCTCTGCATAGGTGGCGCTTTCTGAGTGGAGCAAGGAGGCAGGTGGTGTGCTGGAAGAGTAGGGCAAGCCTTGGCGTGCACCCGGTGCTGGACGATGGAAGGGGGAAGCAGATAGCAAGAAAGCGGTTGGTCTGGGCATTATATGGCTTGCCGGTTTAGGTGGTTGGTTAGGAGTATATGGGCTGTAAAGGCGTGGTCTATTGAGGGAGTTTGGTGGCAAATAGCTCCTTGGTGGTGATGAGAGGATCTGGGAGTATGTCTGTTAGCGAGTGCAGGTGATTGCAAATAAGGAGGGAATTCACAGGTGCAGCGAAAACAGCAGGAGTCACACTATACAAGACCACTTTACATTACATTCCATGAGCAGCGGAACCTTGTAGAGCCGCGTGGATGAGGAAGGATTGCTAGCCAGCTGAAGTCACACTATACAAGACCACTTTACATTACATTACATTCCATTAGCAGCGGAACGTCGTAGAGCCACGTGGATGAGGAAGGATTGCTAGGTAGCTGAAGTCACACTATACAAGATCACTTTACATTAAATTCCATGTGCAGCGGTATGTCGTAGAGCCGCGTGGATGAAAAAGGATAGCGAGACTTCTGAAGTCACACAATACAAGACAACTTTACATTACATTACATTCCCATAGCAGTGAAACGTTGTAGAGCCACGTGGATGAGGAAGGATTGCCAGGCAGCTGAAGTCACACTATACAAGACCACTTTACATTACATTACATTACATGAGCAGCGGAACATCGTAGATCCGCGTGGATGAGAAAGGCTTGCCATGCATCTGAAGTCACACTATACAAGATCACTTTACATTACATTCCATGAGCAGCAGTACGTCGTAGAGCCGCGTGGATGAGAAAGGATAGCTAGGCACCTGAAGTTACACAATACAAGACAACGTTACATTACATTACATTCCCTGAGCAGCGAAACGTTGTAGAGCCACGTGGATGAGGAAGGATTGCCAGGCAGCTGAAGTCACACTATACAAGACCACTTTACATTACATTACATTCCATGAGCAGTGGAACATCGTAGATCCGCTTGGATGAGAAAGGATCGCTATGCATCTGAAGTCACACTATACAAGACCGCTTTACATTACATTCCATGAGCAGCGGAACGTCGAAGAGACGTGCGGATGAGGAAGGATTGCTAGGCAGCTGAAGTCACACTATACAAGACCGCTTTACATTCCATTCCATGAGCAGCGGAACATCCTAGAGCCGCGTGGATGAGAAAGGATCGCCATGCAGCTGAAGTCACACTACACAAGACCACTTTACATTACATTCCATGAGCAGCAGGACGTCATAGAGCCGTGTGGATGAGGAAGGATCGCTAGGCAGCCGAAACCACACTATACAAGACCACTTTACATTACATTACATTCCATGAGCAGCGGAACGTCGTAGAGCCGCGTGGATGAGAAAGGATCACCATGCATCTGAAGTCACACTATACAAGACCGCTTTACATTACATTCCATGAGCAGCGGAACGTCGTAGAGACGTGCGGATGAGGAAGGATCGCTAGGCAGCTGAAGTCACACTATACAAGACCACTTTACATTACATGACATTCCATGAGCAGCGGAACATCCTAGAGCCGCGTGGATGAGAAAGGATCGCCATGCAGCTGAAGTCACACTACACAAGACCACTTTACATTACATTCCATGAGCAGCAGAACGTCATAGAGCCGTGTGGATGAGGAAGGATCGCTAGGCAGCCGAAACCACACTATACAAGACCACTTTACATTACATTACATTCCATGAGCAGCGGAACGTCGTAGAGCTGTGTGGATCAGAAAAGATTGCTAGGCAGCTGAAGTCACACTACACAAGACCACTTTACATTACATTCCATGAGCAGCAGAACGTCATAGAGCCGTGTAGATGAGGAAGGATTGCTAGGCAGCAGAAGTCACACTATACAAGACCACTTTACATTACATTACATTCCATGAGCAGTGAAACGTCGTAGAGCCGCGTGGATGAGAAAGGATTGCTAGGCAGCTGAAGTCACATGTTATGTTCTTTAAATCTGGGACTTTCCAGTACCTTTCACCTCAAGAGGTCCATTCCAGCCCCAGTAATTAGTTTGCTGGGAAAACAAAGTAACATTTGACACTCAACTACGAAGAGAAGAGGGTGGGTGGAGCAGACTGAACTGGGACAAAAGCACCCAAAAAAGAAAAAAATGACCACGCCAGTGGCAAAGCGTGCTGCAGTTACAATCAAAGTAAGCGAAAACATGGGAGGGAGTTTCAGGATGATGATTTGAAAAATGAAACCCAAATACCGGAAATTATTCTGATTATTGTACTTGCCCTTTAAAAAAACATAGAACAAATATTTAAAAAATGCAAAACTCTAAAAATGTTGTGGATTGGTCATTCATATTTCGAAAAAAAAATCCCATGCAACCAGTCTATTCCTTTCATTACATAGATGCAGAAAATGAGCACAATTTGGAAGCACCCACCCCAACAGCAAATGTACCCTAAGGAGCAGCCCTTCCGCCCATGCCTTCAGGTGCCAAGAGTGACTGCCGCAACCTGTGGGGGAAGGGAGGGGCAGAGAGGGAGTGTAACTGACACATATTCAGGCCACCAGTGGTACCACTGAGCACCCCCTTTCTTTGAATCTCACCGTGGGGGAGGAAGGGAGGAAGGGAGAGGGGGGGGCCGGAGAAATGTTTAGAATTTCCCCCTTGCAGCCTCCATTTAAAGCCAATGGATTGAACTGGGTGTCGACCGTAGAGCCGTGGCCAGAACTCGCAGGCCCCCATTGTAAGCAGGGTGCTAACGCTAAGAACGTGGTCGTTTCAAAACGTCCCATTGTTAAAGTATCACTAATTATGAGTTGGTACCCAGTACCCAAACATGTCCCCGAGACAGTTCCTATATCCTGAATTTATATTCTCCAAATGTGGCAGTCTCTTTTGTAAGCAGCCTTAGCATAATTAACTACCAAGTACGCCCTGAACATGCAATATAAGAATTCATTTTCTTCGTGATAACAGCAGATAAAACACAATTTTATACGGAATTTTCTAACCCAGTTTTGACAACTTTTCATCACTGAAATAATAGGTGATACTCCCTTTATCCATGCCAGATTGATGGATGGCAGCCGTAGGGATTCAAACCCGCGACGGCATGTTGAAAAAAGGTCTAAGTACCTCAGGGCCACCGAATATAGCGCTTGTTTCAGAATGTAACCATTTCAAAGCGCCCTCAAAATCAAGGGTCCAAGTTATGCAAAACACTGGTACTGATTTGATCAACTTTAGCAGGATAAAAGGCTGATTCAGCCGAGCCATGTTGGGACAGGAATCTGTGACCTTAGATCTTATCTGTGATCAACTGCAGCCCAAAACAATCTTAATTCAATTGATGCATTTGAGAATAAGATATCTGTGGGTTAATTAAAATTGTATATTGATTTTGTGAATTTGTCTGGTCGCCGGAGTCCATTTTTTTCCCCCGGGTCAGCAAAAGGTAAATCTGTGTTTAATGCGCATCCGCGGTGCGCGTTCCTGTTCAATTGGCAATTTGTATTTCAGCGGCAGATGGTTCAGCTTTGTGCAGATTAGCTCAGTATTTCAGCTTTACGCAGATTACCTGCTCATCCCTGGCCGTGCAGATCCATCAATTGCATTGCTTTCATGTTCTCCGCGTGGCACGGGCGGTGCGAGCAAGCCGAAGGAACTGCACAGAGATATATGCTCTGCTCCCGGATCCTAAAATTGAATTTGACTTCCCGATTCTATCATGATGCATGGCCAGGACCAGATACTGAAACCAGGCCCGACTCTAAGAAGCTGCCGGTTTTCTGAGGAACTCCTCCAGTGCCTGAGAGGATCGCAAGGCAGTGTTTTGGAAACCAGTGGAAGCCTCTCAAGAGGTACCAATATTTATAATTTTTCCTTTCTTTGATAATTATATCATGTATGTGACTCTCAACCACCGTATACCTGTCCTATTGTCTTTCCCTACCCAATTCCTGCTTCCCTTATCCTCCCACCTTTTCCCTATTCCTTTCCCACAGAGATTACACTCTCCGTCACCCCTTTAGGGGGCCCCATGTGGCACTATCCAGACACTGTAAGACCACTACACTGGTCCCGGGCACAGTGAAAAAGCTCCTCAACATAACAGAATCTGGACATCATTGGTTTTCTTTCTGCTTCTTGACACTCTAGTCGCTCCGTCACTGGGCTGGCTGACGCGCGGTCCCGCCCTAGAAGTTTTCAACTGGATAACGGGCCAGAGAATATCACACCACCATTTTGGAGACGGCGCCACGGTGGGACACGTACGCGATTACAGCTTTAATAGGCATGGTGGTCTTCTTCTGGAGGTCCAGCTAGGCCATGGTGGCCTGCTCTGCTGCTATGACCTGGGCACGTCGAGGATTACGAGGGCAATACGTGTTCCCTCAAAGGTGAGCACAGGATGTAGGCTTCATCACATGGTGCCTTCATAGCTTTTTTTTGATCGGAAAGATAAAGTATGTATTTTGATGGCTCAGAGTTCCTGTGACCTACTTTTAATGTGGGCCTGTGAAGGTTAAATCCTGTTGACTGTAAATAGCTGTCACTATTAGTCACAAGAACACACCGACCTCTTTAATTACCGGTTTAGTTGCGCAGTCATTAGCAGATTGGCTTGATCACTGATCAAACGTTGGAATGTTCATCTGAGCAAATTGAATGGCTTCTCGTGCACGTTGGGTTATCAGCATGCTTTGTATAGAGGAATTTCAATTTTACATGTGCCTGGTAAAGCAAAGTTTCATATTTATAGGTGCAAAATAAAGCAACTCCTTTTCTCACAAGTGAATCCAAGGCTCTTATCATGTGTTAAAACCCACACAAGCCTTGGCCTTTGCGGACCAAGTTTTATTTTAGTTGTGCAGTTATGATGAGGCCAGATCAGTCGCATAGGGCGTCAGGGCGCTTCACATGATGCATGCAATCAACAGCAAGATACCCCGCCATCTGTTTATCTCTCTAAAACTGCGGTCTGCAAGCTTTGACTCAACAGATGTTTTAGACTACACCTTCCATCAGCCCTAGCCAGTGTAGTCATTGGTGAGGGATCCTGGGAATTGTATTCCAACATGTCTGTTGAGCACCGGGATGCAAACTCCCGCTTTAAGAGATCCCTCGCCAAGCATAAGCTATCCTTGTTAGGGGCTATCGATCGCCTGGGTATCGACACCCCCCCTTGTCTGGCTGGCATCTGCCTCCTTCTCCTGCTTGAGCTCTATACATGTCTGCTGAGCATAGGAGCAGGGTTTATTCATTTATTTTATTTATTTATTTTATTTAATCAATTTGATGATTTTTACAAACAATGTAGAAGAAGAAACTGCAAAAGAAGAACGTATATAAAGAACAGTCCAAGAAAAGGAAGAGCGCAGCTGCAGAAAGAAAGCAGTCTAAATTTGCGTCAAGTAGTCGCAGTGAGCGCTTAATTGATTAAGAAACCAGGTTTTTGATTCACAAAGACAAAATGTGTTTGAGAGTCTGTGTGGTGGCGATTGTCCAAGTATTCCTTTCTCCGCTCATTAAGCGACCCCACCACAATTCCTCTTCCTTAGTGTACGATGCCGAAAGGTGCGGTAGCAGAAACTTCTTGCCTATTGCCTTTGTCCCCGGGCAATTTAGTAACAGGTGACGTATGGTTTCAACCTCTTCTTCGTTTTTGCAGAAACGACATGAGTCTGAGTTGCTTGGCCCTCTGACTGTTAAAATCTCCTTGGTTTCCAGAAGATTTAAGCGCGGTCTCAAAAACAAATTTCTAGCCGATTTGCTAGGAAACTTACTCAGGTAATTTGGGACCATGTTTAGTTTACTTTGCTAGGGTGGAAGATGTCTAACTGATTTTGCCTTTGCTGCATTGTCCAGGGTTTTGATCCAGTCGAGCTTACCCATTTTATTTTTTATTTTTTTCGGGTTTCGGATGAGCTCGGCCTCTGAAGAGTGAATTTCCGACAGTTTCAGTTTACACGCTTCTTCCGAGGATTCTAGCACGCTGCAGCGCGCGCCCAAAGTTTCTGATCATATTATGGCTAATAGATGCGGACAGCTCGGAAGCAGCGTTTTCCTGTACAACATCATGCTTTTTATCTCCGTGGTCCCTCCCAAAGAGAGGAGACCTAGCTCTCTTCTAATTAATAGCATGGATGTTGATTTTGGCAGGCCTAATACCGCGCGCTAAAAGTAACCCTCTTTCTTCTGCCATAGATGCGCTGGCGTATGTGGGAGAGCTTCCGCTGCATAAGTGAGAGAAGGGACCACCTTTGCACAGTAGAATCGGATCATCGGCAGCAGGGAAAAACGTCTGAATTTCTGGTCCAACACGCGAGCTTGTGCAGCCAGTTTTTTTGCTTTGTCCATTAGGGTGCACTGCAAGGTTGCGTTCATGCTAGAGCCGTCAATGGTGACTCCCAAGTATTTGAAGTTGTAAACCTTTTCTAATGCGACCCCCTCCAGGTACCAGGACAGTTTTTCTTTTGCCTGTTTCGCTTTTTCCAATACCAGTATCTTGGTTTTGGATACATTGATGGTAAGGTCATTAGCTCAAGTATAGACAGCCAAGTTGTCTAACTGGCGCTGAAGGCCGATCAGAGTCATATCCATTAGGATCAGGTCATCTGCATATAATAGCCTTGTTGTTTTCTGCTCCCCCATAGATGGGGGGAAAGAGCAAATAGATGATTCAGAATCCTTGAAATCACCAATGTATGCGATAAAGAGGGCCGGGGCTAATGGGCAGCCCTGCTTCACTCCTCTTCCCACTGGGATTTCTGCCGATAGTAAGCCAACTTGATTCAGCCTCACACGCAGCTTGGTGTTTTGGTGGAGCGCTCGGATAGGTTGGAAAATTTCTGTGGGGCAGTTCCAGTGTCTCAAT
Source organism: Ambystoma mexicanum (assembly GCF_040938575.1). Lineage (NCBI taxonomy): Eukaryota > Metazoa > Chordata > Amphibia > Caudata > Ambystomatidae > Ambystoma > Ambystoma mexicanum. Next base: position 646,608,526 of record NC_090940.1, on the reverse strand, counting down.
TTTTTCCCACAGAATCGCTCTGTTGACCTGGTCAAAGGCTTGAGCCAGGTCAACAAACGCCAAAAAGACACGTGGCCCTCCTCCAAGGACTTTACTCTTTAATGCGCTCAGGTACATGATGTTTGTAGCCGTACCATTATTTTTTGTAAACCCCATTTGGAACGGGTCAGCACACAGAGCCTGTATTACCCATCGCTGAAAGTGTTGTAGTAGTAGAGCTCCAAAAACATTACTGATGATATCCAACAATGCTATGGGTGGTAGTTCTTTGGATCTTCTTTGCACCCCTTTTTGAATATGGGCACCACGAGTGATGTGGTCCATGAGGACGGAATTTGCCTAGATTTTTTACATCGTTTGAAAATTGCACTTATCAGCATGGACCATTCTTTTGGGTTTTGTTTAAGGTCGAAGTTGGTAATTCTGTCTGGACCAGGAGCTCTCGATGGTTTGAGTCTTTGAAGAACTTTGGTTATCTCTGCTTCGTTACTCAGGTCTACCCAAGGCTCCAATTGAGTGTTGGTCTCTGAGAGGTTTAGCGCCGAGGGTGTCTGGAAGAGAGTTTTGTAAAAGTTCGTCCAGCCTTCCTCGCTAATTGGATTTGTTGGTGATTCCTCCGAAGGAGCGGATGTAGATCTTAAAAGTGACCAACATTCTCGAGGGTGGTGACCACATACCAACTTCAGCATGGCTTCCGCATCCTGTTGGTATAAATGTGTTCGATGTTGACTGATCCAGGATTTGTAAGTTAACTGAGCCCTGTTGAAACTGACTTGATTTTCTGACGATGGGTATGCGCGCAGTTGTCTTTTCATTTTCCTCACTAGACGCCTTTTCTCAACCAGTTCTCTACTGTACTTGTGAGTGAAAGGTTTGTTACTGCGTCTAGACTTGTTATTTAACAGTATATATGGAACCAGGAGAGGTTGATAGTCTGGTAATAGTGGGTCTTGCTTTTGGCAGTGCTTGTTTCCTTCTTTTTGATAGTGATGTGTGATCTTCAGAAGGGAAGCCACCGATAATTTGAGACAATTGTTTTGATTGTTGGTCTCCACTTGTGCAAGCATATGTAATTTATCCGTTGAGCGAGTCTTACATTTTAGGGCCAGCAGATTGTGATCGCTAGCCGTAGACTTGAGGACTTCAAACGAGTTAGTTAAAGCTGCCACGTGTCTGCTTACAAAAATATGATCAATGTCCGCATAGGAGTTACCCCTCTCCCAGGTTGGTGGTCGATTTACTCTCGAAAATAGGTCGCCAGCACAGAGTAAGGCTCTAGAAGACATCAAATACAACCACTTGGTTCCGCATCCTTTTCTCGGAGATATGGAGGATGAAGGGACGCAGCTTGTATCATGCGGGGGCCAGGTGACGTTCAGGTCGCCGCAGAGTATCAAGAGGGCCTCTGGACAGTTCACAAGAGCTTTGTCGATAGACTGTCCGATCAAGGCTATAAAAGAGTTGTCGCTCATGGCTGTGGGATTCCATTAGACATTGATGACAATTAAAGGCAGCTGAGTGGAAGGGCCCTTGTCTTCAGAAGGCTGTTCCCAGCTTAGCTCCGTTGCTAGAAGGTATGTAGAGGATTGCAGCATTTTCTTAAGATGTAATCCACAGCCAAAACGGATAGCTGTTATAAGGCCGGAGGAAGGACGCCCGAAGATCCCTTTTGTTGCTGGGGCGCACGCTATGTCATATCCATCCATTAAGGGGCATTCTGTCATCCAAGACTCTTGTATGCATACAATATCAAAACCTCCAAGATTTAGATCCCCTTTCTTGGTCAGATGCAGAAAGCCCTGAGTGTTCCACGACCCCAGCGACATCTCTTCTTTCCCAATGATTGATCGAATGGAAAGCGGTAAGGCGGGGCGCTTTGCGCATTGCTATTTGTTCTTGTTGAGCGTGAGGGCCTTCGGTATCCAAGCCCATAGTTGCGCTAATGGAGCTTGTTTGATGGTTTGTTGAAACTCAGGGTCCTTCGGCTTAAGGGATTGGGTAATGGTGTGTTGAATTTTTGCCGTAGGGCCAACCGGGAATCTCCCTATTCCCAGTGGGTCTTTGTACGCACTTTCATTTCCGGGCTTGTCCTGCGTGGGAAGATAGATGTCTGTCACCGAGTGAGATCTCGGGGTGAGACCCCATGTAGAGCCAGCCGGGTCATTTGGTTCTTTGTTTTTGACTTGCGGTTCCGGGCGTGTCGATTCGGTAGTCACCCGAGGCGATTTTGGTTTGCTGCTTGAGTTCGTAGGATGGCCAAAATGATGGGGCCTGGCCGACTCCGAGCTTAGTCGTGGTGAAGTGGGAGGCACACTCTCTTCTAGTTCGAACAAGTCGAACCCTAACTTCAACAAATTTTCAGCTGCCTCGGAGATCCTAGTTTTTGCCCAGTTAGTAGGCACATATAAATATGCGCTAGCAGTTTTACCTTCGTGGAAGGGCTCTACCAGAACAATGTTTTTTGTTTCCACTCGTCTGAGCGACGGCACACATTTGAAAAGTTGAAGCACAAAGCTTCGGTTTAGTACCACATATTTTTTGTTATCCAGCAGTTGTTCTATCTTAAAAGTGCGTTCTGTTTTGGGGCGGAGAACAGGTCTCCAAAAAGCATGCTTTGGGCTTGCTCTAGAGCCATGCCTAATCTTATTTTCTGTATTGAGGGTTTCAGCGTCCTTTAACACTCCAGATAGCCGTTTGGCCCGAGTAGCGTGGACCCATCTCTAAGTTGGAGCGTTGCCGGGGGTAGGGGAGAAGGCGGTTCTCTCGGCCTTCCGTCTGGGTAGAGAATGGACTAGGCTCGAGTGGCCTTCGCCCGCTTTTATGTGTATGTATTTTGCGTGTTCATGGGGAGGGCACCTAGTAGGTGAGCTTCTTGCAATGATTTTCTAAGGTCTGAAAGGGTGAGATCTCCTCTTCCATGTGCAGAGACTGACTGCTATCCTCGTGGTCGTCGGATAGCGGGTAAACACTAAGGTTGAGTAAATCCTCCTCCACCTTTGGTTCGTACGCCTCAGTTACGGGGGCGCTACCCGAGGCGTTCCCCCCCCCTCCCTCCCGGTTTGGATTTTCCTGCCGGGCAGTGATTACTGATGATGCGGTGTGCACAGGTTTCTCCGTCCAGATGCGGGGTCCCCTTTCTTTTGTGGCGATAACCTCTCTAGTCAGACTAGATTGTGAAGAGGCTAGGTTGTTGTTTGTTTTCTGATTTTCAAGGATAGCAAATTGTTTGTTTGCAGGTACTTTTACCCTTTCTTTGGGATCTTGAGTCGGCTCGCAGTCAGGTAGAATGAGAATAACTTCATTGTTGATGGCGCCATTTGTGTTTGAGACTACTGTCTTGGCTTTGCTCCCGGCATTGCCCAGGCCTATGGGCCCTGACCCAAACCTTTCCGTTTGACCCTTTGAAAGAGGGGTCAACCACGAGTGAGGGGTCTGGGAGCTAGAACCAAGGTCTGGGGCTCGCATTGATGCGGTGGAGAGCAAACTTCTGTCTTTCGATGCAAAGGTCTGAGCTTGCACCGGCTCCTCGTCTGCCTGGCGTTTTTCCATTCTGTTGTTTAGTGCATTTATGTATCCTTCCAAGAAGTTCAGCTGGCTGTTCATCATTGCTGAAATAGAGGTGTGATCTTTCAAAGAGTCATTTATAGACTCGTACAATTTACAGAACGGAGCGAGAGCCAATGTTACTGTGGACATAATTAGCCTTAAGTCTGTCTTCTTCCCCGGGGAATCTTTAGAAGGATTACCTGGTAACTCGCTTGAGTGTCGAGTTCTCGTGGGGCTGGCTGGAGTTTGGGAACCAAAGCTCTGGGCCCGCACTGGGGCTCCTCGAATAGCGGGGCTGTCAGGTGCCGATGGGGCAGGGCCCCTGTCCGACTTTTGGGTTCCCCTGATATCAGAGGCTAAAACTGCTGGGATTGGGGAAGAATCCTTAATCCCTCCCGGCCGTGCCCCCACAGTTTCCCCTAAGGAAGAGGGGACCTGTGTAATGTCGACGAGTCCAGGTTCTTTCGTGTGAGGCCTCCGTACTGGTGGGAGCAGTTCAGGGGGATGGCACTCATGGTCACTAGATCTGTCGAGAGCGTCCGCCGAAGATAGCCGAGAAGCCAGGTGCCTCGGTGCACAGTCAGATGAAGGCAGCGTGGCCACGAAGGCGGGAGGGGGGGGCAAGCGACCTCCCAGCTTGCGGTACTGAGTTTAGAGAGGCCTTCATGAGCGCCACAGGGCGCCTCGGAATCTGCAATGTACTATCCACCTCCTTGTCCCAGGTGGTGGAGGAGGCGGGTTGTCTTGGCAAACCAAAGTGCCATCTGACTCTGGCGTCTGGCACGGTGCAGGTAGTTAAGCCTCGAGCAGGGTCTGTCGCAAAGGCTGGTCTCACGCCATGGGCCCCCCAGGGTTCTTGGTCAAAGAAGTTTGATGTAAGACTGCTTTCAGAATCTCAGCATCTGAAAGTTCTTCTGGGACAGTTGGTTTCTTTTTTAGAAAGTTTGCAAAGAACTTGTTGTTAGGTGCGGCAGTGTTGTGTCCCCCTTCAGGAGATTTCTGAGGCCTTACAGACGGGTTTGAGAGTCTTAAGCGCGTGGTCGGCTGTGCTTTAAGGCCAGTTTTTTGTCGAAAATGGGCGCATCATTTTCTATGCGCCGGTGCCCCCTTTTTCTTTTGGTGGGAGTGGTTTGCAGAAACATATTGGGATTTAACGTTGCTGCCCGGCAACTGGTCTCTCGGGATGACGGCAGACAGAACAGGCTCAGTTGACACCCACTCGTCGGCTACTGCCTGCAGCTCCTCCACCTACAACAATCCTGACGGAGACGGGCCCACCACTGCCAGCTCCTCTAATGACTGTGGGCGGGATGGTGCAGGATGGGGACCACAGTTATTTTTACTGGCCCCAGAGCGCTATTCCCAGCGCTTAACAAGGCCATAGGTGCCCCCTCCGCACCCAGGTCTTTCAACCCCTCCCTTGAAGAGAGAGGAGTAATAGGCGGGAGGGGGGAAGGGACTGTCTCAGAAGTCGCACTTGCAAGTGGCAGTAGATCAAATGGTGCAGATAATGCAGACAATACAGAGTCCCCTTCGCTCCCCTCCCCTCCCGCATTCGCCTCCTCACCTTGGACGGATGGCGTTTCCTCTCCTCCGAGGGGCGACGCCGAACCCGCCTCCAACGACAAGAGGTTGCCGGCAGGAGGTGGGAGCTGTGTCGGGAGAAGCTGGCGAGTTCCACTGGGAGTCTCCGGGTTTCTGGGTCTTCCACCGTCGGGAGCAGTCCAAGTTCGATGGTTGCCTGGGGCACCTGCCACACCGCGGAAAGCCCCTCCTCCCGACCCGGGGGAGAAGGATGTATCGCCAGGGATGCTATACTTTTTTTAGAACTCTGTAGGCAGCGGCCCTTCGGCTCTGGCTGGATTGAGTCGGTCTGCAGAGTCAGTGTGACGGAGGCGGGGAGACGATGTCCTTTCCGCTTTTCCCTTTTGCCGCCCTTGCTGTCATAGACTGTAGAGACTGCTACTCTGCAGCTACTCCGTGGCCACTCCACGGGATGAGAGGGGTTTTAAGCAAAAGTCCCGCCCTCTCTGCAGAAAACACTGTAGAAAGACTTCACAAAGCACACTGGAGCCAAGGACAGGTAGAAGGTACTGCAGAGACTGCTACTCTGCAGCTACTCCGCGCATATATGGTGCGTCGGAGCAGGAAACAACTATAAATAAATACGTGCAAGAGCACAATCACGTGGTAGATCTTCGCATGGTGTTGCTCAGCACAGATTCCACACTCGTCGAGGTCAGGTGCAGGGTTTATTTCAATCATTAGCATCCAGATACTGTGTGTGAGCCAATCAGGAAGCACTGAAGTGGGCTTTTGTCTATAGATCGTAGAGATTCCCAACTAACGCTGGCACAGCAGCAGGATGCGACCCCCGCCCCCTCCGCTTCTCGCCACCGCCACCATTCCAACCTTCCTGTTTTGGAACTGCCACCATGTCCATGTGCCCTCATTCCCAATCTGCTACTTACCCTCATATCGATGGGGGCCATGCTCAAGTTGAGGGTACTCGCGGGTGGACGTAGTCCGTGCACTTCTTTCAGAGGGCACCTTGATATGCTAATTTCTGGTGACGCCACATTCAGTTGGTATGTTAATGAGTCCCCCCACTTTTTTTGAGGACTTCACCCCTGCTTGATCACCATAGAAATGGAAAAGGTGCTCTATTTTTAAGGTCCCTTTTTGATTTCCCTGGTGGCTATCTTGGATTACGCACACATTTTCTTTCATGAATCAATGCTCGTTTGTGAGCAAGTGCATGAAAGAAAATGCCATTTGCCTCAAGCCTTTTGCCAAAAATGCTAATGTTACATTATTTTATGAAGATTTTACACCTCGGCAGTCGCTACCACAGTGGTTTAATGGTGTAGTGGCTTTTGAGAATAGGAGCATATTGTGGTCACTCCGAGTAAGCAGGGCGTGGTCTGCTGGATCGCAGAACAGGGTACAAGTTGAGGGCACTGTGGAAGGAGGAGTTGGAAAGAAGACACATAGGGCCTCATTACACGGAAGGCGGTGAGCCATGGCGCTAGTAGCGCCATGGCTCATGCCGGTAAAATACCGGCACCGCCTTGGCGGAAAGGGGATTTACCGCCCCATTCCAAGGTTGGAGGGGCGGTAAATCCCCCTTCCGCCATTGCCCTTCCCCATTCCCATTTCTGCCCCATAGGGCTCTATGGGAATGGGGAAGGCGCTAATTACGGCACCGCAATTTTGCGGTGCCGTAATTAGCTCCGAGGTCCCTTAGCGGGTTGGTTTTTAACGCCTGCAAAAAGCAGGCGTTAAAGCACCAACCCGCTAAGGGACCTCGTAGTAAGGCGGTAATGGTTAACGGTCACCGTTACCATTAACGGTGGCCGTTAACCATTACCGCCTTCCGTGTAATGAGGCCCATAGACTAACAATTGGAACATTATGAGGGCGGTTTGTGGCATGAGGTACCTGAGGATGAAAGCAGTTTCATATAGTGCAGACCAAGCCCCAAGGGAGTGAACGCGTCGTACAGAAAAATAAGTAACAGATAAATATTATGTGGCTGCCAAGCAAAATAATATCATTTCAGAAATAAAAACAACCACTTTGGGAGGTGAAACACAAACTAAGGGAATCTGTGCAGTGAATACAGCAAACTCATGTTGAAGACAGCAGGGGAGAGGCGAGGGCAGAACATGTGGTGAGCGCATTTTGAAAGAGTTTGAAACTTGTTGAAAGAGTGGAAGGAGAACATCTCTGAGTCTAATGCCACTGTGTTATCTTGTTTAATCCTTAACAAGGTGAACAATAACACTTTAATTCCCTCTGATATTACTAATACTCAATAAGAAGATCTCCTTGAGTTGCTCGAACAATTCCCAGATGTTTTCCTTGAAGAGCCTGGCAGAGTGAAAGGAATATACCATCATACCCGCACCCCCGCAGACAAGGTAGTGCGGATGGTGCGGATGTTACGGATGGTGCGGATGTTACGGATGGTGCGGATGTTACGGATGGTGCGGATGTTACGGATGGTGCGGATGTTACGGATTTTATGGATGCTTCGGATGGTGTGGATGCTTCGGATGGAGTGGATGCTTCGGATGGTGTGGATGTTACGGATGGTGTGGATGTTACGGATGGTGCGGAGGTTACAGACGGTGCGGATGTTACGGACGGTGCGGATGTTACGGACGGTGCAGATGTTGCTGACGGCGCGGATGTTACGGACGCTGCGGATGTTACGGACGGTGCGGATGTTACGGATGTTACAGTTGGTGCGGATGTTACAGACGGTGTGGATGTTACGGACGGTGTGGATGTTACGGACGGTGCAGCTGTTGCGGACGGTGCGGATGTTGCAGACACTGCAGATGGTGTGGACAGTATGGACGGTGCAGACGTTACGGATGGTGCGGATGTTGCAGACGGTGCGGAGGGTGCGGTCCGTGCGGATGTTGCGGATGGTGCGGATGGTGTGGATGGTGCGGATGTTGCGGATGGAGTCAACACCTGTTCACCATGATGTTGCCATATATACCCTACATATGCTATCTACCTATATCCCCGTATATATCTGTATCCCATATATCCCTGTATCGCTATTTATCTGTACGTCCGTATGTACGTCCCCACTGTCCTACTCACGTGCCTGGTCTCAGGGCTTATACTGATAACCACCATATCACACCACTATGCATATCACACCACTACGCATACTCTCTACTATATACCACCCTTCAACCAGAAGACAGCTATACCCCTGTTAATTTGGCCTAGCTGTTCACATACGAACACGACTCCATGATCACCTCATCACCCTAATAAAACACAGCTAGCTGAGCACATTCCGGCTAGCTGTTCGCATAGGTGTCCCTCAGGCCTAACACAGCCAGAACCCAGTTTAGGTGTTCACCCACCAGACTGAACACATCCAACTGATTTCCTCAAGCACCACACCTATTTCTAGGAAGCAGCTATCATCCAACAACTACACCAGCTGCACACATATCCGGTGCGCCCATGCACCATAAGACACTCTCTCTCTCTACTGACTTGAACTACGGTTCCCGAGGGCGTTCAACCTACCAGCGCTTTGAGATCATACTAATGATACGTAAGGTGCTATACAAATGCCAAGTAACATAACATAACATAACATCTTAGACCATATCGACTACCTGAGGCCCGTAGAAATATTATCATCAAAGAGGTGGAGCACATGCTCCAGGCCAACATAATTGAGGCGTCTATCAGTCCCTGGTCCTCTCCCATTGTGCTAGTGGAAAATCCAGACAAAAGTTGGAGGTGCTGTACACCCTTCGACACCTCCCCAGTCCCTCACATTGACAATCTTATCTATAAATTGGGTAGTGCTGTCAGTTTGACCACCCTAGACTTAACCAAGGGTTATTGGCAAGTCCCACTACATGGACCAGATAAAGAAAAGACCACCTTTGCCAACCTGAAAGGTCTATGGGCCTCATTACACGGAATGCGCTAAATGTTTACCGGTACCGGTAAGGGCACCAGCACCGGTAAACCCTTACCACCTTACTACGAGTTCCCTTTGCGGGACCCGGCCTTAACGGCTGGTTTTACTGGAAGTGCCTTGGTGAATGGGGAATTACCACCCCCGCTCACCTTGGAGTAGGGCAGTAATTCCACCATCCACCAAGGCGGACACGGTAGAATACCAGCACATACCGTGTAATGAGGCCCTATATCGGGTTGCATGGTGCCCCGGCAGTTTTCCAAAGGTTGGCAGATAAGATTCTCCAGCCTTATTCGGAATTCTGCGGGGCATACATCGAAGACATTGTAATCCACAGTTCAACCTTGGAAGACGATCTGTACCATCTATACACTGTAGTAAGAGCCTTAAGAAAAGTGGGATTAACGGCCAACCCAAGAAAAAGCAAGTTGGCCCAATCTGCCATTAAATACCTAGGTTTTTTTTGTCAGAAATGGCAGCGTTCAATCTCAAGAGGAAAATATTAGAGCTTTCTTAGAATCCCCTACACCCAAAACTTAATAGGATTTAAGATCTTTGCTAGCGTTAAGTGGGTATTATCAGAGATTCGTACCTAACTTTTCCACTAAAACTGCCAGACTGACCGACAAACTATGAAAAGCAGAACCCCAGAAACTTCAATGGGATAAAGAGGACGCAGAATGCTACCATGCCCTCAAACAAACACTATGTCAAAGCCCTATTCTCAAGGAAGCAGACTTTTCTAAGGACTTCATATTACAGACGTTTCTTTGACTGGTTTAGGTGCAGTATTATCTCAGAACCATGAAGGGCTAGAAGATCCCATTCTATACGCTAGTTGAATGCTGTTTCCCAGGGAAAATAACTATTCAGTGATCGAATTAGAAGCTATAGCGATCAAGTGGGCCATTATACATCTAAAATATTACCTATTAGGCTGCAAAGTTTAGACTGATCACCGATCACTTCCCCCTAATATGGATTAGTTAAAGGAAAGAGTCTAGCCCAAGGGTTTTGCTGCGGATCTTGGACCTGCAACCCTATTGCTTCTCAGTGCAACATCGAAAGGGCAGAGAACAAGGAAACATAGATTTAATTTTGAGGTTCCCCTGTGAAGCAATTCAGTCCAAATCGCATAGGGGAAGGGTCTGTGAGAAACCTGACAGTATCCTCCCATCTACTCCATGGGATCTTCCATTCAGGTGGCCAGGCAAGGGCCATCACTTTTGGATCCCGACTCTGGGGGTGGACAAGCGGGGGAGGAACACCTGAGAGGAGGGTCACGGGGGATTGCGAGGAGGCTACCCAAGGGTGAGACATGGTACCCCCCCTTTTACAATGATACAACAACCCACTCTACTCCGCCTTAATGGCGTATTTTCAATCACACCCAATCTCCCCCTCCCTGTTTCCAATAAGTACTGGGATGAAGAAGAAGCGATCGAGAGCAAAGAGTATTGCCCATAGAAACAACATGGGGATACGAAGTGAGGCCTACCATATATAACACCAGTAGATTGTCCCACTGATAGAGTCAGGCATGGTCAGGCAATTAACCCAAACCATTTCCACCTGACTGCACTTGACAATTACTTCAGGTATAAAAGGTGTGATTCTGCCAATTGCTGGTTGGAACGCGAAGGCAGCAACACGAGAAGCCTATGAGGACCAGGGGAGAATGGGACGCCGAGACGCTGGCCCGATGTAACAGAGGGGTCGCAGCGTGGTGGAGGAGCCGTGTCTCTGTGAAGCTGGAGGAAGGCGAGTGGTTGCTTATTGGCCGTGTGCAGGTCAGTGCTCATTCCCCTGGGATGTTTGTCCATCTCGGAGGTGTCTGAGGGGCATGTGTGAGTCCCTGACCTCACACCCCGTATCCCGGGAACTTGCTCACCGGTGCTGCGCTGCCTGGGCGAGTCTCTATGGGAATGAGAGAAACTCAGCGGCATGAAGTTGGCTGGCGAAGGAGCGGCGGCTTGAAGGAGAAAGCAGAAATTAAAGTGGTAAGCGGAAAGAAAGAGAAAGCAAGGAAAAGCAGAGTGTGCAAAGTTCGTGAAGCGAAAGACAGTAAAGTGAGGGAGCAAGCAACGCGAAGCAGGAAAGGAGGTGCAAGCCATCCGACAGATTGAAAAGCAGAGTGAAAGAAAGCCAAGAGAGGGTGCGAGTGACCTGATAAAGGAGAGAAGGGTGCGAGCAACCCGAAAAAAGGAGCGAAGGGTGCGGGCGACCCGACAGAGTGAAAAAAAGTGAATGAAAGTACAGAGAGGGTGCGAGCGACCTGAAACAGGAAAGTAGGGTGCAAGTGACCCGGCAGTTCGGAAAAGTTAAAGATACAGTGAAAAAAAGTAAAGAAAGAGTGATAGCAACCCAAAAGCTGGTAAGGAGGGTACGGAAGACCCGTAGGTTGAAAAGAGAAAGTGCAAGAGGCACGATACAAGGAAACAAAGGTGGAAGGATGCACGAGCAAAGGACAGAGAGTGCCAGGGCCATGATAAAGTCAAGAAGCTTGTGAAAGAGGCACAGTGAAGAAGAGAGGAAGGTGCAGGTGTGCACCATAGAAGGAAACAAAGGTGAAAGAGAAATACAGTCAGACTGGAAAGAACACAAGAGGGAACGTTGCCAGAAGGAAGAGAGAGAGAGTGCAGTGAAAAGAGACGGCTCAGAAGTCAGAGTGGTCGCACAGGGGAGGTGCCAAAGCCCCAGCATTTTTTAAAGTCTCTGACACTAGCCCATGGAAAGAACTGTGTGTTAAAATGGTGCATCTTGTCGTGGTGAACTTTAGTGTGAGACCAGAGGGGCCTAAGCTTGGGGAACGGAACACTGAGAGGACTAACAAGAACTGTGTCTTTGTGTTTGGAATTGAAGCTTGGGGAAGGGACCCCCAAGGGACCTGGGGACATTTTGAACTTTATTAACTTGGCGCAAGAGCCCTACGTGGAAGGTTCGAAGGGATACCTTTTTTTTGTTGAATCATTTTTGAACCTGGCAGAACTACACCTGATGGAAAGGCTACCTGAAACCAGTCTTGGTTTACTTTTCTTTTTGAGCACCATTTTCTTTTAAGAAGACCCCAGATCACAGGTCTATGAGTGAGGGCAAGCATAGGTTTGGACACAGACAGACTTTGGTTTTGGACTTACGGACCTCGACCGCCCTTAGAAACCTCAGTTGAGGGAACCACCCCTTTAGAGTTAGGGCCAGTTAGTCATTAAACCAACCCAACAAAGTTGATACAAACGTTTTTTGAACTGTTGCTTTTGAGTCTGCGTCTCTCTTGATACCATCCCTGCTGCACAATGCCTATAAAGATGGTTTTTCCTAGGGCCATTTTGGAAGGTAGGAAAAGGGGAAGGTTGACAAGGCTTCTGGGACTGAAGGGTCATTGTGAAAAGGGAATGGGGGATTACTGTGTCTCGCCTAAGGGCATCCTCTTCCACTCCCCAAGGTCCCTCCACCCAGGTGATCCTCCCTCACATATCCACCCCCAGGGTCAGGATCCAAAAGCCATGGCCTTTCCGTGGCCACCTGAGCAGAGGGCGTTTGGGAAAAGGAAGTGAAGACGCCCTCAGGTTTCTCACACCAGGAATTTCCTTTCAATCCGTTATTTATATGAATCTCACTTGTATCAGTGATGCAAACGTGGCATCATGACCTATTCTATTCTATTCAGGAGATGTTAGTCCAGTCCTGTTTATTTATTTGCATTCTGGGACATGCAGTCCAGAACTCCCACATCATCGGGGACTGCAAAGATCAAAAAGTATAGAAAAAGACAGGCCCGGGCTACCATCTCCAAGAATGGAATCGGGCATGTTGACATGTATATTGGCATTGTGACACTTCTGAATTGCTCTCACACGCAACGTATAGTTCTAACCGGGCGGGGAGAAGTTGCCTGACCTTGCTTTATTGAGAACCAGTGAGGCTGAAATGGCAGACACCCAAACAGCGACTTAGTTTTCATGAGTGCGTCTGTTTCCACTTTATAATTATGGGAGTGACCAGGTGGCTGTTGTCCTCACATGGCATTGGAAATATGCCAATATATGCATGCCTACGGTGCACATGCCTGAGCTCAGAGTGAACATTTCAAAGAGAAATATTTCAGATCTGATTCAAACCCATTTAAGCTCTAAACCTTACCCTTGACTCAAAGATTCAATCCCTGATTCGAGTGGCTCGGATAGATACGAGTATTTGATGGCTTGCTCGACTCAGAACCCACATCTGTTACATTTTTCTGGTCATGATTTCATTTCTTCAGATTTTCTTCTGCTTTGCTGTCAAATGATTCTGATATTAAGAGTTTTTTTATAGGTCGATTCAATGCATATTTGTTTCAAAGTAGTACCTGCCTCTAGGGTACAAAATGGTTTTCACCAGTAGCATCGGGTACGCAGTCTAGTGTTGGGAGGGGGCGGGACCTAGGAGCAGGGAGGGAACAGACGTGACATGGGGGAAGCAGTTGAGAAGTGAAGGTGTAGGAATAAAGACAGTAGAGGCTCCATTGTCCGCATTCTTATTACTCTAAAGCTCAGTGCGTGAGGTGATAGACAGTGGGCAGGCTCCTCACCGTTGGATACAACACTGGCGATGAGCGGGTGCCTGCACGCATCACGATGACAGTGTGCCTCCTTAGCGGGCTGCCAGGGAAAGCCGCACCTCAGTAGAAGTGGAAGACAGACCACGTCACGATGTCTGACCAGGAGATCAAAGCCACGGTTGGTGGCTGTTACACCAGCCACCCATCAGCCAGGCCACATGACTCCATAGTGCTGCAGCTGCCTGGCGCATTTGATATTACGAACACGAGCAACATGATGGGCCAAATGGGCGAGGGAATTTGAGCTCTATGTAGGGGCAATAGGACTGTTGGAAGACATGAGGAAACAATGCCTCTCAAAGCCGGCGGTGGATCTATACATGAGGGATATCATTGATGAACTGCCGGCGGACTCAATTGACACTTTTCTACGGCTGAAAGCAGCACTCACAGCATATTTCACCCATAATACTGATGTGGACTATGAGTTAGGGGACATTTCTCCTACTGCTAATTTACCTGTATACTTGTGGACCACCAAACCTTTTTCTTTTGTTGCAGCATCCTGACCTGACTTTTGCCAGTGGAGCACAGCCTTCGGCTGCGCTCCTCTGGGCTTTCGCGCTTTGTTATGGGGAAACTGACACGTCCTTCAGGTTGTCAGTACTGGGAAACTATGTTTCCCTTAGTTTTATGACTTTGTTGCCTCTTTTGGAAAGGTATTTCTTTGTGCAATGTACATGACTCGACCGTGCAATGGAGTCCTTGTGTTTTCGGGCCCTAGTCATCCACTAAGGATTTTTTGGTCTCTGGACAATCTAGGAGTGGACTGGTGGCAGCCAAAGCTTATTAATGTTTTTCTTTAACTTTTTACCAAGCCATACTGCGCTTACTGCGTTTGGCTCATGACTGTGGCTAGTGTCCGTCATGGCTGTGCCACAAGGTCTTTTGTCAACACCTTTGGTCATTTTGTCCGTTGGCCTTCACCCCTGGTCTTTGTGACCCGAGAATTCCTTATTTGGGCATGCAGTTCCCTGAGAAAGCTGCATCTTTCGTGGGCAACTGCAGGTCACATGTGTAGATACCCAGGAAGTGGGCTGGGACTGTCTGGTCCCAAACCACACTTCTGGTGCCAGGATGCCTGGTGTGCACGAGCACATGAGAGCCACAGTGGTCCCTGATTGGACCACTGCTGGCGTGCATGAGTGGAGCAGATCTCCTCATTGGACGGATGGGTGCGAGCACTCATTGGACTTGTGGATATGAGGAGGGGTCCTGAATGCACACCCACAGATCAGCAACAGGTCAGAATCGATAGATAGAGCCAAGTATCCAGAAGAGCCGAACAGACCCACAGGCTATCTGGAACCGCGCAGAAGAAGGTTGGTACCCTTAGCCCTCTGTTGTTCTGCTAGAGTCCATCTCTGAAGACCTGCAAAGGTGCTTCAACCCCTTGGAGTGGCGGGTCCAATCACTGTCAACGCCTCCTAGTTGCCCTGCAAAATAGCTTGTTCAAAGTGTTCCTCTGCCATCCAGTGGACTGTCCATCTTGAACCTTAGCACCCATGCAGGAGCATTGTCCTATTGAGTTTTGCCTCGAACTTTGTGGGAATCATAGCTTACACTGCAAAGCACCTTCTTGCCAAATGTCATCGTCCCAGATGCTTTGGGGGAAGCATGCGTCAGACCGCGAGAGTTGGGTGCCCCTGCTTTACTGTGCGACAGTGACGGTCATTGAAGGCAACTTTCCCATATTTCTTCAAGTGCCCTGAGACCAGATACATTGGGGTTTTCTTTTGTTTGTTTGTTTGTTTGTGCATTTATATAGTGCTACAAACCCTCAGGTATCTGAGCGCTGCTTATTTCCCACAGTGTGTGGTGCTCGTTTATCGACCTCGGAAGGATGAAAGGCTGAGTTTGGCCCTGCCGGGATTCGAACCTGCGTCAGCAGGCTCTGCACTGATGTCAAAGCAAGCGCTCTACTCGCTGTGCTATCTGTCCGGCTGCAACCGAGACGATAGATACAGCTCCTGGTGTAAACTGGACCTGCATCCGCACCATAGTGCCTGTGCTCTTTGAAGCTGAATCAAGGGTGGGAAATCGTACCGCTGGCGACCCTCTTCAGACCTGCCAAGTTTGGATCCGGACTGAGCTAAGAGAGGTGAGTACTGAAACCACTTACCGGTGGGCCCTAGTTCATCCATTGTATTTGTACGCACAGAGAATCCTTTGTAGTTTTCTCTTTGGCTTGGGTACTCTGCTTCCTAAAGTCCTAAGAACATTGGGAATAGCTTTATTCATCATAGCAGATCCTCTCCTGACGCTTGGAATCTGTTTTCTACTCTTAGATTCTTCCTCTAACTTTGCCAGCTCCTTAGAAATTGTACTTTGGGAGTTTACGCACGACCAAGTGCTTTTAGGCGTGCCTCTAACACTGAGCACAAGGCTCCATTCATCTTAGAAAAGATGCAACGATGCAGCCTTGAAGGCAACCTTTGGAGAGTTGGCGAGTTAAGAGTCAAGTGTTTTTGGTTCTGCTTATACTTGTTTTGGTCCTCAACCCTCTCATTCATTTTAGGGCTGAACTTATAGGGCCTCATCACAAGTTGGGCACAGTGGTAAAAATGCAGTGGTAACGTTATTACAGCAGCATTACCAGTTGGGCGGAAAGTTGGACATTTACCTCCAGCTTTGAGGTGGGGGGTAAATTTGAACACTTTCCAACCTTTTTCGGTGCATTTGCTGCAGTGCTATTAGCGCCGTGGTAATAGTGCCGAAATGCCCCATTGGCTCCAAATTACCCAATATGAATGGGGACTTACTACCCCACCGCAACTTGGAATCCGGTGCTAATAGCGCCGGCCCAAGTTGCGGCAACACTATTTGCATTAAATCCAGTGGGATACAGCCCACTTGTGATGAGGCCCTATAAAGTTAGGGTTACCCATCTCTTATAAAGTTTGCCTGCCCTTTTCCCTTACAGGTTATGGCGGGGATTCCGCACTTTACTGCATTGACTGTTTATAGTTTACAAAGTGTGTTTTTTGAGTGCTGATTTTACTGCGCATTTCATATTCCACTTGTGTTTATTCCTGGGCCTAATGGACTGTATATTTTCGTATACTACTGTCTAAGGGTAATTCTTTGTGTCTTGCTGTGTGTGTTCATTAAAGACCTCGGATCACCCTCGCTCCTCCTGCCACTTAGCCTTGACTGCTCACCAAGCTACTGTGAATTGGTCTGGCTATCTTCCCAGAAGTGTTCCCTGTTTCACACCACAGCGACTGAAAGTGGATGCATACTGAGTTTCAGGACGGCCATTGAAATGGGTTTGATTCACGTACTTTATAAGCTCATGGTCAACAAACACATAGATGCAGTGGACAAAATTGACCAATTGTTCCCAAAGCTATTTAAAAGTATATGGAAGCTAAAAAACAAGCAAATCCAACTCCACATAGATCAAACCGTACCGCCTGCGGACCAACATTACAGGGGCAGCCCCATTAACATACAGAGACAGGTGGAAGAGGAACTTCACAAACTGCTTGAGCAAGACATAATGGAACCAGCATCGAGACCCACGCCATGGGTGTCCCCCATCGTACGAGTGCCAAAGAAAGCGTCAGAGTCTATAAGACTCTGTGTAGACATGAGGAGACCCAACCAAGCAATTCGAAGAGAACGTCACCAAGCACCTTGTATTACTGATATGATACATCTGTTAAATGGTGTCAATGTGTTTTCAAAACTGGACATAAATAAAGGTTATCACGAGCTAGTACTAAAGCCTGAGTGCCGCATCATCACCACCTCTGTGACACACTTGGTTCTTTTAAGATACAAGAGGCTGAGTTTTGGCGTGTCCTCCACCGCAGAAATGTTCTCATAGGAAATACACGTCATGAAGCATATTCCAAACTCAATTAACTATAGCGATGACACCTTGGCATTTGGCAACACTGTAGAAAAATATGATAACACACTATGCATGGTGTGCATGGCACTAGAAGCAGCAAGTCTCACCCTTAATAAGGACAAATGCGAGTTCAGGAAAGGCACGTTGCGCTTCTTTGGTCACATTTTCTTAGAGAACGGAATGAAACTTGACCCAGACAAAGTAGCTGCATTGAATGAGACTCCACCTTCCACTAACGTGTCGGAGCTCTGATCCTTCTTAGACCTTGCAAGTTACTGCACAAGATACATCAAAGATATTTCGACTATCAGTGAGCCACTGCAGGCGTTGAACAAATAGCACACTCTGTTCCAGTGGTTGTGTCGGTGTCAGGAAGTGTTCACCATCAACCACAAAAGAATCTCAGACAACATAGCATACTTTGACACCACAAGAAGCACGGTACTCACTGTGGATGCAAATCCTGTAGGGTTGGGGGCCATTCTGGCTCAGAAAGGGGAAGACGGCATGCCTGAAAGACACATCATATCATATGCCAGCAGGAGCCTATACAAGACCGAGTAGGCCTACTCTCAGTCTGTGAAGGAAAGCCTGGCGGTAGTCTGGGCCGGCAAACACATTCATTTGTTTCTATACGGAAAGCCGTTTATAGTTGTGATGGATCATCCTGTATGGGATCTCTCAAGCTAGAATGCCTCCACATATAGCACGATGGGGTCTCCGCCTTCAGGATTATCCATTTGACATTGCCCATTGACCTGGGAAAGAAGAACATTCTGCAGACTTCCTCGCCAGGCACCAGGGAAGAGCTGGAACCCACGGAACCTTTGTTGGCTGACAGATACATTAGGTACATAGTGCAACAGGCGGCGCCTCAGGGTGTGGACTCGCTAAAGATTATACAAGAGACAGACAAAGACAGAGCGATGCAAATCATGATGGACGACGTTCACTCCGGTAAATGTTAAAAAAGGTCAATGAAAGGGGGAAAGAGGAATCCCCAGAGATCCGGCGGGATGTTGACAGCGATGTGTTGGTCAAGGAAGAACTGTCAGTGACTGAAGACGGACTGTTACTCAAGGGAAACAAATTAATTATACTAACCTCTCTTAGATGACAAGTTGTCGATCTGGCTCACGAGGGACACAGGAGTGTTGTGTCAACCAAAACAATGTTGCGCTAGAAGGTGTGCTCTCCAAAGCTAGATACCCAGGTAGAAGAGCTGCTCAAAGAATTCCCCACGTGTTGTCTAATCACACCAGCAAAGCTTCCAGAACCACTACAAATGACCATGTTACCACAGGTTGTGTGGGAGAAGATCTCTGTTGACTTATTTGGACCCGTAGAAGGAGGAAAGTACATGTTAGCACTGTAAAGGCATCATGAAGTAAGACACAGGCTAAAGATTCTAATTTCTAATCAAACGTTTTATTTTACTTAAATGTCAGGATGGAGTAAGGCCTAACTAGCCCTATACTAAGGTGGGATTTCACTACCTAAAGAAAGTAAGGAGAGTGTGAGTCAGTAAGTTACATTCAAAGGTCTGTTTGTCAGAAACCTATACTTGCCCTCTCAACTAACTGTATACAATGTGTAGGGATGTCAGCAACAAAAATGAATAGTGATCAAAATAACGTTCTGAGCTTCTTCCGGATTTAGCTTGTAATCAGCTTCCCCTTCCCCAAGTTCAGAACAGTTCAAAAGGCCTTGGCGCTCCCTTCCCCAAGAGTTCACCACAGTTCACAAAACCTGGGGGTTCCCTTCCCCAGGAGTAAACATTTTTCAGCTTTCAAAAACAACACCACTTTCAAAACAGTACCATTTCAAATCTTTGATCATCTATGCTTTTCACTAGTTAACTTAGACTGCTTTGTTTCTTCATTTCAAACTCACTTCAGCAACTGTTACAAAACACAAGCTTCATTACATTTTACTTTCCTTGGTTCTTTCCAAGTAAGGGTTACTCGAAGTTGTTGGACCACACAGTCTACCCATTACAGGTCACGCAACTGACAGCCCTATGCACTTTGTTATGCTTTCTGTACTCTTCTGGCTTTTGCCAACACAGGTTTTCTTTCTTAACATGTAGTTCCTTGTGCTCCTGTATCCCTGGCCAATACTTAGTTTCTCATTTCATATCCTCCATGGCAATCATTTTGCTTTACCACCACTTGTGACTCACACAACTCATTCCGTGGTCTGTGCCATTAGCACCACCTTGCTTTCACTTCATTCACTCACATGTTTTTGTTCTGTGTGGTATTCAAATATGCTCACAATGTCTTTCGGTCAATCCGGTATTCAATATTACTTGTTTCAACTTTCAAGAGTACTTGTAATATCTTGCAGCTTGTTTGGTATTCAGAGGCCCTTGTTTCGGCCTTCCATAATACTCATAACAGTTTTCAGTTTGCTCGGCATTCATACATGCTTGTCTCCAGTCCCCACTTCACCACAGCATGAGTGTTCCCTTCTTTTCACTCACCGGTGCTTTACGGCATCTCCTTCGGTTTTCTCGGCTCAGCTTTTCGGCTTCTATTCGCTCCGCCTTCCAGTTGTGGGAGGCAGAGTGAGCAGCGCTCGCCGTCCTGGAATCCTGCAGTGTGTAGCTCTGTTCTTCCCCAGTGGCAGCTACTGATAGCCCTACTCGCTCTCTCAGAGACCTGCAGCGATCGGGAGGCTTCGGCACCCCACAGCTCCTGCGGTGGGCACGGAGCAGGGAGGACAGCAGGATCCTCAACGCGTTCGTGGACAGCCTTTACCTCGGCATCTCTCTCTCTCTCTCACTCACACTCGGCACAGCTTCTATCAAGCCTGTTCTTCTCCAGTCCACTCCGATGCTCTTGGCTGCTTCCTTCTCTCCAGGCCGTCTATCTCTCAATGCTGGGCGGGCACCATTTTTATACATCTGGAATTTGCCTAATGACTGGAGGTGCGAGTCATTGGGCCTCATTACGAGGAAGGCAGCCACGTAATGAACGGTGCCAGTAAGGGACCGGCACCGTTCATTACGGGCCGCCACATTACGGGTCTGCTCGCGGGTGGAGGTAAGGACGTCTGGTCCATACCAGATGTCCTTACCGGCACCTGCGAGCAGACCAGGATGCTAACAACGGGCCCGTTATTAACGTCCCCATTGTTAGCATCCTCCCCATTCCCATTGAGCCCTATGGGGGCTCAAATGAGGATGTACCAGGTTCCCGGTCCCAAAAATGGGAATTACCAGGCCCGCCTGAGTCGGCATGGCCTGGTAATTCCCTATTTTCGGGACCCGGACATGGTACCTGGTTTGGGGGTAGCCATTCAGCTTAAAGCGGCGTGGCTACCTCCAAACTCATAATGAGGCCTATTGATTTTAATTGCCTGACCATGGTGAAACGTATTAGCTGGACATTCCTGGCTATTCTAACTGAAATTCTCCAAAGCCCTCTTCATTGTCTCAGTACCAAAGTAGTGTTTGGGGAGGCTTTACATTAAGTGTTCTTAACTCAATGTAGCCTCCTTCTCATTTTGGTACCTGGCTGATATTTGGCCGTATTAACAAGAAGGGGCTGATATGTGTTTATCCCACCCAAACAAGGAGGTGTCCTCCTAGTGGATCTATTCCTCTTCTCATTATAAAAATGGCATTTCTGAGGGGCATTTTGTAAGGAAGAAAAGGGGAAAGGTTGACCATAACCTACAAAGGCTGTTGGCACAAACATTTTAAAAAGGGAATGGGGGATGCCATGTCTTACCCAAGGATTGCCTCTCCTCACTCCCCAAGCCTCCTCCCCCAGGTGATCCCCCCATCACATATCCACACCCAGGATCCGGATCCAAGAGCAATGGCCTTTACCAGGCCACCTGAGCGGAGAATATAAGGAAAAAAGAAGTGAGGGTACCCTCAGGTTCCTCACAGCAGCCATAGACGAATACTCACGATTTGCAGAAGCGCAGATTGCAGGATCTACTGCAACGCACCGCGCCATACCAGTACTTGACAGAATATTTACTACCAATGGCATTCCCCTAATAGTAAAGAAAGAAACAGATACCGTATTGAAAGTACGCCTAAGTAATAAAGGTGACCTATCAGAACAAATTATTGCGAACAATGGACTGCATCAGGGTTGTAGACTTGCTGCTACATTATTTAAAATATATGTATCCCGGGTAGGTAAAATTCTGGATACTAGCGGTTTAGTCTCCCCGAAGATTGGTAATACAACCATAAAGTGGACTGCATACGCAGATGACTTGCTCCTGTTCTATGGAACAAAAATTGGTCTGCAGAGAATGATGACTTCTTTTGAAGTATTTATAAATGAAAGAAAACTGCTAATAAACCCAAACAAAACGGTGATTTATCAAACAGGGACAAAACCACTGAAACAAGAATCCTTGGTAATGTTTTGTGGTGGCATAAAAATAAAAAATCAGCCGATTTTGAAATATTTGGGTTATACATTCTCCAGTACACATACACTTAGCTACATGAAGAAGGAACTCAAAATGAAAGCATTATGCACTGCAAATCAGATGTTAATAATAGAAAGGAGATATGGAAAATTTACTTTAAGTGCTTGTATTCTATTCTACCGCACAAAAGCAATCCCAAAATTGGCTTACGCCCTTGAATTCTGTTCAAATGATTTGTTACCATATCTAAAAAACATTGAAGCATGTATATGGCGTAAGGTATTGAGATACTTACCGAAATGTATTCCTATGGAAATGATACGCTATGAACTAGGATTGACATTGTTACAAAGTATAGTATATCGCAAAAAACTAAGTTTACTGCGTAAGTGTCTTCTTGGAGAAACAAACTCATTGGCCCTCATTACGACCCTGGCGGAAAGTGACTGACCGGACCGCCACAGCGTAAATAGCGTTTCCGCCATTGCACGAAGGAGCAAAGTGCGGCCCATTCCGACCCATCGGGCACGAGCACCACGCCATGGCGGAAGTGCAAAGTCCGCGATGGCGGAAATGACCCCAAAACGGCCCACACCGCCGCCGTACGGCGCCCTAGGTGCAATACCGCCACCCCACTTAGCGGTCACCGCAGTGTGCGCCTACCGGAAAGTACGGTGACCGGAAATATACGGAAACGGAAGCAAAAACATGGGCCCGGAACGGGAAACATCCCGCCGTACACCTATAAAACCACTAAAACCACACAACCACTAAAATCACTACCCTGAAACACACCCCAACCCGTCATCCACCCTAGCGAAACCAAGAAAAATGGGAAAAGTAGCGAAGAAAGCGTGCGACCGCAAGCGGCAGGTCCACTTCTCCCGTGAGGAACTCACCGTGCTAACAGAGACCCTCCAGGAGAATGCTGCCGTCGTCTTCTCCACGCAAATGACCAGAACGGCACTTGCAAACAAGAAGGCCATATGGGCTCTGGTGGCACAGCGGGTAAGTGCGGTGGGGACCGCACCCCGCACCCCACAGCAATGCCGCAAGCGATGGGACGACCTGCGGATACGCGTCCGCAGCATACTCTCTGCCAACCGCAACATTGCCACAGCCATCGGGGGAGGTCCTGAATCACCCATCAAGTTGACCCCCTGGGAAGAAATCTGTGCCTCCACCATCGGAATGGAGAGCATAGAGGGAGTCGGAGGGATGGAGAAAGGAGTGCAGACATCCGAAGATTCAGGTAGGTGGGCCAAATAAAACAATGCCAAATCCACACAGTCCATCCATGTGAAGTACCATGCGTCCACATAGTGCAACAGAAACACATGTCCAGGAGAACGTCCACACACATCGGCCTGATAGCGCACGTTAAAACCCACAATAAATACATAAATAATTAAAAACCCCTAAAACACCCACTACACGTGCAGCAGGCACACCCTAACTGCAGGCTGCCAAACAACTGCACCCTCACTCCACACACAAATGAAAGCACCTCCAAGGCCCCGACCCAAATCACCCTCAGGTACCACCCCAATGCATGTGATACAATGCCATTCCAATTCCCACAGACCCATCAATAACCCTCGCCCTCCTTTACTCCACCACAGGGTCCGATCCAAACGACGAGCTACAGGACACCCCTACCAGCACACCTGCAAAGAGGGCCAAGACCAACGGCCAGAGACCCTCCACCTCAGCTGCACGCATCAAGACACGGCAGCAGCACAAATCAGGTGGCAGCACACAGGAGGGAACATCAACAGGCACCCCAGCAGCCAGCATGCCCACAACACCACCACCACAGGTCCCCCCAATGGATGCCACAGAAGGCACTGCCTCTGGTGGCAGCAGCACCATAGGTGACACCCCATTGATGGCAGCATGCTCGGACACAGAAAACGGGGATGTCGAAGTCAGATCCATCCATGACCTGTCCCAATCCCCCTGTCTGTCCCATCCCGTACAACATGAGGATACCACGCAGGGGCACCCACAAGACGACGACTGGCCATCCCCCACAAGCCCTGTGGCAAGGCAACATGAGGACAACAGCCCCTCTGTGACACCCCCGCAAATGGCCATGGCCCAGCAGAGGCAACAGTCCCTCGACCAGTTAATCGTGCAACAGCAGCAACTGGCCACGCTCCTCAAGGACCATGCCGATGAATGTGGGGGCACTAAGGCAGACATAGAAACATCAACTGAGACACTTAGGGCAGAAATGGAGAGAGGTACAGAGACGCTAAGGGCACAAATGGAGAGTAGCACCGAGAGCCTGAGAGTACAAATGGAGAGTAGCACCGAGAGCCTGAGAGTCCAAATGGAGAGAAGCACCGAGAGCCTGAGGGGGGAACTGCATGCGACGTCCAAAGACGTATGTGCCGAACTTGCCGCAGTGCGCCGTGTGCTCACTGAGCTCTCGCAAACCCTTAGGGACATGCATGGACGTGAGCAGGCAGACACATCATCCGTTGCAAGTTCCGTCCAGGGCAGCCCCCAACGTAGATCTGGGAGGAACCTGCGCTCCACAGGCAGGGGTGCCCCTGATACCCGCAGAGGGGGCTTGCAATAGCGACAGCCCACTGACAATGAGCATCTTTGGACACTGGTGTTCGGGGGGGAGGTAGGAGGGTGGAGGGGGTGTGTTGGGCTCACTTGGGTGGCGGGTCGATAGGGTGTTTAACATGATATCACATATGCCATAAACAGTGCACGATCAACCAATGAGATGTGTGGACAATGATCTTTGTGTACTAGGCCATCATAGGCGTACAGTCCATATTGTGCATGTCCCAGACACACACAGTGCCACGAGTCCCGTGTCCATGTATCAGCCACCAGGCGTGAGTGCTAGAAGCATGCATCTATGAGATGCTGACGAATGTCACGGCCCTCCGGTGCCTCGCAGACTCCATGAGGTGCTGCCACATCCCCACCCTCATCATGACCATCATCAGGTGCTTGCAGTTCTGCGTCAGGGGGCATGGGCACATTTCTACGTACGCACATGTTGTGGAGCATGACACATGCCATGACCATCTTTGCAACCTTCACATGGCGGTACAGGAGTGCCCCGCCAGACCTGCTGAGGCAGCGGAAACGACCCTTCAGTAGGCCGAATGCCTGTTCAATGACTACACGGGTACGTGAGTGGGCATGGTTGTAGTCCTCCTCATGCTGGTCCTGTGGGTTCCGGACTGGTGTGAGGAGCCATCTCTTCAGTGGATATCCAGCATCACCTGTATGTGGACGAGAAACGTATGATGTGGAATGCCATTGCTACGTACGCACACCCCCCCCCCTTCCTGCCAGGTCATTGCCAAATCACATACCCCACATAATCATGCATGTAATGAGACTCACCGAGTAGCCAGGATCTGTTCCCTGCGTGTCGCTCCATGTAGCGTGGTATTGTAGAGTTCCTCAAGACCATGGAATCATGGGTTGATCCAGGGAATCGGGCACAACAATGTGTAATGATCCTGTTGGAGTCACACACCATTTGTACATTCAGGGAATGAAATTGTTTTCGGTTGCGGTACTGGGCCTCCATGGCATGTGGGACGACCAATTCCACATGGGTGCAGTCGATGGCACCAATGCAACCCGGTATGCCGGCAAGTGCATGGAATCCCACCTTTGTGTTGGTAATTTCCTGCTCCGAGCGTGGTAGAGAGATGTAGTCGTCTGCGTGCTGCTGGAGGGCATCGAGCACTTGAAATAGTGTCCGTGAGAACAGTGGCTGAGAAATGCCATGCAACTGTCCGACTGTGTGCTGGTAGGTGCCTGTGGCCAGGAAGTGGAGTACAGACACCACCTTCAGTAGGGGTGGGATGGCGGTTGGGCTATCTATCATGCTGACAAGGTCAGCCTGTGTCATGTCCACAATGGCGGCTATGGTGTCCCGGTCCAGGCGGTAGAGGGTGTGGATCTGCTCATCAGTGAGGTTGAACGGATGTGCTCGGAGGCGTGGGATTGCGGGCTGCCTGCGTGGTGGTAGTGGCTGTGCTGGCGGCCCTTGCTGGCCCTGCCTTGCCCTCCTCCTCCTCCTGCGTCTCCTCCGTGCGGCCGGTTGTAGTTGGTGTTCGTCTTCTTCTTGGAGTTGGAGTACTTGCAGTGCTATCAGGTCCCCCAGGGCCAACATCGCGAGTCCTGCCGGTAGCATTTCGGTGTGGTTGTGGGAGGAGACTGGGTGTGCAATTTATGTGTTTTCAGGCTGTATGGCCTCCACCTGTGGTGATTCATTCCACCTGTGCAAACTGCTCTCCCCTTTGGCCGGGCACGTCCCGCGCACAACGCTGCAATTCGGGGAATGGCATCTTGCTATTGCAATCATGTATTTGTACCCGATGGCCGTGTAAGATTGGTTGATATGTTCATTCTGCTGTGGTCCCATTGTTTCACATACTATCTGTGCAGTCGCGAACAGACTTGTGAAGGGTCAGTGGAACGTAGTACTCGAGTAACGGTGGGCCCTCATGCATCACTGTACCGAGTTGCAACGACGGGCGGGGCGTCCCATTTGTGGGTGAAGGCAGTTGCCATTTTCACACACAGCCGCACTCGATGGAATAATTAGTGATTTCAAACGGCCACAGATGCCTCTTCGACGTGATGTTGCAAATGAGGAATTCGAAGGGCGGCGCTTTCGGTTTTCAGCTAGCGGCGAGGAAATGCCCACAGGTCTGACTGCAAATATAACGTACTATTGTTCAATGTCCTTGAGACAGGGGCCATGGCGAGGATGCAATGATTGATATGAATAGTTTGGGATGCGCAATTGCGACGTGGGCGATGAGGCCGGACGTTCACAAATACATGTTACTCCACTACACTGGAATTACGGGCTGGGGCACTGTGGATTTTGCAGGCTGCATAACGCACAGACTCAATGGATATTTCTAATGTTATGTGAGTAAATATTCAGGCGTTTTAATCCCGGGATGAGGGAATGATGAATGGATGCATGGGCAGGTGATTTGATACAGAGTTTGCCATGTACAGGGCTTCTTGGGATCTATCCGCCTCCCCTACGCTATGTGATGCAGGGCTGCCATAGTGGGACCATCGTCTATCTGGCCTTGTTGAGCCCTCCCTGTCTCGACGCGCCCTCAGACACTTGTGTCCATGCACGTTAACATTCCCATCTGATGGATTCTGTTTTGACAGACGCATGCAATGGTACACTCGTTTGTGATGGTGTTTGCACCTCGATATAGATGGTTATGAGTCGCAAGTGGTTTTGGGGTGGTGATGATCCTTTGGAGTGGGCTAGCATGCATATGGCTGTGGATTTAGTGTGGTCATTGGAGTGAGTTGTTGGAATGTAGTTCTGATGGCCATTCTGTTCTTTTTCTTTTCTTTTGGTTGACAGGTATCTCCTCCCCTTTTGCCACTGCCATCTGTATGCCACTCCTGCAGATGGGTTTTACTCCCGACACCTGCTGCTTCGTGTTAATCAGTGGAGCAGCATTACGATCTTATGGGACGATCGCCAATGGCCCACATGCCCTTACGCAGTACTGGTGGCTCGGAGCAACATTTCGGCCTTTCAGCTGGACTAGTGCCTCCCCATTGGGACGGCCCTGCGGTTCTGTGCGCTTCCATGTTGCCTTTTCGTACGTGAATGTGGCTCTGTGTACCATGATGGAACAGGGCGTCACACAAGTAGTGGCTGGTCATTTCTTGCGGATGCAGCCCACAATGGTGAAAAGTGTTTTGGAGTTCATGGCCTGATGGCTGTATGGGCTTGGTGATTTTGATGTGCATTAAATTTCTATTCTGATTTGGCCCGTGTAGCGTTTTTCTTTGCAAGTGATGTGGCATATGCCTATTTGGGGGGCGATGTATTGTGAGGAGATCTGCATTGGGTTCCAGCTTCGGAGTTTAGTTGCGTGGTACTGTACTGGGCGCGTTTGCCTACGAAGCCCGTGTGGTCAGGGATGGGGGCTGCCAATATGACAGTTTGAATGTTGTCATGCTCAGGGGCGGGGGATTGGGTTTTGTGTAACAGATGCCGGTCAGCCAGGTGGACTGGTGGAATGATGTGATTCTCGGAATATTGCTGGTCACAGGTGCCTGTGTTTGCGTGCGTTTCTTGGTGGGGGACTGTGGTCATGTCCATTGGGATGGCTTCTGTATTCGTGCCATCTGTGCCCTGCAGCTCCCATTGGCCCCTCTTGTGTTTCTTTTGTTCGTTGGCATGCATGGGTGACTTGTACATTTCACTGGTTGCATTTGTGACTTCATTGCACCTACGGGGAGTTGTACTTTGTGGGCAGGGAGCGGTGTACAGGCACTCAGTGGGGCCGTTTACGGTTGATTCGCGATGCCGTACTTCTCACCATGGCGGAATGGTACATTCCGCCATGCTTGATGGCGTTAGGTACATGTCCGCTAGGGTCGGAATTGGCGTACCCTTGCGCCATGGTGGTGTTTGCGGTTTGGCATGGCGCGCGCGCGCGTGCTTGGTGCAGTTAGCGTTGGCGTTCACTACGGTGTCGCTAATGGCTTCGTACTTTGCGGTGACGGGTCATAGTCGCACCGAGCGCTATTCGATGGCGGTATTGCATTTCCGCCATCGTTTTCCGAATTCCGCCAGGGTCGTAATGAGGGCCATTGTATCAAACTCTGGGAAAGGGTCTAGATGGAGTTTTTATGAAAGATCTAAAAAAGTTATGTGATAAGAAATTATTGGATCTCGGACTTACAAATGAGACCTTAATAGTAAACCCACGGAAAGTAAACGAATTGATAAAAGCATATGACTGGCTAGAGAACAACGTGGTGGTTCTAAATTCGTCTTTATATACACAGTTAATCTCCTTTTGGAAATGGTACGCAGTACCAGAGAAATACTTAATGAAATATCCACCGAGATCCTTTCGTAACTCAACAATGAGATTCCAGTTTAATGTTTTGAATACCTATGAGATACAAAGCATTCGTGTGAAAAATGAGATGATTTACAAAACTTGCAGACATTGTAATATACCTGATACAAAGGAATCACTATTACATCTGTTATTGATTTGTCCAAGACTGATGAAGCAAAGGATTGAATATTTCTCAAAATGTGTTAATGATACATCAAATGTAAATAGAGAAAATATTTGGTACGAGATGCTTCACGGTAACTCAACGATAATGAAAATACAAGTTAATGAATTCTTGAGGATAACATGTGATGTAACATGAATTACTGAAATACGTGAAACGAACTGAAGGATTATATGAGATATGTTATGAATTACTTTTATAAGTACTGTTTAAAATGATGAAGTTTTACGTGTTTTAATGTGATGTAAAATGGTCTTTTAATGTTTGGGAATTTTAAGAAAGGTTGTTTGTTTTAACAAAGTGAATTATTATCTTAAGGTATACACTTTAGTTTTTATAGGATTGTAATGAGTACGATTAGTTTGTTTGTATTGGTTTAAATTGTGCATTTTAAAAATGTTTTGTAAAAAGAATTTCATGAATAATTTTGTAAAGGTTTATAAAAACCAAAACAATGAAGATAATAATAATAATAATAGTAAAGAAAGACAACGGTGCCCCGTCCTCAGGGCAAGAGTTTGAGGCATTTGTTGAGCCCATGGGATTCAGACATAGGAAGGGGATCCCTTTAGGGGACAGTTGAAAGATTCATGTCCATCTTGAAAAGGGCATTGCAGATAAGTCACCTCACTGGCAAACCATATGAGCAGACACTTCAAAAACTATTGAGGGACTACAGGAGCTCTCCCCATAGTACCAGCAGGAAGTGTCCATCAGAAGTAATGTTCGGACGAAATATACGTGCACGGATACCACACATACCGGACGTGGCTGAGAAATAGCAACAGGATGACACCATGAGAATACAGGATGAGGCTGCAAAGGGCAAGATGAAGCGGAACGCTGGTCGGCGGAGAGGAGCAAAGGAGTCATGTCTGGATGTAGGAGGCTTGTTGGCAAAGCAGCCACAAACTCACAAGCACAGTGCAGTGTTAAATGAGGATCCGTTAGTGATAACCCACAAAATGGGATCCACGATAACGGCAGAAGGAGATCACAGACAAGTGACCACAAACACTTCACACTTCAGGAAGATGCTGAATGCAAGTGGGAGCACAGGTAGAAGATCGGATGAAGAAGTTGTCTATCAGTCGGATGAGTCATATCAAGGCGATGGAGAAGAGTCCGAATGTGAAGCCCTAGCCAACGTCTCGGGAGGATAGCTCAGGGGCAACGTGCTTGCCTTGGAAGCAAGATGACAAGGAGCAACACGGGACAATCCCCTGGTCTGTGCTTAGAAACCTCTGGGTATTAAGCGTGTCAGAAATAACCCATCATATCATATCATTGTATTGTATTGTTTATTTATTTATAGAGCGCACCTGGCCGTTAAGCAACTGGGCGCTTGCAAAGATAAAATCTTAGGTTACAGGTACATAAATATGTTACATTTCTTATGTTACAGGATCATATATCAAGCATTTCTTATGTTACAATGTCAGATGACTTACATGTAGGATATGTTACACTTGCAGGTATTTTACAGTAAATGTACAGAGTATTTGGTACAGTTGAGGCATTTAGCAGTCGTTGGTGTGAAGCCAGAGTTTGACGTTAGCTTTGAACACATGGAAGGAGGGGGTGGCTCTGAGTGCGTCTGTGATGGAGTTCCAGAGCTGAGCTGCTAGGACTGGGAAGCTGGATCCACCAGTTCTTTTCAGTTTAAAGTTGGGGATTTTGATGCTGTTTGAGAGGGCCTTTCTGATGGGTCGTTCGGACGTGTGCTTTGTGAATTTTTCTGTGAGGTATGCAGGTGCTTTGTTGTTCAGACAATTTTGTGTAACGTTCAGAGTTTTAAATTTGATACTGTCATTGATGGCCAGCCAGTTGACGATTCTTCTATGGGCAGATATGTGTTGCCCTTTGGGAATACCTAGAGCTGTTCTAAGGGCATTGTTCTGCAGGGTTTGGAGTTTGTTGATGTTATTTTTACTAGTGCCTAGGTACAGTGCATTACAGTAGTCTAATTTGGAGAGGATGAGGGCTCGTGCTATGGAGGTGCAGCTGTCTGTGGAAAGGAATGGTTTACATGCGTGAATAAGTTTGCAGGTGTAACTGGTTGCTGAGGCTGTGGCATTTACTTGCATGTCGAGGGTGAGAGCTGAGTCTAAGCAGAATCCTAAGGTTTTAACTTCCTTGGCTACCTTGATTTTGATGCCATCAATCGTGATGGAGTTGTACGGATGGGGTAATTTGTTAAGTTTACTGGTAGATCCGATGATTAATAGCTCTGTCTTGTCTTCGTTAAGACATAGGCCATGTGTGGCCATCCAGGTTTGGATGATTTGATAGATTTTATTTATGAGGCTGGTGTCCTTTTCATAGTCCCCCTGGATTGGGATAAGGATCTGGGTATTATCGGCGTAGTTGGTATATGAGACCTCTAGTTTGTCCAATATATCAAAGAGAGGCTTTGTAAAAATATTGTACAAAGTGGGGGAAACACATGACCCTTGAGGGACTCCACAGGTGATGGGAACTGGATCCGCTGCTGATGTAGGTGAGAAGACTCTTATAGTTCTCTGGTCCAAGAATGAGTTTATCCACGCCGTGGCTTTTGTGGAGAAGTTGGCCGCTGATTTGAGGTGATTACAAAGTATCTTGTGATCTACCAGGTCGAAGGCAGCTGATAGGCCTAGGAGTAGGAGAATAGAGATGTTTCCTCTATCTTTGCACCCGCCTAGTTGGTTTTTAAGATCAAGGAGAGCCGTTTCGGTTCCATGTCTCGGTCTAAATCCTGATTGTCTTGTCCCTAGTAGATTGTTGATTTTCAGATAAGATTGGATTTGTAGATATGCAGCTTTATCTAAGATTTTGAGGAGGAACGGGACAGTTGTTATGGGCCTATAGTTCTTTGGGACATTGGGGTCCAGGTTTGCTTTTTTTAGGAGAGGTAATATCCAGGCATCTTTAAGGTTGGTTGGCACGGAGCATGATTTGAATGATGAGTTGATAAATGATGTGACAAGGGGGCTAGTTCATGTGCAGCCTCTTTAATAATTGGGGCTGGGCAGGTGTCACCAAGGCATCGAGACGGATTCAAAGACATGATGATGTTCTTAGTTTCCGCAATAGAAATGGCTCTAAAACTAAATTGGTTCGGGGGCTTAGTTTGGTTGGCGGCAAGTTCCTGAAGGATGGTCTCTTGCGTGGAGAGGGCAATGTTGTGGAGGGCAGATTTTTTGGCTAATATTTTGTCTTGTAACATTGTGATTTTGTTGCATAGGGCTTTTGAATGTTTGTGCACCAGGCTTTGTCTTTGGTACAAGAGTCTATGGGTGCAATTGGGGATTCTAGTTCTCTCAGGATGGAGAAGATTTCCCTGGTATTTGAATTAGCTTTTTTGATTCTGTCATTAAAAGTCTCTTTTTTTGCCTCAATGATTTGTTTTTTGTAGCTGTTAGTAAGGGCAGTGAGGAGATTTTTGTTATGGGGAGAAGGTTTTTTTTCTCCAGCAGGCTTCTGCGTGTCGTTTCTCTTTGCGTAAGGCTTTTAGCGTGGGAGTGAACCAGGTGTTAAGATAGGCAATAGGTTTAGATTTGATGAGTTTCAGCTGCGCAATGGCGTCAATCGCCGAGTTGATGGTGTTATTGTACAGGTCAGCTAGATCATTAGGGTTAGAGATCTGGCTAGAGTGATTAGTGATAGGTTGGATCAGGGGGAGAAGATTTGAGAGTGTTATATTTTTTTTGCAGCGGGTGAGGGCAGGAGGAGCATGAGGTTAAGTAGATTTGGGTTCGGGAGGGTCTGAAATGGTCAATGAAATCAGATAGTGATCAGTCCATATGCAAGGTTCAATTGCCGTTATGAGGGAAACGCAGTTGATGTCTGCGACCCAGTCCAATGTGCGGCCTTTAGAGTGCGTGGGGCCGTTATTCCGTATAGTGAGGCCTACTTCCACAATAGTGTTGGCTATGGTGGAGGCATTGGAGTCTTTTAGGTCCTTATAGCCTAAGTTAAAGTCGCCTAGTAGAATGATTTGTGTTCCCGGTTTAGCATTCTTGTTTAAGAGGGTGGTTAAGTCTTCTTCAAAAGTGCCTAATGGACTGGGGGGTCTGTAGATAAGGTGTACCGTGATAGTACGTGAGGCGGAGATTTCCAGTTTTAGGAAGAGTAGTTCAGCTGACGGCATAGTAATGCTGTCTATTTCTCTATTTCTAAACTTCCAACTCCTTTGGAAGTTTCTCTGTCTTTTCTGACGATGGTAAAGTTTTAGGGTATGGCTATCATAAGGCTAGGGCCAGCAGCTTTGTGTAGCCATGTTTCAGTAACAGCTAGGAAGTCGAGTAGGTTACAGGTGATGATGTCAGCAATTTCAGAGGCGTGGGCTATTAGGGATCTAGCGTTGATGAGACCTCCCTTGAGGTTTTGTGTTATTTTAGTGTTATTGCTGATGTGGTCCTTGTTAGGCAAGGTTTCAGACGATTTGAAACAGGGTGTTTGATTGCAGCTAGGTTTCCTTTTGTGCGTGTTTCGCCTAGCGTGTATTAGCTACTTCTAAGGATGGCTGTGAGGTGGGTGTGCACCTGGTGGTTTGGGAAGTCTAGTGACTAGTCTAAAGTTCCTTAGTCCGGGAGGACAAGCCTGATTTGGTTGGGTCTGGGTAAAGGGAGCAGGCTGTTGGGGTAGTCTAGTGCCTAGTCTGAGGTTCCTTAGTCCGGTAGGACAAGCCTGATTCGGTTGGGTCTGGGTAAAGGGAGCAGGCTGTTGGGGTGGTAGCTGTGTGTGCATCTTTCTGGTTGGTTCCTTTTCTGTAGGCAGATTGTGGTGTGGGGCTACCATAATGGCTAAGGCAGAAAGTGTAGAGAGTATAGCTAAGTAGCCTATATATATATATATATCATATCATATCATATCATATCAAGCTGTACTCGACTTCACCAACAGGTCCGGTCAACAGGAGCGAAGGATGGAGAGACCGCGGAGAGCTTGAATAATACCAGAGCGGCTGATTGAAGAAATGGGGTAGCTGATGCAAACTTGATACATAAAATGGGGTGAGGTTTCTGCATCGGGCACGCAGTCTAGCGCTAAGCGAGATCGGGACATGGGGAGCGCGGAGGGAATGGACATGACATGGAGGAAGCAGTTGATAAGTGAAGGTGTAGGAATAAAGACGGTGTTGTATAGACCCTGATGGAGGTGATATATGACAATGGTAGCCTCCCCATTGTCGGATGCAACAATACCACAAACTGGGAAAAGTCGGAATTCCTGTTCTACTCCCAAATCTGTCCTAAATGCATTCGACTGGTTTGGATCATGACTTGAGTCAAACACTTGAAGGCTCGCCCATGCCTAGAGCTCAACTCATAACATATTTTCCCTACTGGCCTGTGCCAATTGCACAAGCAAGTAGAAACAAGCCTTTTTAAGGATGATATGGGTTTGGCTGTCATGCGAACTACAGCTTGAAATGCCCCACCAATCTATTTGATTTCATTTTGTGGTTTTGTAGAGTGCCAACTCGCAGGGGGCGGTGCTTCAAAGCACTAAAAGGTACAGAGAAACAGACGGGTGGATGAAAAAAAATGGAAGCCAAGCCAGAGTGATAGATTTTGATCATCTTGAGCCCAGAAAGATGAATGTTTTGCAGGAATAACAGACCTACAGTTTAGGCAATTTACAAGGTAGGGGCGCTGTATATATCTATATTTATAAATGTGAAAATGTGTGGGTTTGTTTGTGACATGGCGAAGCGTTTTCCTTATACAATTCCACACTGTTTCACCAATCTGCACCAAAATGTGCATAGTTACCTGTTAGGACCCTCCGGACATTACTGGCTACATGACATTTGGACACCCCAACCCGTTCCCGGATTTCAGCAAAAGTGAACATTTGTTTGCGGGTTTGTGACTTGGCGAAGCGTTGTTCCTTATACAATTCCACACCGTTGCACCAATCTGGACAATATTTTGCATAGTCACCTGTTAGGTTCACCCGGACAACACTGGCTACATGACTTTGGACACCCCACTCCTTTCCCCTTATTTCGGCAAAAGTCAAAAAGTGTGGGTTTGTGGCTTAGTGAAGCATTGTTCCATATACAATTCTACACCGTTTCAACAATCTGCACAAAAATGTGCATAGTTACCTGTTAGGACCCTCCGGACATTACTGGCTACATGACATTTGGACACCCAACCCCTTTCCACTGGATTTCAGCACCTTCACACATGAGACGTTTGCCTGAAATCAGCAAAACATTGATGTGGTGGTCGTAGAAGGACCGGTCTCGACACGAGGAACACAACTCAGGCACTTCGAAAACCACGTTTCAAGGCCCTAGGATGCATGGTTTCCGAGATACTGCACCGCAATGCACCGCCGCGAACTGCACCACGCCAGGGTGAAGCGACAGGGGGGGAGAGAGCACAGAAGGTCTCAGTGTGCAGAAGCACACCAACTCTCGCCTTTCCCCAACGTCTGCTCCGGGGTATGTCAGCCAGCCACATGCACCCATTCTCAGTGCAGTTTACTTCAGGGTGCAAAGCACATCAAGCGATAAGCGAGTCGGAAGCAGCGACCTACAGGATCAGCGATTTTTAACAATTGATGGGAGTGTTGTCATGTCTGTCCACAGAACCCGTTCAGAGAACGGGTACATTTTGTAAAGATATATATATATATATATATATATGTAAAATAGGTCATCGGCCGCCACCCTATAGTTAAGACAGGCCAATATGCATTGGCTTCTCCCCACAATCCTATTGCTAATAACTTTTGACTCACTGGACGGATCGGGGTGACATTTTCTGGTGACGGCCCCTCCAAACTGGCCATTTTGTGAGGTGGTGGAAGCTGTTGCACGATAAACACATACTGCTTGATGCCCATGTTATCAGTTAAGGGCAGGTTTGGTTGGCTTCTCTTATTGTGAATGGAAATGGGAATTCTAAGGGAAGCCACATGCGACTGCACACTGTAATCGCTGTGGCGCTTACCCGTGTAATCCGCCCAGTAGCTTGACTGTAACACCACCATGTGCAGCTTATAGATCAATATTTACGTTTACACTTTTTATTTAGTAGGGTATCAGGTCATAATGTCCACATACGTAATATCGCCGGGAAAAGCCATTGGCGATATTATATATGGTGCCATTATGTATGGGCACAGGTTGTGAGGGACGGGAGAGTGCGGTTCAGGGGTTGGGGTGGGGGGTATTCCCCCGCATGTTCAGTGTAATAATGTCTCTTCCAAAAACTGCGACTTTTTTATCAGGGGAAATTTTTGCGGGGACATCATTACATGGAACCTTTAGTAGCAGCTAACTACCTATATACGAAGCATTTAATACACAACCCATCTAGTCTGCTAATGTCCATATATGGTGTAAGACCATATATCCTGTGCAGTCTTTTATTAATTAGATCAGGAATGAATCATAGAGTCACAAATGCAAAGGTCTCCTGTGACATTACTCACAGCAGTGGTGTAGCAATAATCATTTGTAAGTGCACACATTTTCCTTTTCAAATCAAGTGGCCTCATTGGTTAAGTGTGTTCTTACTGGTCTTTTTTTTTACCTGGAATATTATTAAATTTGAAATGTTCACTTTTTACAATTCACTGGATCAGCACAATGCAGGGGCGTAACTCCCTCAGCCACCCATTCCACCCAGGCCACCCACTCCTCAGCCACCCATTCCACCCAGGCCACCCACTCCTCAGCCACCCATTCCACCCGGGCCACCCACTCCTCAGCCACCCATTCCACCCAGGCCACCCACTCCCCAGACACCCATTCCACCCAGGCCAACCACTCCCCAGCCACCCATTCCACCTAGGCCACACACTCCCCAGACACCCATTCCACCCAGGCCACCCACTCCCCAGCCACCCATTCCACCCAGGCCACCCACTCCCCAGCCACCCATTCCACCCAGGCCACCCACTCTGCAGACACCCATTCCACCCAGGCCACCCACTCCCCAGCCACCCATTCCACCCAGGCCACTCACTCCCCAGACACCCATTCCACCCAGGCCACCCACTCCCCAGCCACCCATTCCACCCAGGCCACCCACTCCCCAGACACCCATTCCACCCAGGCCACCCACTCCCCAGCCACCCATTCCACCCAGGCCACCCACTCCCCAGCCACCCATTCCACCCAGGCCACCCACTCCCAGCCACCCATTCTACCCAGGCCACCCACTCCCCAGCCACCCATTCCACCCAGGCCACCCACTCCCCAGCCACCCATTCCACCCAGGCCACCCACTCCCCAGCCACCCATTCCACCCAGGCCACCCACTCCCCAGACACCCATTCCACCCAGGCCACCCACTCCCCAGACACCCATTCCACCCAGGCCACCCACTCCCCAGCCACCCATTCCACCCAGGCCACCCACTCCCCAGACACCCATTCCACCCAGGCCACCCACTCCCCAGCCACCCATTCCACCCAGGCCACCCACTCCCCAGACACCCATTCCACCCAGGCCACCCACTCCCCAGACACCCATTCCACCCAGGCCACCCACTCCCCAGCCACCCATTCCACCCAGGCCACCCACTCCCCAGACACCCATTCCACCCAGGCCACCCACTCCCCTGCCACCCATTCCACCCAGGCCACCCACTCCCCAGCCACCCATTCCACCCAGGCCACCCACTCCCTAGCCACCCATTCCACCCAGGCCACCCACTCCCCAGCCACCCATTCCACCCAGGCCACCCACTCCCCAGACACCCATTCCACCCAGGCCACCCACTCCCCAGACACCCATTCCACCCAGGCCACCCACTCCCCAGACACCCATTCCACCCAGGCCACCCACTCCCCAGACACCCATTCCACCCAGGCCACCCACTCCCCAGCCACCCATTCCACCCAGGCCACCCACTCCCCAGACACCCATTCCACCCAGGCCACCCACTCCCCTGCCACCCATTCCACCCAGGCCACCCACTCCCCAGCCACCCATTCCACCCAGGCCACCCACTCCCCAGCCACCCATTCCACCCAGGCCACCCACTCCCCAGCCACCCATTCCACCCAGGCCACCCACTCCCCAGACACCCATTCCACCCAGGCCACCCACTCCCCAGACACCCATTCCACCCAGGCCACCCACTCCCCAGACACCCATTCCACCCAGGCCACCCACTCCCCAGACACCCATTCCACCCAGGCCACCCACTCCCCAGCCACCCATTCCACCCAGGCCACCCACTCCCAGTCCAAATACATTATTATCACCTTTTCCAAACCTACTATTGTAAGGTGTTTCTGCCCTTATTTACGTAGGACGGAGGCAACCCGTATGGAGACCCTGAGATGGAGCACTTACACCTCACTGCACACATGTACAAAAATGAAACCTGTGAAAAACCCCGTGCCGGCCTGTTGCAGCCCTCTCGTATCGGCAGGGTGCTCTGCGTGGGATTTGGCTCTGCCCTATGGCCGGTCAGCCCTGATGACTGACCTGGGCATATAAGATCATGGATAAATAAAAAGACATAGCCTTATTTCCTTGGCGCTGCTTGAAACAGCCTTATTTTTATTTATAAAAATGTATGTGTCTACTGGACCCACTTTAATACATCAGTCACTTGCAACACTACTGTGCTCTCGAGGGTTGGGCGCTTGAAGTTCATACGTAGAATAAATAATTAATTAAATAGCATCAATTCATTAACATTTGAGTACATAGTAAATTGCATCACCTTCGTTTAAACACCTGGATATATGTAAAAGCGATTAAATAAATAAACATGGCAGCAATACCGCACTCAACCTTAACACAGTGAAAGGCTTGGACATTTTATCCTTGACTTACTACCTCCCTCTAGTTACAAAAAGAAACAGCCTGCAAGGAGTGCTCTCTTCATTTGACATAATATCTTAAGGGAAGCTCCAGAGTGTTATAGACAATAAATACATCGATAGCTGTTAACCCGTTACTAGCCGCCACTGATGCCAACTAACATAAGTCCAGTGTTTCATGTAGTTGGGCGGCAAGTATCACTTAACCCTTCCCAACATGTGATAGGCCCAATGCGATTTCTATAGAGCTCTTCCTTATCAGGAAACGCCTACCATTTAGTTTGTTGCATGTAACAACTTCACTAGGTGTTCTTAAAATCTCTGGCACACACCTGAGTTATACGTGTGCACACTGTCTCTGTGAAACCAGCCCTGTTCTCCCCTGGTAGCTGCAGTTTACCACACAGCACAAAGCCACATACAGAACAAGAACACAACAATGCTACAGACAAACCACACAATGCTAGCAGGCCGAAAGAAACTAGTATGAAACACACCCAAGAAATCTGATGCCTAGCATGGCTCCGAGCCTAACACGAGCTCGCAGAGTTAGGACAGTAGGCATACAGCCCTGGCACTGCCTCGTTGTACGTTAGGAACCAAAATGGGAGGGTTCCAATTACTCCCACTTGATCTACCCTTAACGCCGACACCCTCAGTGGGGTGGCACAGTGGCCGCCCATGCTGCTCCCAATAACCCCCCCGCCCCCCAGCTCTCATTCCACATTCCGACTCTCACTCCTTCCCAACTACCCTCCTCCCAAAGCAACCCAACCCCCATCCACCCAAAGGATAGGCAGAGACCAGTAGGATGAGTGGGAGAAAAATTGCCACAGCAAACTTTATTACACATAAAGTCAGGAGTTAGCTTACAGGTGTTCCGTTCACGCTCAGGATTTTCTACTCTGAGAGCAAGCAACTTTCCCCCCCCGCCCCCTCGGGTCCTTGGGGGACCCGACGCGGGCGCCCAGTCCCTTCCTCAGCAGTCCCTCTCTACCCTTTGGCCATTTCTTTATTTTGCAATTTTT
Source organism: Ambystoma mexicanum (assembly GCF_040938575.1). Classification (NCBI taxonomy): domain Eukaryota; kingdom Metazoa; phylum Chordata; class Amphibia; order Caudata; family Ambystomatidae; genus Ambystoma; species Ambystoma mexicanum. The sequence goes on along the minus strand of NC_090940.1, from coordinate 646,568,768 downwards.
CTTTTCATTTCTTTCCCCAACGCTATTTAAGTGCAATTTTTATTTCGTGCTTTAATTTCTTTCCATTCTTCATTTCCGCTTAGGCTCCTTCTAAAGGATGCGTTCCGGTCTTCTTTTCCCCTTCTAGCTCCCTTTCCCCTGGATTCTCTCTTCCCGTTTCCCCGGGTTGGCTTATTGATCATAGTTAACTTTCTCTCCCCAAACAGGTCTTCCTCCAGCCCATCCTGCCAGGGAGCCCCTCTCCCCCTTTCAGCCAAGACCCTGATCAGCCCAAGCTCTCCCCGCCGCCTTAGTTGTCCCATCCCCTCCGGCCCCCATCGCGCCCTCCTGTTCTAGAGAGCCCCATCCATCAAGCGCATACCTATCCCCCAGAGCCCCAGCATCCTTCTTATCCCCCTCCTCTTCCCCCGCCTTTCGCTTCGGGGGGTCCACCCCAACTAACCTCCCTGCTCCTCCTGGCCCCTAGCCCCCGCACTCCAAGGCCCTCCCCCCCAGGTTTCTTTTTGATCTCCTTAAGCTGCCAATCCCAAAGGGTGCCAATCCCAAAGGGTCCCCTTCTCTTGAGCCCCCCCTATCTCCCAGGGGCCCCCCCTTCCCCTCAGTTACCAACGTACTTGCCGGAGCCCCGTTTACAGTGCAAACTTTCAATTCACCCCCCCTTGCTGACTTCATTGATGCTTTGCAATTTTCAGTTTCCAACGATGCACTTCCCATTTCCCCCACCCACTTTTGGAGTTGGAAAGGTCTTCCAAGCCCCCTAACCCTCCCCATTAACGTGGGCCTCCCCTGAGTCTAATACTCCTGGGCGCCGTTCTTAATAAACTGATGGCTGTGCAGTTCCCCTTGTGGTCTCCGCCAGTACTTTCTAATGGGAACACCAGGTAACATCCGCTGGGCTTGTCTGCCAAAGACCAGTCGCTGCGACCGGTGTCACCGCCATGACTCACAGCGGGCCACCGGCCGTAGTGAGTTCCCCCTCATGCACCTGGTCGCCTTAGCTCAGGAATCCCCGGTTAAACTATCCATGCGCCTTTCACCCCTTTCACTCCGTCCGCAACAGGCACGCAGGCCCTCCGGCTGACAACCGGTGGCGTGATGACTTGTGTCGCAGCCTTCCCCGCTGGTGCTCCTCCGGTTTGCAGCTTACATGTGTATTTAAGCCCCAAATGGGCGCGCGGGTGATGATGTCACCCGCCCCTCCACTCCCTCACCAGGGTGGAGTGATGCCTGGCGCACACCCCCCCTCACCCCACCCCCCCCGACTCCTCGCGCCACCGTGCCTTGTGAGGCAGTCGTCACTAAGGGGGGGCCCCCGCCGAGGGGCCCTCCTTCGTAGGGCGCGGGAGCCCGTCGTTTCCACTATGTTCATGGACATTTAGGAGAGAGAGAAAGAAAAAGAGAGCATCCCCAATCTTCCAGGGATGGACGCAACATGGCAAATAGAGCTCCCCAGGAAAATGCAATGCAGTGCCGGAAGTGAAGGCAGACACTCACTGGGGGCTGAAATCCAGACGGTATGCACAGATGTGTTGGCTTACTAAGAGACGGTTTTCTTTTCCTCTTGTGTGCACAGCAAGTAAAAGCTTGTAATATCTGTACCACGCAAATCACCTCTAATAAAATGCCCTCGCCAACTTCCCATGTGGCCCAGTGAGCCAGAGAAATGGAGCTGCGCAGTGGAGACGGGACCCACGTTTTTCCTAGTTTTTCCCGACTCGCTGAACCAAACGCGGCTATGTCAATCCTACAGCAGCAACTGTAAACTGGCTCACCCCAGACGGCAACAGAGCCACAGGCGTGCTGCAGAACGCAGACCGAACCGCCAAACTGCAGCGGAGTACGCCTCGCCCCAACACACTCTTCTTGTAAAAGAGAACCCGATTGTCTGCCTTACAGCATGCACGCTGCAGATAACTCACGTCCTTTAGCAGCCTTGCATCAAGTAAACACTGCCCACCTCAGAAGTGCTTCAGCGCTGTGAATCAAGCGGTTTATATCCCGGTGCTAGTTCAGTCACCAATAAGAAAGTATGCAATGTAGCATACAGTGTTCTATTTTTATTTCTCCTGACCAACTGACCAGCTTAGACCTGGGAAACAAAATGTGCATGCCCTCATCAGCGGTCATTCCTTTCATCCCAAGTTGATTACCTCCTACCTCAGTAAGGCCCACTTAGCACATGAACCAAACAACCCCGGAATGGAGTTGCCAACGAGGACGTTGGACACTCGATCTCGACGGTCCTCCGGTTGGCGGACCAATGAGTTGCAACGGTTAGCTTGTCTGAACCCCAGGTACGAAATACCAGGGTGGGGCTACTTTGCCAAGTCGTTAGGCCTGAAGGCAGAGCCCAATCGCCCGGAAAGGCGAGGGAGTCCCACGAGTCCTCCACGTCCCGGGTCCGGGTTCGCTCCTCCCCAGGGACAACCCGCTCCCTCTTTTTACATAGCGGTGTCAGCCCCCATTGCCTCCCCCCCCCCTTTGTCGTGTACAGATGACATCCCTTGGAAATCAACCTGATCAGTCAGTGAATAATAGTCCAACAACCTTTTACATTTTGGAAACACAGATCACAGTTTATTGGAGCATACAACAAAATTGGGGGGCAGTCCCAGCCCTAAAGCAGCATGGTTCATGACCATCTATACCACAAAAAGTCCTAGCCCCCAAAAAGTGTGGGGCATCTTCTGACTGTTCCGGTATCCGATTGCCGCAAGGCACCGGACATCCGCGCCAGATTGCACAAAGTGCTTCTCCCTCGGGCCACTGCACATGCAGGTGAGGAGTCTCCAGTGTCCATAGGGATCCAATGCCTGTCATCCGACTTTGGCTCGTGTACGGCCATCGGGAAACCACCCACGGTTCAAGCCGTGGCGAGCTCCTCCCCGGCTAGGACTGCCCCTAACTCCGCCTGTGACAAAAAAGGAAACAATTAGTACAAGATAAAGCCAGCAAATTCCACAAATCCCTTCACCCACTTACACCTCGAACTCCGCTGAAAATGAAAAGAAAATTAACACAAATTGAAGCATGCTAAACATTTTTAAAACCGTTTTCCCAACCCACCCCTAGTCAATGCACAAAATTGGACAACAAACTTGGAACCAATGTCCCCCCTGCCACCAGCACCCTAAAACCTGCCCTTTGCACCAACTTACACCTCGATGTCCGCTGAAACATGAAAATAGAATATGAATTGAAACCTGCGGCTCTTCCTTAACCTCCTGTCCCTACTCCCACTCTACAGTCCTCTGAAGTCTTCAACTTTGTACTGTGCACATTAGCAAATTAAACTACCTTTGTTTGAACTTACACCTCGCTGTAATCTAAACATGTAATATTAGTAACCATCTGCAGTAGACTTCCTCTGGCACCATTTCCTTTGCCCCCCTTGCCCCTCGCTGTCTGTTAAAATAGGATGCTGGTGCTCTACTAAGCAAGTTGAGCCTTGACCCTGCTTGCCACACCTCTTCTTACCTTCCTGTCCTCTGTCCCCCCCCTGCCCCAATTCCTAACTCCCTGTCCCTAACCTACCTGGATCTTCCTGCCCCAGCTCCATCCACTCGTGCTATCTAACCTGTCATTGGGTGAGGGTGGGTGGGTAACTCAATGGATGAGGACTGCAAAGAGGCCGCCTTTGCAGTCCTCATCCCTATTTGTAGGCCGTCCCAGGGCCCGGCCGGAAATGCCCGCCCTGGGGACGCCCTCCCCCCACCGTGGCAAAGCGGAAGGGGTGGGAACCTCCCTGCGGGGGGGGGGGCTGCCAGAGGGGCACCCACGCTATGTGGGACGTCCCTCCAGCGCCCCCTGCAGGGGCTAGTACGTCCCCTTATTGTGAAATCTCCCACTTCATGCCGCTGCAGGGGAGCCCATCCCACCTGTGAGGTGATTACACCTCAGGGACACAGAGGCTCCCCTGCAAGTGGGCGACACCAATGCCTGCCATGTTGATCAGGATACCGAGAACCAACAGGAACCTAAAATGGATGCCTCCCGGGTCACCACAATATAGAACTGGGATCCTACTCCCCTGGCAGACAAACAAGACACAATACAACAGTACCCATGTAGCCCAGGAGTAACGCACAACGTATAAACACCCACATTTTACGATCCAGGCATAAAGTAATATTTTATTTTTTCTCAGCACTTACATAACTCATAGATAACCCCCTGATTTAAATGAAGGGTTACACTATTGCTACCGGTCTTAGATATATACAATGTAGGCACTGATTCTTGTGCGGTTGAATAGTTTGCATTAAAAACACTGGGTTCCATCATCTCATTCCATTTGCTCCATAGTCTTCCATAGGTGTCTGCTCTTCTGGTCCCTGTCTTCTTCATGTTGCCAGGGTTGATGGGTTCCCACCTTCTTTTCCCCTTTTCCCCCCTGGCTGTATGGCTGCCTTCTCCTTCTCAAATAATGTCATCCTTTTATCATTCGGCCGGAGTTGCCAACACAAAAGTTTGGAGTTTTCCCTGTCCCGCTTCGCTCCCAAAAAATAGAACTCTTTGGTTTTGGTGACTCTGGTTGTCCTTAGGAGTTCTTTTGCTCACAGTACGCAGCTCTCTAGGTTTTGGTGACTCTGGTTGCCCTTGGGAGTGCTTTTGCTCACAGTACGCAGCTCTCTGGGTTTCAGTGACTCTGGTTGTCCTTAGGAGTGCTTTTGCTCACAGTACGCAGCTCTCTGGGTTTTGGTGACTCTGGTTGCCCTTGGGAGTGCCTTTGCTCACAGTACGCAACTTTCTCGGACAAAGCTCTTGGAAACATTACAATGCAACCAGCGGACTTCCCCCCCCGGATCAGAGCCAGACTCACCTTAGAAATTAATAAGGGTTTCCAACCTGTCTGAGCACCTCCTAGGGTGAGGGCCACTCGAGTTTATTATTGCCTTTTCAGTTGCGTATCACTCAGAGTTCTCGATACCTTTTCTTTTCCAAGAGCATTGACTAATGTTAAGTACCTCTCAGGTGTGAGTACCTATTCAAGCTCTCTCTCCTTGCTTGGTTGGAGTAACATTTGTCATTCTCAACCTCTGTCGAAGTCTAGACCTGTTCAGGATTCCTGCTGCTCTTATGGTTGAGGCTTTTCCCGCAACGCTGTGCCTCACCGGCCCTCATAAACTTCTATGAGGGGGTTCAAGTGCTCCCCTCAGCTTCTCGGCAAGTCGTGACTCTCTTGCTATAGGGGCTATGTGTGTATTTATGGGACTATAAAGCACAATCCCTGCTGAGGAGCAAAGGGACGCACCAAGCGACTTAAAAGTAGGGTGCCGGGTAACAGAGAAGCTGGGATTAGGAGGGAGAGCAGGGGACGGGGGAAAGTAGGGTTGAGTGGAGCAATCAGTGATTGGTGAGATGTTCTTTGAAGAGTCGGGTGTTCTGGCGCTTCCTGAATTGTAGGACGGATGTGGCCTGTCTTATCTGCATTGCACACGAAAGAGTATCCAAGGAATCGGATACTCCCGTGCTATGCACACCTTTGTGCTGAATAAATCACAAATTGTAATGGTTAATTCCACAAGTAAATAATAAGATTCTTTGTATCCAGTGCCGTTTGCACAACGTGTTTCGGGATTCAATGTTCCTTCATCAGGTGCAATTCGATAATCTATAACAGAATGTAACATGACATTCTGTAAATTGTTTGAGAATATACTTTTAAACAATACAGCATAATTTTTTGTAGAACAATACAGAAAATCATTTTTTCTTGGGAGATAAGATTAGATAAGGAGTCTTATTCTTAACCAAGGTTAACAAGAAACGCAAACAGTAAATTATTACATGTATATGTGTATATAAATTCATTAACAGTTTCAACATTCCGGTTGGCAGGTTATCTAGGCACCTCGGACATATATCTCTGGGCGACATTGTAAATCCTCCAGAGGGAGAAAAACTCCAAATAAGAGTGAAGGTCTGAAAGTGACCTCATCTCTATAGGCACAAGTGTATCCTATGTGGAGACAGCAGGGACTGGATTAGTGATGCAATCACTGATCGAGTCCGCAGCATGCGTGATTAAATAATTCATTCAGCGTGAGGATAGCAACTGTAAAAGAACATTCAGGGGCGCTTCTCAAAATACGTTTGTATAATAGACATAACAACAACAATGGCAATGGCCATCCGTTATATGCCTACCTATAATGTCCAATTCTCCAGGGAGATGAAGAACGTATGTTGGTAACTATGACTACTATCATCGGGGATCTCGGTAAGTGCTGGTGTGTACAGCTCAGAATAGGCAACTGATAAAAATGTGTGGGCGTCTACGATTAGAATCTAATGCGCGTAAGATAGAAAGAAGAGTATACACAGTGCTCAACTGGTATAAACCTACCTACAATGTGGACCAGTAAGTCATTCGATATGTTTCCCGATCTCCAAACGGCAGACGGTGTCTCGGCGCGTGCGTTTATACCGTTACCATGGTACACATACACAGACTCCCCTCTGTGTATGTATTGACTATTGTGTCAGTACTAGAAACTAAAAACAGACTCTAACTGTTGAGAATTGTTGGTTTAGCTGTATCCTAATTTCAGGAGAGCATTTACACTCAGCTGCTCTTACATCATCTGCATTGGTAGCCTGTTCCAGAGACATGGTGCACAGCAGGAAAAGTCCTGTTCTTTTAATTTTTGTTCCTTCTTGTAGTTCTTTGTTTCCAGCCTGCAATGTTGTGGCTTCTGGTTGTTCGCTGGCCTCTGGGTATGGCGAGACTGTACGTTTCTTCCCCAGGTAGAATGAGAGAGCTATTTCGTTGATGTATGATGGCTTAAACCTCATGAGTGCTTGAAGTGGTAGCCAATTCTGTTCCTTGAAGGTGGGGGATTTAGTGTCTCAGCGGCTGTGTTCACGGCTGTGGAACGCATTGGAGATACACACAAAATACCGAAGTGTGCATTGCTGGCTGCATGCCACAGTCCTCTATCTCTTCATACTGTTAGAAACTAAAAGAGGACCCCTGCTCTGGCACATGCAGCCCCCGCTTGCGGAGTCCTCTGCCACTGCGCTACCCGAGAAAGAGTGTAGGAGCTTGCACTGATCCCCCGACCATGCCTCTGGGTGATATCAAACCCACACACTGACGTCATGTAAGTATAAACAAAAAAGGAAACCATTCCTATTGGGTGCGTTCTTGAGCAAAGATGCAGAGGAAGATTTGACTTTGAAGATTTGTTTTGGATTGCTTCCTTGCTGAGTTGAGACGCATCCCATTCTGCATCGCTATAAAGTATTTTTTTTTATTACCATTGGTTTATAACTTAAAGCTTTGCCTTGATAATACAATATAATAAAACAATAAAACAAAGTACAATTCATAATCGCCTACAAAATCTCTAACAGCACTTGATTTAAAAAACAAAAAACAAACAAAAAAACAAGAAAAAAAAACAAGAAAAAAAAAACTATGACCAGGAGCACCCATACTCCTTGTTCTACAACTACAGATAAAATCCGGTCATACCCATTAGTCCTGTTAGTGCAACAGGTGCTCCCATGATTTCAAACCTCCAAAACTCCAGTTTACTTTGCTGCTATTACTTCCAAAAGTTCATTCACAAAAGCCAACACAGCCAGGGTCAGCGATGTTTGTGTGCTAGACATCATTCTATGCCACCACTCCTCCACCGTCAGAGTTACAAATTGATCAAAAAACTTGGCCAGCCATTTCGATCGGATATTTTTAGAACCCGGACAGTACAGGATAAGATGGAACAGAGTATCCCGGTCGTGGGGACGCAAACAACACTATAAATCTTTGAAGTTGTTACCATAGATGTTTGCATTACCTCTGGCCTCAATTGTCTGAATCCAGTCTAGATCATTCACTTTTCTTTTGACTCGTGCTGGTCTCTGCTGAAGTGATTCTGCTGTCTCACCTAGATCAAATAAAATGTCAGTGCACAGTGAACTCCATGCGATCACTAGAGTTTCAGAGGGGCGAGACAGAGCCATGTGAATGGACACCAACCCTCCTTCACTGCCTTCTGCACTGCATTTCCTAAAGAGTGAGAGGGTCTTGCAGATCGGAATGGAATAGAGGGAGATCAGCCCGAGTTCTGCCCTTATCACCTGTATTGGAACACAATTCGGCAGGCACAATCCCCTCCTCAAGAATATCCCCTCCAGTTTCCCCCAGATGGATGCTGAAAGTCAAAACGACGTTTCATCCCCATAGGTCAAAATTGGAAAGACCTTTAACTGGAAAAACTGGATCAGTGGGGTCAAAGAGAATTTACAGTATGTGTTCTTAATAATGATAGCTTGAGCAGCTAAGTTCTTTGTCTTGCTCCTTAGTACTTGTTCTCTTTGAGCATCGGCCACACTGTCATTTAAACAAAACCCCGGATAGGTTCACTTCCTAAATTTTCTCTCCATTAAGAAACCATCCCTTTGTATGCCCCCCTTCTTCTTTGTTTTCCCAAAAGATAGAATTATGGACTTTTTGACGTTAATCTTTAGGCCGTTTAGAAGAACATACTTTTCCAAGGCACTCAGCAGCCTTTGAAAGCCGACCTTGATCTGATCCAGCAGTATTAAATCATCAGCGTAGAGGAGTCTGCCTATTTGAACGCCTGCCAGTGATGGTGGAAAACATTTAATATTTTCAAACGTCTCCTCTACGTTTGAGATGAACAAATTAAAGACAGCTGGGGCCAATGGACAGCCTTGTTTTAAACCATTATATGTTCCAGTGGGCTCAGTCAGCAGGCCCTTTCGGTCTAGTCTTACACAAAGTCAAGTACCCGACTGAAGTGATTTCAAAGCTTCTGTAATATCTATCGGGCAACCCCACTTTTCCAATTTGGCCCACAAGCGCTGGCGGTCTACGGTGTCAAAAGCTTGTGCCAAATCGATTAAGGTCACATTTAAGTCCGACCCCTTCTTTGTCTTTATTTTAAGAATATTGAGAATGAAGAGGTTAACTACCGTACCCATGCCTTTGATAAACCCTGTTTGCCATGGGTCGTAATGCTTTGATGATGTTATCCAGTTCAATAGGGCTTTCAGAAGTAGAGAGGCGAACATTTTACTGGAGACATCTAAAAGGGCAATAGGCCTATAATTAGCAGGGATTGCCCTGTCTCCCCTTTTGCAGATAGGGACGATATTTGCCCTTGTCCAAGAAACTGGAATTTTTTTAAATCATTTGATATGCCAGAACCATGTCCCCAGTTCTGAGGCCCAAAACTCTGGATCCTGTTTCAGCTGTAAGTTTGTCATTCCATCTGGGCCAGCTGCTCTGGAGTTTCTGGCCTTAAGAATCAAGTCGTATATGTCCTTCTTTAGCGTAGAGAAAGACCACTTTACTTCAGATTTCCCAAAGGTTTGGGGCCATCCTGAATGAGTGCCAGCAAAAACTGTTTCAAAGTGATGCTTCCATTTTTCAGCTGGTATTGAATTTAACAACAAAGCTTCTTTGGGCACCAGCAGGTGCCTGATCAATCTCCATATCTCCGATGTATTTTTGGATGAGATATGAAGTAGCATACTTTCTGCCTCTCTCTGCAACATTAAATGTTTATGGGCCTTCAACCAGTTCTTGTAAGCTTGGTTTAGTTTTCTCCAATGTTCCCTGACCTCCAATCCCAGGGTTGAAAAACTAAAGGTTAGCTCTTTCTTCAAGGCTTTTCTCCTCTTGGCCACTCCAGGATCATATTTGTGATATTTAGTAAATCCTGGTTTGTTCACTGTAGGTGACCTGGGGATAAAGGCTTTGAGAGCGTCTTGATCACTGCACTTAATGACAGGAGGTTGGTCCGGTAAGGGAAGAGATGGTATTAACCTCAACCTGTTTCTGCCTGGCTCAGGTTGCAAAGATGATTTATGGTGCTTGAAGGTCTTAACTGGCCAGTTAGCGACTGATAACACCAAAATATTGTGATCGCTTTTGTTCGAGTCCCAAATCTCCTGACTTAAAAAAACGAAAAGAAAAATTCAGAAGCAAAAATATAGTCTAGTATGTTAGAGTCAGGCCTTCTTTCCCATGTTACCCTAGGAGGGCGGTCCCCCTGAATCTGGCCATTTACCATGAAGATGTTTCTTTCTGATAATTCATGGCGCAGACATAGACCTCTTTTTACTCGTTGAGATGGAAAGGGTGGCAAGTCTTCAAAGAGGACTCTGGTGCGATCAAAACAATGCATGTTGAGGTCTCCGCATACCAGAATCTCCAAGTTTGGATGATCAGCTCTGACATTATGAATCAGTGCGACAACTTTGCCAAAAATGACTCACTCCACTTTGAGGCCACATTCCAATATAAGTCTATGAACAAAATCATCTTTTTGGTTCCTTTTGAGGGCATTCCCAGTCAGAGTAATAAAGCCTGGATCAGTGGTGACTCGTAGGGCAATCAAAAGACCTGCTGTTGGCCCACCGTTCGTTCCTTTTCCAGCAGCACAGAAAGCTATAGTGAAACCCTCCAAAAGAGGAAGGGTCCGCTACCACGTTTCCTGTAGGCAAATAATGTCTAGTTCAGGTAATTTTGGGATGCCCTCCTTGAACAAATGCAGAAAGCCCTGGGTGTTCCAGCTGCAGATTTTATTTTGAGTGCTTAAAACTTGCGACCCCTCTGACCCGCCCCATGGGGCAAGATATGAGCTTTTATTACCCCTCGCCAGAGCGCCAGCCAACCAACTCCAATCCACTGGACCTCTGTTGACGCACGATTGCCCTGGTGTATTTTCTCGAAAGGTAACGACCTGCTTGGACCTTATCGGCCCCAACAGCGTTACCATGTAGTTGTAAGATGGAGGGGCCCTTTCCTCCATCCTTGAACGTGTCAAACGTGACAGTTGACCACTCTGGTTGCAAAGTCACCACCACACCACCACAACCGAAAGCGAACCCCTCTAAGTTTCCCATCAAGGGTGCCCTCATCAATGCCCGCTCCTTGGTAGCCCACGCTACCGATGTGGCTGACATCATCACCTCTTACCACCTTGACTTTATGGCCATAACGGAAACTTGGCTCCACCCACCTACTGGTCCTACCTTAGCATTAGCCACCCCTGATAACTATAACATCATCCGTGCTGACAGGAGAAATGGAATAGGAGTGGGCGTGGCGATCATTGCTAAATCTGACCTAAACATCAGAGAAGCATCTAACACAACCCTTCCATTATTGAACACCCAAACCATTCTCCTACACATTATATACAGACCACCAGGCCCCCTTTCCACCTTTGAAGAGGATATCTCCCTCTTGCTTACCACGAACTCCAAACCCAATTCACAAATTATCATCAAGGGTGACTTCAATGTGGGACTTAATGACCCTAACGACAATCCCGCTACCTCTCTCAATGACACCATTACTCACCTAGGCCTCACTCAACACATCAATAAGCCAACACACACAAAAGGAAGATCCCTAGACTGGCTAGCAGATTCCAACTGTAACCTCTCACTGACACACATCACACCGTGTGCTTGGACCGATCATCACCTTATCACCTTCTAATTACCCAGAACTGCTCCCAGAACGACACTACTCTCCAGGACACCACAAGTAATCTCCAGAAATAACCGTAACATCACCATAGATAACCTTAGACCTCTCATCACGCCCATCACCAAAGCCAATCTCCCTTCGCAGAATATCAACCCCGCTACCTTGGTAGACCTGTACAACAACATGATGGAACTAGCCCTCAACCAGATAGCCCCACTCAAACAACATAAAGCCAAACCCATAGCCCATACCAACAAATGGTTCTCAGCACAACTAAAGGCTCTCTGTAACATCAAAAGAGCTGCGGAAACTAGCTGGAGAAAAGCTCCCTCCCCTTCCACAAAAGATCATTTCACTACAGCTGCCTCCACCTACAAATCTGCTATCCTAAACACCAAAAAAGAGATTTACAATACGAGAATACTCAATGCTAAATCTGGCACAAAAGAACTATTCACTATACTAAGAGAACTTGAATCACCATTACCACCCACAGAGGACTGTACTAAAGACAAAGCACAGTGTAATAACATCCAGCTAGCCCTCTCCAACAAAATTGCCCTGCTACAAGCTAAGATTGAAAACAAAAAAGCTAACATTGCCGCCAAAGACTACCTCAATAGCAAAAAAGACCTCACCACTCCCAACTGCCCTCCTTTTCACTTCTCCCCAGTCACTGAGGATGAAGTAATTAAGATAATCACCAGCCTTAAACCATCTAATTGTAAAGGTGACCTATGCCCTGCTTCCGTCATCAAGGACGGACCCAAAGACGTAGCTCCCCTCATCACTTCACTGATCAATTCTTCATTTAAGAATTCAGTGGTCCCCAATAACCTCAAAGAAGCGTGGGCCCTCCACCTTCTTAAAAAACCCAACCTAGACCCTAACAGCCCCACAAATTACAGACCCATCACAACAGTCCCTTTTCTCCTCAAAATATTAGACAGAGTAGCCTACCTCCAAATACAACAACATTGGAAGAAAATACTGCTTAGGCCTGCGACAGTCTGGCTTTAGACCTAGGCACGGGACATAAACCGCCCTCCTGGATCTAAAAATCCAAATGGATGAAGCCAAAGACAAGGGCAACCTGGCCATCTTGCTCCTGTTGGATCTCTCAGCTGTCTTCGATCTGGTTGACCACCAGATCCTTACTCAACACCTCTCTTCGGCTGACGCATTCTCCCAGAATGCCACCAATTGGATTCAGTCATTTTTGTCTGACAGGTCGACTAGGTTTCTTCGCCCCTTCAGCGGCTGCTGACCATATCCCAATCCAATGTGGAGTCCCCCAAGGTTCCTGCATCTCGCCTACACTTTACAACAACTTCACTAAGCTTCTCTTTGACCGACTTGACGAACTGGGTGTCAGCTACACCAACTACGCTGTTGACACCCAGGTCCTCATCACACTCACTGGCTGCTACGAAAAAGATGTTGCAAAGCTTAACGAAATCTACCTAGAAATTCAGGCCTGGATGGCCACACATAGTCTTTGCCTCAATGACGATAAGACAGAACTACTTATCGTAGGATCTCAGGCCTGCCTCAATAAATTGGATTCCAGGTACCACTCCTTCACCATTGATGGCAACATTATAAAAGTATCCAAAGAGGTCAAAACATTAGGTGTGTATCTCGACTCCACTGTATCACTGAAAAAACAAATAAACGCCACCATCTCAGCTACCACCTACACTAATAAACTTATCAATGCATGCAGACCATTTTTATCCTCCTCCAGTTGTCTCACCTTAGCTAGAGCTCTGATATTGTCTAAATTAGACTATTGTAACACTCTTTTCCACATCAAAAAATCTGAACAGACTCTACAAAATAACGCCTTAAGATGCGCTCTCAACCTCCCGCGTAAGGCTCACATATCCACGGCCAGCAAAGAAGCCCACTGGCTCCCCATCCGCGACAGAATTAAGTTAAGAACCCTTGTCATCACACACAAGTGCCTTTCACTAACTGCCCCACGCTACCTATCTGACAAATTCTCTAGACACAGCACCTCCAGACCCACTAGAACTCCCTACCTGCACCAACTAAAGATCCCCAAATTCAATCTAAAAACAGCAGGAGGCTCCAGCTTCCCTGTTCTTGCAGCTCAATGCTGGAATACACTCCCTCTCGATATCAGATCGGAATCCTCCTTCTGGCCATTCAGAGCCATGGTGAAATCCTGGCTCTCTACCTAACACGCTGCCACTCCGCTACGTACATACCTGTCTCCACCAATTCCTACCATATGATTTATCTGTATCCTGAAACGGACCATATTGTAACCGGTCCGCACGATCCACTGTATTTGCTACTCTCATTGTACCCACCTATGCAACTTTGAATGTATGTACCTATGTCTTATGATCTCATGCAATGATATGTAACTATGCTGTCCACATGATTATGCGCCCAGCTACCCGAGGGTTCGGCCGCGCTCTATAAATAAACTAAACTAAACTAAACTAAACTAAACTAAACTAAAGGGGAGGCCCTCCTTGCTGCTCCTTCCATATAGGGGTTTGAGAGCACTGACTATTATTTGATCTGCCCCTATCCCACCCCCAAAATAGAAAACCCAATGATAGCAGTTTTGCCCCCTGACTTAGTAGGATTTCTTTCTTGCCGGCTGAGGAGAGATGTAATATAATAATGTCCGTCCGGTGCGCTTCAGGAAATTCTACCAGCTCTATGTCCTGAGATCTATTTTTAACAATGCCACTGTGTACAGTGACCGCTTGGCCAAGAAAATTCTGCCCACAAACCACTGAGCTGTATTTTAGCTTCTATGTCATTACATTGATGGATTTCTTTTCGATGGGTTTTTTATGAATATTTTTCAACAAAAAAAACCATCGAATTTGATTTCTTTTATTTTTGGAGGGGGTTCTCCCCGCAAACTCCCCATCCCCTACAGTTTTTTTCTCTATTCCCGCCCCCCCGGCCCACCCCTTATATGCACTTTCCCACCTCCCTATATTTTTCGATGAGGTTTTTTGTTGAAAAATGTTCGTAAAAAAAACCATTAAAAAAAGTCTGTTGATGAAAGGACGTTGTACCGTATTTTGATATCACATGAGCTGTGGTTATGCATTCATTGTTTGAATATAGTGGTGTCACCCAGAAGGCTGAACAATCTGAAAATGAAGTCAGTGAGCAAACAACCCTTCATCGTCTTGTTCTGCGCGCCTCTGCAGTCTAGCGCGCGCGACTAGGGTGTTCAAAAGAACAAGCAAAAACTGAATTAAAGATCCAATGATGTATTAAAGAGTTGTGTGCTCAGGATAGGGCAAGGCTGTGAAATCAGTAACCCACTTTAGGATAATTCCCTTTTTTCCCAATGTAGGCTCATTTGCATTGGCTGCCTTGCTCAAGCTTACAATGGACTCTTTCACTCCCCCAGAGCACAATGACTGGATGTGTGTGTCCATCCTCTGGCAGGCTCCCGGCTTTGCCTCTCTTTCTATCGCTGTCTCCACGATTAAACGGAAGATGTGGATTACCATACAACCCTCTTTCAAATATTGCATTCCTCACAGTGGATTCTCTTCCCACCTCTCAACATCAAAGTTTCACCTCTCAGCATTAACGTTTATTTGCACCCAGGGAAGGGGCACTCAGGGGAGAGCAGTCAGTGTCCTGCCCGCGCTCCGCCAGCCACCCGACCCCCTTACACAGCTGCCATCATCTTTATATTTTCCACTCTGGTACCACACCTGCAGTCCCTTCTCCTGTCCCCTTCTCCACACCCTCTCGCCCCCAACACCCTTATCCCTCCCCCATTTGCCTGCAGTGATGCTTTGGGTCGTGCTCTGCTGCCCGTCTGCCTTCGGCTGCCGCAATAGAAATGGAAAGTGACTTGCTACCTTTTCTATTTTCTCTGGTGGTTGCCATCTTGTTTTTTCCACAGGAGATTGGGCACACGGAATACACCTGGAGTCAGTCTCCCATGGAAAAAAAGTTAACTATTTTCACTCCGGAAAGAACCATAGGGTGCAAATAGCTATCACCCCTGGTTCGGGGCGGGCGTGTCGGACTGGTAACAACCCTGAGTCCCCACCTACACCCGAGTCCCCATTACTGGCCCAGTCACCCCTCGAAGCAAGGTGACACCTGTGTTTCCCTCAAGTGACACTTAGAGGCTTTGCTCGGTTTGCCACAACAGGATGTCACAAGTAGACACACTTTTTACCGTGAACCACCATTCCTCCTGGATTCTCTCTCCATCTCTCAGGGTTATGTGATCCTCAGGGATTACGCTTCAACTCCCAGAATGAAATGTCCAATCTTTGCTATTCAGTGGTCGCTCACTCCCCATCTTGGAGTGGGGGCATTTGGAATGGTTGTCTGTCTCTTGTTGGTTCCCACTCTGCGTTTGGCTTCACCCCCATCTGTTCCATTTGTGGTTCGCCTGTCTGCTTCCCATGGTTTCCACCTCTCAGGTTTATGAGGTTTCACTTGTTTTGGTCACTAGTGCTTTAGAGAACTGGGTTGCCAAGTCCTTGCCTCAGGGTTGCCATCTCCCTCTTGACATCTCACCGTCTGGCCTTCTCATTTGGCTCTGCCAAGTCATGGATCCTCTTCAGTGACCTCTCTCACCTGGGACTTCTAGCCCTTGTGGCTTCTGCCAAGCCGTAGATCCTCTGCAGTGACTTCTCTCACCTGGGACTTCTAACCCTTGTGGCTTCTGCCACGCTGTGGATCCTCTGCAGTGACCTCTCTCACCTGGGACATCTAGCCCTTGTGGCTTCTGGCATGCCGTGGATCCTCTGCAGTGACTTCTCTCACCTGGGACTTCTAGCCCTTGTGGCTTCTGCCACGCCGTGGATCCTCTGCAGTGACCTCTCTCACCTGGGACTTCTAACCCTTGTGGCTTCTGCCACGCCGTGGATCCTCTGCAGTGACTTCTCTCACTTGGGACGTCTAGCCACTGTGGCTCCTGCCAAGCCGTGGATCCTCTGCAGTGACCTCTCTCACTTGGGACTTCTAGCCCTTGTGGCTTCTGCCAAACCGTGGATCTTCTGCAGTGACCTCTCTCACTTGGGACTTCTAGCCCTTGTGGCTTCTGCTAAGCCGTGGATCCTCTACACTTACCTCTCTCACCTGGGACTTCTAGCCCTTGTGGCTTCTGCCACGCCGTGGATCCTCTGCAGTGACCTCTCTCACCTGGGACTTCTAGCCTTTGCAGCTTCTGCCACGACATGGATCCTCTGCAGTGACCTCTCTCACTTGGGACTTCTAGCCCTTGTGACTTCTGCCAAGCTGTGGATCCTCTGCAGTAACCTCTCTCACTTGGGCCTTCTTGCCCCTGTGGCTTCTGCCACGCCATGGATCCTCTGCAGTGACCTCTCTCGCTTGGGACTTGTAGCCCTTGTGGCTTCTGCCACGCCATGGATCCTCTGCAGTGACCTCTCTCACCTGGGAAGTCTAGCCCTTGTGGCTTCTGCCACGACATGGATCCTCTGCAGTGACCTCTCTCACTTGGGACTTCTAGCCCTTGTGGCTTCTGCCACGCCATGGATCCTCTGCAGTGACCTCTCTCACCTGGGAAGTCTAGCCCTTGTGGCTTCTGCCACGACATGGATCCTCTGCAGTGACCTCTCTCACTTGGGACTTCTAGCCCTTGTGGCTTCTGCCACGCCATGGATCCTCTGCAGTGACCGCTCTCACTTGGGACTTCTAGCCCTTGTGGCTTCCACTTAACACTTGTTACCGCTCTGAATCCTCTCTTCACTCCCAGATAGCGATGTCTGACTCTCGCTTCGTGGGATTTCTCTCTCTGCTGTGGTCTTCAGCTGTCCTCTGGCTCATGTGTAGGCTCTCTGGTCCCCATTCTTAGGAAGTAACTCTGTGCCGGACATAAGCCAGTCACTGGTGGTCTCTTCTTTTTCTGAACATCCGGAGGTCTTCTTGTTTGTCCTCGATCCAGCCAGTTCCCACTCCTCATTACCTAGGTCACTGGGAATCCACCAACCACACTCCTTTCATGTCCAGCGCCTTCTCTCATCAAGAATGCCAGATAACCTCCAGCATAGAGAGCAAGAAAAGACTTCCTGATGTGTAGTATTTCTTCTCTTCGTCGGCTCATCCGCAAAGACTCTTTCCAACATACTCCATGGCATGCCACGACTTAGCGCTGCGCAAATCACCAAAATACAGCACACACACGCCCTTGACAAACACGTCTTGCCTATATTCCTGGCTACAGGGCCGTGTCACGTCCAATTTCTAAGTCAGTGACATTTTTCTAGAGAAAACGAATGAATCCTGAGCCAGAGCCTAGTGGTTAATAAACCAGAGGCATATTATTTACAGGGATGCTACAGTAAAAGCTACATTATCCGGCATCTTTGGGATCGAATGCGCTACATAATGAAAGATGCTGGATAACCAAATGTTGGTTGTCCGAGCTATATATCAAAGCAAGCAATCTGGATAACCAAGCTCTGTTTCCTGGCTCCAAAATATTGTCAAGCTGCCTCTTCTTAACTGGAGCCATTATTCTTACCGGCACTGGAGGTGCTGGTTAATAGAGCGTATCAGCACTTCAATGGTTCTCATTATTTTAGTAGCCCACAGTCCTATTAGAAATTTTACAATGTTTGAAGAGCTTGAGAGGTGGTTCAGGGGGTTCCTTAATAATGTAATAATGCCTTGCTTGGTACAATCCTTATCTGATTAAAAGAACTAATAAGGTTACCTGGCACCTTATTAACTGGACCGCTCTATTAACCAGCACCTGCATTGCCAGTTATAGTAACTATTCCAGTTGAGAAAATGCCAGATAACGTTTTGGCGACAGATTGCACAGCAAACAGGCCAAGAAGCATGGTTATCTGGCACCTTATTAACTGGAACACTCTATTAACCAGCACCTGCATTGCCAGTTCTAGTAACTATTCCAGTTGAGAAAAGAACAGCAAGATCATTAGACCTCCTTCACTCACATGCCAAAGATATTTGACCAGAATGCAGGTTACGGCTCCCACCTCACCAAATACTGTATGTTTGCCAGACTGTTAAAAGTTTAGTTTTAACCAAGGGAGATGGGAGTGTCGGGTTAAGCCAAGGGAGATGGGAGTGTCAGGTTTAGCCAACGGAGATGGGAGTGTCAGGTTTAGCAAGGGAGATGGGAGTGTCTTGAAAATAGATTTGATATCTCTGGGAACCTTGCCAGAAAAGAGAATCACTGACTTCAGAAGAATGCGTCACCTTCAGAATAGGTCTTAAATACCGAAAATGTCGTTAATGCTTTAACAACCTTTTCCGTACTTTCCAGTTGAGGATCGGGCCCTCAGCCAGTCACTTTCAAAGCTTATTCATGGATTATTAGCAGACTAGATCGACAAAAGAAGATGGAGGTAAGGGCTACTATTGTAGGCTCAGGATATTAAGCGAAGGGAATACATTGAAAGGAAGTGTCATCACAAGCAACAATGCAATACCTTCCCACCATTAAATTATACTTACGTCTTCAATGAATGTAAACCATGATTCGGAGGCACTGGCTCTAAAGCACCACACACAATGGGAAATAAGCAGCGCTCAGATGCCTGAGGGTTCACAGTGCTATATAAATGCAAAAATAAAAATAAAAAGCACCCCACATAGATATCCCTCCTAAATCCTGGGTGTCTTCAAATACCAGGCCGACAAAAGGTGGAAGACATCTTACTCTTTTTGGAAGTCAAAATTCTGCCACTGAATAATGGAATTCTGTAATTTGGTAAGAATACAGAAAGCACCCCCGTGCCTTCTTCTATTCAAGTCTGAAAAGCCGGAAGGTGGCCAGAGTAGCGCGTATATATGGGGACTGTTATTGAGCAATGGAAATAATATCATGTGTATATGCAACTCTTCTTGCTGGTTCCCCCAACTTCTGCAGGCTGCAATACTAGATAGAGTTATTAAACAACTCTACAGTACTTAATTTATCAACCTTAGAAAGATCAAAGGCCGAGACAGTCCTGCAGGGATTTGGACCTTTGGTTGAAAATTGGATGCAGATCTGTGAAGTGATAGCTAAACTCGCTGAGCTAGCTTACCCTCTGTAACTCCAATTAAAACCAGGGTCACTCATCTAAACACCTGCGCGCAGAAGGATGAAGTTTGAAGTTGCTGCTAGCCACTGCTCTTGTGAAACCTGATATAACATGCCAATGTAGATGTTTACCAACAGGACTTTGTGCTTGGCTGAAACATGACTGGGTGAGGTGTTTGCCAAAAGGACTTTGTCTGAGCTTGGCTGAAACATGATTGGGTGAGATGTTTACCAACAGAACTTTGTCTGGGCTTAGCTGAAACATGATTGGGTGAGATGTTTACCAACAGGACTTTGTCTGGGCTTGGCTGAAACATGATTGGGTGAGATGTTTACCATCAGGACTTTGTCTGGGCTTGGCTGAAACATGAATAGGTGAGATGTTTATCAACAGGACTTGTTTGAGCTTGGCTGAAACATGAATGGGTGAGATGTTTACCAACAGGACTTTGTCTGAGCTTGGCTGAAACATGATAGGATGAGATGTTTACCAATAGAACTTTGTCTGGCCTTAGCTGAAACATGATTGTGTGAGATGTTTACCAACAGGACTGTGTCTGGGCTTGGCTGAAACATGATTGGGTGAGAGGTTTAGCAACAGAACTTTGTCTGGCCTTAGATGAAACATGATTGGGTGAGATGTTTACCAACAGGACTTTGTCTGGGCTTAGCTAAAACACTATTGGGTGAGAAGTTTACCAACAGCACTTAGTTTGGGCTTAGCTGAAAAATGATTGGGTGAGATGTTTACCAACAGGACTTCGTCTGGGCTTGGCTGAAACATGATTGGGTGAGATGTTTACCAACAAGACTTTGTCTGGGCTTAGCTGAAACATGATTGGGTGAGATGTTTACCAACAGCACTTAGTTTGGGCTTAGCTGAAAAATGATTGGGTGAGATGTTTATCAACAGGACTTCGTCTGGGCTTGGCTGAAACATGATTGGGTGAGAGGTTTACAAACAGAACTTTGTCTAGCCTTAGCTGAAACATGATTGGGTGAGATGTTTACCAACAGCACTTAGTTTGGGCTTAGCTGATTACTGATTGGGTGAGATGTTTACCAACAGGACTTCGTCTGGGCTTGGCTGAAACATGATTGGGTGAGAGGTTTACCAACAGAACTTTGTCTAGCCTTAGCTGAAACATGATTGGGTGAGATGTTTACCAACAGCACTTAGTTTGGGCTTAGCTGATAACTGATTGGGTGAGATGTTTACCAACAGGACTTCGTCTGGGCTTGGCTGAAACATGATTGGGTGAGAGGTTTACCAACAGGACTTTGTCTGGGCTTAGCTGAAACACGATTCGGTGATATGTTTACCAACAGCACTTAGTTTGGGCTTAGCTGAAACATGATTGGGTGAGATGTTTACCAACAGGACTCTGTCTGGGCTTGGCTGAAACATGATTGGGTGAGATGTTTACCAACAGGACTCTGGCCTTAGCTGAAACATGATTGGGTGAGATTTTTACCAATAGGACTTTTTCTGGGCTTAGCTGAAACATGGTTGGGTGAGATGTTTACCAACAGCACTTGGTCTCGGCTTAGCTGAAACATGATTGGGTGAGATGTTTACAAAGAGGGCATTGTCTGGGCTTTGCTGAAACATAATTTGGTAAGATGTTTACCAACAGGACTTTGTCTGGCCTTGGCTGAAACATGATTGGGTGAGATGTTTACCAACAGGACTTCGTCTGGGCTTGGCTGAAACATGATTGGGTGAGAGGTTTACCAACAGACCTTTGTCTAGCCTTAGCTGAAACATGATTGGGTGAGATGTTTACCAACAGCACTTAGTTTGGGCTTAGCTGAAAAATGATTGGGTGAGATGTTTACCACAGGACTTCGTCTGGGCTTGGCTGAAACATGATTGGGTGAGAGGTTTACCAACATAACTTTGTCTAGCCTTAGCTGAAACATGATTAGGTGAGATGTTTACCAACAGGACTTTGTCTGGGCTTAGCTAAAACACGATTGGGTGAGATGTTTACCAACAGGACATCGTCTGGGCTTGGCTGAAACATGAATAGGTGAGATGTTTATCAACAGGACTTTGGCAGAGCTTGGCTGAAACATGATAGGGTAAGATGTTTACCAATATAACTTTGTCTGGCCTAAGCTGAAACATGATTGGGTGAGATGTTTACCAACAGGACTGTGTCTGGGCTTGGCTGAAACATGATTGGGTGAGACGTTTACCAACAGAACTTTGTCTGAGCTTGGCTGAAACATGATAGGGTGAGATGTTTAGCAACATGACTTTTTCAGAGCTTGGCTGAAACATGATAGGGTAAGATGTTTACCAATAGAACATTGTCTGGCCTTAGCTGAAACATGATTGGGTGAGATGTTTACCAACAGGACTGTGTCTGGGCTTAGCTGAAAAATGTTTGGGTGAGATGTTTACCAACAGGACTTCGTCTGGGCTTGGCTGAAACATTATTGGGTGAGATGTTTACCAACAGGACTTTGTCTGGGCTTGGCTGAAACATGATTGGGTGAGAGGTTTACCAACAGAACTTTGTCTAGCCTTAGCTGAAACATGATTGGGTGAGATTTTTACCAACAGCACTTAGTTTGGGCTTAGCTGATTACTGATTGGGTGAGATGTTTACCAACAGGACTTCGTCTGGGCTTGGCTGAAACATGATTGGGTGAGAGGTTTACCAACAAGACTTTGTCTGGGCTTAGCTGGAACACGATTCGGTGATATGTTTACCAACAGCACTTAGTTTGGGCTTAGCTGAAACATGATTGGGTGAGATGGTTACCAACAGGACTCTGTCTGGGCTTGGCTGAAACATGATTGGGTGAGATGTTTACCAACAGGACTCTGGCCTTAGCTGAAACATGATTGGGTGAGATTTTTACCAATAGGACTTTGTCTGGGCTTAGCTGAAACATGGTTGGGTGAGATGTTTACAAAGAGGGCATTGTCTGGGCTTTGCTGAAACATAATTGGGTGAGATGTTTACCAACAGGACTTTGTCTGGGCTTAGCTGAAACATGGTTGGGTGAGATGTTTACAAAGAGGGCATTGTCTGGGCTTTGCTGAAACATAATTGGGTGAGATGTTTACCAACAGCACTTGGTCTCGGCTTAGCTGAAACATGATTGGGTGAGATGTTTACAAAGAGGGCATTGTCTGGGCTTTGCTGAAACATAATTGGGTGAGATGTTTACCAACAGGACTTTGTCCGGGCTTAGCTGAAACATGATTGGGTGAGATGTTTACCAACAGGACTTTGTCTGGCCTTGGCTGAAACATGATTGGGTGAGATGTTTACCAACAGGACTTCGTCTGGGCTTGGCTGAAACATGATTGGGTGAGAGGTTTACCAACAGACCTTTGTCTAGCCTTAGCTGAAACATGATTGGGTGAGATGTTTACCAACAGCACTTAGTTTGGGCTTAGCTAAAACACGATTGGGTGAGATGTTTACCAACAGGACATCGTCTGGGCTTGGCTTAAACATGAATAGGTGAGATGTTTATCAACAGGACTTTGGCAGAGCTTGGCTGAAACATGATAGGGTGAGATGTTTAGCAACATGACTTTTTCAGAGCTTGGCTGAAACATGATAGGGTAAGATGTTTACCAATAGAACATTGTCTGGCCTTAGCTGAAACATGATTGGGTGAGATGTTTACCAACAGGACTGTGTCTGGGCTTAGCTGAAACATGATTGGGTGAGACGTTTACCAACAGGACTTTGTCTGGGCTTGGCTGAAACATGATTGGGTGAGTTGTTTACCAACAGCACTTTTTCTGGGTTTAGCTGAAACATGATTGGGTGAAGTCGCGCAGTGAAATTGAAAGCAAAATATAAGTTAGGTCTCTGGTCCAATAATGTGTATGAGCAGATGAAAAAATATAAAATATATTCTGACATAAGCGTTAGCCTTGAGATAAAGGTATGTCTGTGTCTTTGGTACCCCCACGAAGATAAGAGTGCTCCTAAAATGTGGTCTTAGACAAGTGCCGATTTTTACGCTGAGGAGAATTTGGCAGGATATTATTGCATTGGAAAGTTGTGCAGTGGACAAAGGGCAATGTTGAAATGAGTGCTATAGCCAAAGCTCATTTACAGCCAGAGGTAACTATGCGTCTCGAGTTTGGCTCACACTTTGGTAGCTTGGTGGAGCTTAAGGCTGAACTCTACAGTAGATGATAGAAGAGAAAGATTGAGCATACAACCGTTAAAAATAGAGAAAGAGAGAACAATTACCATGTCAAGACAAAGGGAAAATGGCATTTTAAGCGTGGCACTTAGATTATAGGCGATACAGCACATGGATATGTTTTGGACATGGGTGATGATGCAGCATTGCTAATTTTGTGTTGGTTATGGCCCATGGTCTATATAGATCGAGTACATGACAATGCTTGGAGACTTACACGCACCACCCAAAAGTATGGACGATCTTCACGCCATCCTACAGACGTTTAGTGGAACAATTGCAATTGGTACAAGCACAGGTGACGTCATACTACTCGACCTTGCCCTAAGAAAAGAGCTGGCGGGAAGAAGTGAGAAAGATCCAACAGGTAAACCAAGTCTTGGACAAGTGCATTAGATTAAGAAAATACAGTTTAAAAATAAGCTTTAGAAAGAGCATTAGGGTGTATCTAATTAAACAGTCTGTGTAATCTACTTGCCCTATCTATAGGTAATCAATTGATTATGTCTGCTGATGTCTTGACTTAGTGTAGAGGTCATATAACATTTCAAGGAAGAAGATGGGCTGTTTTTGATTATTTTGATTTTTTAAAGGACTGGCAAAATGAACGTCTCTGCTTATGGGTTTATCATGAATGCCACCCATTGCTCAAGGTGTTTAAACCCCCTGTTTGTGAAACTGATTGGATATTTGCTTGGCATTGCAGAGTTGGGTACTTGGTAGGACTGAGCCTTGGGTGCTGACTCAGTGTGTGATTCTGACAGGCACCTGAAGGCCTGCCACATTCCACCACGGCCAGATTTTCCTAGTAAACATGTTCCCACTTTGTTTACATGACTTTATCGCAGAACAGGAGTCCTGTTAAGATTGTTCTTTTCTTCCAAAGTTTTTTAATACAAATACCAGTGTGATATAAAAATACCGCAATATCTCTTTCCGGCTGCCCATTGTCACAAGTCTTTCCATTTTAGAGAAGCAAATAATTAAAGCTGACAGCAAGAATAGGTTTGTAGATACATTTATTTACTTACTTCCATTTTTCATATTAACTAACATTCAAACTTTTTTATAAAAATGAAAATAATTACATTCTTTAAAATACCCAAATAAAACAACTCATAATACGAGCTCAAAATCCAATAAAACACATTGAGTGTCAACTAGACAGGGCAATGTTACGAAAGGGTACACGACACAATTCTCCTCATGGCAACTATCTCACCCACTCCAGCTCCTCTGGAATCAAAAGCAGTAAATAATTCTTTATTTCATTTTTTTTTTTAAATCTTGAAGGGACTATGATCATGCGTCATTGTAACCCGCCTCTAAGCGTAAAGTACAGCCTCACTGTCAACAGCTTCAAGCGATTCCTCAAGACTTATTTATTTCATTTATAGGGTATATATAATATACAGCAAATGGTGTACCAGGCGATTTCTGCAAGACAAATTACTCTCTCTCGGGCACCAACTTCAACAGGTGTATGCCCTTAAACTGGAACAACAAGTAACCATAAACTCGAAAAATGGATTTCGATAACAACCGAAATGAAGACAGAAACACAAGGTGGGAACCGGGTTAGGCAGAGATGGGGGGGAGTACGTGTTAAGGGGCTGTGGGGCACCCCTCATTAAACCTAAAAGATGAGTACATGCGCACCTGACAATTTCAGTTAGAAATTATTTATCTGCATGCATTTAGAAGCACAACACATAGCCCCTCCCACAGTATCGCCCACTTTGTAATCCCTTTGTGGTGATTGGTGGAGCGCAGACCTGTACATTTCTATGAATTTTCGACTAAGCAAAATGTGAAAAATAGGTGAATTAGACCTTGATGGAGTCTGCGCTTGGACAAAAACGATCCAAAGAATAACTTGTTTTATAAATACATTTTTCGGTGAAATCACTGTTACGTGAGACAGTTAATTTGGTTTTCTTAGCCTTATTTTCTTGGTTTTATTTCAGGGTTGCTTAAATGATAGATTCAATTTGAATTATAAAGTCATTCAAATTCAAACATCAATATAATTCTTGATGAAATAAAAAATAAAAAAATCAGTCTTTTGTGACAGAGTTATAGTTTATATCTAATCCGTTTCCAAAGGTTAGAAGTTGTTCTAACAGAAATTGTACTTTGAAATGTCCAGCCCGTTCCAGTCACGTGTTTCCCCGCCTATTTATTGGCGGTTCCTCAGGGGTTTAATGGCAGATTGTTGTCAAAGAAATGATGTAAAATATTCCCACAGTTCAAAGTCACCAATTACACATTTGATTCCTGTTGAGACAGAATGCAAAAAAGACAGAACTTAAAATTGTTGAAAAAAACTAATATGAGATCTTCAGGCATAGCTTTGAAAATGTGCAAGTGTTTACTTTATAAGGGCAATTCTAAATCCAAATACAGTGGAAGCAGTGAAAAAGAAGGAAAAGAACAAAGAGGATTACAATTTACATGTATAATCTGTAAATTGGTTCGTGTTATAAATGGTCTCCCGTTTGGGCGTTCACAAAATGCCTCCTGGATGGAGTTCGTGATGGCACTAAATAGACAGAAAGCGAGTATGTATAATTCCGCCTGAAAAATGCTTGTGTCTGGTAAGTGGACATATATTTTCTATAAAAGTAAAATTCCGATCGTCTTACTTACATAAGGAAAATGACCGTGCTGTTAGCCAAACAGGTTGCTGTACACGGTTCGAATGCTGAGAGCAGGGTGTTACGCGCAAACGCGTTCAAAGCGGCATTGTAAACAAATGCTGTTGAATGGATGAGTCACGTGATGTCGTGACGTTGCGACCGTTCGCCTGGCGCCATATTGGATATGGATAAAAAGCATGATAGGTGTGTGCCTCAAAATTATTTATGATTTTGATTGGAATGTGTTCCAAAATATCTAAAGTTGTTGTTTATGTGTGGGCATCCAAATAAAAACAACCTATTTCAGATGAATCAGAAAAAATTGAATCTTACTGTGGTTATATGAAGAATTCAAAACTAACGTGAAGATCGCATTGTAGTTGCATAAAACTATTAGCAGACTAAGAAACAATTGAACAATTGAACATAGCAGGATACAAATGGAGGGATTACAATGGAGGCGGTAATCTTGAAACGACCTGGTGTGTCATAACATGCTCATCATTGGCAAAGTTCATTTTTAGTAATTGCACATGGTGAGGTTCAAAACGAGTTCAATATATTTGCTCATTGTTATAAATAAAGTCCCATATGTGGGACTTCATATGTTGATCATACTGGTGTGTATATTTCACGATTGAATCAAAAGGAAAAAGTAAATCAAGATGATTATTAACACATAAAATAGAAGAAGAGAAAATTATAGCAAATAACATTGTACTTGTCAGAGAAAATGATGTAGTTCCTGATCAACGTTTAGACCCATATGGATTGAGTCCATCGGCCATATCCAAAAAGCTTCCCTTTTACGGAGAAGTCTCTCCAAGTTTCCTCCTCTTCTTGGTATGGACAATTGTTCAAGTCCATAACATTTGATTTTGGTTATATCAGACTCTGCATGGTGTTGGTCAAAGTGAAAAGCTAATGGCGATCTCATGTCCTTGTTTTTGATTGCTCGCAGATGTTCGCCCAATCTGATTTTGAACTTCCTGATTGTACTGCCAATATAGGTTTTGCTGCATGAGCATATTATGGCATATATCACGAATTGGCTGTTGCAGTTGATAAGTTGTTTGATTGTGATTTTTTTTGCCATTCGGTAGCACAAATTCTTTCTTTCCATTAAACATATAGGAACAAATCTGGCAATTACTGCATTTGAAATTCCCTTTAGAAGGTGGTGTTAACCATGTTGATGAAGAGTTGGTCCTGTTCAAATTTCTTGTTGTCGAAGTAAGATGGACTTAACATTTTCTTTAAGGTCATAAATTCCGAAAAACCATATTAGGCTTCTTGTCTAGAATGGTGTTCAGTTCCGAATCTGTTGTAAGAATGTTGCAATTTCTTTGAAGAATCTTTTTAATGACATGGTTATTGCTGCTAAAGGTTGTGATAAACCTGGGTTTATCTGTTTCTAGTGTTTTCTTGGGTTTGTCCTGAAGTAGATCTTGTCTGGATCTCGTCATACTTTCAGTTACCATATTTTTAAGATGTTTAGAACTGTATCCGCGATTCTGGAATTTCTTGAATGCCATATCTTGATGTTTAGTACATTCCTCTGCTGATGTACAATTCCTTTTAATTCGCAGGAGTTCACCAAATTGTGAGTTTTGGATGATATGATGAGGGTGATTGCTGGTGGCGTGTAAAACACTGTTGACTGCCGTCTCTTTCGTATATAGTGTGCTGTAGATAGTTTGGTCCTGTATGTAGAGGGTGAGGTCCAGAAAGATTATGGATTGCTGGCTGTAGGAGATAGTGAATTTCAAATTGTAGTAATTATTGTTTAAAAAGAGTGATAATCTAGTAATTGTTGTTCTGTACCATTCCATATTACAATAATGTCGTCAATATATTTTCCCCAGAAAGCAATTCTGTTGTTGGTAGTGAAATCTGAATGTTGCCAGGCGACTTGAGTCTCAAAATGTCCCATGTAGAGGTTGGCGTATGAAGGTGCGCATTTTGTGCCCAGGGCAGTTCCCTGGACTTGTCTGAATAATTTTTCTCGAAAGCAAAAAATATTGTTGGTTAATGTGAAGTGGATCATTTTCGAAATCATCAGGTTTTGTTCTTGTAATGAAACTGATCTACTTTTCAAAAAGTGATTGACTGTTGAGATTCCTCTAGTATGAATAATGCTGGTGTATAAGGCGGTGACATCAAATGTTACAAACTGAAAGTTTTCTTCGGAAAAGATGTTTTCTAGTTGTTTCAATGCATGTGTTGTGTCTTTGATGAAAGAACTTAGACCAGATGCAAGGGGTTGAAGATAATGATCGATGTATTCTGAAATTCTTTCTGTGAATGAGCCGATGCTGTTAATGATTGGTCTGCATTGTGGTAGGTTATTGAATGGTTTGTGAATCTTGGGCATAAAGTAAACTGTCGGAAGTATTGGGTGTAGAATGTTCATATAATCATATTCATCATCTGAAAGTAAACCTTGTTTGTGCCAATGTGCACTCATGAGTTTCCAATCCGCATTTAGCTTTTTGACAGGGTTTGTTTGAAGTGGTTGATAGCATGCCGTATCATTCAGATGGTTCATTGCTATTTGGATGTAATCTTCAGTTTTGAGTAGTACGATGTTACCGCCCTTGTCAGCCATTCTGACCATGATGTTATAGTTTTCTTTCAATCTTTTGATGGCTGATATTTGTGCATCTTTGCGATTATGGTTCGCTCGTGGTTTTCTTAAATCTCCTTGAACTGCCTTTTGGAAAGGATCTAATCAAAATGTGGCCTTGCGCTCTGCCCTGTAATGTCCTTATTGAATGTTTGCTGCTCACTCCCATGCACATCCTGGTGTGTGGGCCAACCGGTTTGCAAGGACCCTTCGCAAAGACCCTAGAAAGGGCACTGCCCCATCTGTACTATGCCTTGTCTACAATAGTTAGGACTGAAACTCTCTCCTCTCCTTATAAGTGGGAGAGATCCTTTTACAGCATATGAGGGTTCTGACTTAGCCTGTGATGGTGTTGCTCCTTGTTGAGTGAAGGCGTCCCCTTACTTATCTATGGGACACGTGCCTTTGCACATGCCATTAAGCTCCCCCAGTAAGGAAGATTGCATCAACATGGCTTATGACAGACAGTATGGCACAGAGAAATCATGCCAAGCATTGTAATGACATGTTTACTATGTGGGCCACAGGGAGCCCTGAGGCCCATTGGAGAAGGGGCGTCGCGGCCCTTTCCACCCAATCCAATTAGAAGGAAGTGGTAGCCTTTGTGGCTTCCTTCAGGATTAGGCCTGGTTAATCTAAAAGGTTCAGCCTGATATGCTGTCTTCTGCTCTTCACAGAATTGAAATGCTTCCCCGTCTTGGAACCAGACATTGATGTGCGGATCAATGATGCACGACAGCATGGGCGGCACGTAGGCGTACGTCTGCCGCGCGGTGTCAGACGCGACGTCTCAGCGATGCTCTACGTTGGCCAGACCAATCATCTAGCGGTTGCCTACGCCGGAGGAGTTGTCCAGTTTTGGAATCTGAAGCAGCTTCGTGTAGAGTAAGTCCCATTGGGGTGGATATGCATGCGTGTGCGGATTGTCCAGAAAGTCCCCGGGTTGTGTTATCCCACAAAGAACATCCTGCTGGTAGACCAGAAGGCTGTGCAACATGAAAGGTTTATTATCTAAGAGTCAGCTTTCTGCTGTGCACAGGCCCTGTTAGAGAAAGAGCTTCCAAAATAAGGACTCTAAAAACACAAGAACATTAACATTCAAGCTGATGTTGTCATTTTGAACGTTGAAAGGGTTCCATGTGTTAATATCCCCGCAAAAATATCACGATACAAAAATATCACCATATTTCTGCAGCGATATTGAGGCATGGACCCTGCGGGGGGGTACCCCGACAACCCCTGCATTATTTTTAAATGTGCAGGGGACACCCCCGCATCCCCCGTTCCCACAAATTATCCACCCCAAAAATACCACCTAAGGCGTTACAGACGACCATATATACGGCGATATTTTCGGTGGGGATAATATGTAGGGATACAGTTGAAAGTTATTGAAGAAATACCATATTGAAATAATAGAATTGTCCCAAATGCATCACACAAAAGTGATATTTTTGAAGAATGAATGTTCGTCCTTAGAAATGGGGGTAACATGTGAATGTTTGCAGGGTATTTGGGGGCTCCTGAATGCCACCCTTGAGCCTGCATTACAAGATAAGAAGATGTTTTGCTGGTATTTCTGGGTTTGCTATTACCGCGTGTCGAAATCTTGGGGACCGTGGTGATTATAAATTGAACTGGCGGTAAAGCATGTGGGTTTTCAGAAATATTTTTGACATTTTACACTTCATTTTCGCTTGTCATATGTTTCTGAGTCCGACATGCTGTGCTGTTTTTCTGAAAATCGCATGTTCACTCTGAGCACCCCGCAAAAAATATCCATCGGCACCCCTGCTGGGGGGAGGGAAGTGAGTCGGCACAGCCATAGCACATGAGGTTTCTGTCACAGGGACCTGCGCAGTAGGGTCAGTGACAATCCTTGTGTAGTTACTTTGGGAAAGGCGGTATAAGCTTAGATACTTAGAGGCCCTCCAGGGTGACACACATCGTGTTTTCTTTCTCCCATGTGCAGAGATGCACCTGTTCATTCTTTCATATAAGTGAAGAAAAGTGTTTTAAAAGCTGGGGGGTGGGAGGGATTTTCGAATGTTTATTTCCATCTTTTGGGAGGAGGTAAAAACATGCATGTTTATTGCCGGCCTGTCAGCGGCTAATTACCACGAGCAATATTCCAAGTTAATATTCATCGGGTAAGTGTAAGGTGACTCTGCCCTTAATTATAGAGAGCGCCTGTGGGAATGTACGATTGAACAGCAGCCTGTAGGTAGACATGAGCGATGGGCCAACACCTTAGCGCGCGCATGCGCGTAGCATAGGATCCGAGACAGAAATGAAAAACAACCACCGATCGTGAGCGGTCTTGAGAAAAGGATGTGCGCCTCCACCAGGAGCAAATAAGCTGCCAGCTCCCGGGAACCCCTTTTTCCTGTGAGATCCCCACGTTCTAAAGCATCCTACAACAGAAGGGTTGATGCCCAATACATTCAGTGACAGCGATAAGGATTGAGAAACAATTCGCTTTATAAAGACCCATAAAAAGGATAACCTTCCTAGTCATGAATACATATGCATCCTCGGTTCCAAACATATTAAATAAGTAAATAATTCCGCATTCTATCTGTCAAATATTCTCAGTGAAATTGGTGTAAACAGACCTCTCGGCGCGGTCTTAATCAACGGGCCCAGCTTGTCTGTTAACTCGCCCAGGGGGACGGCCATTTAAATTCCCGCGCAGTCGTTTACAGTGCGCGCCAGAGTGGGGGTGCACGCAAACAGCATCAAGAAACCCCACCAACAGCTGGGCCTAATATCCTCCGGCACAGGTGGTTATGCATTCGAACATTTTGCATATTGACATGTATTTTAGAAATGGGTCCAACTTGCTTCTTTGGCTACTCAGCCACCAGGCTTGCCTAAATGCAGGGGTCAGCGCTGCGACCCTTTCGCGGACCCTTAGGTGAGACTGTGGAGGAAAAGCTATACAGATTGGGTGTTCACCTATAGTTTAGGTGTAGACTGAAATCAATTTAGGGTGAGCATCCCTGTCATTTCCAATGAGTGAACACCTGGGCGCTGCGTAGAGAGAACACAATACAAGTGGGAGGGAACTCACCCTCCCCTATTAATGTGACTAAATCACTTGCCTCTGGTGGCAATGCTAATGCTCACCAAGGTAGCTGCAGTCTGCCTCACAACAGCTAAGACTGCCCATAAACACACATCAGACAAGACAACCCCACCGTGCAACAAATAGAGTTTACCCATTTGCTATAGAACTGGGTTAGAGCTGAGCTATAGAACTCAAAGGACCTCTCCTCCTCCACACGGCAGGCAATAATGGCATGTGTATAAAAACAGCCCGCACCTTTAAACACCCGACGGTGCCAGCCAATATCGCTTCGTGGACTGTAAGCAAAACTGGAAGAAAGAAACTACAATATGGATTTTATTTTTCTTTCTGTCTGCCTGAAATGTAGCAATATGTTGTTTTTCTAAGTGTAAATATACATTGTACTATGTAACTAAGCTTTCTGTCTGTAACAGCGCCACAATGCCTTTGGGCTGCTGCGCGCTGAATAAATAAATAAATAAATAAATAAAACCTGACCACAAAGCGGAACGTCTCACTAAAAGATATAGATACCGCCAGGTCCCCCGCCTAAATAAGCCCACTAAACCTATGGTGGGAAATAGGCTCAATCATGTGTATTTTAATTTTTTTTTTAATGGGAAAACGCCGGGCTACAAAAAAACCGCAGCAGCCTCGGGAGAGCGAGATGAGGGTGCGAAACCCACAAGAGCATTTTCTTTTTTTCTGTGTTGTTTTTTTCAGAAATACGCAAACCACTATTTTGCAGAGAAATGACCGCTGTAGAGTAGAAGATCAACCAATTCTTGCAATACTGTTACAAGACCAAAGTGCAAAGGGCTGTCCCGGCTTCACCGAAATCCAAGCAATGCTACCAGAAATACTTTCACTTAATGCGCCAACGTGATTGACACACCACAAGGACTCCTTACCTCCATATAAGATGAGTGAACATTTTCCACACAGTTACCAGCACAAAATGGGGATATGGAATCACACGAGAAAAGAAACCGGGAAAATAAATACATTTAAATATTATCAATCCCGGCAGGATATACCTCACAGAAAGGTTGTGTTACCGACGACAAGTCAGAATAAATAGAAAGGGGGACACTGATGTTACAAAGTAATAAGCGTGTACGCATGCGCGAGCCTCGTTTGGGCTCACGCATGCGCTGGGGGAATAAATGCGTCCCGAACGGCAGTTGCCGCCGCGACCTTGCAACCATCATTTGCGTCTCCGAGTCTCCCTCATTGTATGCGTGAGTGTGTGGTATGCGAGGTGGCCCGAGGCACTCACAACGGCTAACATTGGTGACGAGTAATCGGCACGTAGTGAGTGTTTGTGAGCGGCAAGCTCCCGAACTGCAAGTCGTGGCAGCCCATCTCATCACGCAGCTCGAATCCAACGCTGCTACGGTCGGCCATTTTGTAATCCAACGTGTGGTAGTAGCGGCCGGCGAGGGTGCTCGAGCGTTACCCACGTGATCATAAAGGAACAATTTTTGGAACCTTCATTGTTGCCCTGGACGGGGAGCCATGATTTCTGGCCATGGGAGCCTAGGAACATTTTTTATCACCCAGTCTGGTGGACCAGTTGAGAAGGAGTTGCTGGAACAAAGTGACTGCATGCTGTGAAGGAGGTCAGTGGTCACTAGCTACAGGCCAAGAAGCCCACTTCTGCCCACAAATTTCTCCAGTGGTGGAGTGCTGTCCATGTGGGAAAGGTTTGCGGCCTCACACATGCGGTTGAGGTGCCTGTGCGACCTGTGAGAATGAGTGACCAAGAAGGAGAGACAGCGGCACCAGCACAAATGTCACGTAGACAACAAGGCGCTCTGGCACCGATGCCGGAATTCGACACATCAGGTCCTCCTTCCAAGCTGGGGCCCAGGTGGCTTATATGGATCAAGAAGCTGGACATGTTCTTCAGAGCGACTGTGGAAGACGACCATGATGCAAAGGTTGCGACGCTGCTGTACTCAGCGGGGACTGAGGTACTCTGAATCTATGAATCATTGAACATTCAGGTGGTAACTTACGCCGCAGTCAAGACTGCCCTTCAGAATCATTTCATACCACTGTCGAATGTGGACTTTGACAGGTTTGTGATGCGTAGTGAAAAACAACATGACCACGAGTCCCTAGACCAATTCTGTGCGCGACTGCGCCAACTTTCAAGCATGTGCAGATGGGACAATGAAGAAGGGATGGTGAGAAACCAGCTAATACAGGGGTGCAGCTCGAGCAAGTTGCAGAGGCAGATCCTGTGGGAACCCGGAATGACTTTGGCTCAAATCCTGGACACTGGCAGGGTATATGAACTGGCAGAAAGTAGAGGGGCAAAGATGGACACGGCCGTACGGCCAAGCAAAGGTGAAGAGGCTTTTGCCCTAGGGAGGTCCACCCCATCGAAGTCTCGGTGGATCCAAAAGCGTCAAGATGCATCCCCCACCCAGAGCACCCCAGCAGCGTGTCACTACTGCGGTTACGATCTGCTGCACGCAGAAGCCTGCCCTGCGAACCCAAGAGTATGTGGCACGTGCAACACACCAGGCCACTACGCCAGAATGTGCAGAGCTGTAGCGCCAGTGACAACCCACAGAGGCCTTGCGAGGGCGAGTAGTGACAATTTCAGGAGACCGCGGAACGTGGCCACGGTAGAACAAGACATACAGAGACTCAACCTGGCTGAAGAGGAAGAAGAGGGCGAAGAGATATTCTTCATATCCAATATAGCTACAGGAGCCAGGAAAAGGAGGCAAGCAACCTATGTAGTAGACATTAAAGGCACCCCCACACCAGTCCTAATAGAGACTGGTGCGTCAGTGTGTGTTCTGGCTACAGAGCATTACAAGGCCCTCCCTGGTCCACCGGAGCTTGAAAATTCAAATGCCAGGATTTACACATTTGGAGGCGTCACTTCATTACCGATCCAAGGGGTCTTTGTTGCACCAGTTACCCATGGCCCCAATGCGATGAAAGCTCGATTTTATGTGCCGGATGTCAGCCCCCATTCTCTCCCTAGCTGCGCCGCATCAGAAGCCCTGAACACTGTTCACTTCACGCTAGCGGTGTACCAGTCAGACATCGAACAGCTCCTGAGCAGGTTTGAAACCCTCTTTCAGGCAGTAGGCAAGTTGAAAGCTGACCCGAAACGCCTACACATTGACGAGACTGTAAGGCCCACTGCTCTCAAGCATAGGAGGATACCATACCATTTAAGAACGCAAGTGGCGAAAGAGCTACAAACACTGATAGATATGGACATTATAGAAAAAGTAGAAGTACCCACGCAGTGGGTATCGCCAATCGTAGTAGCACCTAAACCCAAACAACCAGGTGCAGTCCGCATCTGTGTGGACATGCGGTTGCCCAATGCGGTTATAAAGAGGGAACGTCATATTACCCCGACGATGGATGATGTTATCAGTGAACTACAAGGTCCCAAGGTGTTTTCAAAATTGGACCTGCGTTCCCGGGTACCACCAACTTGAACTTCACCCGGAATCACGGTACATCACAACCTTCACAACCCACGAGGGGTTATATCAATTTAAGAGACTGAGTTTCGGCATGTCGTCCGCCGCCGAAGTGTTTCAAAACACTATCAGGGGATCACTGGCTGGTTTAAAAGGGGTCCTCAACATGAGCGACGATATTCTAGTCTTTGTGTCGTCGGAAATGGAGCACATGAAGAGGCTGTAACTGACCCTTCAAAGGCTGAGCAAGCTGGGTTTGACGCTGCACAGAAGTAAATGCGAATTCTTCAGGGACCGCATAGAATTTTTCAGGTTTGTCTTTCACGCAGGAGGGATCTCGTCCGACCCAGAAAAGGTCTGCGACATTCGCGAGCAACAGCACCAGAGTCGCCAGCAGAAGTCTGCAGCTTCCTCGGCATGGTGAATTACTGCGGCCGATTTATCAAGGGACTTGCTTTGCTCTCGGAACCTCTCCGAGCCTTGACGAAAAACGATGTGCCCTGGACATGGGACAAGAAAGAACAAAAGGCGTTCCAGGACATCAAATCGGCACTGTCGGATCAGGTCACCATGGCCTACTTCGATCCGGCAATTGAGTCAGAGATTGTCGTAGATGCCAGCCCCGTAGGCCTGGGGGCCGTACTACTGCAGTCAGGCACACAAGGAAATATGCATTGCCTATGCGTTGCCAATGCAAGCAAAGCGCTGTCCGAGAGGGAGAAAAGATAGAAAGATTCTATTCTTCTCAGATAGAAAGAGAAGCGCTTGCAATACTATGGGGTTGTCGGCACTTCTGCCTTTAGATCCTAGGTAACCGGTGGTGGTGGTCACCGATCACAAGCCCCTGATCCCCATTATGGCCGGGGTATCCTCGAAGCCTCCCCCACGCATTGAACGCTGGATGCTGTCACTCATAGAGTACAGTTTGAAACTCCAATACAGGCCTGGTACAAACAATACTGCCGATTACCTGTCCCGTCATCCGAACCAAAGACGGGAGCAAGGCCTCGGGGAGATCTTTGCGTGTCAAGAAATAGTCCACAACGTCGTGGAAGTGGCCATGCCAGTGGCAGTGGCTCGACAAGACATCGTCAAGGCGTCCGATGAAGATGAAGTGTTCCGGGTCATTCGGACGGCCATAGGAAGTGGGGAATGGAAGGAGATACTGGGCAACAACGCAAAGCGAGAATGACGGCGCAATGGGACTTGCATGCGTTATGGAAGAGGAGGCACCACTGCCGACCTTTGGGAGTAGCAGCCGGTACCCGAACAGACAGGGTTGACAACCCCTGCCCGATTTAAAGATTATATTATGGACTCAGAGAACTGAGTCATCAGCAGCCAAGGTTAGGCGACTCACGTTGAGTCACAGTTATGTTACATGTTGTTGTTGTTGTCTTTCTGTTTTAAAGAAAAGGAGGGATGTTACAAAGTAATAAGTGTGTATGCATGCGCAAGCCTCGGTTGGGCTCACGCATGCGCTGGGGGAATAAACGCGTCCCGAATGGCAGTTGCCACCGGGACCTTGCAACCATCAGATGCGTCTCTGAGTCTCCCTCATTGTATGCGTGTGTGTGTGGTATGCGAGGCGGACCTTGGCACTCACAACGGCTAACAACTGACTGCTGCGGCCCGTCAGCCTGCCTTTCTCCTACCTCAACTGCAACAACTTCCGACAGGACTCGACAAACTGCAGTTTACCACACTGCCCCGGCGATCCGTCTTACATGGAACAGACCACCTGGGTCCCAGACCCTGTTCGCTGCATGCCCAATGCAGGGGATCGGGCAGCGCAAAGCGGCAGGTCATGCAGGCCTTTCAGAGGTTCCTTCAGACACTAAACAAAAACCAGCGTCCTCTGGGTTCTCTCTCTCCCTTCCACGCTTACTTTTTGCACTCTGCGGATTCCTTTTTATCCCTCCATCCGTTTCACTGCAGGGGAACTCCAGTCACCCGTGAAATCACCTCAAACGCCCACCTGTTCCCCTTGAGATGGGCACAGCTAACACCCTCCATGTTGTGATTTCCACCCTGAGCCCCTGTTCCAGGTGAAACAACAGGAAACGACCTTAACTCAAGGTACGCCCTTTAAGACAGAGACAGGAAGGGGACGTCATGTGAGGAAGAGGAAGGCCTAGTAGAGCCCGGATTCGGCAGTATGATGTAGAGGAGAATAAAGAGATGTTGCATCTTAGAATGTCTCCACCTCATTTGTTATAGTCAGGCTGCACTGTCCATACAGAGTATGTAGCCCTGTCTGAGAGGGGCCCACCAGCCCCCAGCTCCCAAAATGGCTGAATACAGAATGCAAATAACCGAAATAGAAATGGGACAGCGTTCCTCCAACAGGTGCACAGACAAAACACAGCGCAGTACCCAGGTACTGACACCAGACCTGCTTTATCTTGCCATCCACACATAACTTTTATATTTATTAATTATTTATTTATTATATTTTTATTTTCTTTATGCCGTGGCATAAATTCCAGAATAAATCATGGGTTAATTATTCTTCTTTCTTCGAATGCACTTATAATTGCAGTGCATCTTTTTAACACCAGCATTACGCCGGGTTGTGTACATTCCTCTAGACCCATAATTAGGGCCATGTTGGGGTTCAGGAGGCCATCGGGATCCCTCTTACTGCACCCAACAGGCGCTAGAATTAGTGCTGCTAGGTCCGTTTAGAAACACTTACAGCAGTATGTAGAGGGGCCCTAATGTCAATCATCTTTGCGTTGATGCAGAAAGACTGTCTCGACATGTCAGCCATTTTACAGAAGCTATTGAAACTCTGAAGGCGCCAAATGTTGCTTCTAAGAGCTTCTTTTATTTACATGCTGCTTGCCACTTTTATGCCAAATGACAGCGCGCTTAAAGAATGTACCCCCAAAGTTTGAGGTCCAGAAGAATCGGCAGCTCTTTCGTGCCTGGAGAGGCTGCCATTGCACCATTGACTCTTAACTAAAGCCGCATTATGGTACATTTTGGCGTTGTGTGTTTTCCTTGTTGCAGTGAAATCATCTCCGGGGTATGTTGTAAAAGTTGGCACCTAAAGATGACTGTTTTTGCAAGATACTGAGGTTGCTGCAGTGGGGTGGGAAGCTTATTTTAGAACCTCTTGTGATAGCTCTTGTCTGTGTGTTGGTCGGAACAATCGGGTTTTTTGGACGCCGGAGAGATTGGTGATGTCGGAGAATTCAGATTGTTGGAGATGTATTCATACAAAAGGTACGTTGGAGCATATGTTGTGGGGCTGTTGGTTGGAAAGATTGTTCTGGAGTGAGGTTGGTCGAATATGTGGTGAGGTGATTGAGGGTTTACCTACCTTAGACTTCAAAATGGTGATATTGGGTGATGATGAGTCTCTAGAGGAACTTACCTTAAGTCAGAAGAAGTGGTTGTTTCGTGGGGCAATGATTGGTAAGAAAATTGTTTTGCGAAATTGGAAGTCTGTTTTGACTTTGAATGTTGAGACGTGGGTGATTGAGATGGAAGAGTTAGCAGCTATGGAAAAGTCACTTTACAGAAGAGGAGGGAAGATGAGTTTATTTAAAAAGATCTGGGGTACATTTCTTCAGCTTTATTAGTATAGGGGAGTAGGGGGTGGATATTAGTTGTTGGGGTTTATCTTGTAATGTATTATACTGTTTATTATCTTCTGGAGTGTGTCCTGTGGTATGTGATTTTATGGTTTTGTATATAAATTTTAAAATAAAGAGTTAAAAAAAAAGAAAAAAAAAGGAGCAAGCACTTCCAAGTGAAGCTTTTTTATAAGCATGGAAGAAAGGGGCACTACGTTTATTCCAGTCTTTCGAGTCACAGATCCTCACAGAGCCCGTTCTACTCCATCAAGTAAGAAAAGCGAACTTGTCTCACGATGCATCAGGGTTCAATGAAAACAGAAGGTTGAATGTGATGTTTCCGCACATTGAAGACAGAGCACAGAAAAGAACAATTTATTTCGGTCGTTTTTGTGCGGCCCCAAATATGTCGACATATCACTTTGCATGATCCCAAAACCAGTCCCTGTCCCCCTTCGCTCCCCACCCCTCCCAAACTGGCGAGTTTTTCTGTCATTTGGTGGGTTTCACCGGCCGAGCCCCTCTCCCCTCACTCTCCGCCCTCCTTTTACACCAAGAGCCTTTCTCCCGTCCCACCTACAACCACACACACAGGCATTCTAACATGCACACACGTACAGTTACCCGCTCCCCTACCCCCCGGCCCTTCCCTAAATCTTACACTCACACTCGGACACACACACACAAACACACAGACACACACACACGCCCAGACACACACACACACAGCACTCACAAAAAACAACACGCTTACCTGGGCCCCATCGACTTCCCTCTGCCGCCTACGCCATGCCTGGCAGCCCCTGCGTGCACTCGTGTGCCTGGCAGGGGCTGGCAGTTGGATTTAGAAAGACCGCTCGGAGCGGTGTTTCTAAATCGGTCTTTGAGGAAATCGATGTCTTCACTCAGTACCAAATAGACAGGGCTTCCTGGGCACGAGCATGGCACCTGGCTGCTTTGTGGGGCATGTGGGGCAGGTACTGGTGGGAGGAATACTTATACAAATAAGGCTGCACAGGGCATCTCACAGGCATAGGAAGTGGAGGAATTGGGAAGTGCCTTCAGTGGCAAACCTGCAAAGTGTTTGGAATGGTTTCCCACAGCCCTCTGGCAAGGGGTGTAAGAGCACTTATCCTAAGTCTGAGGTCGGCACCCTTTGGCTCCCCAGATGTGTTGCACTACAACTCCAATCAGTCCTAGCCAACAGAGCCAATGGTGAGGCATCATGGGGATTGTAGTCCAAAACATCTGCAGAGCGGCAGCCCTGTATGTCATGAATGCCGGGTGTCGACCAAAGCTAATCCACACTCTCTTTATTGGGGAGTGTGGACGAGCAGTGTGGAGTAAAGTAAGGTAAGTACCATACCTCCCCGAGCAGGGGGTTCCAGGAAGCAACCAATCCCCATAAGAGGCAGAGGAGACCCCCTGAAGAGCTCCATCTCCAGGGGCCAGACCCAGGCAGGATGGAGGTAGAGCAGGATCTGCACTGATGGATGACAGTGGTATTACGCACTAGAGTGCGCTTTGAAACAGGTTTTTATTTTTAATTGTATAAGCGCCTAACAAGCAAACAATAAAATAAATAAATAGAGTGGACCTGCAAAACTCCCGTTAGATTACAAACAAAATAAATTATTAATCTTGCATGGGTAGGTTATCCTGTATAATACTAGACACCTAGAAATACACACACAGAACACACACAGTACGGATTGTTGTGCTCAAAAACACACATTACCTCCACGTCCACTCTTCCTCGTCCCAGTACTTACTTCATGAGGCACCTGCCTCCGACACAGGACCTTCTTCTATTTCTTTAAATCTCTATAACTCCTCCCCCACATCCATGTCACTCAGTTTTTATTTTTTCCTGCCTCCAGCAGGTTGGACTTTTTCTTCCCGGTGCGGGGCACCAGGGAGCACCGATTGCTGGCCCCCTGGGGGGGGCTGTGTGGCGGGGCCCTCGGCTCCCTCAGGTGCGGCGCTGCTCCTGGGCCCCCTGCGGGGCTTGGGGTCACAGTTGAGCTGGATTGCCTCGCTCGGTTCTTTGCTGGGCTCCGGACCGCAGCGTGAGCATTGTGTCCCGGGTCCTGCACGGCCCCGGGAAGGTAAGGAGAGGGGAGGACTGGGCTTGATGTTTTTCCCCTCTCCTCCTGTTTTGGCCTTCTTGATTCTACTTGGCAGTATGGGCTAGCCTTCCCTTTTGTTGTGAGAACTCTCTGCTTCTTGTCGTGGGGTGACAGTGGCAGAGAGTCTTTGGGAGTGCGGGGGCTCTGTTCTGTCGCAGGCATGTCACATACCACCTGCTCCTCAGACACACGGCCCAGGATGCACCGGATGTTAGCTGCATTATCTGGGGGAAGGTAAGGAGAGGGGAGGACTGTGCTTGATATTTTTCCCCTCTCCTGCTGGTGTGGCCATCTTGACTCCTTCAACATGCCGTTTTCCTCGTGCCTTGTGTGCACATCTTTATTGGAAATGATGGCAAGCACTTGGCAGTATGGGCTAAGCCTTCCCTTTTGTTGTGAGGCCTCTCTGCTTCTTGTCGTGGGGTGACTATGACAGAGTATTTGAAAGTGCGGGGGCTCTGTTCTGTCGCAGGCATGTCACATACCACCCGCTCCTCAGAGACACACGGCCCAGGATGCACCGGATGTTAGCTGCATTATCTGGGGGAAGGTAAGGAGAGGGGAGGACTGTGCTTGATGTTTTCCCCTCTCTTGCTGGTATGGCCATCTTGACTCCTTCGAAAGGCCGTTACCTCGTGCTCTGTGTACACATCTTTATTGGAAATGATGGCAAGCACTTGGCAGTATGGGCTAGCCTTCCCTTTTTGTTGTGAGGCCTCTCTGCTTCTTGTCGTGGGGTGTCTGTGACAGAGTATTTGAAAGTGTGGGGGCTCTGTTCTGTCGCAGGCATGTCACATACCACGCGCTCCTCAGACACACACAGCCCAGGTTTCACCGGATGTTGGCTGCATTCCTTGCGTGCTGCCTGTGAATACGGTGCAGATTTGGACACGTCTGCAAGCGGCCGGAAGGTACCGGCCTGGCATAATCTACACTTCAGGTTCGAGTATCAGCGGTGCTGACTCGGTCCTTCAACCTTCCTAGACCGACGCATTGGAACGATCTAGAGCATGGGGCTACCAGCTACTGGATACAGGGCTCAAGCCACCTCTCAGTCATGTGGCGTGTTAGTGGTGTGTTTGGGTCTGTGCTAGCTATGGACGCAGACTCCTTGTCCTGTCCTCTTCCTCTAAACTGCGCGAGGGAAAGTCGAAGGAGTTGATTTGCTTTTCCCTTGTCCGGCATGGGATTATGGAAAATGCATCATGGAAGTAACGGCCATGCAGGGGGTTCCCAGTGTCTCTTCTTTTAGGGCCTAGGTCCTCCGGTGCCGACGTGTTGCTTTCACGCCTCCTCTCAGACTTGTGGGAAGAATAGGGCACATGGTGGCACATGTCTGTGCTTAGAGGGGTTCTCAGAGCCCCTGGTGGAGGGGGATGTCACTTCAGTGGGTTTTCCAGTATAGGCATACCTCAGGTAGGGGGTTGCCTTTGATGTCGGCTATCCGGGATGGATTGCTTTGCCCCGCTTTGTGACAGTACTCTGCCCTTTTGACGCCAGCCTGGTGGCTCCTCTGTCAGCTGAGGGGGCCATAGTCTGCTGGACTTCTGGGCTGTCCAGTATCTTCCTTTTGATAGGTCAGATCTTTTTGTGGGCTGACCAGCATGCTGTTATATTGTGGCGCAGGCCTGTTTCAACGTCCTGTGATTTCCCTCTGGTGCAAGTGCAGTGACTGGCGGTTTTCCCTGGCTCCTCGTCTCTATCTTCTCGGAGGTGTATGGGACCGGTGGGGTTCGGCTTCCTGGGTAATGGGCTCCTTCTGGAGGGGGTATCAGTTGCCGTTCCTGTCTCCTCCTGTCCAGGTTTGCATGGTTAGGACTTTGGTGCCCAGCTCACGGTCCAAGAAGTTGGCCATGGGATCCGTTCTCTCCGAACGGTTGTTGTGGGTTACCGTCTTGCCCGTTCCTCTCCCTGTTCAGGGTCAAGTTTTCTACTTGCGGGTGTTTCTGGTCCCTATGCCTTCTAGGATGTGTCACCTGCTTATGGGTCTCAAGACCCTGCACTGCTTGTCCGGACGTCTGGGGAGAGCGTACTCTGGATGTTGTGCAGGGGGGGCGCTTGCTGGCTGTTCTGGGCTGGGTTCTCAGAAGGCAGTATGTCTCGGCTCGCCTTTTGCTGAAGTTACGGGGCACGTGGCGTCTTGCATGTTTTCCAGTTCCTTGAGCCCGTCTTCGGTTATGTCTCCTGGTGTCTTATACTCTCTCCCACTGGCTCCCGACATCTCAGCTTTCGTAGTTTTGTTTTCAGTGTCCCCAGCGCTGCGAGTGTCCCTGCTATGGTGGCCGGGGGTTTCAGGTCTACAGGCTGAGGTGTGCTTGGTCCTTCCTCCTGTGGCCTCTCCTACTACCAACACCAGCAGAAAGGGTCTACATTGGGGGTCCTCTCAGCTCAAGGGTTGTGAGATCTGGGGAGAGCCGGCGATCATCCAATTGGCAAGAGTTGTGCCATTGTCCAAGCTCTGGTGTACTTCGAGGAGTTGCTGGACGGTCGGCGGTTTTTGGTCCGATCGGACAATACGACGGCCTTGGCATATGTCAACTGCAAAAGGGGTTCCGGCCACTCCTTGAATGCTCTGGCAGCGCTGATAGGCACCTGGGAGGACTCTCATCTGGTGTCTCTGGTGGCCTCACGTATCAGAAGGGTGGACAATGTTCAAGCGGATCTTCTCAGACGCCGGTTTTCACTCCTCTGCGGAACTGGTCCTGTTGGCCCAGGTCTTTGCGGTGACCTGTGTCAGATTAGGGTCCCTGGTTCTAGACCTGTTTGCATCCCTGGCCTCAGCAGAAGTTCCCCTCTTCTGCTCTAGGTTTCAGGCTGAGGGGATTGGGGGATGGACGCCCTCTCTGTACAGTGGCCTTGGGGTTTTCCTTTATGCCTTTCCGCCTATTCCCCTTCTGCCCCGGGTGGTTTGGCGCATCAGAGTGTCCAGGGTGACTGTGTTGTTGTTAGCTCCGTTCTGGTCCCGCCGGAGTTGGCTCCCCTCTCTGTTGGAGCTTCGGTCCTAGGAACCTTGGCTGGTTCCGAGGTGGCCGTGTCCCCTTCAAGGGGATCTGCGGTTGGAATTCCACCAGATGCAATGGGCGGTGTAGCTATTGCTCAGTCTAGGTTGATATCTCAGGGGTTCTCAGATCCTGTAGTTGGGTCCAAATGGATGCTCTTAGACCCTCCACTCTGAAGGTGTTAGGCAGACTCTGGGGCCATTTCCGAGACTGGTATGGGCGGTCTGGGATCCCTCCCCTGCGTTCTGGCCTCTGCTATCCTTCAGTTCCTCCAGGAGGGGTTTTGACAGAGGCCTGGCAGTTTTTCCAGGCTTCGCTCTCAGTGGGCCTCCATGAAATTACTTTTGGGGGACTCTGACGGTCACTTGAATGGGGAGGTGTTGGTGGGGAAATTGATCCAGGGTTTTTCTTCTTCCCGTCCTTGTGCTGATAAAGGGCTTTCCTCTTGGGATCTCCCTCTTGTATTACGGTTCCTTCACGGGCCTCCTTTTGAGCCCTTTTCCGAGATTGATATCAAACATCTTACACTGAAATCTGCTTTTCTTATTGCCCTCACTTCTGCCCATAGGCTTGGGGAGATTGGGGCTCTCTTATGTCACGCTCCTTTCCTGAGGGTGCTGCCAGACTCGGTGGTGCCGGGGTGTGGTC
Source organism: Ambystoma mexicanum (assembly GCF_040938575.1). Classification (NCBI taxonomy): domain Eukaryota; kingdom Metazoa; phylum Chordata; class Amphibia; order Caudata; family Ambystomatidae; genus Ambystoma; species Ambystoma mexicanum. The sequence goes on along the minus strand of NC_090940.1, from coordinate 646,523,901 downwards.
CGATGTTTCTCCCTTCAGTTGTCTCTCGGTTTTCACACCTCTCAGGGTCTGGTTCTCCCTGACTTCTTTCATGATCCAAGAACGCCTGAGGAGGTGGCTCGGCTTAACATTGATGTCCGACGGGACGCGTTGGAGTATTTGGCTTGGTTTGCTTTTTCCACCAATCTGATAGTCTTCTGATTGCTTGTGGTCCGGCTGGGGCTGGGCATAACGCATCTGTGGTTTCCATTTTCCGGTGGTTCCGGGTTGTGATCTCTAGGGTCTATGTGGCTTCTGGCCTGCCTGTGCCTGCGCACAATCAGGGGCGGTCTGCCAGGGGTTTGGCGGCTTCCTGGGCCGATGCAAGGAGGGTTTTTCTCTGCAAGAGATTTGTATGGCTGCCGCCTTGGCAGGTTTAGGCATTTTCATCAACCGCTATGGGTTGAGTTTCTCCCACTCAGGGGTTGGTTCCTTCGTGGTTGGAGTTTTGTCTGTGGGGATGTGATTTAAGAGTTATTGTGGGTGTGTTTTGCTGCACTGTTTTTGGCTCTGTGTCTCATTGGGACCTTTTCCCCGTTGCTGCTTTGGTATACCTCATGAAGTAAGTACTGGGACGAGGAAGAGTAGGACTAGGAGTAATGAAGATTACCGGTAAGTAATCAGAGCATTAACGCATATCCAATTTAAGCATATACCAAATGTGTGATCAGTGTATAGCAAAGACGTTTATATATTGACCCACTGACCCCGGGTGACGCCTGATGAGTCATTTATCGGGATCCAAGGACCCAGAGGGCAAGTATTCACAGCGCCAGTCACTTCAAGTTCGGTCGAGGGACGGTGGGAGAATGCTGTATGTACGGGGGTGCTTTACAGGTCTGGGGAACCACTCGGGCATCGATGGTGTCGAACCCCTGACCAGAGACACGAGGAAGAACCCCCTTTAGAAGTCTCTTGGCCCCACAAAAATAAATCCCAAAGTCAGCAAAGCGAAACGTTTACGGTACCCACAGTGTGGGCGAAGGGAACCTCAAAAATGGAATTCTGCTCTTGTTACAGTAAGCATTGAGGATGGCAACAGAGCCTACTTTGCAAATGTAGAGTTTAAGCCTTTCTTTGTCCTGGAGGACTCGTTTTAAAAACAGATAAACAGCTGTACATGACCCAAAGCCAGACTTAGAGACGTCCTCACTCTTTGTTTCTAATTATTGCACTAGTCCTGGCATGTTTCCAAACAATAAAGCAGGTTTCGATGCTCTGCAGGATGAGTTCTGTAAAACAAAAAAAAATGTTTTAAAAAAAATTAATTAATGCCCTGTGTCTCATAACATCCCGTGCTTCGGAGCAAACGTCCATTCTTTTCAGCTGAAATCACTAAAATATTTGCGGATATCCCGGACCTCGATTCTCCCTGAAATTTGCATGATTCAAATTCATGCCAATATATTTTGACCAGGCCTAAACACTGACATGCGATGACATGTAGGTCTGCATGATCCTTTCTCTCAGATAGACTGTTGGAAGCATTCGAGTGTGAAGCTCATGGTGAGGTGATCAAGAAGGGCCAATGACTGTCCCTAAGAATGAGGACTGAGGTGCAGTTGGGGGCTATTCACTCACACTGATTCAGAGTGTATGTTGTATCGGTGTGTGCTGAAAGAACGCGTAAGCGTTCACTCCTGCGCACTCTTACCTACCTCTCTTACATTACCTTAGGTTATGCACTCTTACCTATCTCCCTTATGTTCCCTTCTGTTACGCACTCTTACCTACCTCCCTTATGTTACCTTCTGTCACGCACTCTTACCTACCTCCCTTATGTTACTTTCTGTTACGTACTCTTACCTACCTCCCTTACGTTACCTTATGTTATGCACTCTTACCTATCTCCCTTATGTACCTTCTGTTACGCACTCTTACCTACCTCCCTTATGTTGCCTTCTGTCACGCACTCTTACCTACCTCCCTTATGTTACTTTCTGTTACGTACTCTTACCTACCTCCCTTACGTTACCTTATGTTATGCACTCTTACCTATCTCCCTTATGTACCTTCTGTTACGCACTCTTACCTACCTCCCTTATGTTACCTTCTGTCACGCACTCTTAGCTACCTCCCTTATGTTACCTTCTGTCACGCACTCTTACCTACCTCCCTTATGTTACCTTAGGTTATGCACTCTTACCTATCTCCCTTATGTTACCTTCTGTTACACGCTCTTACCTACCTCCCTTATGTTACCTTCTCTTACGCCTCTTACCTACCTCCTTATATTACCTTCTGTTATGCACTCTTAGCTACCTCTCTTATGTTACCTTCTGTTACGCACTCTTACCTACCTCCCTTATGTTACCTTCTGTTACGCACTCTTACCTACCTCTCTTATGTTACCTTCTGTTACGCACTATTACGTACCTCCCTTATGTTACCTTCTGTTACGCACTCTTACCTACCTCTCTTATGTTACCTTCTGTTACGCACTATTACGTACCTCCCTTATGTTACCTTCTGTTACGCACTCTTACCTACCTCCCTTATGTTACCTTCTGTTACGCACTCTTACCTACCTCCCTTATGTTACCTTCTGTTACGCACTCTTACCTACCTCTCTTATGTTACCTTCTGTTATGCACTCTTACCTACCTCCCTTATGTTACCTTCTGTTACGCACTCTTACCTATCTCCCTCATGTTACCTTCTGTTAAGCACGCTTACCTCCTTCCCTTATGTTACCTTCTGTTACGCACTCTTACCTACCTCTCTCCCTCATGTTACCTTCTGTTAAGCACTCCTACCTCCTTCCCTCATGTTACCTTCTGTTACGCACTCTTACCTACCTCCCTCATGTTACCTTCTGTTACACACTCTTACCTACCTCCCTCAAGTTACCTTCTGTGACGCACTCTTACCTACCTCCCTCATGTTACCTTCTGTTACACACTCTTACCTACCTCCCTGATATTACCTTCTGTTACGCACTCTTACCTACCTTCCTTATGTTACCTTCTGTTACGCACTCTTACCGACCTCCCTGATGTTACCTTCTGTTACGCACTCTTACCTACCTCCATCATGTTACCTTCTGTTAAGCACTCTTATCTCCTTCCCTTATGTTACCTTCTGTTACAAACTCTTACCTACCTCCCTCATGTTACCTTCTGTTATGCACTCTTACCTACCTCCCTCATGTTACCTTCTGTTACACACTCTTACCTACCTCCCTTATGTTACCTTCTGTTACGCACTCTTACCTACCTTCCTTATATTACCTTCTGTTACGCACTCTTACCTACCTCCCTCATGTTACCTTCTGTTACACACTCTTACCTACCTCCCTCATGTTACCTTCTGTTACACACTCTTACCTACCTCCCTTATGATACCTTCTGTTACGCACTCTTATCTACCTCCCTGATGTTACCTTCTGTTACGCACTCTTACCTACCTTCCTTATGTTACCTTCTGTTACGCACTCTTACCTACCTCCCTCCCTTATGTTACCTTCTGTTACGCACTCCTACCTACCTCCCTCATGTTACCTTCTGTTACACACTCTTACCTACCTCCCTAATGTTACCTTCTGTTACGCACTCCTACCTACCTGCCTTATGTTACCTTCTGTTACACACTCTTACCTACCTCCCTCATGTTACCTTCTGTTACACACTCTTACCTACTTTCCTTAATGTTACCTTCTGTTACGCACTCTTACCTACCTCCCTGATGTTACCTTCTGTTACGCACTCTTACCTCCCTCCGTTATGTTACCTTCTGATCCAGTGAAGGCTCATGGATTTGGCTTCCTCTTATCAGGCCCAGTAAGAGGATACTGGTCCTGGTACTAATATTAAAAAAGTCCAGACTTAATATATATTGACCAATGTGTCGTATGCTAATTGAAGCTATGTTGACGCTTACATACGGTTTGTGAACAACTGCTTTTGTGTTTTATAGCTATATATTGAATAAACTACCTTGATATCAAGATGTATTATGCTACTATGCAGTCACAAAACATTGCAGAAGAGGAGGAGGTATGAATTAGTGAGGTATAGACATACAAGATAAATCATTAATCTTATCAGATACATTAATGGGTAGTTTATCCTGTATAAAACCATACACACATGAATATACACACACATAGCACACACATTCAAGATTGTTGTGCTGAAAAACAAACATTAACGCGCATCTCAATAAAATTATACAAATTTGTGATTGGTTTATAGCAAAGACCTTACCCTTGTGTCATTTAGATGTTGCAGGCATTGGAGGCTCTTGGTGCATATTTTATGGTGAGGGATCATGGGAGTTGTAGGCCAAAGAATTGAAGGGTGAAGCGTTAGCCAAGCTCAGCGCATTGTCGGCCTAGAGAAAGGAAAGAATGATTCTGGTATGTAAACAAGCAAGGCGTCATCACGTCAGAGAAGTATGCAAACAGACAGCATTGTGATGTCACAGCGTGCACTTAAGCAATAAACTTCGGAGGGTGGGGGCATTACCTGTTATGGTAATGCCCCCGACTAGGAGCGTTTTATTGCTATTAGTATCGACGTACCAGGATACTAATCGTTTTTTTTCAAGTTGAAAAACTGTGTGTTTGCCATTTCTCAACTTGAAGAAACTACAAAACAAAATGGCCGCCATGGATCAGGGCGAAGGAAACTAGACATAGTCCCTTCTCCCTTTCCATGGCAGACATTGCTGTGACAGAGCTGCTCCAAGAAAACAGGGTGTTTCTGGCATCAGCAAGGGATGAAGGAGCGCAAGGTAAGCGGGATGGGGTGGGGGATGTGAAAATTGGGGGTGGGGGAAGGAAGGTGCACTTACCTCAGTATCGACATGGAAGATGGCAGCTGCCCGCTTCCATGGAGGCCCCCAGCCATTTCATGATATGAGGTCATCTCTGCCGCTCAGGTGTCAGAAGTGTGTTTTATGATCTATAAAAAAGATCACAAAATGTTATTCATCTGGCATTATACACATAGGTCTGTAACCCGCAGCTCTCTGGATGTTTTGGACTACGACTCCCCATGATCTCCTGCCCTTAACTAAACTGGCTGGGGCTGATGGGTATTGTAGTCCGAAAGATCTCGATAGACAAAGGTTGTGGACCCTTGACAGCGATATCATGTATACATTTCTGTAGAAAAGAAAGAATGTGTGTAAGGTTCTTGCCTCTTCTCCGCTGTGACAGTGGAAGCTCATATCTTGCTTTACAGAACTTCTGTTTGGTGTTGTGGCTCTGTTGTCATCCAACAATGATACTTTACTCATATTTTGGCACAGGTGTGAAATTCATATGGGCTTCCCCGAGATTTGCATCTCTGCCCTGCAGTTTCAGAGGGCGCACAGCACAGCTGAGCCTCACTGCTACCTCTGGGTGATGTTCTCTGCACTGAACAGGTACGTGCATGGGTGGAGCAATTGAATTTATTAAGTTCTGCCTCCTCTCACTGAAATTTCACGCAGTTCTCCGCCTTGAGGCGGCTCGGCTCTTGGAGGCGTAAACCTGATTCTGCTGTCTTTGGAGGCAAACGTCTATGTTATGTTATGTTATGTTACTTGGCATTTATATAGCGCCTTATGTATCATTGGTATGACCTCAAAGCGCTGGTAGGTTGAACGCCATCAGGAACCGCAGTTCTAGTCAGTAGAGAGAGAGAGTGGTGTATGGTACGTGGGTGCATCGGATATGTGTGCAGCTGGTGTGATTGTTGCATGATAGCTGCTTCTTAGCGGTAGGTGTGGTGCTGAGGAGATCAGTTGGATGTGTTCAGTCTGGAGGGTGGACACCCAGCCTGAGTTCTGGCTGCGTTAGGTCTGAGGAGACGCCTAAGCTAGCCGGTATGTGCTCAGCTAGATGTGTTTTATTAGGATGATGAGGTGTTCGTGCGGTCAATGTTAGTATGAGAACAACATGTTCTAGGGTGAGAGGTCAAACTCATTCCACAAAGTATCATGAGTTGGCACACAAATTTGCATGCAGACTAACAGAATCGTTATTATTCAGTTCAGGGTGTTTAAAAATAAAAAAAAATTACAAAATGTCTCTTTCGGCTATTGATTTTGGAACAAATTAATTTATATTTTTTCACTTGACCCTATATAACATTGTTAATCCATCACCATTCAAAAGAAAAGAGGACAAAAGGTACTAGTAATCCTATGAACTGATTTTTGTTCAGTTATTACTTTTTACATTTCATTTGTTCATCATTTTTTTCTGTCTTGGGAGGATAGCTCAGGAGCAACGTGCTCGCCTTGGAAGCAAGACAACAGGGAGCAACACAGGTTATATCCCCAGGTCCACGTTTAGAAACCTCTGGGTCTTAAGCACATTATAAATAACCTATCATAGTCATATTCTTTGTTCTTACTTAAACTTTGGACAGACCTACTGTGTTCTGGTGCGTCATGAATATTTTATTTAATGATACAGTGAAGGAAATCTCCCATGTTGTTGGCGTGGCTCTTGGAATTCACATTAAAATTGCAATAAAAAATAAATTATACCGTGAAGGTTTTCAAGAGAACCACGCACTACAAAAACATATCACAGAACTACACAATGCAAATACTATTGACATGGAGATACCTATACAGTCATTTAGAATAACAAAATAACCCTAATAATTAAAGGAATGGTTCACCCAAAAAATATTATTGCAAAAAAAGATGGGCAATAATAAAAAAAATAGATTGGCACTTTTTTTTAAAGTCCCTATGTAAAATTTTGAGTAAATGAAGCCGAGGAGGAGCCTGCGAAACTTAGAAAGAAAAAACGCAGCGTTTTCGAAAACACAACCGGGTTGTGTTTCTGCCTAAAGCTGCTTTCCCATTTGGGGCTTTCGGGCTCCCCCTGGGGAGCCCGAGAGCCCCAAATGGGAAAACAGCTGTAGGCAGAAACACTGCAGCATTTAGCATTTCAGAAAACAACCGCATTGTGTTTCTGCCTAAAGCTGCTTTCCCATTTGGGGCTTTTGGGCTCCATACGGGGAGCCCGAGAGCCCCAAATGGGAAAACAGCTTTAGACAGAAACACTGTGGCATGGAAACACAACCGCGATGTGTTTCTGCCTGCCTTGGCTTTCACTTTGGGTCTCCGGTGCTCCGCTTGGGGAGCCTAATACAACAAGGTGACATAACACTTGCTCCTCATGTTTGCAAAGTAGGAAATGCTGCCTGGAAATTATGCTTTGCAGGGGGCGTTTACTAATTGATTTTTATGGAATCCACCTGCTTATTTGCAGGTGCTAATTGGGGAGGATTCCCAAAGAATCCTTTGGTTTTACTCCTGCATGAAAATCTCATGCTGCGTAAAATGAAGTTCTCTGCACATAGAGGAGGGAAGCACGGCACAGAGGTTAACCCCACGCCGTGCCCCTCCTCCGCCTTGTCTGAGTATGAACATTGGGCGAAGTGTAAAATGGAGGCGCAAAAGCAGTACACCTTTCTTGTATGACACCTTTTCCTGCATCGTCCAATTGAAATGAACCCGCTTAGTGTGATTACTGACACAATGAGTGGAATAAAAAATATGGAGTGCTCTGGTGTATGCCCGCCTTGTGTCGAGAGGCGGGTTCTACGGAAGAGGAAATTAGGGCATGAAAATGTCATAATGTATTTGTAAAATTGTGTTTGGTGGTATATCGATGACAACACGGGCTGCCAAATGCCTATCAATAAAGAAATGTGACCCTTTGGCCTAAGAAACTGCACATACATTATGTTATGGATTTGGTGTTTACTTAATTGCTCATTCTGATTCATTTTGATATTGCAAGGATTCAGACATTTCACCCTCCTTGTTTATGTTGACATGGGGGATTTCTTTCGGCTATGAGCTGGCAGTTTTATTAATCCCATATGCTCTTATATTCCTTCCCAGAGAGCCAGGGAGCATTGGGGCCAGCTTGTTGGAGATGGCATTTAATGATTATTGCAAGGATTCCTACACGGTGAGTAGCACTGATGGTATTCTATAGTGTTGAGTTTTCAGGAAATGTCGATTTTCTGAGTTTCGATTTCACTTCATGATTGTAGGTGTAGAAGAAAAGTGAAAATAATCGTGCATTAGTCATGCTGATGGGAAATAGGATTGCAAGACAATGTAATGTAGTTATGGAAAGCCTGTTAATTTTAAAAAAAGATGCCTAAAATCGAATGAAAAATGAAAACTAATGTCAACAGTGTTCTGTCACGAATCCCTGGATATCATCACTTCCTCCCTAGGCGAAGACCCTTCCCACGGGTCCAGGGACATGATGCCACTACCTGATAGTCCCCCTGGGGGTGGTAATCAGTGGGAGGGTCCCATGGGAAGGGACCCCCTATGAGGAGGAAGGGAGATTGTGGTATAACAATTAGCACTCTACCCCCAAAACCACATCCCCACACACTCTTAGGGCCAAAACACTGCCATCCTCTGTACTTCCTCTTTCCGCTCAGTTACTTTCTGCAGGACAGACCCGTCTATGATTGTGAGGGAAACCATAATGTGACGAGGAAGAGTAACAAACACTTGGAAAGCTATAGTTCTGTAGATACTGGCACGAGGAAGAAGAAAAGTGGAGTGAAGGGCCTTTCACAGAACCAAAGAGAACATACAAACTCTTATATAAGCAAGCCAAAGATAAACAGAGAGGAAGGACTTCTTTTGGGGCCTAATCCCTTCTGGAGAAACCGTGAGCTGGAAGGAGCCACTGTGCGGAGAATGGGGACTGAAGGAGATCGGGATGCTGGCCAGACAGCAGACGTGTGCCAGAGGAGCACGCCTCTGACATACGGGTACCATAGCGGGAGAAGCAGGTATCCGTAGGCGAGCTGGAGAGCAGAAGGAGGTACCACTGTACCAGTGAATGACCCTGGGCTGTGGAACCGCCACACGTCTTCTAGGGGCGAGAGAAGCCTGGAGAAGCTAAGAGCAGGCGAGAGAAGCAACCTGCGGAGCGGAGGCAAAGAGCAAGCCCCCGGGGTTGGAAGAATCTATAAAGAGAACTGTGTTAATGAATGGGGATTTGCTCTACGAAGCAGGGGACAGAGGAAAGACCCTGCTGAGACCCTGAGGGGTGGAGGTGAACCAAGTTGGGATAAAAGAGAGATCCCCAGGGTAAAACCAACTGTTGAAAACAATCAGAGTACACGTGTCGTCATCTTCCTCGTACCAGTACTCAGACGAATTCCAGAGAACTTTATGTATCAAACAGTGCCTGGCAGTTAAGTGAACCGGGCCTGATTGAGAGACATTATACACCTGAGAAAGGGGTCTGGCACCCACATAACTGGAAGAAAAGACCAAGGGGGCAGGAGATTCCCTTTGACAAAAGTCAAGAACAGACCAGATGATGAGCGATATCCTCTGGCAAAACTAGATACATCATTGGGAATATTAAAGGAGAGCCTGGGAAAGGCTTGGGGAAGGGAGATATTTCCCCCATCTTTGTGGAACTAGAAAGAGTTGTCTAAGAAGGTCTGGAAAGGGAGACCTCTCCCTCCATCAGTGTGACGGCCGGCCAGGGGAAGAAGGAGATTTCCCCAACAGTCACACACTGCCCCAAAACTGTCCAGAATGAAGGACCCACCTTTCTGGAAGGTGGAACTAGTTATATGGTTTCCTTTTGAAGTGTGAGGGACGAAATAGGTTTGAGACATACTACAGCGGGCTATTTTTCTTTGGCAGACATGCTGACACTATCCAAAGTTTTGTTTGAGGCAGGGAGACCCCCTCTTATTCATAGGGACAGACAGGGTTTTTGCTTAGTTTCACTGTGCGAGAGTTCAATGCGTTAGTGAGAGAGACCGCACATTGGAATACTTGGGTCTTTTATACAATTTGTCCAGCCGTTGGCCAACCCTCTCGCGGGTTAACCATTCTGTGAACCGGGCCTATGGGTTCCCTGCCAGGTCAATCCTTTAATACATGCATTTTGATTAGTTTCACTGATATAGTACATTTACATATAGGTCAACGGTAGGACAAGGTCTCAGTTTGCGACCCCGACAAGTGGCCTGCAGGCATATTAATTATTCATGTGTACGGAGGTCACAACAGCCAGAATCTTACTCAGAATGTCATTCGGCCTCCATTTTGATGTTCAGGGTGACTTCCATATAACAAGAGGACCTAAAATGGCGGCTTAATCCAAGATGGCGACTTACATTACTTTCTCTAAGGTCAAGACCTTGCCGTGGAGTTTGTTCGCATACAATGTTTAGACAACTTGGCGTAGGCCAATACACATACAATTGTTGCGATAGGAGGCATAATATTGTTTCAATTCCGACAGGTCCACCCATCACAGGGCACGCAACCATACATTTCCTCAAAGCTGTGGTTCATTTCCAGTGTTCAAGACAACTCTTCACTTTCACATTATTCTTAAAGTGCTTTTCTGATAGCAGGTTACTTGATATACTTGATTGTCTCAGAATGTTTATGCAGCCTTTAGCACTTCATAGTCTAATCAAGTAACAGCTTTCTTTTCATTCAGTATTTCATAAATGTAACATTTACTTGGTCTCACTCAAACCACGACTATCCTGCCGCTCAAGATTCAGGAAATGTAATGCTGTGTTGCATTCATCAGGATAGCACCTTTCATTCCATTCGGCTTTAAAAAAATGTAGGTGTGCAAACTTGGATAGAACCTTTTATGCAGTTCGGTATTCATTAAATGTTGTTTTCACTTATGTGGGCTTAAGCAGCATCTTTCAGGCACTTCGGTATTCAATAAATGCAGTTTTCTTTTGCGTGGGCTTAAGCAGTACCTTTCAGGCAGTTTGGTATTCAAGAAATATAGTTTTCACTACTTCTGGGGACCATTACCAATTCCATGGTCCCTTGGAGTGCTCTGGCGTTCCTAGCGTCTCCCAACACTTACCAAGTCTCTGTAGCTAAGTTTGTCGGCTTCTCCTAGAGCAGGAAAACCAAATTATCAGTTTGCCGGGTGCTCCATTCAGCACACGTCGGCCTTCGTGCTTGGCTCCATCTCTGCTCCTTAGCAGTACCTGCTGTATGCCTTCCCTCATAGAGGCTCCCAGTCCTGCAGAGTCACCTTGGCAAGACTCTTGGGATCTTCGTCTGCGTCTCTGCTTCTCTCGCCTCAGCACAGCAATTCCTCTGTTCTCTTCCTTGCCTGCGACTGCTCCTTCCATGTGCTTCTGGGTTCCACCTTTTATACTCTCCTCTGTTACTAACAGGTTGCAGGTGAAATGAGGTATCCTCAATCGCCTGACTCTCCATGAGTCTATTAGTGTGACATGCCTGATCTTCATTGCCACATGCCTTCAGACCACTCTATTTCATCTCAGTACCAGAGTGGTGTTTATAATAGGAAATCGGCACTGCTCCTAGTTATTTCTTCTTTTTCTCAGTACTTAAGGAACAACTATAGGGGAGGATGGGATGAGATTGGCAATATCCCATAAAGGCTAAGTAAGGGGAGGGTAGGTCAATATCAGGAAAGGGGGATACCATGTCTCACCTTCGGTACACACTCTCTCCAGTCCTCAGGGACCCTCCAATTAGGTTATCCTCTCCCACTTGTACACCCCCACGGTTGGGATCCAAAAGCGATGGCCCTTCCCTGGCCAGTTGAACAGAAGCTCCCTGGGGAGTGGATGTGAGAGTACCTTCAGGTTTTTCACAGGGTGAAGTGCTCGGGTATCGGCTGTGATGACTCCGCTAATAATTCTCAAATAAATTGGGCAAACTGAATGCCATAGCCCCCATCTCTAAGGCAAGAGTCTGTAATGTTTGGCTGACCAGATATGTTGAACGGCAACTCCCATCAGCCCTAGCCAGCTTAGTCAATGGTGAAGGATCATGGGAGTCATAGAACAAAACAGCTGATGAGCCGCAGTTTGCCAAACTCTGAAGAGTCAATAAATGATATGAGGGGAAGGAATGAAATGACAAAAGGGCAGCTCTGCTTTAAGGAGATGCCATGCAGTGGCACTGTGTGAGCCCCACTCATGCAAACGTGCCTCATCTCATTCATGCAAGCATGCTTCATCCCATTCATTCAAACGTGCCTCATCCCATGCATGCAAGAATGCCTCATCCCATTCATGCAAGCGTGCCTCATCCCATTCATGCAAGCGTGCCTCATCCCATTCATTGACACGTGCCTCATCCCATTCATGCAAACGTGCCTCATCCCATTCATTCAAACGTGCCTCATCCCATGCATGCAAGCATGCCTCATCCCATTCATGCAAGCGTGCCTCATCCCATTCATGCAAGCGAGCCTCATCCCATTCATTGACACGTGCCTCATTCCATTCATGCAAACGTGCCTCATCCCATTCATTCAAACGTGCCTCATCCCATTCATTGACACGTGCCTCATCCCATTCATGCAAGCATGCTTCATCCCATTCATTCAAACGTGCCTCATCCCATGCATGCAAGCATGCCTCATCCCATTCATGCAAGCGTGCCTCATCCCATTCATGCAAGCGTGCCTCATCCCATTCATTGACACGTGCCTCATCCCATTCATGCAAGCATGCTTCATCCCATTCATTCAAACGTGCCTCATCCCATGCATGCAAGCATGCCTCATCCCATTCATGCAAGCGTGCCTCATCCCATTCATTCAAACGTGCCTCATCCCATTCATTCAAACGTGCCTCATCCCATTCATTCAAACGTGCCTCATCCCATTCATTCAAACGTGCCTCATCCCATTCATGCAAGCGTGCCTCATCCCATTCATGCAAGCATGCCTCATCCCATTCATGCAAGCGTGCCTCATCCCATTCATTGACACATGCCTCATCCCATTCATGCAAGCGTGCCTCATCCCATTCATGCAAGCGTGCCTCATCCCATTCATTGACACGTGCCTCATCCCATTCATGCAAACGTGCCTCATCCCATTCATTCAAACATGCCTCATCCCATTCATTCAAACGTGCCTCATCCCATTCATGCAAACGTGCCTCATCCCATTCATGCAAACGTGCCTCATCCCATTCATTCACAAACGTGCCTCATCCCATTCATGCAAGCATGCCTCATCCCATTCATGCAAGCATGCCTCATCCCATTCATGCAAGCGTGCCTCATCCCATTCATTGATGCGTGCCTCATCCCATTCATGCAAGCGTGCCTCATCCCATTCATGCAAGCGTGCCTCATCCCATTCATTGACATGTGCCTCATCCCATTCATGCAAACGTGCCTCATCCCATTCATTGAAACGTGCCTCATCCCATTCATTGAAACGTGCCTCATCCCATTCATTCAAACGTGCCTCATCCCATTCATTCAAACGTGCCTCATCCCATGCATGCAAGCATGCCTCATCCCATTCATGCAAGCGTGCCTCATCCCATTCATGCAAGCGTGCCTCATCCCATTCATTGACACATGCCTCATCCCATTCATGCAAACGTGCCTCATCCCATTCATTCAAACGTGCCTCATCCCATTCATTCAAACGTGCCTCATCCCATTCATTCAAACGTGCCTCATCCCATTCATGCAAACGTGCCTCATCCCATTCATGCAAACTTGCCTCATCCCATTCATGCAAGCATGCCTCATCCCATTCATGCAAGCATGCCTCATCCCATTCATGCAAGCGTGCCTCATCCCATTCATTGACACGTGCCTCATCCCATTCATGCAAGCGTGCCTCATCCCATTCATGCAAGCGTGCCTCATCCCTTTCATGCAAGCGTGCCTCATCCCATTCATTGACACGTGCCTCATCCCATTCATTCAAACGTGCCTCATCCCTTTCATGCAAGCGTGCCTCATCCCATTCATTGACACGTGCCTCATCCCTTTCATGCAAGCGTGCCTCATCCCATTCATTCAAACGTGCCTCATCCCATTCATTCAAACGTGCCTCATCCCATTCATGCAAGCATGCCTCATCCCATTCATGCAAGCATGCCTCATCCCATTCATGCAAGCGTGCCTCATCCAATTCATTGACACGTGCCTCATCCCATTCATGCAAGCGTGCCTCATCCCATTCATGCAAGCGTGCCTCATCCCATTCATTGACACTTGCCTCATCCCATTCATGCAAACGTGCCTCATCCCATTCATTCAAACGTGCCTCATCCCATTCATTCAAACGTGCCTCATCCCATTCATTCAAACGTGCCTCATCCCATTCATGCAAGCGTGCCTCATCCCAGTCATTGACACGTGCCTCATCCCATTCATGCAAGCGTGCCTCATCCCATTCATGCAAACGTGCCTCATCCCATTCATTGACACGTGCCTCATCCCATTCATGCAAACGTGCCTCATCCCATTCATTCAAACGTGCCTCATCCCATTCATTCAAACGTGCCTCATCCCATGCATGCAAGCATGCCTCATCCCATTCATGCAAGCGTGCCTCATCCCATTCATGCACGCGTGCCTCATCCCATTCATTGACACGTGCCTCATCCCATTCATGCAAACGTGCCTCATCCCATTCATTCAAAGGTGCCTCATCCCATTCATTCAAACATGCCTCATCCCATTCATTCAAACGTGCCTCATCCCATTCATTCAAACGTGCCTCATCCCATTCATGCAAACGTGCCTCATCCCATTCATTCAAACGTGCCTCATCCCATTCATGCAAGCATGCCTCATCCCATTCATTGACACGTGCCTCATCCCATTCATGCAAGCGTGCCTCATCCCATTCATGCAAGCGTGCCTCATCCCATTCATTGACACGTGCCTCATCCCATTCATGCAAACGTGCCTCATCCCATTCATTCAAACGTGCCTCATCCCATTCATTCAAACGTGCCTCATCCCATTCATTCAAACGTGCCTCATCCCATTCATTCAAACGTGCCTCATCCCATTCATGCAAACGTGCCTCATCCCATTCATTCAAACGTGCCTCATCCCATTCATGCAAGCAAGCCTCATCCCATTCATGCAAGCATGCCTCATCCCATTCATGCAAGCGTGCCTCATCCCATTCATTGACACGTGCCTCATCCCATTCATGCAAGCGTGCCTCATCCCATTCATGCAAGCGTGCCTCATCACATTCATTGACACCTGCCTCATCCCATTCATTCAAACGTGCCTCATCCCATTCATTCAAACGTGCCTCATCCCATTCATTCAAACGTGCCTCATCCCATTCATGCAAACGTGCCTCATCCCATTCATTCAAACGTGCCTCATTCAAACGTGCCTCATCCCATTCATTCAAACGTGCCTCATCCCATTCATTCAAACGTGCCTTATCCCATTCATGCAAACGTGCCTCATCCCATTCATTCAAACGTGCCTCATCCCATTCATGCAAGCGTGCCTCATACCATTCATGCAAACGTGCCTCATCCCATTCATTGACACGTGCCTCATCCCATTCATGCAAACGTGCCTCATCCCATTCATTCAAACGTGCCTCATCCCATTCATTCAAACGTGCCTCATCCCATGCATGCAAGCATGCCTCATCCCATTCATGCAAGCGTGCCTCATCCCATTCATGCACGCGTGCCTCATCCCATTCATTGACACGTGCCTCATCCCATTCATGCAAACGTGCCTCATCCCATTCATTCAAGCGTGCCTCATCCCATTCATGCAAACGTGCCTCATCCCATTCATTCAAACGTGCCTCATCCCATTCATTCAAACGTGCCTCATCCCATTCATTCAAACGTGCCTCATCCCATTCATTCAAACGTGCCTCATCCCATTCATGCAAACGTGCCTCATCCCATTCATTCAAACGTGCCTCATCCCATTCATGCAAGCAAGCCTCATCCCATTCATGCAAGCATGCCTCATCCCATTCATGCAAGCGTGCCTCATCCCATTCATTGACACGTGCCTCATCCCATTCATGCAAGCGTGCCTCATCCCATTCATGCAAGCGTGCCTCATCCCATTCAGTGACACCTGCCTCATCCCATTCATGCAAACGTGCCTCATCCCATTCATTCAAACGTGCCTCATCCCATTCATTCAAACGTGCCTCATCCCATTCATTCAAACGTGCCTCATCCCATTCATGCAAACGTGCCTCATCCCATTCATTCAAACGTGCCTCATTCAAACGTGCCTCATCCCATTCATTCAAACGTGCCTCATCCCATTCATTCAAACGTGCCTTATCCCATTCATGCAAACGTGCCTCATCCCATTCATTCAAACGTGCCTCATCCCATTCATGCAAGCATGCCTCATCCCATTCATGCAAGCATGCCTCATCCCATTCATGCAAGCGTGCCTCATCCCATTCATTGACACGTGCCTCATCCCATTCATGCAAGCGTGCCTCATCCCATTCATGCAAGCGTGCCTCATCCCATTCATTGACACGTGCCTCATCCCATTCATGCAAACGTGCCTCATCCCATTCATTCAAACGTGCCTCATCACATTCATTCAAACGTGCCTCATCCCATTCATGCAAGCATGCCTCATCCAATTCATGCAAGCGTGCCTCATCCCATTCATTGACACGTGCCTCATCCTATTCATGCAAGCGTGCCTCATCCCATTCATTGACACGTGCCTCATCCCATTCATGCAAACGTGCCTCATCCCATTCATTCAAACGTGCCTCATCCCATTCATTGACACCTGCCTCATCCCATTCATGCAAACGTGCCTCATCCCATTCATTCAAACGTGCCTCATCCCATTCATTCAAACGTGCCTCATCCCATTCATTCAAACGTGCCTCATCCCATTCATGCAAACGTGCCTCATCCCATTCATGCAAACGTGCCTCATTCAAACGTGCCTCATCCCATTCATTCAAACGTGCCTCATCCCATTCATTCAAACGTGCCTTATCCCATTCATGCAAACGTGCCTCATCCCATTCATTCAAACGTGCCTCATCCCATTCATGCAAGCATGCCTCATCCCATTCATGCAAGCATGCCTCATCCCATTCATGCAAGCGTGCCTCATCCCATTCATTGACACGTGCCTCATCCCATTCATGCAAGCGTGCCTCATCCCATTCATGCAAGCGTGCCTCATCCCATTCATTGACACGTGCCTCATCCCATTCATGCAAACGTGCCTCATCCCATTCATTCAAACGTGCCTCATCACATTCATTCAAACGTGCCTCATCCCATTCATGCAAGCATGCCTCATCCCATTCATGCAAGCGTGCCTCATCCCATTCATTGACACGTGCCTCATCCTATTCATGCAAGCGTGCCTCATCCCATTCATTGACACGTGCCTCATCCCATTCATGCAAACGTGCCTCATCCCATTCATTCAAACGTGCCTCATCCCATTCATTCAAACGTGCCTCATCCCATTCATGCAAGCGTGCCTCATCCCATTCATGCAAGCGTGCCTCATCCCATTCATTCAAACGTGCCTCATCCCATTCATTCAAACGTGCCTCATCCCATTCATGCAAGCGTGCCTCATCCCATTCATGCAAGCGTGCCTCATCCCATTCATTGACACGTGCCTCATCCCATTCATGCAAGCGTGCCTCATCCCATTCATGCAAGCGTGCCTCATCCCATTCATTGACACGTGCCTCATCCCATTCATGCAAACGTGCCTCATCCCATTCATACAAACGTGCCTCATCCCATTCATGCAAACGTGCCTCATCCCATTCATGCAAACGTGCCTCATCCCATTCATGCAAACGTGCCTCATCCCATTCATTCAAACGTGCCTCATCCCATTCATTCAAACGAGCCTCATCCCATTCATTCAAACGTGCCTCATCCCATTCATTCAAACGTGCCTCATCCCATTCATTCAAACGTGCCTCATCCCATTCATGCAAGCGTGCCTCATCCCATTCATGCAAGCGTGCCTCATCCCATTCATGCAAGCGTGCCTCATCCCATTGATTGACACGTGCCTCATCCCATTCATGCAAGCGTGCCTCATCCCATTCATTGACACGTGCCTCATCCCATTCATTCAAACGTGCCTCATCCCATTCATGCAAACGTGCCTCATCCCATTCATTCAAACGTGCCTCATCCCATTCATTCAAACGTGCCTCATCCCATTCATTCAAACGTGCCTCATCCCATTCATGCAAACGTGCCTCATCCCATTCATTCAAACGTGCCTCATCCCATTCATGCAAGCGTGCCTCATCCCATTCATGCAAGCGTGCCTCATCCCATTCATTGACACGTGCCTCATCCCATTCATGCAAGCGTGCCTCATCCCATTCATGCAAGCGTGCCTCATCCCATTCATTGACACGTGCCTCATCCCATTCATGCAAATGTGCCTCATCCCATTCATTCAAACGTGCCTCATCCCATTCATACAAATGTGTCTCATCCCATTCATTCAAACGTGCCTCATCCCATTCATGCAAGCGTGCCTCATCCCATTCATGCAAACGTGCCTCATCCCATTCATGCAAGCGTGCCTCATCCCATTCATTGACATGTGCCTCATCCCATTCATTCAAACGTGCCTCATCCCATTCATGCAAACGTGCCTCATCCCATTCATTCAAACGTGCCTCATCCCATTCATTCAAACGTGCCTCATCCCATTCATGCAAACGTGCCTCATCCCATTCATTCAAACGTGCCTCATCCCATTCATTCAAACGTGCCTCATCCCATTCATGCAAGCGTGCCTCATCCCATTCATGCAAGCGTGCCTCATCCCATTCATTCAAACGTGCCTCATCCCATTCATTCAAACGTGCCTCATCCCATTCATGCAAGCGTGCCTCATCCCATTCATGCAAGCGTGCCTCATCCCATTGATTGACACGTGCCTCATCCCATTCATTCAAACGTGCCTCATCCCATTCATGCAAGCGTGCCTCATCCCATTCATTGACACGTGCCTCATCCCATTCATTCAAACGTGCCTCATCCCATTCATTCAAACGTGCCTCATCCCATTCATTCAAACGTGCCTCATCCCATTCATGCAAACGTGCCTCATCCCATTCATTCAAACGTGCCTCATCCCATTCATTCAAACGTGCCTCATCCCATTCATGCAAGCGTGCCTCATCCCATTCATGCAAGCGTGCCTCATCCCATTCATTCAAACGTGCCTCATCCCATTCATTCAAACGTGCCTCATCCCATTCATGCAAGCGTGCCTCATCCCATTCATGCAAGCGTGCCTCATCCCATTGATTGACACGTGCCTCATCCCATTCATTCAAACGTGCCTCATCCCATTCATGCAAGCGTGCCTCATCCCATTCATTGACACGTGCCTCATCCCATTCATTCAAACGTGCCTCATCCCATTCATGCAAACGTGCCTCATCCCATTAATTCAAACGTGCCTCATCCCATTCATTCAAACGTGCCTCATCCCATTCATTCAAACGTGCCTCATCCCATTCATTCAAACGTGACCCATCCCATTCATTCAAACGTGCCTCATCCCATTCATTCAAACGTGCCTCATCCCATTCATGCAAACGTGCCTCATCCCATTCATTCAAACGTGCCTCATCCCATTCATTCAAACGTGCCTCATCCCATTCATGCAAGCGTGCCTCATCCCATTCATTCAAACGTGCCTCATCCCATTCATTCAAACGTGCCTCATCCCATTCATTCAAACGTGCCTCATCCCATTCATGCAAGCGTGCCTCATCCCATTCATGCAAGCGTGCCTCATCCCATTGATTGACACGTGCCTCATCCCATTCATTCAAACGTGCCTCATCCCATTCATGCAAGCGTGCCTCATCCCATTCATTGACACGTGCCTCATTCCATTCATTCAAACGTGCCTCATCCCATTCATGCAAACGTGCCTCATCCCATTCATTCAAACGTGCCTCATCCCATTCATTCAAACGTGCCTCATCCCATTCATTCAAACGTGCCTCATCCCATTCATTCAAACGTGCCTCATCCCATTCATTCAAACGTGCCTCATCCCATTCATGCAAACGTGCCTCATCCCATTCATTCAAACGTGCCTCATCCCATTCATGCAAGCGTGCCTCATCCCATTCATGTAAGCGTGCCTCATCCCATTCATTGACACGTGCCTCATCCCATTCATGCAAGCGTGCCTCATCCCATTCATGCAAGCGTGCCTCATCCCATTCATTGACACGTGCCTCATCCCATTCATGCAAATGTGCCTCATCCCATTCATTCAAACGTGCCTCATCCCATTCATACAAACGTGTCTCATCCCATTCATTCAAACGTGCCTCATCCCATTCATGCAAGCGTGCCTCATCCCATTCATTGACACGTGCCTCATCCCATTCATGCAAGCGTGCCTCATCCCATTCATGCAAGCGTGCCTCATCCCATTCATTGACATGTGCCTCATCCCATTCATGCAAACGTGACTCATCCCATTCATTCAAACGTGACTCATCCCATTCATTCAAACGTGCCTCATCCCATTCATTCAAACGTGCCTCATCCCATTCATGCAAACGTGCCTCATCCCATTCATTCAAACGTGCCTCATCCCATTCATTCAAACGTGCCTCATCCCATTCATGCAAGCGTGCCTCATCCCATTCATGCAAGCGTGCCTCATCCCATTCATTCAAACGTGCCTCATCCCATTCATTCAAACGTGCCTCATCCCATTCATGCAAGCGTGCCTCATCCCATTCATGCAAGCGTGCCTCATCCCATTCATTGACACGTGCCTCATCCCATTCATGCAAGCGTGCCTCATCCCATTCATGCAAGCGTGCCTCATCCCATTCATTGACACGTGCCTCATCCCATTCATGCAAACGTGCCTCATCCCATTCATACAAACGTGCCTCATCCCATTCATGCAAACGTGCCTCATCCCATTCATGCAAACGTGCCTCATCCCATTCATTCAAACGTGCCTCATCCCATTCATTCAAACGTGCCTCATCCCATTCATTCAAACGAGCCTCATCCCATTCATTCAAACGTGCCTCATCCCATTCATTCAAACGTGCCTCATCCCATTCATTCAAACGTGCCTCATCCCATTCATGCAAGCGTGCCTCATCCCATTGATTGACACGTGCCTCATCCCATTCATTCAAACGTGCCTCATCCCATTCATGCAAGCGTGCCTCATCCCATTCATTGACACGTGCCTCATCCCATTCATTCAAACGTGCCTCATCCCATTCATGCAAACGTGCCTCATCCCATTCATTCAAACGTGCCTCATCCCATTCATTCAAACGTGCCTCATCCCATTCATTCAAACGTGCCTCATCCCATTCATTCAAACATGCCTCATCCCATTCATGCAAACGTGCCTCATCCCATTCATTCAAACGTGCCTCATCCCATTCATGCAAGCGTGCCTCATCCCATTCATGCAAGCGTGCCTCATCCCATTCATTGACACGTGCCTCATCCCATTCATGCAAGCGTGCCTCATCCCATTCATGCAAGCGTGCCTCATCCCATTCATTGACACGTGCCTCATCCCATTCATGCAAATGTGCCTCATCCCATTCATTCAAACGTGCCTCATCCCATTCATACAAACGTGTCTCATCCCATTCATTCAAACGTGCCTCATCCCATTCATGCAAGCGTGCCTCATCCCATTCATGCAAACGTGACTCATCCCATTCATTCAAACGTGCCTCATCCCATTCATTCAAACGTGCCTCATCCCATGCATGCAAGCATGCCTCATCCCATTCATGCAAGCGTGCCTCATCCCATTCATGCAAGCGTGCCTCATTCCATTCATTGACACGTGCCTCATCCCATTCATGCAAACGTGCCTCATCCCATTCATTCAAACGTGCCTCATCACATTCATTCAAACGTGCCTCATCCCATTCATTCAAACGTGCCTCATCCCATTCATGCAAACGTGCCTCATCCCATTCATGCAAGCGTGCCTCATCCCATTCATGCAAGCGTGCCTCATCCCATTCATGCACGCGTGCCTCATCCCATTCATTGACACGTGCCTCATCCCATTCATGCAAGTGTGCCTCATCCCATTCATGCAAGCATGCCTCATCCCATTCATTGACACGTGCCTCATCCCATTCTTCCAAACGTGCCTCATCCCATTCATTCAAACGTGCCTCATCCCATTCATTGAAACGTGCCTCATCCCATTCATTCAAACGTGCCTCATCCCATTCATTCAAACGTGCCTCATCCCATTCATGCAAACGTGCCTCATCCCATTCATTCAAACGTGCCTCATCCCATTCATGCAAGCGTGCCTCATCCCATTCATGCAAGCGTGCCTCATCCCATTCATGCAAGCGTGCCTCATCCCATTCATTGACACGTGCCTCATCCCATTCATTGAAACGTGCCTCATCCCATTCATTCAAACGTGCCTCATCCCATTCATGCAAACGTGCCTCATCCCATTCATGCAAACGTGCCTCATCCCATTCATTCAAACGTGCCTCATCCCATTCATGCAAGCGTGCCTCATCCCATTCATGCAAGCGTGCCTCATCCCATTCATGCAAGCGTGCCTCATCCCATTCATTGACACGTGCCTCATCCCATTCATGCAAACGTGCCTCATCCCATTCATTCAAACGTGCCTCATCCCATTCATGCAAACGTGCCTCATCCCATTCATTCAAACGTGCCTCATCCCATTCATTCAAACGTGCCTCATCCCATTCATGCAAACGTGCCTCATCCCATTCATTCAAACGTGCCTCATCCCATTCATGCAAGCGTGCCTCATCCCATTCATGCAAGCGTGCCTCATCCCATTCATGCAAGCGTGCCTCATCCCATTCATTGACACGTGCCTCATCCCATTCATGCAAACGTGCCTCATCCCATTCATTCAAACGTGCCTCATCACATTCATTCAAACGTGCCTCATCCCATTCATGCAAGCATGCCTCATCCCATTCATGCAAGCATGCCTCATCCCATTCATGCAAGCGTGCCTCATCCCATTCATTGACACGTGCCTCATCCCATTCATTCAAACGTGCCTCATCCCATTCATGCAAGCGTGCCTCATCCCATTCATTGACACGTGCCTCATCCCTTTCATTCAAACGTGCCTCATCCCATTCATGCAAACGTGCCTCATCCCATTCATTCAAACGTGCCTCATCCCATTCATTCAAACGTGCCTCATCCCATTCATTCAAACGTGCCTCATCCCATTCATTCAAACGAGCCTCATCCCATTCATTTAAACGTCCCTCATCCCATTCATTCAAACGTGCCTCATCCCATTCATTCAAACGTGCCTCATCCCATTCATTCAAACGTGCCTCATCCCATTCATTCAAACGAGCCTCATCCCATTCATTCAAACGTCCCTCATCCCATTCATTCAAACGTGCCTCATCCCATTCATTCAAACGTGCCTCATCCCATTCATGCAAGCGTGCCTCATCCCATTCATGCAAGCGTGCCTCATCCCATTCATTGACACGTGCCTCATCCCATTCATTCAAACGTGCCTCATCCCATTCATGCAAGCGTGCCTCATCCCATTCATTGACACGTGCCTCATCCCTTTCATTCAAACGTGCCTCATCCCATTCATGCAAACGTGCCTCATCCCATTCATTCAAACGTGCCTCATCCCATTCATTCAAACGTGCCTCATCCCATTCATTCAAACGTGCCTCATCCCATTCATTCAAACGTGCCTCATCCCATTCATTCAAACGTGCCTCATCCCATTCATTGACACGTGCCTCATCCCATTCATGCAAACGTGCCTCATCCCATTCATTCAAACGTGCCTCATCCCATTCATTCAAACGTGCCTCATCCCATTCATTCAAACGTGCCTCATCCCATTCATGCAAGCGTGCCTCATCCCAGTCATTGACACGTGCCTCATCCCATTCATGCAAGCGTGCCTCATCCCATTCATGCAAGCGTGCCTCATCCCATTCATTGACACGTGCCTCATCCCATTCATGCAAACGTGCCTCATCCCATTCATTCAAACGTGCCTCATCACATTCATTCAAACGTGCCTCATCCCATTCATGCAAGCATGCCTCATCCCATTCATGCAAGCATGCCTCATCCCATTCATGCAAGCGTGCCTCATCCCATTCATTGACACGTGCCTCATCCCATTCATGCAAACGTGCCTCATCCCATTCATACAAACGTGCCTCATCCCATTCATGCAAACGTGCCTCATCCCATTCATTCAAACGTGCCTCATCCCATTCATTCAAACGTGCCTCATCCCATTCATTCAAACGAGCCTCATCCCATTCATGCAAACGTCCTTCATCCCATTCATTCAAACGTGCCTCATCCCATTCATTCAAACGTGCCTCATCCCATTCATGCAAGCGTGCCTCATCCCATTCATGCAAGCGTGCCTCATCCCATTCATTGACACGTGCCTCATCCCATTCATTCAAACGTGCCTCATCCCATTCATGCAAGCGTGCCTCATCCCATTCCTTGACACGTGCCTCATCCCTTTCATTCAAACGTGCCTCATCCCATTCATGCAAACGTGCCTCATCCCATTCATTCAAACGTGCCTCATCCCATTCATTCAAACGTGCCTCATCCCATTCATTCAAACGTGCCTCATCCCATTCATTCAAACGTGCCTCATCCCATTCATGCAAACCTGCCTCATCCCATTCATTCAAACGTGCCTCATTCAAACGTGCCTCATCACATTCATTCAAACGTGCCTCATCCCATTCATTCAAACATGCCTCATCCCATTCATGCAAACGTGCCTCATCCCATTCATTCAAACGTGCCTCATCCCATTCATGCAAGCATGCCTCATCCCATTCATGCAAGCATGCCTCATCCCATTCATGCAAGCGTGCCTCATCCCATTCATTGACACGTGCCTCATCCCATTCATGCAAGCGTGCCTCATCCCATTCATGCAAGCATGCCTCATCCCATTCATGCAAGCGTGCCTCATCCCATTCATGCAAGCATGCCTCATCCCATTCATGCAAGCGTGCCTCATCCCATTCATTGACACGTGCCTCATCCCATTCATGCAAGCGTGCCTCATCCCATTCATGCAAGCGTGCCTCATCCCATTCATTGACACGTGCCTCATCCCATTCATTCAAACGTGCCTCATCCCATTCATGCAAGCGTGCCTCATCCCATTCATTGACACGTGCCTCATCCCTTTCATTCAAACGTGCCTCATCCCATTCATGCAAACGTGCCTCATCCCATTCATTCAAACGTGCCTCATCCCATTCATTCAAACGTGCCTCATCCCATTCATTCAAACGTGCCTCATCCCATTCATTCAAACGTGCCTCATCCCATTCATTCAAACGTGCCTCATCCCATTCATTGACACGTGCCTCATCCCATTCATGCAAACGTGCCTCATCCCATTCATTCAAACGTGCCTCATCCCATTCATTCAAACGTGCCTCATCCCATTCATTCAAACGTGCCTCATCCCATTCATGCAAGCGTGCCTCATCCCAGTCATTGACACGTGCCTCATCCCATTCATGCAAGCGTGCCTCATCCCATTCATGCAAGCGTGCCTCATCCCATTCATTGACACGTGCCTCATCCCATTCATGCAAACGTGCCTCATCCCATTCATTCAAACGTGCCTCATCACATTCATTCAAACGTGCCTCATCCCATTCATGCAAGCATGCCTCATCCCATTCATGCAAGCATGCCTCATCCCATTCATGCAAGCGTGCCTCATCCCATTCATTGACACGTGCCTCATCCCATTCATGCAAACGTGCCTCATCCCATTCATACAAACGTGCCTCATCCCATTCATGCAAACGTGCCTCATCCCATTCATTCAAACGTGCCTCATCCCATTCATTCAAACGTGCCTCATCCCATTCATTCAAACGAGCCTCATCCCATTCATGCAAACGTCCTTCATCCCATTCATTCAAACGTGCCTCATCCCATTCATTCAAACGTGCCTCATCCCATTCATGCAAGCGTGCCTCATCCCATTCATGCAAGCGTGCCTCATCCCATTCATTGACACGTGCCTCATCCCATTCATTCAAACGTGCCTCATCCCATTCATGCAAGCGTGCCTCATCCCATTCATTGACACGTGCCTCATCCCTTTCATTCAAACGTGCCTCATCCCATTCATGCAAACGTGCCTCATCCCATTCATTCAAACGTGCCTCATCCCATTCATTCAAACGTGCCTCATCCCATTCATTCAAACGTGCCTCATCCCATTCATTCAAACGTGCCTCATCCCATTCATGCAAACCTGCCTCATCCCATTCATTCAAACGTGCCTCATTCAAACGTGCCTCATCACATTCATTCAAACGTGCCTCATCCCATTCATTCAAACATGCCTCATCCCATTCATGCAAACGTGCCTCATCCCATTCATTCAAACGTGCCTCATCCCATTCATGCAAGCATGCCTCATCCCATTCATGCAAGCATGCCTCATCCCATTCATGCAAGCGTGCCTCATCCCATTCATTGACACGTGCCTCATCCCATTCATGCAAGCGTGCCTCATCCCATTCATGCAAGCATGCCTCATCCCATTCATGCAAGCGTGCCTCATCCCATTCATGCAAGCATGCCTCATCCCATTCATGCAAGCGTGCCTCATCCCATTCATTGACACGTGCCTCATCCCATTCATGCAAGCGTGCCTCATCCCATTCATGCAAGCGTGCCTCATCCCATTCATTGACACGTGCCTCATCCCATTCATGCAAGCATGCCTCATCCCATTCATGCAAGCATGCCTCATCCCATTCATGCAAGTGTGCCTCATCCCATTCATTGACACGTGCCTCATCCCATTCATGCAAGCGTGCCTCATCCCATTCATTGACACGTGCCTCATCCCATTCATGCAAACGTGCCTCATCCCATTCATTCAAACGTGCCTCATCCCATTCATTGACACGTGCCTCATCCCATTCATGCAAACGTGCCTCATCCCATTCATGCAAGCGTGCCTCATCCCATTCATTGACACGTGCCTCATCCCATTCATGCAAACGTGCCTCATCCCATTCATTCAAACTTGCCTCATCCCATTCATTCAAACGTGCCTCATCCCATTCATGCAAGCATGCCTCATCCCATTCATGCAAGTGTGCCTCATCCCATTCATTGACACGTGCCTCATCCCATTCATGCAAGCGTGCCTCATCCCATTCATTGACACGTGCCTCATCCCATTCATGCAAACGTGCCTCATCCCATTCATTCAAACGTGCCTCATCCCATTCATTGACACGTGCCTCATCCCATTCATGCAAACGTGCCTCATCCCATTCATGCAAACGTGCCTCATCCCATTCATGCAAGCGTGCCTCATCCCATTCATTGACACGTGCCTCATCCCATTCATGCAAGCATGCCTCATCCCATTCATGCAAGCATGCCTCATCCCATTCATGCAAGTGTGCCTCATCCCATTCATTGACACGTGCCTCATCCCATTCATGCAAGCGTGCCTCATCCCATTCATTGACACGTGCCTCATCCCATTCATGCAAACGTGCCTCATCCCATTCATTCAAACGTGCCTCATCCCATTCATTGACACGTGCCTCATCCCATTCATGCAAACGTGCCTCATCCCATTCATGCAAGCGTGCCTCATCCCATTCATTGACACGTGCCTCATCCCATTCATGCAAACGTGCCTCATCCCATTCATTCAAACTTGCCTCATCCCATTCATTCAAACGTGCCTCATCCCATTCATGCAAGCATGCCTCATCCCATTCATGCAAGTGTGCCTCATCCCATTCATTGACACGTGCCTCATCCCATTCATGCATGCGTGCCTCATCCCATTCATTGACACGTGCCTCATCCCATTCATGCAAACGTGCCTCATCCCATTCATTCAAACGTGCCTCATCCCATTCATTGACACGTGCCTCATCCCATTCATGCAAACGTGCCTCATCCCATTCATGCAAACGTGCCTCATCCCATTCATGCAAGCGTGCCTCATCCCATTCATTGACACGTGCCTCATCCCATTCATGCAAACGTGCCTCATCCCATTCATTCAAACGTGCCTCATCCCATTCATTCAAATGTGCCTCATCCCATTCATGCAAGCGTGCCACATCCCATTCATGCAAACGTGCCTCATCCCATTCATTCAAACGTGCCTCATCCTATTCATGCAAGCATGCCTCATCCCATTCATGCAAGCGTGCCTCATCCCATTCATTGACACGTGCCTCATCCCATTCATGCAAGCGTGCCTCATCCCATTCATGCAAGCGTGCCTCATCCCATTCATTGACACGTGCCTCATCCCATTCATGCAAACGTGCCTCATCCCATTCATACAAACGTGCCTCATCCCATTCATGCAAACGTGCCTCATCCCATTCATTCAAACGTGCCTCATCCCATTCATTCAAACGTGCCTCATCCCATTCATTCAAACGTGCCTCATCCCATTCATGCAAGCGTGCCTCATCCCATTCATGCAAGCGTGCCTCATCCCATTCATTGACACGTGCCTCATCCCATTCATTCAAACGTGCCTCATCCCATTCATGCAAGCGTGCCTCATCCCATTCATTGACACGTGCCTCATCCCATTCATGCAAATGTGCCTCATCCCATTCATTCAAACGTGCCTCATCCCATTCATTCAAACGTGCCTCATCCCATTCATTCAAACGTGCCTCATCCCATTCATTCAAACGTGCCTCATCCCATTCATGCAAACGTGCCTCATCCCATTCATTCAAACGTGCCTCATCCCATTCATGCAAGCGTGCCTCATCCCATTCATGCAAGCGTGCCTCATCCCATTCATTGACACGTGCCTCATCCCATTCATGCAAGCGTGCCTCATCCCATTCATGCAAGCGTGCCTCATCCCATTCATTGACACGTGCCTCATCCCATTCATGCAAACGTGCCTCATCCCATTCATTCAAACGTGCCTCATCCCATTCATTCAAACGTGCCTCATCCCATTCATTCAAACGTGCCTCATCCCATTCAAGCAAACGTGCCTCATCCCATTCATTCAAACGTGCCTCATCCCATTCATGCAAGCGTGCCTCATCCCATTCATGCAAGCGTGCCTCATCCCATTCATGCAAGCGTGCCTCATCCCATTCATTGACACGTGCCTCATCCCATTCATGCAAATGTGCCTCATCCCATTCATTCAAACGTGCCTCATCCCATTCATTCAAACGTGCCTCATCCCATTCATTCAAACGTGCCTCATCCCATTCATGCAAACGTGCCTCATCCCATTCATTCAAACGTGCCTCATCCCATTCATGCAAGCGTGCCTCATCCCATTCATGCAAGCGTGCCTCATCCCATTCATTGACACGTGCCTCATCCCATTCATGCAAGCGTGCCTCATCCCATTCATGCAAGCGTGCCTCATCCCATTCATTGACACGTGCCTCATCCCATTCATGCAAACGTGCCTCATCCCATTCATTCAAACGTGCCTCATCCCATTCATTCAAACGTGCCTCATCCCATTCATTCAAACGTGCCTCATCCCATTCATTCAAACGTGCCTCATCCCATTCAAGCAAACGTGCCTCATCCCATTCATTCAAACGTGCCTCATCCCATTCATGCAAGCGTGCCTCATCCCATTCATGCAAGCGTGCCTCATCCCATTCATGCAAGCGTGCCTCATCCCATTCATTGACACGTGCCTCATCCCATTCATGCAAGCGTGCCTCATCCCATTCATGCAAGCGTGCCTCATCCCATTCATTGACACGTGCCTCATCCCATTCATGCAAACGTGCCTCATCCCATTCATGCAAGCGTGCCTCATCCCATTCATTGACACGTGCCTCATCCCATTCATGCAAACGTGCCTCATCCCATTCATTCAAACTTGCCTCATCCCATTCATTCAAACGTGCCTCATCCCATTCATGCAAGCATGCCTCATCCCATTCATGCAAGTGTGCCTCATCCCATTCATTGACACGTGCCTCATCCCATTCATGCAAGCGTGCCTCATCCCATTCATTGACACGTGCCTCATCCCATTCATTCAAACGTGCCTCATCCCATTCATGCAAACGTGCCTCATCCCATTCATTCAAACGTGCCTCATCCCATTCATGCAAGCGTGCCTCATCCCATTCATGCAAGCGTGCCTCATCCCATTCATTGACACGTGCCTCATCCCATTCATGCAAGCGTGCCTCATCCCATTCATGCAAGCGTGCCTCATCCCATTCATTGACACGTGCCTCATCCCATTCATGCAAACGTGCCTCATCCCATTCATTCAAACGTGCCTCATCCCATTCATTCAAACGTGCCTCATCCCATTCATTCAAACGTGCCTCATCCCATTCATTCAAACGTGCCTCATCCCATTCAAGCAAACGTGCCTCATCCCATTCATTCAAACGTGCCTCATCCCATTCATGCAAGCGTGCCTCATCCCATTCATGCAAGCGTGCCTCATCCCATTCATGCAAGCGTGCCTCATCCCATTCATTGACACGTGCCTCATCCCATTCATGCAAATGTGCCTCATCCCATTCATTCAAACGTGCCTCATCCCATTCATTCAAACGTGCCTCATCCCATTCATTCAAACGTGCCTCATCCCATTCATTCAAACGTGCCTCATCCCATTCATGCAAACGTGCCTCATCCCATTCATTCAAACGTGCCTCATCCCATTCATGCAAGCGTGCCTCATCCCATTCATTGACACGTGCCTCATCCCATTCATGCAAGCGTGCCTCATCCCATTCATGCAAGCGTGCCTCATCCCATTCATTGACACGTGCCTCATCCCATTCATGCAAACGTGCCTCATCCCATTCATTCAAACGTGCCTCATCCCATTCATTCAAACGTGCCTCATCCCATTCATTCAAACGTGCCTCATCCCATTCAAGCAAACGTGCCTCATCCCATTCATTCAAACGTGCCTCATCCCATTCATGCAAGCGTGCCTCATCCCATTCATGCAAGCGTGCCTCATCCCATTCATGCAAGCGTGCCTCATCCCATTCATTGACACGTGCCTCATCCCATTCATGCAAGCGTGCCTCATCCCATTCATGCAAGCGTGCCTCATCCCATTCATTGACACGTGCCTCATCCCATTCATGCAAACGTGCCTCATCCCATTCATGCAAGCGTGCCTCATCCCATTCATTGACACGTGCCTCATCCCATTCATGCAAACGTGCCTCATCCCATTCATTCAAACTTGCCTCATCCCATTCATTCAAACGTGCCTCATCCCATTCATGCAAGCATGCCTCATCCCATTCATGCAAGTGTGCCTCATCCCATTCATTGACACGTGCCTCATCCCATTCATGCAAGCGTGCCTCATCCCATTCATTGACACGTGCCTCATCCCATTCATGCAAACGTGCCTCATCCCATTCATTCAAACGTGCCTCATCCCATTCATTGACACGTGCCTCATCCCATTCATGCAAACGTGCCTCATCCCATTCATGCAAACGTGCCTCATCCCATTCATGCAAGCGTGCCTCATCCCATTCATTGACACGTGCCTCATCCCATTCATGCAAACGTGCCTCATCCCATTCATTCAAACGTGCCTCATCCCATTCATTCAAACGTGCCTCATCCCATTCATGCAAGCGTGCCACATCCCATTCATGCAAACGTGCCTCATCCCATTCATTCAAACGTGCCTCATCCTATTCATGCAAGCATGCCTCATCCCATTCATGCAAGCGTGCCTCATCCCATTCATTGACACGTGCCTCATCCCATTCATGCAAGCGTGCCTCATCCCATTCATGCAAGCGTGCCTCATCCCATTCATTGACACGTGCCTCATCCCATTCATGCAAACGTGCCTCATCCCATTCATACAAACGTGCCTCATCCCATTCATGCAAACGTGCCTCATCCCATTCATTCAAACGTGCCTCATCCCATTCATTCAAACGTGCCTCATCCCATTCATTCAAACGTGCCTCATCCCATTCATGCAAGCGTGCCTCATCCCATTCATGCAAGCGTGCCTCATCCCATTCATTGACACGTGCCTCATCCCATTCATTCAAACGTGCCTCATCCCATTCATGCAAGCGTGCCTCATCCCATTCATTGACACGTGCCTCATCCCATTCATGCAAATGTGCCTCATCCCATTCATTCAAACGTGCCTCATCCCATTCATTCAAACGTGCCTCATCCCATTCATTCAAACGTGCCTCATCCCATTCATTCAAACGTGCCTCATCCCATTCATGCAAACGTGCCTCATCCCATTCATTCAAACGTGCCTCATCCCATTCATGCAAGCGTGCCTCATCCCATTCATGCAAGCGTGCCTCATCCCATTCATTGACACGTGCCTCATCCCATTCATGCAAGCGTGCCTCATCCCATTCATGCAAGCGTGCCTCATCCCATTCATTGACACGTGCCTCATCCCATTCATGCAAACGTGCCTCATCCCATTCATTCAAACGTGCCTCATCCCATTCATTCAAACGTGCCTCATCCCATTCATTCAAACGTGCCTCATCCCATTCATTCAAACGTGCCTCATCCCATTCAAGCAAACGTGCCTCATCCCATTCATTCAAACGTGCCTCATCCCATTCATGCAAGCGTGCCTCATCCCATTCATGCAAGCGTGCCTCATCCCATTCATGCAAGCGTGCCTCATCCCATTCATTGACACGTGCCTCATCCCATTCATGCAAATGTGCCTCATCCCATTCATTCAAACGTGCCTCATCCCATTCATTCAAACGTGCCTCATCCCATTCATTCAAACGTGCCTCATCCCATTCATTCAAACGTGCCTCATCCCATTCATGCAAACGTGCCTCATCCCATTCATTCAAACGTGCCTCATCCCATTCATGCAAGCGTGCCTCATCCCATTCATGCAAGCGTGCCTCATCCCATTCATTGACACGTGCCTCATCCCATTCATGCAAGCGTGCCTCATCCCATTCATGCAAGCGTGCCTCATCCCATTCATTGACACGTGCCTCATCCCATTCATGCAAACGTGCCTCATCCCATTCATTCAAACGTGCCTCATCCCATTCATTCAAACGTGCCTCATCCCATTCATTCAAACGTGCCTCATCCCATTCATTCAAACGTGCCTCATCCCATTCAAGCAAACGTGCCTCATCCCATTCATTCAAACGTGCCTCATCCCATTCATGCAAGCGTGCCTCATCCCATTCATGCAAGCGTGCCTCATCCCATTCATGCAAGCGTGCCTCATCCCATTCATTGACACGTGCCTCATCCCATTCATGCAAGCGTGCCTCATCCCATTCATGCAAGCGTGCCTCATCCCATTCATTGACACGTGCCTCATCCCATTCATGCAAACGTGCCTCATCCCATTCATTCAAACGTGCCTCATCCCATTCATTCAAACGTGCCTCATCCCATTCATTCAAACGTGCCTTATCCCATTCATGCAAGCGTGCCTCATCCCATTCATGCAAGCGTGCCTCATTCCATTCATTGACACGTGCCTCATCCCATTCATGCAAGCGTGCCACATCCCATTCATGCAAGCGTGCCTCATCCCATTCATTGACACGTGCCTCATCCCATTCATGCAAACATGCCTCATCCCATTCATTCAAACGTGCCTCATCCCATTCATTCAAACGTGCCTCATCCCATTCATTCAAACGTGCCTCATCCCATGCATGCAAGCGTGCCTCATCCCATTCATGCAAGCGTGCCTCATCCCATTCATGCAAGCGTGCCTCATCCCATTCATTGACACGTGCCTCATCCCATTCATTCAAATGTGCCTCATCCCATTCATTCAAACGTGCCTCATCCCATTCATTCAAACGTGCCTCATCCCATTCATTCAAACGTGCCTCATCCCATTCATGCAAACGTGCCTCATCCCATTCATTCAAACGTGCCTCATCCCATTCATGCAAGCGTGCCTCATCCCATTCATGCAAGCGTGCCTCATCCCATTCATTGACACGTGCCTCATCCCATTCATGCAAGCGTGCCTCATCCCATTCATGCAAGCGTGCCTCATCCCATTCATTGACACGTGCCTCATCCCATTCATGCAAACGTGCCTCATCCCATTCATTCAAACGTGCCTCATCCCATTCATTCAAACGTGCGTCATCCCATTCATTCAAACGTGCCTCATCCCATTCATTCAAACGTGCCTCATCCCATTCATGCAAGCGTGCCTCATCCCATTCATGCAAACGTGCCTCATCCCATTCATTCAAACGTGCCTCATCCCGTTCATTCAAACGTGCCTCATCCCGTTCATTCAAACGTGCCTCATCCCATTCATTCAAACGTGCCTTATCCCATTCATGCAAAGGTGCCTCATCCCATTAATTCAAACGTGCCTCATCCCATTCATGCAAGCGTGCCTCATCCCATTCATGCAAGCGTGCCTCATCCCATTCATTGACACGTGCCTCATCCCATTCATGCAAGCGTGCCTCATCCCATTCATTGACACGTGCCTCATCCCAGTCGTGCAAACGTGCCTCATCCCATTCATTCAAACGTGCCTCATCCCATTCATTCAAACGTGTCTCATCCCATTCATTCAAACGTGCCTCATCCCATTCATGCAAGCGTGCCTCATCCCATTCATTGACACGTGCCTCATCCCATTCATGCAAGCGTGCCTCATCCCATTCATGCAAGCGTGCCTCATCCCATTCATTGACACGTGCCTCATCCCAATCATGCAAACGTGCCTCATCCCATTCATTCAAACGTGACTCATCCCATTCATTCAAACGTGCCTCATCCCATTCATTCAAACGTGCCTCATCCCATTCATTCAAACGTGCCTCATCCCATGCATGCAAGCGTGCCTCATCCCATTCATGCAAGCGTGCCTCATCCCATTCATGCAAGCGTGCCTCATCCCATTCATTCAAACGTGCCTCATCCCATTCATTCAAACGTGCCTCATCCCATTCATGCAAGCGTGCCTCATCCCATTCATGCAAGCGTGCCTCATCCCATTCATTGACACGTGCCTCATCCCATTCATTCAAACGTGCCTCATCCCATTCATGCAAGCGTGCCTCATCCCATTCATTGACACGTGCCTCATCCCATTCATTCAAACGTGCCTCATACCATTCATTCAAACGTGCCTCATACCATTCATTCAAACTTGCCTCATCCCATTCATTCAAACGTGCCTCATCCCATTCATTCAAACGTGCCTCATCCCATTCATTCAAACGTGCCTCATCCCATTCATTCAAACGTGCCTCATCCCAGTCGTGCAAACGTGCCTCATCCCATTCATGCAAACGTGCCTAATCCCATTCATTCAAACGTGTCTCATCCCATTCATTCAAACGTGCCTCATCCCATTCATGCAAGCGTGCCTCATCCCATTCATTGACACGTGCCTCATCCCATTCATGCAAGCGTGCCTCATCCCATTCATGCAAGCGTGCCTCATCCCATTCATTGACACGTGCCTCATCCCAATCATGCAAACGTGCCTCATCCCATTCATTCAAACATGACTCATCCCATTCATTCAAACGTGCCTCATCCCATTCATTCAAACGTGCCTCATCCCATTCATTCAAACGTGCCTCATCCCATGCATGCAAGCGTGCCTCATCCCATTCATGCAAGCGTGCCTCATCCCATTCATGCAAGCGTGCCTCATCCCATTCATTCAAACGTGCCTCATCCCATTCATTCAAACGTGCCTCATCCCATTCATGCAAGCGTGCCTCATCCCATTCATGCAAGCGTGCCTCATCCCATTCATTGACACGTGCCTCATCCCATTCATTCAAACGTGCCTCATCCCATTCATGCAAGCGTGCCTCATCCCATTCATTGACACGTGCCTCATCCCATTCATTCAAACGTGCCTCATACCATTCATTCAAACGTGCCTCATCCCATTCATTCAAACTTGCCTCATCCCATTCATTCAAACGTGCCTCATCCCATTCATTCAAACATGCCTCATCCCATTCATTCAAACGTGCCTCATCCCATTCATTCAAACGTGCCTCATCCCATTCATTCAAACGTGCCTCATTCAAACGTGCCTCATCACATTCATTCAAACGTGCCTCATCCCATTCATTCAAACATGCCTCATCCCATTCATGCAAACGTGCCTCATCCCATTCATTCAAACGTGCCTCATCCCATTCATGCAAGCATGCCTCATCCCATTCATGCAAGCATGCCTCATCCCATTCATGCAAGCATGCCTCATCCCATTCATTGACACGTGCCTCATCCCATTCATGCAAGCGTGCCTCATCCCATTCATGCAAGCATGCCTCATCCCATTCATGCAAGCGTGCCTCATCCCATTCATTGACACGTGCCTCATCCCATTCATGCAAGCGTGCCTCATCCCATTCATGCAAGCGTGCCTTATCCCATTCATTGACACGTGCCTCATCCCATTCATGCAAGCATGCCTCATCCCATTCATGCAAGCATGCCTCATCCCATTCATGCAAGTGTGCCTCATCCCATTCATTGACACGTGCCTCATCCCATTCATGCAAGCGTGCCTCATCCCATTCATTGACACGTGCCTCATCCCATTCATGCAAACGTGCCTCATCCCATTCATTCAAACGTGCCTCATCCCATTCATTGACACGTGCCTCATCCCATTCATGCAAACGTGCCTCATCCCATTCATGCAAGCGTGCCTCATCCCATTCATTGACACGTGCCTCATCCCATTCATGCAAACGTGCCTCATCCCATTCATTCAAACTTGCCTCATCCCATTCATTCAAACGTGCCTCATCCCATTCATGCAAGCATGCCTCATCCCATTCATGCAAGTGTGCCTCATCCCATTCATTGACACGTGCCTCATCCCATTCATGCAAGCGTGCCTCATCCCATTCATTGACACGTGCCTCATCCCATTCATGCAAACGTGCCTCATCCCATTTATTCAAACGTGCCTCATCCCATTCATTGACACGTGCCTCATCCCATTCATGCAAACGTGCCTCATCCCATTCATGCAAACGTGCCTCATCCCATTCATGCAAGCGTGCCTCATCCCATTCATTGACACGTGCCTCATCCCATTCATGCAAACGTGCCTCATCCCATTCTTTCAAACGTGCCTCATCCCATTCATTCAAACGTGCCTCATCCCATTCATGCAAGCGTGCCACATCCCATTCATGCAAACGTGCCTCATCCCATTCATTCAAACGTGCCTCATCCCATTCATGCAAGCATGCCTCATCCCATTCATGCAAGCGTGCCTCATCCCATTCATTGACACGTGCCTCATCCCATTCATGCAAGCGTGCTTCATCCCATTCATGCAAGCGTGCCTCATCCCATTCATTGACACGTGCCTCATCCCATTCATGCAAACGTGCCTCATCCCATTCATACAAACGTGCCTCATCCCATTCATGCAAACGTGCCTCATCCCATTCATTCAAACGTGCCTCATCCCATTCATTCAAACGTGCCTCATCCCATTCATTCAAACGTGCCTCATCCCATTCATTCAAACGTGCCTCATCCCATTCATGCAAGCGTGCCTCATCCCATTCATGCAAGCGTGCCTCATCCCATTCATTCAAACTTGCCTCATCCCATTCATTCAAACTTGCCTCATCCCATTCATTCAAACGTGCCTCATCCCATTCATGCAAGCATGCCTCATCCCATTCATGCAAGTGTGCCTCATCCCATTCATTGACACGTGCCTCATCCCATTCATGCAAGCGTGCCTCATCCCATTCATTGACACGTGCCTCATCCCATTCATGCAAACGTGCCTCATCCCATTTATTCAAACGTGCCTCATCCCATTCATTGACACGTGCCTCATCCCATTCATGCAAACGTGCCTCATCCCATTCATGCAAACGTGCCTCATCCCATTCATGCAAGCGTGCCTCATCCCATTCATTGACACGTGCCTCATCCCATTCATGCAAACGTGCCTCATCCCATTCATTCAAACGTGCCACATCCCATTCATGCAAACATGCCTCATCCCATTCATTCAAACGTGCCTCATCCCATTCATGCAAGCATGCCTCATCCCATTCATGCAAGCGTGCCTCATCCCATTCATTGACACGTGCCTCATCCCATTCATGCAAGCGTGCCTCATCCCATTCATGCAAGCGTGCCTCATCCCATTCATTGACACGTGCCTCATCCCATTCATGCAAACGTGCCTCATCCCATTCATACAAACGTGCCTCATCCCATTCATGCAAACGTGCCTCATCCCATTCATTCAAACGTGCCTCATCCCATTCATTCAAACGTGCCTCATCCCATTCATTCAAACGTGCCTCATCCCATTCATTCAAACGTGCCTCATCCCATTCATGCAAGCGTGCCTCATCCCATTCATGCAAGCGTGCCTCATCCCATTCGTTGACACGTGCCTCATCCCATTCATTCAAACGTGCCTCATCCCATTCATGCAAGCGTGCCTCATCCCATTCATTGACACGTGCCTCATCCCATTCATGCAAACGTGCCTCATCCCATTCATTCAAACGTGCCTCCTCCCATTCATTCAAACGTGCCTCATCCCATTCATTCAAACGTGCCTCATCCCATTCATTCAAACGTGCCTCATCCCATTCATGCAAACGTGCCTCATCCCATTCATTCAAACGTGCCTCATCCCATTCATGCAAGCGTGCCTCATCCCATTCATGCAAGCGTGCCTCATCCCATTCATTGACACGTGCCTCATCCCATTCATGCAAGCGTGCCTCATCCCATTCATGCAAGCGTGCCTCATCCCATTCATTGACACGTGCCTCATCCCATTCAAGCAAACGTGCCTCATCCCATTCATTCAAACGTGCCTCATCCCATTCATGCAAGCGTGCCTCATCCCATTCATGCAAGCGTGCCTCATCCCATTCATGCAAGCGTGCCTCATCCCATTCATTGACACGTGCCTCATCCCATTCATGCAAGCGTGCCTCATCCCATTCATGCAAGCGTGCCTCATCCCATTCATTGACACGTGCCTCATCCCATTCATGCAAACGTGCCTCATCCCATTCATTCAAACGTGCCTCATCCCATTCATTCAAACGTGCCTCATCCCATTCATTCAAACGTGCCTCATCCCATTCATTCAAACGTGCCTCATCCCATTCATGCAAGCGTGCCTCATCCCATTCATGCAAGCGTGCCTCATCCCATTCATTGACACGTGCCTCATCCCATTCATGCAAGCGTGCCTCATCCCATTCATGCAAGCGTGCCTCATCCCATTCATTGACACGTGCCTCATCCCATTCATGCAAACATGCCTCATCCCATTCATTCAAACGTGCCTCATCCCATTCATTCAAACGTGCCTCATCCCATTCATTCAAACGTGCCTCATCCCATGCATGCAAGCGTGCCTCATCCCATTCATGCAAGCGTGCCTCATCCCATTCATGCAAGCGTGCCTCATCCCATTCATTGACACGTGCCTCATCCCATTCATTCAAACGTGCCTCATCCCATTCATTCAAACGTGCCTCATCCCATTCATTCAAACGTGCCTCATCCCATTCATGCAAACGTGCCTCATCCCATTCATTCAAACGTGCCTCATCCCATTCATGCAAGCGTGCCTCATCCCATTCATGCAAGCGTGCCTCATCCCATTCATTGACACGTGCCTCATCCCATTCATGCAAGCGTGCCTCATCCCATTCATGCAAGCGTGCCTCATCCCATTCATTGACACGTGCCTCATGCCATTCATGCAAACGTGCCTCATCCCATTCATTCAAACGTGCCTCATCCCATTCATTCAAACGTGCCTCATCCCATTCATTCAAACGTGCCTCATCCCATTCATGCAAGCGTG
This sequence comes from Ambystoma mexicanum, assembly GCF_040938575.1. NCBI lineage: Eukaryota > Metazoa > Chordata > Amphibia > Caudata > Ambystomatidae > Ambystoma > Ambystoma mexicanum. The sequence continues at coordinate 646,484,193 of NC_090940.1, read as the reverse complement.
CCTCATCCCATTCATGCAAACGTGCCTCATCCCGTTCATTCAAACGTGCCTCATCCCGTTCATTCAAACGTGCCTCATCCCGTTCATTCAAACGTGCCTCATCCCATTCATTCAAACGTGCCTCATCCCATTCATGCAAAGGTGCCTCATCCCATTCATTCAAGCATGCCTCATCCCATTCATGCAAGTGTGCCTCATCCCATTCATTGACACGTGCCTCATCCCATTCATGCAAGCGTGCCTCATCCCATTCATTGACACGTGCCTCATCCCATTCATGCAAACGTGCCTCATCCCATTTATTCAAACGTGCCTCATCCCATTCATTGACACGTGCCTCATCCCATTCATGCAAACGTGCCACATCCCATTCATGCAAACATGCCTCATCCCATTCATTCAAACGTGCCTCATCCCATTCATGCAAGCATGCCTCATCCCATTCATGCAAGCGTGCCTCATCCCATTCATTGACACGTGCCTCATCCCATTCATGCAAGCGTGCCTCATCCCATTCATGCAAGCGTGCCTCATCCCATTCATTGACACGTGCCTCATCCCATTCATGCAAACGTGCCTCATCCCATTCATACAAACGTGCCTCATCCCATTCATGCAAACGTGCCTCATCCCATTCATTCAAACGTGCCTCATCCCATTCATTCAAACGTGCCTCATCCCATTCATTCAAACGTGCCTCATCCCATTCATTCAAACGTGCCTCATCCCATTCATGCAAGCGTGCCTCATCCCATTCATGCAAGCGTGCCTCATCCCATTCGTTGACACGTGCCTCATCCCATTCATTCAAACGTGCCTCATCCCATTCATGCAAGCGTGCCTCATCCCATTCATTGACACGTGCCTCATCCCATTCATGCAAACGTGCCTCATCCCATTCATTCAAACGTGCCTCCTCCCATTCATTCAAACGTGCCTCATCCCATTCATTCAAACGTGCCTCATCCCATTCATTCAAACGTGCCTCATCCCATTCATTCAAACGTGCCTCATCCCATTCATGCAAACGTGCCTCATCCCATTCATTCAAACGTGCCTCATCCCATTCATGCAAGCGTGCCTCATCCCATTCATGCAAGCGTGCCTCATCCCATTCATTGACACGTGCCTCATCCCATTCATGCAAGCGTGCCTCATCCCATTCATGCAAGCGTGCCTCATCCCATTCATTGACACGTGCCTCATCCCATTCAAGCAAACGTGCCTCATCCCATTCATTCAAACGTGCCTCATCCCATTCATGCAAGCGTGCCTCATCCCATTCATGCAAGCGTGCCTCATCCCATTCATGCAAGCGTGCCTCATCCCATTCATTGACACGTGCCTCATCCCATTCATGCAAGCGTGCCTCATCCCATTCATGCAAGCGTGCCTCATCCCATTCATTGACACGTGCCTCATCCCATTCATGCAAACGTGCCTCATCCCATTCATTCAAACGTGCCTCATCCCATTCATTCAAACGTGCCTCATCCCATTCATTCAAACGTGCCTCATCCCATTCATTCAAACGTGCCTCATCCCATTCATGCAAGCGTGCCTCATCCCATTCATGCAAGCGTGCCTCATCCCATTCATTGACACGTGCCTCATCCCATTCATGCAAGCGTGCCTCATCCCATTCATGCAAGCGTGCCTCATCCCATTCATTGACACGTGCCTCATCCCATTCATGCAAACATGCCTCATCCCATTCATTCAAACGTGCCTCATCCCATTCATTCAAACGTGCCTCATCCCATTCATTCAAACGTGCCTCATCCCATGCATGCAAGCGTGCCTCATCCCATTCATGCAAGCGTGCCTCATCCCATTCATGCAAGCGTGCCTCATCCCATTCATTGACACGTGCCTCATCCCATTCATTCAAACGTGCCTCATCCCATTCATTCAAACGTGCCTCATCCCATTCATTCAAACGTGCCTCATCCCATTCATGCAAACGTGCCTCATCCCATTCATTCAAACGTGCCTCATCCCATTCATGCAAGCGTGCCTCATCCCATTCATGCAAGCGTGCCTCATCCCATTCATTGACACGTGCCTCATCCCATTCATGCAAGCGTGCCTCATCCCATTCATGCAAGCGTGCCTCATCCCATTCATTGACACGTGCCTCATGCCATTCATGCAAACGTGCCTCATCCCATTCATTCAAACGTGCCTCATCCCATTCATTCAAACGTGCCTCATCCCATTCATTCAAACGTGCCTCATCCCATTCATGCAAGCGTGCCTCATCCCATTCATGCAAACGTGCCTCATCCCGTTCATTCAAACGTGCCTCATCCCGTTCATTCAAACGTGCCTCATCCCGTTCATTCAAACGTGCCTCATCCCATTCATTCAAACGTGCCTCATCCCATTCATGCAAAGGTGCCTCATCCCATTCATTCAAACGTGCCTCATCCCATTCATGCAAGCGTGCCTCATCCCATTCATGCAAGCGTGCCTCATCCCATTCATGCAAGCGTGCCTCATCCCATTCATTGACACGTGCCTCATCCCATTCATGCAAGCGTGCCTCATCCCATTCATGCAAGCGTGCCTCATCCCATTCATTGACACGTGCCTCATCCCAGTCATGCAAACGTGCCTCATCCCATTCATTCAAACGTGCCTCATCCCATTCATTCAAACGTGTCTCATCCCATTCATTCAAACGTGCCTCATCCCATTCATGCAAGCGTGCCTCATCCCATTCATTGACACGTGCCTCATCCCATTCATGCAAGCGTGCCTCATCCCATTCATGCAAGCGTGCCTCATCCCATTCATTGACACGTGCCTCATCCCAATCATGCAAACGTGCCTCATCCCATTCATTCAAACGTGACTCATCCCATTCATTCAAACGTGCCTCATCCCATTCATTCAAACGTGCCTCATCCCATTCATTCAAACGTGCCTCATCCCATGCATGCAAGCGTGCCTCATCCCATTCATGCAAGCGTGCCTCATCCCATTCATGCAAGCGTGCCTCATCCCATTCATTCAAACGTGCCTCATCCCATTCATTCAAACGTGCCTCATCCCATTCATGCAAGCGTGCCTCATCCCATTCATGCAAGCGTGCCTCATCCCATTCATTGACACGTGCCTCATCCCATTCATTCAAACGTGCCTCATCCCATTCATGCAAGCGTGCCTCATCCCATTCATTGACACGTGCCTCATCCCATTCATTCAAACGTGCCTCATACCATTCATTCAAACGTGCCTCATCCCATTCATTCAAACTTGCCTCATCCCATTCATTCAAACGTGCCTCATCCCATTCATTCAAACGTGCCTCATCCCATTCATTCAAACGTGCCTCATCCCATTCATTCAAACGTGCCTCATCCCATTCATGCAAGCGTGCCTCATCCCATTCATGCAAGCTTGCCTCATCCCATTCATTGACACGTGCCTCATCCCATTCATTCAAACGTGCCTCATCCCATTCATTCAAACGTGCCTCATCCCATTCATTCAAACTTGCCTCATCCCATTCATTCAAACGTGCCTCATCCCATTCATTCATACGTGCCTCATCCCATTCATTCAAACGTGCCTCATCCCATTCATTCAAACGTGCCTCATCCCATTCATGCAAGCGTGCCTCATCCCATTCATGCAAGCGTGCCTCATCCCATTCATTGACACGTGCCTCATCCCATTCATTCAAAGTGCCTCATCCCATTCATGCAAGCGTGCCTCAGCCCATTCATTGACACGTGCCTCATCCCATTCATTCAAACGTGCCTCATCCCATTCATGCAAGCGTGCCTCATCCCATTCATTGACACGTGCCTCATCCCATTCATGCAAGCGTGCCTCATCCCATTCATTGACAAGTGCCTCATCCCATTCATTCAAGCGTGCCTCATCCCATTCATTCAAGCGTGCCTCATCCCATTCATGCAAGCGTGCCTCATCCCATTCATTGACACGTGCCTCATCCCATTCATTGACACGTGCCTCATCCCATTCATTAACACGTGCCTCTTCCCATTCATTCAAGCGTGGCTGTTCTGTCTAGGAGTTTTATTTGTACTTCAGACTTGTAGGATCCATTTCAGGATTAAACATTCTTGCAAAGGACAAGAAAGACTCGCAAAGAGAAAACCTGGACTGAATAAAAATCTCACAAATGGAATGGAGCATGCTGGCATGCATGGATTCCGGATCAGAATGAAAAAAGTACTTTTGACCTTTTAGCCAGAGTCACTGCGTTTTGAAGTAGTGGGGTTCTTTGGTTACACACCACGCCGGAGCCAGCAGGTAAGTTCCATAGGTAGGTTTATTCCAAGTATGTTACTTGGTACAGAGACACTGGCACATTCCCATCCCATCCAGGCATCTTCCAGATCTTAACTGACACACGTGGAACCCTCAGAGCCAATCACACATCAACACTCCACTCTGACATAGGTAAATACCACACACCTTGCTGTCCATGACACCACGACCCACAACTCACATTACAGCACGTTTCCTCTAAATGTCAGCATTAGGTTAGGGAGCAGAAGGTGCTTTTCTGTGTGGGGGATGTGTAAACAGCTCAATCCAGTATTTCCTATTTAATGAGCTATTCTTAATAAATTCTACCTGCGAACAATCACAAATAACAAATACACATAGTCATATGTTTTGGAGACGAGCCTGCAGTTACTGGATTAAAAACATGATATCCTTGTTTATATATAAGCACATATAAACATATTACGCAAACAGCAGCATATAAAGCCGAAATGACAGAGATATAAATTTGCCTATCTTGGTACAAACAATATCCTAGCCTAATCAGTTCTGACAGGGTACAAGTCAAAAATATTGGTATACAATCAGGGTTATGTCATGCCTGTGCAAAACCAAACACAGACAAGGTGTTAATAAGTCACTGGAACGGGTGGACTGGCCTACATGGAACTCTGGAGATGTCCCGGTAGGTGTGACGATTAGGGGCACCAGTGGTCCAGGGATGAATATCGGTTTCATAACCATCAATCAGCCCCACACCTCTACTACACCAGAAGTGATCCGAACAGATTGGAATACAAGTGAATTATAAGACCTCCTTGTACAATTTTGGTAATGTGGACAGAACGGCAGGCTGATCTCCGCAAGGTCGTGGATCGTTGGTTAGTTGCAACACAGCGAAAATACAATTATTACCTGATGATAAAAGGGACTGTTAGGTTAGAGCTATATTGTAAGTTTGCTAGATGCTATTGTCGTCGTCTAAATGTTGGAAAATCAAAGCCCTAACCAGGTTTGCCATGCTGCATAGATCACAGATGGGCAGGATACTTTCCCACATGTGTCATGTGAAATTGGATTCGGTAGACCTGATAGTCACTTGGGCTGGGAACGAGAGGCCCGAGTTAATGATTATGCTGTGGTTTCAGGCTTTGATAGGTTGCGGTTGATGGTGAATGTATGAAATTTGGTCAGGTGAACAACAACTTGCTAATTCTTGATACACCAAAGGTAATGACCTCTCGTGTGTTGCATTTCAGCAAAACAGCTGGATGCCAGCCTCTTCTCGCTCTTTTCCCATGTGACTAGTGTGATATCCTGAGGTTGGTTGTTTGCTGCTCCAAGACAGATCATGACATGGCCATCATCTACATACAGATGCAATGGACTGTAAAGGAGTTAAAGAGCAGTGAAGAGCTTTGTGTAGACATTGTAGAGCCATAGCGATACTGATGAACCTTGGGGCACTCAACGGGCGTAAACTCATTCATTAGAGAGGACTTGTCTTAGTTTTACTTGGGAGGGCCTACTCTTTCAGAATGATTCAAATCATTAAAGGGCATCTCTGCCAATTGTCCTAACTTGTTAGGAGGTGGTGGAGTAAGGAAATATGAGCCATGATGTCATAGGCGATGGACAGAACAAACAGGATGGAGACCCCTGGCTGGTAATTCTCTGTTGAGTCAATAGGACCTTACCTGATGCACACCGACATTGTACCGCTCCCCATTGTGGGGTGGAACCCTGATTCGTAGTCATGTAAAATGGTATTATCGTCATTGAACATCTGAATTTGCTGTAAGAAAACCTCGGGCAGGGGTTTCACTTCCAATGAGATGTTGATGAGAGTGATAGCTCATGCGAGTCGAAGGGACAGCAGTGGTCTTTTTAAAAGTAGGTCTGTTGCTTACATTCGGAAAATGCTGAACCCTGCCAGAGTGAAAAGTGGCAGCGCAGGGGTCAGAGAGCAACGTGGATAGGGGCTACATTTGCCCTCATGAAGACAGCGGACAGAGGGATCGCTGAGCGTGAAAATCTTCATCTTCAGTTTTCAGCACATACAGCTCCACAAAACATTGGACACGTTGAACATAATGGGTGATCAAAGCTACAGCTGGTTGATGGCCTTGACACTATATTACAGACTCATTGATATTAGTGCTTTTGCAGTGTAAGATGCTAGAAAGCTCCTTCGTCAACGTGTGTGCTGGTTCATGATTCGGCTACAGAATTCAAGGGGAAGGCTGTTCCTTCTAGATTTTCAGTAGTTCTCTAGTTTTATTGGGGGGCTCAGGAGGTGCCCTTGGAAGTTCTGTCCTTCCTAAGACAGATAGCGTGTTGGTGGGCATGGCATGTAACTTACCATCTCTTCATTGCCCATCCAACTGTGATGTTTCCTTAAATCAACCAGCTCCACGTTAAACCAGGTATCGGACGTCTTGCTGGGAAGGCCTCCTTCCTGGACCCTGATCATGCTAGGACTTAGAGAGATTTTGGGATCTCATCCTGGAAGTTCTTGAGGATATGCTCATAAGAGGATGATATCTTCATATAGTTTGAGACGTCACTAAAGCATTGGCCAAGGACTCACTCGAGATGTTCTGGTGGACTGTGGGTAGTGTGTCAGTTATTAATATTGATCAGCGGTTGGTCATATGTCTGGGGAAGAGAGTGGAGGCCAGGAGGGTGTTGGACCAGAAAAGTAAAGGAGTCTAAACCTTGACACGAGATAGATGAAAGGTAATCATCAAATCAGGGGAGCGAACGTGTGGGTACGTTGGGCATGTCAGCCTTTGAGAGAAAGCCTAGGTTTTCCCTGCTTGTGATGAGGTCATGTGCAGCTCTGCTGGCGGCATACATGATCCCCAGATAGGAGTCTCCCTGTACCACTAGTGAGTAGGCACGAACTGTAGCCAATCCTCTAGGAAGTTGCTATCAAACTCTGAGAGCTAAACTACAACCACTACCAGAGAAGTTCTTTCTGAATGCTTTTTATCGGCAGGTGCTCCATCCAAGGAGAGAAAGGAAGAGGGAGGGAGAGATGGTGGGGGCATCTGATAGATTCAGGGGGCATAAGGGCAATCCCGCTTCTAGTTCATCTTCACGGTGTACTCATCACGCCTTTTGGCTAGTGTCGGGTTGCACGCTGATATCAGCATTTTTCTGTTGCTGTTCTAGATGTCAGCTTTTAGACTGTTTATTGGTGTTAAATGCTTGCTTAGCATTACATATTTTATTTATGACAGAGGGTTTCAAGTCAACAGTAATATGGCTCCATTTTTCAGAATTTACAAAGAAAATACATTTGAATATAGTCAATCCAATGGGAGCTATTCATTTGGGCAGCGGTTGCCTTGAAAACCAGGTGTGGTTGGATATCTTATGGACTGGGTTTGGAGGCCTTCATTTATCTTTTATTTTTAGGGCCTGAACGATTGTCAGGTGTGCTGCACGCTGGATTTGAGCAATGAGGCCGGATCGACTCTCAACAAATCTGTCTGCCGTTATCTCAGCTGCCAGGTCCTGCGGCGACACAGCCGCGCGCGCACGACAGAAGGTAATCATCGGAAACTAACAGCCATCAGTGTCAGTGACACAGAATATCTCTGTATATACCGCCTTTCTCCTGTAATTAAATCGTCAATATCTCTCTGCTATCAATGCCTCATCTCGCTCGGCAATTATCCTACCATTATCAGTCTGGATTCCCATTACTAAGCCCTCCTTCATGGCATCGCTTTGTTCTGTTTGGTTACTCCTTATAGTATTTTTGCTTTTAGATGCACTCTTTCATTGTCTTTAATAAACACACATACAAAAGAAAAGCATAATTTCATGACATGCCTGTCTGATGAGGGTAATTGTAAATTTCCATATGATCTTGAAAACTCTGCATTATCACAGGTAAACAGTACTGAGTACTTGAGAAGAGACTCTAAGAGAATTGACAAACTGCAAGCTTGCAGCAGGGGTCTTTGATATATGAAAAATCCTTTACTGCCAAAGAGGAGAACCAAGCGACATATTAATTAAAGTATCGCAAAACCCTCCTGCGGAAAGTTTCTCTGGGGGCGGGGGTGATTTCCAGGATGTCCGGTTAAGCCTGAGTTTTAGAACAGTGGTCGGCAAGGGTTTGGTGTAAGGCACCCCTTCCTGGTATCGAAGGGGCTGCACATGTGAAACTCACCTGTTCCTTTGGGTGGACCTGAGAAGGGGAAGCAAGTCAAATGATGGGGTCTGGAGAAGATACCTTAAAATAAAAACACACTCTTTTTCTTACCAACCTGCACCACGTAACCAAACATCGATGAATGGAATAACCAGTGCATGAAAATGCATGCACCCAGATGCCTCAGGGTTGGGTGCGCTCTACAAATGCCAAAATAAATAAATAAATACATTAATAAGTATGCACGTAGCAAAGAAGCAAGTGTTCAAAATAATGTAACTTAAAATCTAGAAGATTTCGAGATGCTTCCCTCTGCAAGAAATCACATCATTTGGCGGAGTGGCAATGCAGTGGGTATTTCCAAAAATCACTCGTTTTACCACAACCACCAAACCTGTGATGAGCCTGGAGATTTGCTCTGCATCTACAATTTTTTTACCCGAAGCATTTTACAATATATACGTCTGAAACACAATCCAAGTTAAGGCAAACCTATTGCCAAACTGGAGTTTTTTTTATGGCATAAATATTAGTTTGTGGTCTTTTCTACCTGTGAAAAGTCCTGCTTTTAGAGAATTGCATTATAAATAGTCTCCCATGAGTCAAGAGTTAACAGCTGAGCAACTTACATAGTCTCTGGTTTAGGGAAAAAACATAGTCGGGTTTCTGTTTTTCTTAAATAATTTGTTTGTGAAAAATCAAGCATTTTCATAAAATAGTTATTATTCATATTCGTTTTTCCTTTACTGATCGAGGGAAATATAGCGAGAATCTGATCGTGTTTGCCTGGGAATGGAAGCAGCCAGAATCCTCTCTCGTGATGGCCATGTTTGACATTGAGCTGTGGCTGAAGGAAGGCAGGCCTAAAACATTAAGGTATGTAAAATCTCAGAGTAAGCAGACGTCCTAGTTGTGCGTGGTGTAAGACTCCAAGACATGAGTACTCATCATGTGACCCTCCAGATGTTTTGGACTATAATTCCCATTATCCCACATCACTGACTTTGCTGGCTGGGGCTGATGGGAGTAGTAGTCCAAAACATCCGGAGAGCAATATGATGACAAGCCATTCACAGGCACAATGTAAATAACATTCAGTGGGCACACACTTCCAGCACTGACCAAGATGGTTTATAGTGATAGTTTCGAATACCATAGTTTCGAATGGCAAAGTTTTTAATAAAAATGCATCGAAAAAATGCATAGCCGTCATGGTATCAGGGGACATAAGAATGCACCATTTGGTATGGCGTGTGTTTTAGTCTGCAATACGACTGCGCCTATTGGGTCATTTGCATCACTTGTGAGTCACTATTACTGTGCTTTACAAAGATGAAAACACACTGATTGCCTAACTTTCCCCAGAATATACATTTTCAGTATGGAATGCCTGCAACATATTGTAGATCAATTGTTTGAGAATTGATAATCCATTGAATGTGTTGCCTAACCCAGAATACCTCATTGAGTGCCAGATTGCCTCAAATACGTCAATAGCTACAAGTCTAAATAAAGCCACACCCCCTTTCAGGAATGCTCCTCCAACTCTGTTCCCATTATTGCAATATCTCTTTTACTCTGAAGTTTGTCAGAGATTTGTAAGTGGGTGACCCCATTGTGTAGAACTTCTTGTGTCTCTTCCTGCAAACTTCCCTAAATCATGCCAATTTCAGGAAGCGGTTCCAGGTGTATCTACTCTGGCTCTTTTCAGATCACTGTAAGTGTGACAAATCAACTTCCCGGGCACCAGTGGTCTACAGATGAATATCCATTTGTAAACCATGTATTAGCCCCACACCTATAGTATGCCAGAATTGATCCAAACAGATTGCAATTACAAGCAAATTATAAACCTCCTTGTCCAATTTTGGTAACGTGGACGGAATGGCAGGCTTATGTCTGCAAGGTCGTGGATCATTGGTTAGTTGCAACACAGCAAAAATACAACTATTACCCAATAATAAAAGGGACTGCCCAGTCAAGCTTGTATAAACATATCTACTTTAATATTATCACAACAGACAGTTCTAGCACACTACAAAATACAACCCACTCTGTAAAGGAATGCAGAGGACAGACAGTTTCAAGAAGGAAAAGGGATGCACTCTGGATACAAACAGGAGGCTAGTCGGTAAAGTAATTAATCACAATAGTTCAAGGATACTTGGTTTCAACACAAAGGGTCATAAAATGTCACATGGGGCCTTCGGAGAAGGACCAGGGGGACAGAACCACAATGTACCTTGTGCTTGTAGAAGTTCTTGGTGCTCAACAGCATAGAGTCGGTTTCAAGGGGCTTTGCGGCTCCTGCGACAGAGTTCAAGACGGGAGACAGCTGCAGGTATCAGGCGGCAAGCATTTCGGCGAGCGAGGCTGGATGGACGGCTGCAGTCTGGCCTACAAGGCTGCTCGGGGTTAGGAATCGTTGTTATAGTGCTGGTCGGCGGGTCTGAAGCACTGATCGCGGTGTCTCAGACAGCGTGAACGACTGCAGCATAACAACAGTCAGCAGTGCACTTGGTTGCAGCTCAAGGGGCTCGACTGGCTTGAAAATGTCCTTTAATGCACACGTTGGTAGATGCTTGTCGATGCACTCCTCCAAAGCTTCTTCACTGGGCTTGTGTCGTCCTTTAAGGCAAACGACCCAAAGCTGAGGAGAGTGTTGCAGAAAACTGCCTTGTCCTTGGTTTGTTACAGAGACTCTCTGGCACTTCCCACCTAGGAAGCTTGCTGCAGAGCCTAGAAGGCACGCTGTTCGCTGGCTGGGTACCAGTTCTGGAGCTGCTGGTGGGTCCTCTGGATTCAATATCTCCCTCTGTTCCCTGGGACATGTTTAGGAGAGGGATCTTGTTTCCCTCTTTGGAAATACTGGCCTTCCTACATTGGAGGAAGATGTACTGCAGACTGTACCTTCAGTCAGGGTCCAAATGAGTTCTTCCTATTGCTCCTTGCCAAGTCTTCAGATGATCTGCCCAAAAGAGGGGTCGACCCTCTTTTAAAGTCAAATGGGCCTTGGTGATTGGCATAGGCTAACCCTACCTTAATGAATCAATCCTGGGCCCCCATCAACAATTTCCTTTATGCTTGAGGTCAAAACCAGAGTGCTTTGCAACAGAAAAGGTAAAGGGGTGAAAACATGTAATACGAAGTCCCACCCATCTTCCTGTCTGTTGTGGATCAAAGGGTCTCTCTGGTTAATTGAGCTTGCGGCGGTTCCTGAACAAAGAGGCAAGTCTCCTTTGAAGCTGTGGCAAGACCAGACTTGTGGACGCCGCCAAACCACATACTTGTACCTTCTGAATTGGGTTCCCCTGCAGGGATGACTACTGTAAATAGATATTCACATACATGACAGGTCACTGCCCTTGCTACTGAGAGGCGGGAGCTGGCTTCAGGTTGACACAGTGTATATCCAAGGTTGTTGGGGTTTTCCTGTTTTTTTGTTTAGGCTCTGCAGCCAGGCCCCATGTGGGTCTCTTTAAAGTATACTCTATTATTATGTGAATTATGTTAATTGCTGCCACCATCTGCAGTGCTTCCACAAAAGGACATGGCGGATCAATGGAGCCTTTGATAGGCCCATGGCATGAGGAAGGTTTTGGCCCTACCCCTTTCTGAGATGCATCATGTACTCCACCTGTCAGATCCCAACTAAATATGACACGGAAGACTGTGTCTGTAGGCTGTGTCCACCCAGAGTACACTGGACTATGTGTTGTGCAGTGAGCATAGGAAAATGTGTGCGGATTAGCAGAGCTTGATCTACCATCATTCAATTTCATATACAATTTCAAAAAAGCCCAGGTGAGCGCACGCCCACCGAGTGGATGGTCGAAGTCCCCACAGTTAGGCAGTTGTTTCTGAGCTTTTTGCCACTGAGCTCCCCTTGACCAATGCCAGAACTACTGCTATTTTCCACTAAACCACAATACTGTTTTGCCATCAGAAGGGGCCTCGCGCTTCTATCCCCAGCATCTTCCCGGCCCACTTAGGTGGGGGGACAGGAAGTCCACTGCACGATAAGGGAATTCTGTGATCCTAAGGGAAGGAAAAGAAGAAAGTCACAAAGATAACATCAATATGAAGGAAGTGATAATGGAGACGTTTCAAAAAAATGGGATCTAATAATGAAAATGCCAAATAGAAAACATAGCTTATTTTTTAGTATTAAATCATTAAAGTGTTTTAATTTATTAAATGGAATTAAAATATGACGCATATCATCATTTGAAATTTCGATGCATCTTTCTTTTTCCCCAAAAATATTTTTTATTAAGCGATCTGGAAGTTTTCTCATGGATAAGGGATAACAAATTCTTAACTGTTAAGTAATGTTTTTCAATAATAAAGGGGATTTGGTGAATTCTCATAGCTTGACAGAATTCTCTGTTTTGTCCCGAATTTCATTTTTTTAAACTGATTGCAAAGGAAAACACCAAAAACATTAATGTGAGTTGATTTTACTCAGTTAAAATACGTAGAATGAATAGATAGTGATTTCATTATGAAAGGCTGTATAATAAACAAATGAACCATTTTGTGCTTCATTGTCACTTCTTCATTCTAGTAATTTTTCATGTAATATAAATCGTCCTGTAAGTTCTGCCTACTGGACCCAGTAGAAAGCAGAATGCCCCAGGGTGGTGAGTGGGACAAACCAAGTTAATCAACCTAACAAAATCTAGGACTGTGACACGCAATTCGGTCTGTCCCCAAATTTGGATTGGAATGGATACTTACTGTGAATTATAGCTTTGGGTTTTTCTGCCTTTTTCACAAGCGATGGAAGTAATTGTATAACTTACTTGCAGCTTTCCTACGGAGGAGGATCACCCCAGGCTTCTTACCACACTAGCCTTCAGCCCCGAGAACAAAGCTCCCACCCACAGCAGGATCATAGACGTTTCCTTTCATCAACATTTTTTCTGGCGATGTTCTGGAACACAGGATGAAAGTGTGCCGATGTGGAGGTTCTTGGGTGAGTTTCGTCGCATTTCTAACATGTTGATTGCATGCGCATATGGTGGCCCATTACCAATGTGCTGCGCCCCGCTTCTCTTCTAAGTAGCTTGAGGTGCAAGCTGATTTGTGCCGGCTATGTCTTCTTTTTTGCTCAAGCAGTTTGTTAAGAAGCATTTTGAGAAAGGTTTATCTTAACCGCACAAAACATTTGGTAAATATGAAAAATACAATATTTAAAAAAGGTGCTTTTTCATCATAGTCTCGGGAGGATAGCTCAGGGGCAACGTACTTGCCTTGGAAGCAAGACGACACGGAGCAACACAGGTTCGATCCCCGGGTCCACGCTTAGAAACCTCTGGGTATTAAGTGCGTCATAAATAACCTATCATATCATCATATCATATCATATCATTTAGTTTGGTAAATCTATGTACAAGTCGTGGTTCGAAGCCAAGTCCAGAATCGCAAAGCGGCTACTATTGACAGCTCTGAAAGGTCAGAATAGAAATCAATCCGAACTAGTCAAACCTAGATTTGGCTATGATTAGGTACTCAGGCCGAGGAAGCTAGAATGAATGGTACAAGCCTGGTCAAACTTAGAGCAGGCTTCACTATCCGGTACTGGAGGGTAGTCGCTGCTGGTCTGAGTGATAACACAAACCCCCCTTCTGATCCCGCAGATAAGGTGGGTTCAATGAGATGTGTAGAACACTTTACAACGCTCATGGTGAGGAGGTTGAGTTGATGACCAAGAACCAGAGACAAACAAAAAGTGAAGGGACTTTGAGAAATATTAACATTCATATTTATCTGGGATGGGAAATGGTAAGACTGCAGGGCCAGACTTAGTTGCCATCGTAGTAGACATTCATTATCTTTTTACAATTAAAGGCTATTCTGAAAATCTGAAAAAGTGGTAATCATACGTTTTTTTTTTTAAAGGCTATCGAGCAGATCCCGCATCTTACTGCCCAATCTCCATAGTTGCCACCACAGCCACATGGTTTGGCGGGGTGATGCATGGAAAGATATTAGAATGGGTACAAACAAATAGAATCCTTTTTCAATATGTATTCCGGCAGGCTTTGGAACCGTGGATCAGATCCTGACATTAATTTTAGATAAGCATGTTCGGGGATACAAAAGTCGATGCACTCAGGTTTCATGGCTCTGTCCACGGCATCCGATTGCGTCAACTGTACAAATCACTGTACAGGGTCTTGGAAGGCCTAACTCGATACTCCAAATATTGATTGAATACAAATCTAACAGAAAGAGTGTGGTATGGTAGCACGGGCAAATTAACGCAGGCATTTCGACCATCAATGTGTGGGGTAAAACAAGGCTGTGTCTTTGAGTCATTACTTTTTAATGTATATGTCAGTACAGAATTGGGCAAATTGACAAGCGATGTTCCTAAAATTTGTGACCGTAAAATATGCGTTCTCGTGTACGCAGACGATGCAGCCTTCATTGCAAGAACAAAACATGATTTGCAAATGCTGACCACAGGATATTCACATTACATGAGCACAGGGGATCTAAAGGTTAATGTTAACAATTCAAAAGTTGTGTGCATCAGTAACACAAGATGGGCTGGTGCCCCAATATTAGCCACGGGAGGAAACATTACTGGGTCACTTCTTTTTGTTATTTAGGTGTTATTAAATGACAAGATCTTAAATGACATTCTCATATTAAAAATCAAGCTGTTAAAGTGGCACAGGTCAATGGTTCCATGTTAAGATATAGGGGAAAACTGGGAGGCCTACCCTTAGAGCCCATTGCCCGCATGTAGAAAAAGGCAAATTCCTTCCATTGGATCTGTATGGGGTGGGCATTTGGGGGCTACCAAAGCCAGACATTTAATCCAAACCGAGGAGAACTAATTCCTTCAGCAGTAATGGGAGTACGCCACTGCTTTTTGGGCTGTCTCTTACATGAGCAATATGGAGTGAGGTATATTTAAGGTTATATAGTCCTGCAGGCTTTAAGTTACTCGACACGATCCTGGAGGAACTCACATCTTACTCTCACTAAAATTGTCAGTGGACGATATTCTGAACTCTGACCTGCATAATAGCTCTCCTTGGTGAAATTACATCAGAACCTCTTTAAGGAAATTTGGCAGCAAAGAGCTCTTTCCCAACAGCCATAGGTCTAGTGTTCATGACTGCGCGAGGGTCACTAAAGACGTCCTTTTATTAAGATCCGCACACAGAGAACACAAAGAATTCAAAAGAAACACAGAGTGCCCAGGTTTACCTCAAGCATATACTGCACACGGTCCAATAAACCTGGGAAAATAGGTGTTTGATTCGCCCTAGGTCAAACTTGCTATTCATAAAAGGTGCTGGCCTGCGTGCGGCGACGGCTACAACGCGATAAGCGAAGGCCTCTGTAACTGGCCTCAGGCTACGACACGTTCCATTTCATCTTCTTCTTATGCCCCGTTTACTCCAACCTCAGAAGGAAATGCCCTTTACCCGTGCTGAAAAGATGGGGAGTGAGACAGGCAAGTTCAGCCTTTCTCCACGCGGTGGCAGCACCCGACCTGCACTCTGTACTTTGCATCCACTGCCACATTGAACACGACTGAACATTAAGAAGCCATTTCTTACAGTTCAATGTGTCTTAATATTATACAGTATTTTAAAATGTTTAGGTTACTGGTTTGCTAGTGTATTGTATTTTGTTCCCTTATGAAAAAGGGTTCATTTTCTAAATAAAGATCTATCCCTCCATCCATCCATCATCCATCTACCCACCCATCTATTCATCTATCCATCCATCCACCCACCCACCCATTCATCTATTTATCCATCCATCCATCCATCCATCCATCCATCCAGTCATCCATCCATCTATTCATCTATCTATCCATCCATCCATCCATCCATCCATCCATCCACCCACCCATCCATCTATTCATCTATCCATCCATCCACCCACCCACCCATTCATCTATTTATCCATCCATCCAGTCATCCATCCATTCATCCATCCATCCATCCATCCATCCATCTGTCCATCCATCTGTCCATCCATCATCCATCTATCCATCTACCCACCCATCCATGTATACACCTATGTATCCATCTATGCATCCATCTATGCATCCATCTATCCATCTGTCCATCTATTCATCTATCCATCCATCTATCCATTCGCCCATCCATCCATCATCTATCTATCTATCCATCCATCCAGCCATCATTTATCTATCTATCTATCTATCTATCTATCTATCTATCTATCTATCTATCTATCCATCCACACACATAGATGTTCTTAGCCAGCACTTAACGTCGCCTTGTAGCAAAGGGGGTGCATTAATAGGGAACACAGAATGAGTGATGAGGAGTGGCTGAGGTTGGCAAAGAAAACAAGGTTGACACTAAAGAGAAGCTGGGATCTGATGGGGAGCCAGAGCTTAGACAGGGAGCACTGTGAGAAGGAGGCAATCCCCTCTTTCCTGATAGATATATTTTCTTTGCACAATGGGGGGGTGGAGGGGGGCAGAACCAAAACAAAGCAATTCCCCATTTATTGAAAGCCTTGCCCCGAACCTTTGTAGGGAGAAAATAAACAAGCAGAGGAAATGTAAGATGTTCGTAGCAGTTCAAATCCCTACCAAAAAGCACAAAAATATCTCTCAGGCAATTTTATTTGCGTAACATTTTGCCAATCTAACATGCTCTTGCGAGATTCTTTGCAAATACATATTTTGAGCAATGAAAATGGAGTCATGCTGGCTAGGAACTTTGGGGTTTTAAGGTGCCTTCTGGTATGATGTCATTACATGTTCAAGCCTTAGCACACAAATCAGCAAATGGAATATTTAAAAACTCCTGTATCCGCACAGAAGATCATACAAATAACAATGGATTGTAGAGTTGGAGAGAGCGGCACATGAGCTAAGGAGCCAGGCCAGAGAAAGAAAAGGGACATGGAATCATTGACACTTTTATCATGAAATATGAACAGAAACACGTCTGCACAGGCGGGGGAGATTCATTGTAAACTGAGGAGGGTCTTAGAAAATCCTACTATGCTACCATGTGCGAGTGAGTAGCCATCTCCGTGTAGATGAGCCGCCAGTTCCGCGGTTTCCCTGAGGCCTGCCCGGTTCGGCTCTTTTCTAGAAGTCTTTTCCTTTGCCTGTCGTAGCGAGGGAACTTAACCAGAACATGTTGTAGATGTCCACTCTCCTTGGTGTTTAAGGCGCGCGCTCCACTGGTTCTTGATTCCTGCATTTTCTTGCCAGATTCCCACAGACTCGTCTTTGACATTGCAATGGCTCTTCGTCCTCTGGGATTTTTTGATTATTGTGACTAAATCTATTTGGGGATTATGGCTGTGCAGAAATATTTTCCTCCAAGGAAGTAATTTCTAGTTCACTTTCTGGCTACTGAGCATGAGTCTAGAATCTGTGTAATGTATATTGAGGGATTTCACTGCAATAATCTCCGCCTGTAAGTGTTTAGTTGTCAAAACCTGGGCAATGACAATGACAGGTTTTCTGCTTCTCTTATGATAGAAGTTGCTTCTCCCTGAAAAACATGTCAATTTCTGTCAAATGTTCTTGATCAGGTAATATCTGTCTCTGATCTTGATCTTATAGCTGTAAACACCAGATTAATGATAAGGAGCACGTGCCACAACTAGGGAAAGGAATTAGGCAGTAAAGTAAAAAAACAAAACCTATTAATTGATCTGCTGATGTCAGGCATATGACTGGAATTTCTGGAATTGCACAATTTAATTAATTAATTTGTGATGGCGAAAAAACAAGGCTCCAGAGCATTCCTGGCGAGGAGGCCATTTTGTAGATTTCCCCAGTGTACCATGCTTTACGAGTCTGAGAAGGATTCCTTAATTTAGAAAGTATCTGAGCCATTTCTACAAGAATGTTGGGATTTCTGACACTGTTCCTCGTGTTTCTTTTCAGATGTTGTAATACTACTTGAAGATGGAATAGAGCATAAAACATGTCTACGGTACTGCATAGCGGTAAGGGGTTTACCGTGAATGTTGAAGTGAGACCAATTATGTAATAATATACTGTTTTTCTAATAGTACACATTACATTTTTTACATTAGACATAATTTCTAATGTAAAAAAAAAAGCCACAGCAGCGGAAATTAATATAGCGAGTCGTATTGACGCATTACACGCTTTCCGTCATACCTTAGAATGAGTGTATATCAAGTATCATGAAAATGGGTTTCTCCAAGAAAATGATCAAAGTTGGCATTAAACCCTTCCTTGATGGCTATCTCTCCAAAAAGTCCAACAACTAACTTGTTTCGGGGGGCACCTGCCCACACGCTTTCCAGTCACATCTTGGAATTGGTCTACAAGGCTCTTCATGAGCAGTCTAGGGAAGATTGAAGGTCTCTGTAGTCTCCGGAGAGCAATGTAGAGAGGTGCAGAATGCTCAGGTGGACTGTGCTGGGCAATGTAAAGAGGCTCAGAATGCTCAGCTGGACTGTGCTGGACAATGTAGAGAGGCTCAGAATGCTCAGGTGGACTGTGCTGGGAAATGCAGAGAGGCTCAGAATGCTAAGGTGGACTGTGCTGGGCAATGCAGAGAGGCTCAGAATGCTCAGGTGGACTGTGTTGGGCAATCTAGAGAGGCTCAGAATGCTCAGGGGGACTGCGCTGGGCAATGCAGAGAGGCTCAGAATGCTAAGGTGGACTGTGCTGGGAAATGCAGAGAGGCTCAGAATGCTCAGGTGGACTGTGCTGGGCAATGTAGAGAGGCTCAGAATGCTCAGGTGGACTGTGCTGGGCAATGTAGAGAGGCTCATGATGCTCAGGGGGACTGTGCTGGGCAATGTAGAGAGGCTCAAAATTCTCAGGGGGACTGTACTGGGCAATGTAGAGAGGCTCAGAATGCTCAGGGGGACTGCGCTGGGCAATGTAGAGAGGCTCAGAATGCTCAAATGGACTGCGCTGGGCAATGTAGAGGGGCTCAGAATGCTCAGGTGGACTGTGCTGGGCAATGCAGAGAGGCTCAGAATGCTCAGGTGGACTGTGCGGGGCAATGTAGAGAGGCTCAGAATGCTCACGTGGACTGTGCTGCACAATGTAGAGAGGCTCAGAATGCTCAGAGTGAGTGTGGTGGGCAATGTAGAGAGGCTCAGAATGCTCAGGGGGACTGCGCTGGGCAATGTAGAGGGACTCAGAATGATCAGGGAGAGTGTGGTGGGCAATGTAGAGAGGCTCAGAATGCTCAGGTGGACTGTGCTGGGCAATGTAGAGAGGCTCCGAATGCTGAGCTGGACAGTGCCGGGCAATGCAGAGAGGCTGAGAATGCTCAGCTGGTCTGTGCTGGGCAATGTAAAGAGGCTCCGAATGCTCAGCTGGACTGTGCTGGTCAATGCAGAGAGGCTCAGTTTGCTCAGGTGGACTGTGCTGGGCAATGTATAGAGTATCAGAATCCTTGGGTAGACTGTGCTGGGCAATGTAGACAGGCTCAGAATGCACAGGGGGACTGTGCTGGGCAATGTAGAGAGGCTCAGAATGCTCAGGTGGACTGTGCTGGACAATGTCGAGAGGCTCAGAATGCTCAGGTGGACTGTGCTGGGCAATGAAGAGAGGCTCCGAATGCTCAGCTGGACAGTACTGGCAAATGCAGAGAGGCTCAGAATGCTCAGCTGGACTGTGCTGGGCAATGTAAAGAGGCTCAGAATGCTCAGATGGTCTGTGCTGGGCAATGTAAAGAGGCTCCGAATGCTCAGCTGGACTGTGCTGGTCAATGCAGAGAGGCTCAGATTGCTCAGGTGGACTGTGCTGGGCAATGTATAGAGGATCAGAATCCTTGGGTAGACTGTGCTGGGCAATGTAGAGAGGCTCGGAATGCACAGGGGGACTGTGCTGGGCAATGTAGAGAGGCTCAGAATGCTCAGGTGGACTGTGCTGGGAAATGCAGAGAGGCGCAGAATGCTAAGGTGGACTGTGCTGGGCAATGCAGAGAGGCTCGGAATGCTCAGGTGGACGGTGCTGGGCAATCTAGAGAGGCCCAGAATGCTCTGGTGGACTGCGCTGGGCAATGTAGAGAGGCCCTGAATGCTCACGTGGACTGTGCTGCACAATGTAGAGAGGCTCAGAATGCTCAGAGTGAGTGTGGTGGGCAATGTAGAGAGGCTCAGAATGCTCAGGGGGACTGCGCTGGGCAATGTAGAGGGACTCAGAATGATCAGGGAGAGTGTGGTGGGCAATGTAGAGAGGCTCAGAATGCTCAGGTGGACTGTGCTGGGCAATGTAGAGAGGCTCCGAATGCTGAGCTGGACAGTGCCGGGCAATGCAGAGAGGCTCAGAATGCTCAGCTGGTCTGTGCTGGGCAATGTAAAGAGGCTCCGAATGCTCAGCTGGACTGTGCTGGTCAATGCAGAGAGGCTCAGATTGCTCAGGTGGACTGTGCTGGGCAATGTATAGAGGATCAGAATCCTTGGGTAGACTGTGCTGGGCAATGTAGAGAGGCTCGGAATGCACAGGGGGACTGTGCTGGGCAATGTAGAGAGGCTCAAAATGCTCAGGTGGACTGTGCTGGGAAATGCAGAGAGGCGCAGAATGCTAAGGTGGACTGTGCTGGGCAATGCAGAGAGGCTCAGAATGCTCAGGTGGACGGTGCTGGGCAATCTAGAGAGGCCCAGAATGCTCTGGTGGACTGCGCTGGGCAATGTAGAGAGGCCCTGAATGCTCAGGTGGACTGTGCTGGGCAATGTAAAGAGGCTCAGAATGCTCAGGGGCACTGCGCTGGTCAATATAGAGAGGCTCAGAATGCCCACGTGGACTGCGCTGGGCAATGTAGAGAGGCTCAGAATGCTCAGGTGGACTGCACTGTGGAATGCAGTGAGGCTCATTATGTCACGTGTACTGTGCTGGGCAATGCAGAGAGGCTCTGAATGCTCAGGTGGACTGTGCGGGGCAATGCAGAGAGGCTCAGAATGCTAAGGTGGACTGTGCTGGGAAATGCAGAGAGGCTCAGAATGCTCAGGTGGACGGTGCTGGGCAATCTAGAGAGGCTCAGAATGCTCAGGTGGACTGTTCTGGGCAATACAGAGCGGCTTAGAATGCTCAGGTGGACTGTGCTGGGCAATGTAGAGAGGCTCCGAATGCTCAGGGGGACTGTGCTGGGCAATGTAGAGAGGCTCAAAATTCTCAGGGGGACTGTACTGGGCAATGTAGAGAGGCTCAGAATGCTCAGGGGGACTGCGCTGGGCAATGTAGAGAGGCTCAGAATGCTCAAATGGACTGCGCTGGGCAATGTAGAGGGGCTCAGAATGCTCAGGTGGACTGTGCTGGGCAATGCAGAGAGGCTCAGAATGCTCAGGTGGACTGTGCGGGGCAATGTAGAGAGGCTCAGAATGCTCACGTGGACTGTGCTGCACAATGTAGAGAGGCTCAGAATGCTCAGAGTGAGTGTGGTGGGCAATGTAGAGAGGCTCAGAATGCTCAGGGGGACTGCGCTGGGCAATGTAGAGAGGCTCAGAATGCTCAAATGGACTGCGCTGGGCAATGTAGAGGGGCTCAGAATGCTCAGGTGGACTGTGCTGGGCAATGCAGAGAGGCTCAGAATGCTCAGGTGGACTGTGCGGGGCAATGTAGAGAGGCTCAGAATGCTCACGTGGACTGTGCTGCACAATGTAGAGAGGCTCAGAATGCTCAGAGTGAGTGTGGTGGGCAATGTAGAGAGGCTCAGAATGCTCAGGGAGACTGCGCTGGGCAATGTAGAGGGACTCAGAATGATCAGGGAGAGTGTGGTGGGCAATGTAGAGAGGCTCAGAATGCTCAGGTGGACTGTGCTGGGCAATGTAGAGAGGCTCCGAATGCTGAGCTGGACAGTGCCGGGCAATGCAGAGAGGCTCAGAATGCTCAGCTGGTCTGTGCTGGGCAATGTAAAGAGGCTCCGAATGCTCAGCTGGACTGTGCTGGTCTATGCAGAGAGGCTCAGATTGCTCAGGTGGACTGTGCTGGACAATGTATAGAGTATCAGAATCCTTGGGTAGACTGTGCTGGGCAATGTAGACAGGCTCAGAATGCACAGGGGGACTGTGCTGGGCAATGTAGAGAGGCTCAGAATGCTCAGGTGGACTGTGCTGGACAATGTCGAGAGGCTCAGAATGCTCAGGTGGACTGTGCTGGGCAATGAAGAGAGGCTCCGAATGCTCAGCTGGACAGTACTGGTAAATGCAGAGAGGCTCAGAATGCTCAGCTGGACTGTGCTGGGCAATGTAGAGAGGCTCAGAATGCTCAGGGGGACTGCGCTGGGCAATGCAGAGAGGCTCATAATGCTCAGGTGGACTGTGCTGGGCAATGCAGAGAGGCTCAGAATGCTCACATGGACTGCGCTGGGCAATGTAGAGGGGCTCAGAATGCTCAGGTGGACTGTGCTGGGCAATGCAGAGAGGCTCAGAATGCTCAGGTGGACTGTGCGGGGCAATGTAGAGAGGCTCAGAATGCTCACGTGGACTGTGCTGCGCAATGTAGAGAGGCTCAGAATGCTCAGGGTGAGTGTGGTGGGCAATGTAGAGAGGCTCAGAATGCTCAGGGGGACTGTGCTGGGCAATGTAGAGGGACTCAGAATGCTCAGGGTGAGTGTAGTGGGCAATTTAGAGAGGTTCCGAATGCTCAGGTGGACTGTGCTGGGAAATGTAGAGAGGCTCCGAACGCTCAGCTGCACAGTGCCGGGCAATGCAGAGAGGCTCAGAATGCTCAGCTGGTCTGTGCTGGGCAATGTAAAGAGGCTCTGAATGCTCAGCTGGACTGTGCTGGTCAATGCAGAGAGGCTCAGATTGCTCAGGTGGACTGTGCTGGGCAATGTATAGATAGGGTTTCCTGTTTTAGGGGTTTATTTTTTTTTACTTCCGGGGGTGTTTTTCCAGTTTTTTCAAAAACTTTGGGAATCTGTGTTTATCAGTGTTTTCCCGTTTGCCCCTTTCAAAAAATCGCGGACAACTGTTTTTTCAGGTGTAAACACAGAAATGTTCTTTTATTGCTTCGTTGCGTGCATATGTAGGGTAATCTCTCAGTGCAAGATGTTCTAAGCAATTTCATGTTAATCAAGTAATATGTTGCATTCCTACAAGTCAAAATGATTGTAATAAATCATACAATATTTCTTCAAGGACTCTTTGCCCATCCGTGCCCTTTCTTTTCTTCCCATAAAGACTTTTATTTGGGAAAACGACCTTTCCACATTGGCACTGAACACGGGCAGGGCCAAAATATCCAACACACAAGCTGATAAATCTGCCCACTGTTGGTGCTTTCCCACCCAATACTCATGCATCCGAAGCTGCAGATTCTCAGGCACAGGCTCTGCCAAATAGGCGTTAAATAGGCTGTACACAGTCTCAGTGGCTTTAAAATGGTTAAAAATAAATGCATATTTTTCAAAGTTTTGACTAAATTCTTTTTTGCGGAAGGGATCTAGTACTTGCACGGCATACCACAAAGAGGCTTCACTCACTTCGAATGACATGGTGGCTGATGGAATGTTTCGACAAAGCATTGCTTGCCATTTTACATGCATTGTTGCGTAGAATATCCTAAAATTTTCCTCAACAGTCCTTTGTTTTCCAAGTGGCAGACATTCCAAAAGTGCACATGTTACTGGACCAAAGTCACTGAAAGTGTCACCCAACTTTCTTTCAAATAAGAGTTTGACCTCCACACCAATGACATTGTACACTTGGTAAACGTATGTGTTTTCGGATTCCAGCCTCTTCATTATATCAACGACAGCGGTCATGTTCTCCTGCAAAAATCGGAGAACACAGTAGACTGTACTTTTATTCACCTCAGTATCAATGTGCGCCCTCATATCCTCACATTTCTTGCCTGAGGCATCATCACTAAGGAGGAAATCGGTAAAAGGTCGCCACATCAATAGTATGGCATTCACTGCCTCTAATACAGAGAACCACCGACTAAAGGAGACAGTTGGGATAACCTTTCCTTTCATGCCAAACAAAGTGCAAAATGATAGGTATTTGCGTTTGAGTTCACGTGCATATCTAAATAGAGCACCAGAATGGACCACAAAGTCAACTACACCCCTAACCAAATCTGAGGACTTTGAGGCTGCTTTTAAAACTCCATCAAGTAAGTGGCAGGGGTCCCGCATGGGGAATGCCTTGAAATCGGCATTGCCCTTGGACAGATCATCACATAACTTTTTCATATAACTTGCCGAATCACTACAAACGCACACTACATCTCTCCAGTCCTTCCCAAACTTGCTGAGGACTTTCTGGAGTAATGCCGCTACTGAAACCGCATTGCAAGTTTCAACCACCTCTAAATCTGCCATGATAGTACGGCGCGCCCATCCACTTTTTGGGTCACAAAATGTGAAGAGGACTGCCACTGCTGGATCACCATGCATCTCGGGCGTTTCATCGACGTGCCTGGGGGGCACATTTGCCATTAAAACGCATGGAAGGGGGCTGGGGAGCTCGGGGCACAAAGTGGTCAAAAGCGGAACACACATGACTCACCTTACTGAAGATACTGAATGGGGGGGGAGAGGGGTGTGTCGCGACTCCCGCGCAGGCTGCAGGCTGGATCCTCTGGGGACTGACGGTGATGCCGGGCAGGAGCAAAACAAAGAAGAAGCTGGCTCAGGCTCACTGGAGACGGCAGACAAGTGGCTGCTGTCAGTGCTCTCTGCTCTGTTAGTGACAGTGGGGTGTTTTTAAGCGCTTTTTACGCGGGCAAACTGGTGCTGGTATGAATGAGTCACAGAGTGTTAACTGATGACAGTTGCACACCTGCAGAGAGGTAAAGCTGCCTAGAATGCAGGCCCACTCCCCATGCACCGGCACACCTCCCCTACCATTACAATAACAGCACGAAACCATTCAGTGACTAATGGCCCATCATTAGCAGTTTGGTGCTGCATTGTAATGGAAGGGGCTGATCTTAGGTGCAGGGAGAACTGAAGTGTTCTTATTGTTGTGCTTATGAAGAAATAAGCACAACAATAAGCGACTAAAACACACGATAAGCGGACAAATCCCTCGACAAGCGACCTATGAAAAAAACACGCGACTTGCTTCAAAAACAAGCCCAAAGTTTGCAATGTGTGGTCCTTATGACCAGGCAGTCAAATCGGCATTTGGCCACAAGGTGGCAATATGGGATAATAAAAAATGATCATTGCAGGGTCAGTAGCAATGTCAGTTCCAATAGACAATGCTTTAACAGAGCTGCTAGGATAGCTCACTGGCAACGTGTGTGTCTTGGAAACAAGACACCATGGTTTCGAATCCCGCTCCCAGCACTATGAAATACGGGGTTTATCGGATAACCCCGAGAATTGTAAAATTTTAACGGGGGTCACATATCAGGCACTTTCCGGTTATCCCCGAAAACCGGACACCCTATGTATAGAGGATCAGAATCCTTGGGTAGTCTGTTCTGGGCAATGTAGAGAGGCTCAGAATGCTCAGCTGGACTGTGATGGTCAATGCAGAGAGGCTCAGATTGCTCAGGTGGACTGTGCTGGGCAATGTATAGAGCATCAGAATCCTTGGGTAGACTGTGCTGGGCAATGTAGACAGGCTCAGAATGCACAGGGGGACTTTGCTGGCCAATGTAGAGAGGCTCAGAATGCTCAGGTGGACTGTGCTGGGCAATGTAGAGAGGCTCCGAATGCTCAGCTGGACTGTGCTGGTCAATGCAGAGAGGCTCAGAATGCTCAGGTGGACTTTGCTGGGCAATGTAGAGGGGATCAGAATCCTTCGGTAGACTGTGCTGGGCAATTTAGAGAGGCTCAGAATGCACAGGGGGACTGTGCTGGGCAATGTAGAGAGGCTGAGAATGCTCAGGTGGACTGCACTGTGCAATGCAGAGAGGCTCACAATGTCACTTGTACTGTGCTGGGCAATGCAGAGAGGCTCTGAATGCTCAGGTGGACTGTGCGGGGCAATGCAGAGAGGCTCAGAATGCTAAGGTGGACTGTGCTGGGCAATGCAGAGAGGCTCAGAATGCTCAGGTGGACAGTGCTGGGCAATCTAGAGAGGCTCAGAATGCTCAGGGGACTGCGCTGGGCAATGCAGAGAGGCTCAGAATGCTCAGGTGGACTGTGCTGGGCAATGCAGAGAGGCTCAGAATGCTCAGGTGGACTGTGCTGGGCAATTTAGAGAGGCTCAGAATGCTCAGGTGGACTGTTCTGAGCAATACAGAGCGGCTTAGAATGCTCAGGTGGACTGTGCTGGGCAATGTAGAGAGGCTCCGAATGCTCAGGGGGACTGTGCTCGGCAATGAAGAGAGGCTCAGAATGCTCAGGTGGACTGTACTGGGCAATGTAGAGAGGCTCAGAATGCTCAGGGGGACTGCGCTGGGCAATGTAGGGAGGCTCAGAATGCTCACATAGACTGCGCTGGGCAATGTAGAGGGGCTCAGAATGCTCAGGTGGACTGTGCTGGGCAATGCAGAGAGGCTCAGAATGCTCAGGTGGACTGTGCGCGGCAATGTAGAGAGGCTCAGAATGCTCACGTGGACTGTGCTGGGCAGTGTAGAGGGACTCAGAATGCTCAGGGTGAGTGTGGTGGGCAATGTAGAGACGCTCAGAATGCTCAGGGGGACTGCGCTGGGCAGTGTAGAGGGACTCAGAATGCTCAGGGTGAGTATGGTGGGCAATGTAGAGAGGCTCAGAATGCTCAGGTGGACTGTGCTGGGCAATGTAGAGAGGCTCGGAATGCTCAGCTGGACAGTGCCGGGCAATGCAGAGAGGCTCAGAATGCTCAGCTGGTCTGTGCTGGGCAATGTAAAGAGGCTCCGAATGCTCAGCTGGCCTGTGCTGGTCAATGCAGAGAGGCTCAGATTGCTCAGGTGGACTGTGCTGGGTAATGTATAGAGCATCAGAATCCTTGGGTAGACTGTGCTGGGCAATGTAGACAGGCTCAGAATGCACAGGGGGACTTTGCTGGCCAATGTAGAGAGGCTCAGAATGCTCAGGTGGACTGTGCTGGACAATGTCGAGAGGCTCCGAATGCTTAGGTGGACTGTGCTGGGCAATGTAGAGAGGCTCCGAATGCTCAGCTGGACAGTACTGGGCAATGCAGAGAGGCTCAGAATGCTCAGCTGGACTGTGCTGGGCAATGTAGAGAGGCTCCGAATGCTCAGCTGGACTGTGCTGGTCAATGCAGAGAGGCTCAGAATGCTCAGGTGGACTTTGCTGGGCAATGTAGAGGGGATCAGAATCCTTCGGTAGACTGTGCTGGGCAATTTAGAGAGGCTCAGAATGCACAGGGGGACTGTGCTGGGCAATGTAGAGAGGCTGAGAATGCTCAGGTGGACTGCACTGTGCAATGCAGAGAGGCTCACAATGTCACTTGTACTGTGCTGGGCAATGCAGAGGCTCTGAATGCTCAGGTGGACTGTGCGGGGCAATGCAGAGAGGCTCAGAATGCTAAGGTGGACAGTACTGGGCAATGCAGAGAGGCTCAGAATGCTCAGCTGGACTGTGCTGGGCAATGTAGAGAGGCTCCGAATGCTCAGCTGGACTGTGCTGGTCAATGCAGAGAGGCTCAGAATGCTCAGGTGGACTTTGCTGGGCAATGTAGAGGGGATCAGAATCCTTCGGTAGACTGTGCTGGGCAATTTAGAGAGGCTCAGAATGCACAGGGGGACTGTGCTGGGCAATGTAGAGAGGCTGAGAATGCTCAGGTGGACTGCACTGTGCAATGCAGAGAGGCTCACAATGTCACTTGTACTGTGCTGGGCAATGCAGAGGCTCTGAATGCTCAGGTGGACTGTGCGGGGCAATGCAGAGAGGCTCAGAATGCTAAGGTGGACTGTGCTGGGCAATGCAGAGAGGCTCAGAATGCTCAGGTGGACAGTGCTGGGCAATCTAGAGAGGCTCAGAATGCTCAGGGGACTGCGCTGGGCAATGCAGAGAGGCTCAGAATGCTCAGGTGGACTGTGCTGGGCAATGCAGAGAGGCTCAGAATGCTCAGGTCGACTGTGCTGGGCAATTTAGAGAGGCTCAGATCGCTCAGGTGGACTGTTCTGGGCAATACAGAGCGGCTTAGAATGCTCAGGTGGACTGTGCTGGGCAATGTAGAGAGGCTCCGAATGCTCAGGGGGACTGTGCTCGGCAATGAAAAGAGGCTCAGAATGCTCAGGTGGACTGTACTGGGCAATGTAGAGAGGCTCAGAATGCTCAGGGGGACTGCGCTGGGCAATGTAGGGAGGCTCAGAATGCTCACATAGACTGCGCTGGGCAATGTAGAGGGGCTCAGAATGCTCAGGTGGACTGTGCTGGGCAATGCAGAGAGGCTCAGAATGCTCAGGTGGACTGTGCGCGGCAATGTAGAGAGGCTCAGAATGCTCACGTGGACTGTGCTGGGCAGTGTAGAGGGACTCAGAATGCTCAGGGTGAGTGTGGTGGGCAATGTAGAGACGCTCAGAATGCTCAGGGGGACTGCGCTGGGCAGTGTAGAGGGACTCAGAATGCTCAGGGTGAGTATGGTGGGCAATGTAGAGAGGCTCAGAATGCTCAGGTGGACTGTGCTGGGCAATGTAGAGAGGCTCCGAATGCTCAGCTGGACAGTGCCGGGCAATGCAGAGAGGCTCAGAATGCTCAGCTGGTCTGTCCTGGGCAATGTAAAGAGGCTCCGAATGCTCAGCTGGCCTGTGCTGGTCAATGCAGAGAGGCTCAGATTGCTCAGGTGGACTGTGCTGGGTAATGTATAGAGGATCAGAATCCTTGGGTAGACTGTGCTGGGCAATGTAGAGAGGCTCAGAATGCACAGGGGGACTGTGCTGGGCAATGTAGAGAGGCTCAGAATGCTCAGGTCGATAGTGCTGGTCAATGCAGAGAGGCTCAGAATGCTCAGCTGGACTGTGCTGGGCAATGTAGAGAGGCTCAGAATGCTCAGGGGGACTGCGCTGGGCAATGCAGAGAGGCTCAGAATGCTCAGGTGGACTGTGCTGGGCAATGCAGAGAGGCTCAGAATGCTCACATGGACTGTGCTGGGCAATGTAGAGGGGCTCAGAATGCTCAGGTGGACTGTGCTGGGCAATGCAGAGAGGCTCAGAATGCTCAGGTGGACTGTGCGGGGCAATGTAGAGAGGCTCAGAATGCTCACGTGGACTGTGCTGCGCAATGTAGAGAGGCTCAGAATGCTCAGGGTGAGTGTGGTGGGCAATGTAGAGAGGCTCAGAATGCTCAGGGGGACTGTGCTGGGCAATGTAGAGGGACTCAGAATGCTCAGGGTGAGTGTAGTGGGCAATGTAGAGAGGCTCAGAATGCTCAGGGGGACTGTGCTGGGCAATGTAGAGGGACTCAGAATGCTCAGGGTGAGTGTGGTGGGCAATGTAGAGAGGTTCCGAATGCTCAGGTGGACTGTGCTGGGAAATGTAGAGAGGCTCCGAACGCTCAGCTGCACAGTGCCAGGCAATGCAGAGAGGCTCAGAATGCTCAGCTGGTCTGTGCTGGGCAATGTAAAGAGGCTCCGAATGCTCAGCTGGACTGTGCTGGTCAATGCAGAGAGGCTCAGATTGCTCAGGTGGACTGTGCTGGGCAATGTATAGATAGGGTTTCCTGTTTTAGGGGTTTATTTTTTTTTACTTCCGGGGGTGTTTTTCCAGTTTTTTCAAAAACTTTGGGAATCTGTGTTTATCAGTGTTTTCCCGTTTGCCCCTTTCAAAAATCGCGGACAACTGTTTTTTCAGGTGTAAACACAGAAATGTTCTTTTATTGCTTCGCTGCGTGCATATGTAGGGTAATCTCTCAGTGCAAGATGTTCTAAGCAATTTCATGTTAATCAAGTAATATGTTGCATTCCTACAAGTCAAAATGATTGTAATAAATCATACAATATTTCTTCAAGGACTCTTTGCCCATCCGTGCCCTTTCTTTTCTTCCCATAAAGACTTTTATTTGGGAAAACGACCTTTCCACATTGGCACTGAACACGGGCAGGGCCAAAATATCCAACACACAAGCTGATAAATCTGCCCACTGTTGGTGCTTTCCCACCCAATACTCATGCATCCGAAGCTGCAGATTCTCAGGCACAGGCTCTGCCAAATAGGCGTTAAACTGGCTGCACACAGTCTCAGTGGCTTTAAAATGGTTAAAAATAAATGCATATTTTTCAAAGTTTTGACTAAATTCTTTTTTGCGGAAGGGATCTAGTACTTGCACGGCATACCACAAAGAGGCTTCACTCACTTCGAATGACATGGTGGCTGATGGAATGTTTCGACAAAGCATTGCTTGCCATTTTACATGCATTGTTGCGTAGAATATCCTAAAATTTTCCTCAACAGTCCTTTGTTTTCCAAGTGGCAGACATTCCAAAAGTGCACATGTTACTGGACCAAAGTCACTGAAAGTGTCACCCAACTTTCTTTCAAATAAGAGTTTGACCTCCACACCAATGACATTGTACACTTGGTAAACGTATGTGTTTTCGGATTCCAGCCTCTTCATTATATCAACGACAGCGGTCATGTTCTCCTGCAAAAATCGGAGAACACAGTAGACTGTACTTTTATTCACCTCAGTATCAATGTGCGCCCTCAGATCCTCACATTTCTTGCCTGAGGCATCATCACTAAGGAGGAAATCGGTAAAAGGTCGCCACATCAATAGTATGGCATTCACTGCCTCTAATACAGAGAACCACCGACTAAAGGAGACAGTTGGGATAACCTTTCCTTTCATGCCAAACAAAGTGCAAAATGATAGGTATTTGCGTTTGAGTTCACGTGCATATCTAAATAGAGCACCAGAATGGACCACAAAGTCAACTACACCCCTAACCAAATCTGAGGACTTTGAGGCTGCTTTTAAAACTCCATCAAGTAAGTGGCAGGGGTCCCGCATGGGGAATGCCTTGAAATCGGCATTGCCCTTGGACAGATCATCACATAACTTTTTCATATAACTTGCCGAATCACTACAAACGCACACTACATCTCTCCAGTCCTTCCCAAACTTGCTGAGGACTTTCTGGAGTAATGCCGCTACTGAAACCGCATTGCAAGTTTCAACCACCTCTAAATCTGCCATGATAGTACGGCGCGCCCATCCACTTTTTGGGTCACAAAATGTGAAGAGGACTGCCACTGCTGGATCACCATGCATCTCGGGCGTTTCATCGACGTGCCTGGGGGGCACATTTGCCATTAAAACGCATGGAAGGGGGCTGGGGAGCTCGGGGCACAAAGTGGTCAAAAGCGGAACACACATGACTCACCTTACTGAAGATACTGAATGGGGGGGGAGAGGGGTGTGTCGCGACTCCCGCGCAGGCTGCAGGCTGGATCCTCTGGGGACTGACGGTGATGCCGGGCAGGAGCAAAACAAAGAAGAAGCTGGCTCAGGCTCACTGGAGACGGCAGACAAGTGGCTGCTGTCAGTGCTCTCTGCTCTGTTAGTGACAGTGGGGTGTTTTTAAGCGCTTTTTACGCGGGCAAACTGGTGCTGGTATGAATGAGTCACAGAGTGTTAACTGATGACAGTTGCACACCTGCAGAGAGGTAAAGCTGCCTAGAATGCAGGCCCACTCCCCATGCACCGGCACACCTCCCCTACCATTACAATAACAGCACGAAACCATTCAGTGACTAATGGCCCATCATTAGCAGTTTGGTGCTGCATTGTAATGGAAGGGGCTGATCTTAGGTGCAGGGAGAACTGAAGTGTTCTTATTGTTGTGCTTATGAAGAAATAAGCACAACAATAAGCGACTAAAACACACGATAAGCGGACAAATCCCTCGACAAGCGACCTATGAAAAAAACACGCGACTTGCTTCAAAAACAAGCCCAAAGTTTGCAATGTGTGGTCCTTATGACCAGGCAGTCAAATCGGCATTTGGCCACAAGGTGGCAATATGGGATAATAAAAAATGATCATTGCAGGGTCAGTAGCAATGTCAGTTCCAATAGACAATGCTTTAACAGAGCTGCTAGGATAGCTCACTGGCAACGTGTGTGTCTTGGAAACAAGACACCATGGTTTCGAATCCCGCTCCCAGCACTATGAAATACGGGGTTTATCGGATAACCCCGAGAATTGTAAAATTTTAACGGGGGTCACATATCAGGCACTTTCCGGTTATCCCCGAAAACCGGACACCCTATGTATAGAGGATCAGAATCCTTGGGTAGTCTGTTCTGGGCAATGTAGAGAGGCTCAGAATGCTCAGCTGGACTGTGATGGTCAATGCAGAGAGGCTCAGATTGCTCAGGTGGACTGTGCTGGGCAATGTATAGAGCATCAGAATCCTTGGGTAGACTGTGCTGGGCAATGTAGACAGGCTCAGAATGCACAGGGGGACTTTGCTGGCCAATGTAGAGAGGCTCAGAATGCTCAGGTGGACTGTGCTGGGCAATGTAGAGAGGCTCCGAATGCTCAGCTGGACTGTGCTGGTCAATGCAGAGAGGCTCAGAATGCTCAGGTGGACTTTGCTGGGCAATGTAGAGGGGATCAGAATCCTTCGGTAGACTGTGCTGGGCAATTTAGAGAGGCTCAGAATGCACAGGGGGACTGTGCTGGGCAATGTAGAGAGGCTGAGAATGCTCAGGTGGACTGCACTGTGCAATGCAGAGAGGCTCACAATGTCACTTGTACTGTGCTGGGCAATGCAGAGAGGCTCTGAATGCTCAGGTGGACTGTGCGGGGCAATGCAGAGAGGCTCAGAATGCTAAGGTGGACTGTGCTGGGCAATGCAGAGAGGCTCAGAATGCTCAGGTGGACAGTGCTGGGCAATCTAGAGAGGCTCAGAATGCTCAGGGGACTGCGCTGGGCAATGCAGAGAGGCTCAGAATGCTCAGGTGGACTGTGCTGGGCAATGCAGAGAGGCTCAGAATGCTCAGGTGGACTGTGCTGGGCAATTTAGAG
Organism: Ambystoma mexicanum; assembly: GCF_040938575.1. Taxonomy (NCBI): domain Eukaryota; kingdom Metazoa; phylum Chordata; class Amphibia; order Caudata; family Ambystomatidae; genus Ambystoma; species Ambystoma mexicanum. The sequence continues at coordinate 646,450,920 of NC_090940.1, read as the reverse complement.
AGGCTCAGAATGCTCAGGTGGACTGTTCTGAGCAATACAGAGCGGCTTAGAATGCTCAGGTGGACTGTGCTGGGCAATGTAGAGAGGCTCCGAATGCTCAGGGGGACTGTGCTCGGCAATGAAGAGAGGCTCAGAATGCTCAGGTGGACTGTACTGGGCAATGTAGAGAGGCTCAGAATGCTCAGGGGGACTGCGCTGGGCAATGTAGGGAGGCTCAGAATGCTCACATAGACTGCGCTGGGCAATGTAGAGGGGCTCAGAATGCTCAGGTGGACTGTGCTGGGCAATGCAGAGAGGCTCAGAATGCTCAGGTGGACTGTGCGCGGCAATGTAGAGAGGCTCAGAATGCTCACGTGGACTGTGCTGGGCAGTGTAGAGGGACTCAGAATGCTCAGGGTGAGTGTGGTGGGCAATGTAGAGACGCTCAGAATGCTCAGGGGGACTGCGCTGGGCAGTGTAGAGGGACTCAGAATGCTCAGGGTGAGTATGGTGGGCAATGTAGAGAGGCTCAGAATGCTCAGGTGGACTGTGCTGGGCAATGTAGAGAGGCTCGGAATGCTCAGCTGGACAGTGCCGGGCAATGCAGAGAGGCTCAGAATGCTCAGCTGGTCTGTGCTGGGCAATGTAAAGAGGCTCCGAATGCTCAGCTGGCCTGTGCTGGTCAATGCAGAGAGGCTCAGATTGCTCAGGTGGACTGTGCTGGGTAATGTATAGAGCATCAGAATCCTTGGGTAGACTGTGCTGGGCAATGTAGACAGGCTCAGAATGCACAGGGGGACTTTGCTGGCCAATGTAGAGAGGCTCAGAATGCTCAGGTGGACTGTGCTGGACAATGTCGAGAGGCTCCGAATGCTTAGGTGGACTGTGCTGGGCAATGTAGAGAGGCTCCGAATGCTCAGCTGGACAGTACTGGGCAATGCAGAGAGGCTCAGAATGCTCAGCTGGACTGTGCTGGGCAATGTAGAGAGGCTCCGAATGCTCAGCTGGACTGTGCTGGTCAATGCAGAGAGGCTCAGAATGCTCAGGTGGACTTTGCTGGGCAATGTAGAGGGGATCAGAATCCTTCGGTAGACTGTGCTGGGCAATTTAGAGAGGCTCAGAATGCACAGGGGGACTGTGCTGGGCAATGTAGAGAGGCTGAGAATGCTCAGGTGGACTGCACTGTGCAATGCAGAGAGGCTCACAATGTCACTTGTACTGTGCTGGGCAATGCAGAGGCTCTGAATGCTCAGGTGGACTGTGCGGGGCAATGCAGAGAGGCTCAGAATGCTAAGGTGGACAGTACTGGGCAATGCAGAGAGGCTCAGAATGCTCAGCTGGACTGTGCTGGGCAATGTAGAGAGGCTCCGAATGCTCAGCTGGACTGTGCTGGTCAATGCAGAGAGGCTCAGAATGCTCAGGTGGACTTTGCTGGGCAATGTAGAGGGGATCAGAATCCTTCGGTAGACTGTGCTGGGCAATTTAGAGAGGCTCAGAATGCACAGGGGGACTGTGCTGGGCAATGTAGAGAGGCTGAGAATGCTCAGGTGGACTGCACTGTGCAATGCAGAGAGGCTCACAATGTCACTTGTACTGTGCTGGGCAATGCAGAGGCTCTGAATGCTCAGGTGGACTGTGCGGGGCAATGCAGAGAGGCTCAGAATGCTAAGGTGGACTGTGCTGGGCAATGCAGAGAGGCTCAGAATGCTCAGGTGGACAGTGCTGGGCAATCTAGAGAGGCTCAGAATGCTCAGGGGACTGCGCTGGGCAATGCAGAGAGGCTCAGAATGCTCAGGTGGACTGTGCTGGGCAATGCAGAGAGGCTCAGAATGCTCAGGTCGACTGTGCTGGGCAATTTAGAGAGGCTCAGATCGCTCAGGTGGACTGTTCTGGGCAATACAGAGCGGCTTAGAATGCTCAGGTGGACTGTGCTGGGCAATGTAGAGAGGCTCCGAATGCTCAGGGGGACTGTGCTCGGCAATGAAAAGAGGCTCAGAATGCTCAGGTGGACTGTACTGGGCAATGTAGAGAGGCTCAGAATGCTCAGGGGGACTGCGCTGGGCAATGTAGGGAGGCTCAGAATGCTCACATAGACTGCGCTGGGCAATGTAGAGGGGCTCAGAATGCTCAGGTGGACTGTGCTGGGCAATGCAGAGAGGCTCAGAATGCTCAGGTGGACTGTGCGCGGCAATGTAGAGAGGCTCAGAATGCTCACGTGGACTGTGCTGGGCAGTGTAGAGGGACTCAGAATGCTCAGGGTGAGTGTGGTGGGCAATGTAGAGACGCTCAGAATGCTCAGGGGGACTGCGCTGGGCAGTGTAGAGGGACTCAGAATGCTCAGGGTGAGTATGGTGGGCAATGTAGAGAGGCTCAGAATGCTCAGGTGGACTGTGCTGGGCAATGTAGAGAGGCTCCGAATGCTCAGCTGGACAGTGCCGGGCAATGCAGAGAGGCTCAGAATGCTCAGCTGGTCTGTCCTGGGCAATGTAAAGAGGCTCCGAATGCTCAGCTGGCCTGTGCTGGTCAATGCAGAGAGGCTCAGATTGCTCAGGTGGACTGTGCTGGGTAATGTATAGAGGATCAGAATCCTTGGGTAGACTGTGCTGGGCAATGTAGAGAGGCTCAGAATGCACAGGGGGACTGTGCTGGGCAATGTAGAGAGGCTCAGAATGCTCAGGTCGATAGTGCTGGTCAATGCAGAGAGGCTCAGAATGCTCAGCTGGACTGTGCTGGGCAATGTAGAGAGGCTCAGAATGCTCAGGGGGACTGCGCTGGGCAATGCAGAGAGGCTCAGAATGCTCAGGTGGACTGTGCTGGGCAATGCAGAGAGGCTCAGAATGCTCACATGGACTGTGCTGGGCAATGTAGAGGGGCTCAGAATGCTCAGGTGGACTGTGCTGGGCAATGCAGAGAGGCTCAGAATGCTCAGGTGGACTGTGCGGGGCAATGTAGAGAGGCTCAGAATGCTCACGTGGACTGTGCTGCGCAATGTAGAGAGGCTCAGAATGCTCAGGGTGAGTGTGGTGGGCAATGTAGAGAGGCTCAGAATGCTCAGGGGGACTGTGCTGGGCAATGTAGAGGGACTCAGAATGCTCAGGGTGAGTGTAGTGGGCAATGTAGAGAGGCTCAGAATGCTCAGGGGGACTGTGCTGGGCAATGTAGAGGGACTCAGAATGCTCAGGGTGAGTGTGGTGGGCAATGTAGAGAGGTTCCGAATGCTCAGGTGGACTGTGCTGGGAAATGTAGAGAGGCTCCGAACGCTCAGCTGCACAGTGCCAGGCAATGCAGAGAGGCTCAGAATGCTCAGCTGGTCTGTGCTGGGCAATGTAAAGAGGCTCCGAATGCTCAGCTGGACTGTGCTGGTCAATGCAGAGAGGCTCAGATTGCTCAGGTGGACTGTGCTGGGCAATGTATAGATAGGGTTTCCTGTTTTAGGGGTTTATTTTTTTTTACTTCCGGGGGTGTTTTTCCAGTTTTTTCAAAAACTTTGGGAATCTGTGTTTATCAGTGTTTTCCCGTTTGCCCCTTTCAAAAATCGCGGACAACTGTTTTTTCAGGTGTAAACACAGAAATGTTCTTTTATTGCTTCGCTGCGTGCATATGTAGGGTAATCTCTCAGTGCAAGATGTTCTAAGCAATTTCATGTTAATCAAGTAATATGTTGCATTCCTACAAGTCAAAATGATTGTAATAAATCATACAATATTTCTTCAAGGACTCTTTGCCCATCCGTGCCCTTTCTTTTCTTCCCATAAAGACTTTTATTTGGGAAAACGACCTTTCCACATTGGCACTGAACACGGGCAGGGCCAAAATATCCAACACACAAGCTGATAAATCTGCCCACTGTTGGTGCTTTCCCACCCAATACTCATGCATCCGAAGCTGCAGATTCTCAGGCACAGGCTCTGCCAAATAGGCGTTAAACTGGCTGCACACAGTCTCAGTGGCTTTAAAATGGTTAAAAATAAATGCATATTTTTCAAAGTTTTGACTAAATTCTTTTTTGCGGAAGGGATCTAGTACTTGCACGGCATACCACAAAGAGGCTTCACTCACTTCGAATGACATGGTGGCTGATGGAATGTTTCGACAAAGCATTGCTTGCCATTTTACATGCATTGTTGCGTAGAATATCCTAAAATTTTCCTCAACAGTCCTTTGTTTTCCAAGTGGCAGACATTCCAAAAGTGCACATGTTACTGGACCAAAGTCACTGAAAGTGTCACCCAACTTTCTTTCAAATAAGAGTTTGACCTCCACACCAATGACATTGTACACTTGGTAAACGTATGTGTTTTCGGATTCCAGCCTCTTCATTATATCAACGACAGCGGTCATGTTCTCCTGCAAAAATCGGAGAACACAGTAGACTGTACTTTTATTCACCTCAGTATCAATGTGCGCCCTCAGATCCTCACATTTCTTGCCTGAGGCATCATCACTAAGGAGGAAATCGGTAAAAGGTCGCCACATCAATAGTATGGCATTCACTGCCTCTAATACAGAGAACCACCGACTAAAGGAGACAGTTGGGATAACCTTTCCTTTCATGCCAAACAAAGTGCAAAATGATAGGTATTTGCGTTTGAGTTCACGTGCATATCTAAATAGAGCACCAGAATGGACCACAAAGTCAACTACACCCCTAACCAAATCTGAGGACTTTGAGGCTGCTTTTAAAACTCCATCAAGTAAGTGGCAGGGGTCCCGCATGGGGAATGCCTTGAAATCGGCATTGCCCTTGGACAGATCATCACATAACTTTTTCATATAACTTGCCGAATCACTACAAACGCACACTACATCTCTCCAGTCCTTCCCAAACTTGCTGAGGACTTTCTGGAGTAATGCCGCTACTGAAACCGCATTGCAAGTTTCAACCACCTCTAAATCTGCCATGATAGTACGGCGCGCCCATCCACTTTTTGGGTCACAAAATGTGAAGAGGACTGCCACTGCTGGATCACCATGCATCTCGGGCGTTTCATCGACGTGCCTGGGGGGCACATTTGCCATTAAAACGCATGGAAGGGGGCTGGGGAGCTCGGGGCACAAAGTGGTCAAAAGCGGAACACACATGACTCACCTTACTGAAGATACTGAATGGGGGGGGAGAGGGGTGTGTCGCGACTCCCGCGCAGGCTGCAGGCTGGATCCTCTGGGGACTGACGGTGATGCCGGGCAGGAGCAAAACAAAGAAGAAGCTGGCTCAGGCTCACTGGAGACGGCAGACAAGTGGCTGCTGTCAGTGCTCTCTGCTCTGTTAGTGACAGTGGGGTGTTTTTAAGCGCTTTTTACGCGGGCAAACTGGTGCTGGTATGAATGAGTCACAGAGTGTTAACTGATGACAGTTGCACACCTGCAGAGAGGTAAAGCTGCCTAGAATGCAGGCCCACTCCCCATGCACCGGCACACCTCCCCTACCATTACAATAACAGCACGAAACCATTCAGTGACTAATGGCCCATCATTAGCAGTTTGGTGCTGCATTGTAATGGAAGGGGCTGATCTTAGGTGCAGGGAGAACTGAAGTGTTCTTATTGTTGTGCTTATGAAGAAATAAGCACAACAATAAGCGACTAAAACACACGATAAGCGGACAAATCCCTCGACAAGCGACCTATGAAAAAAACACGCGACTTGCTTCAAAAACAAGCCCAAAGTTTGCAATGTGTGGTCCTTATGACCAGGCAGTCAAATCGGCATTTGGCCACAAGGTGGCAATATGGGATAATAAAAAATGATCATTGCAGGGTCAGTAGCAATGTCAGTTCCAATAGACAATGCTTTAACAGAGCTGCTAGGATAGCTCACTGGCAACGTGTGTGTCTTGGAAACAAGACACCATGGTTTCGAATCCCGCTCCCAGCACTATGAAATACGGGGTTTATCGGATAACCCCGAGAATTGTAAAATTTTAACGGGGGTCACATATCAGGCACTTTCCGGTTATCCCCGAAAACCGGACACCCTATGTATAGAGGATCAGAATCCTTGGGTAGTCTGTTCTGGGCAATGTAGAGAGGCTCAGAATGCTCAGCTGGACTGTGATGGTCAATGCAGAGAGGCTCAGATTGCTCAGGTGGACTGTGCTGGGCAATGTATAGAGCATCAGAATCCTTGGGTAGACTGTGCTGGGCAATGTAGACAGGCTCAGAATGCACAGGGGGACTTTGCTGGCCAATGTAGAGAGGCTCAGAATGCTCAGGTGGACTGTGCTGGGCAATGTAGAGAGGCTCCGAATGCTCAGCTGGACTGTGCTGGTCAATGCAGAGAGGCTCAGAATGCTCAGGTGGACTTTGCTGGGCAATGTAGAGGGGATCAGAATCCTTCGGTAGACTGTGCTGGGCAATTTAGAGAGGCTCAGAATGCACAGGGGGACTGTGCTGGGCAATGTAGAGAGGCTGAGAATGCTCAGGTGGACTGCACTGTGCAATGCAGAGAGGCTCACAATGTCACTTGTACTGTGCTGGGCAATGCAGAGAGGCTCTGAATGCTCAGGTGGACTGTGCGGGGCAATGCAGAGAGGCTCAGAATGCTAAGGTGGACTGTGCTGGGCAATGCAGAGAGGCTCAGAATGCTCAGGTGGACAGTGCTGGGCAATCTAGAGAGGCTCAGAATGCTCAGGGGACTGCGCTGGGCAATGCAGAGAGGCTCAGAATGCTCAGGTGGACTGTGCTGGGCAATGCAGAGAGGCTCAGAATGCTCAGGTGGACTGTGCTGGGCAATTTAGAGAGGCTCAGAATGCTCAGGTGGACTGTTCTGAGCAATACAGAGCGGCTTAGAATGCTCAGGTGGACTGTGCTGGGCAATGTAGAGAGGCTCCGAATGCTCAGGGGGACTGTGCTCGGCAATGAAGAGAGGCTCAGAATGCTCAGGTGGACTGTACTGGGCAATGTAGAGAGGCTCAGAATGCTCAGGGGGACTGCGCTGGGCAATGTAGGGAGGCTCAGAATGCTCACATAGACTGCGCTGGGCAATGTAGAGGGGCTCAGAATGCTCAGGTGGACTGTGCTGGGCAATGCAGAGAGGCTCAGAATGCTCAGGTGGACTGTGCGCGGCAATGTAGAGAGGCTCAGAATGCTCACGTGGACTGTGCTGGGCAGTGTAGAGGGACTCAGAATGCTCAGGGTGAGTGTGGTGGGCAATGTAGAGACGCTCAGAATGCTCAGGGGGACTGCGCTGGGCAGTGTAGAGGGACTCAGAATGCTCAGGGTGAGTATGGTGGGCAATGTAGAGAGGCTCAGAATGCTCAGGTGGACTGTGCTGGGCAATGTAGAGAGGCTCGGAATGCTCAGCTGGACAGTGCCGGGCAATGCAGAGAGGCTCAGAATGCTCAGCTGGTCTGTGCTGGGCAATGTAAAGAGGCTCTGAATGCTCAGCTGGCCTGTGCTGGTCAATGCAGAGAGGCTCAGATTGCTCAGGTGGACTGTGCTGGGTAATGTATAGAGCATCAGAATCCTTGGGTAGACTGTGCTGGGCAATGTAGACAGGCTCAGAATGCACAGGGGGACTTTGCTGGCCAATGTAGAGAGGCTCAGAATGCTCAGGTGGACTGTGCTGGACAATGTCGAGAGGCTCCGAATGCTTAGGTGGACTGTGCTGGGCAATGTAGAGAGGCTCCGAATGCTCAGCTGGACAGTACTGGGCAATGCAGAGAGGCTCAGAATGCTCAGCTGGACTGTGCTGGGCAATGTAGAGAGGCTCCGAATGCTCAGCTGGACTGTGCTGGTCAATGCAGAGAGGCTCAGAATGCTCAGGTGGACTTTGCTGGGCAATGTAGAGGGGATCAGAATCCTTCGGTAGACTGTGCTGGGCAATTTAGAGAGGCTCAGAATGCACAGGGGGACTGTGCTGGGCAATGTAGAGAGGCTGAGAATGCTCAGGTGGACTGCACTGTGCAATGCAGAGAGGCTCACAATGTCACTTGTACTGTGCTGGGCAATGCAGAGGCTCTGAATGCTCAGGTGGACTGTGCGGGGCAATGCAGAGAGGCTCAGAATGCTAAGGTGGACTGTGCTGGGCAATGCAGAGAGGCTCAGAATGCTCAGGTGGACAGTGCTGGGCAATCTAGAGAGGCTCAGAATGCTCAGGGGACTGCGCTGGGCAATGCAGAGAGGCTCAGAATGCTCAGGTGGACTGTGCTGGGCAATGCAGAGAGGCTCAGAATGCTCAGGTCGACTGTGCTGGGCAATTTAGAGAGGCTCAGATCGCTCAGGTGGACTGTTCTGGGCAATACAGAGCGGCTTAGAATGCTCAGGTGGACTGTGCTGGGCAATGTAGAGAGGCTCCGAATGCTCAGGGGGACTGTGCTCGGCAATGAAAAGAGGCTCAGAATGCTCAGGTGGACTGTACTGGGCAATGTAGAGAGGCTCAGAATGCTCAGGGGGACTGCGCTGGGCAATGTAGGGAGGCTCAGAATGCTCACATAGACTGCGCTGGGCAATGTAGAGGGGCTCAGAATGCTCAGGTGGACTGTGCTGGGCAATGCAGAGAGGCTCAGAATGCTCAGGTGGACTGTGCGCGGCAATGTAGAGAGGCTCAGAATGCTCACGTGGACTGTGCTGGGCAGTGTAGAGGGACTCAGAATGCTCAGGGTGAGTGTGGTGGGCAATGTAGAGACGCTCAGAATGCTCAGGGGGACTGCGCTGGGCAGTGTAGAGGGACTCAGAATGCTCAGGGTGAGTATGGTGGGCAATGTAGAGAGGCTCAGAATGCTCAGGTGGACTGTGCTGGGCAATGTAGAGAGGCTCCGAATGCTCAGCTGGACAGTGCCGGGCAATGCAGAGAGGCTCAGAATGCTCAGCTGGTCTGTGCTGGGCAATGTAAAGAGGCTCCGAATGCTCAGCTGGACTGTGCTGGTCTATGCAGAGAGGCTCAGATTGCTTAGGTGGACTGTGCTGGACAATGTATAGAGTATCAGAATCCTTGGGTAGACTGTGCTGGGCAATGTAGACAGGCTCAGAATGCACAGGGGGACTGTGCTGGGCAATGTAGAGAGGCTCAGAATGCTCAGGTGGACTGTGCTGGACAATGTCGAGAGGCTCAGAATGCTCAGGTGGACTGTGCTGGGCAATGAAGAGAGGCTCCGAATGCTCAGCTGGACAGTACTGGTAAATGCAGAGAGGCTCAGAATGCTCAGCTGGACTGTGCTGGGCAATGTAGAGAGGCTCAGAATGCTCAGGGGGACTGCGCTGGGCAATGCAGAGAGGCTCATAATGCTCAGGTGGACTGTGCTGGGCAATGCAGAGAGGCTCAGAATGCTCACATGGACTGCGCTGGGCAATGTAGAGGGGCTCAGAATGCTCAGGTGGACTGTGCTGGGCAATGCAGAGAGGCTCAGAATGCTCAGGTGGACTGTGCGGGGCAATGTAGAGAGGCTCAGAATGCTCACGTGGACTGTGCTGCGCAATGTAGAGAGGCTCAGAATGCTCAGGGTGAGTGTGGTGGGCAATGTAGAGAGGCTCAGAATGCTCAGGGGGACTGTGCTGGGCAATGTAGAGGGACTCAGAATGCTCAGGGTGAGTGTAGTGGGCAATTTAGAGAGGTTCCGAATGCTCAGGTGGACTGTGCTGGGAAATGTAGAGAGGCTCCGAACGCTCAGCTGCACAGTGCCGGGCAATGCAGAGAGGCTCAGAATGCTCAGCTGGTCTGTGCTGGGCAATGTAAAGAGGCTCTGAATGCTCAGCTGGACTGTGCTGGTCAATGCAGAGAGGCTCAGATTGCTCAGGTGGACTGTGCTGGGCAATGTATAGATAGGGTTTCCTGTTTTAGGGGTTTATTTTTTTTTACTTCCGGGGGTGTTTTTCCAGTTTTTTCAAAAACTTTGGGAATCTGTGTTTATCAGTGTTTTCCCGTTTGCCCCTTTCAAAAAATCGCGGACAACTGTTTTTTCAGGTGTAAACACAGAAATGTTCTTTTATTGCTTCGTTGCGTGCATATGTAGGGTAATCTCTCAGTGCAAGATGTTCTAAGCAATTTCATGTTAATCAAGTAATATGTTGCATTCCTACAAGTCAAAATGATTGTAATAAATCATACAATATTTCTTCAAGGACTCTTTGCCCATCCGTGCCCTTTCTTTTCTTCCCATAAAGACTTTTATTTGGGAAAACGACCTTTCCACATTGGCACTGAACACGGGCAGGGCCAAAATATCCAACACACAAGCTGATAAATCTGCCCACTGTTGGTGCTTTCCCACCCAATACTCATGCATCCGAAGCTGCAGATTCTCAGGCACAGGCTCTGCCAAATAGGCGTTAAATAGGCTGTACACAGTCTCAGTGGCTTTAAAATGGTTAAAAATAAATGCATATTTTTCAAAGTTTTGACTAAATTCTTTTTTGCGGAAGGGATCTAGTACTTGCACGGCATACCACAAAGAGGCTTCACTCACTTCGAATGACATGGTGGCTGATGGAATGTTTCGACAAAGCATTGCTTGCCATTTTACATGCATTGTTGCGTAGAATATCCTAAAATTTTCCTCAACAGTCCTTTGTTTTCCAAGTGGCAGACATTCCAAAAGTGCACATGTTACTGGACCAAAGTCACTGAAAGTGTCACCCAACTTTCTTTCAAATAAGAGTTTGACCTCCACATGTGTTTTCGGATTCCAGCCTCTTCATTATATCAACGACAGCGGTCATGTTCTCCTGCAAAAATCGGAGAACACAGTAGACTGTACTTTTATTCACCTCAGTATCAATGTGCGCCCTCAGATCCTCACATTTCTTGCCTGAGGCATCATCACTAAGGAGGAAATCGGTAAAAGGTCGCCACATCAATAGTATGGCATTCACTGCCTCTAATACAGAGAACCACCGACTAAAGGAGACAGTTGGGATAACCTTTCCTTTCATGCCAAACAAAGTGCAAAATGATAGGTATTTGCGTTTGAGTTCACGTGCATATCTAAATAGAGCACCAGAATGGACCACAAAGTCAACTACACCCCTAACCAAATCTGAGGACTTTGAGGCTGCTTTTAAAACTCCATCAAGTAAGTGGCAGGGGTCCCGCATGGGGAATGCCTTGAAATCGGCATTGCCCTTGGACAGATCATCACATAACTTTTTCATATAACTTGCCGAATCACTACAAACGCACACTACATCTCTCCAGTCCTTCCCAAACTTGCTGAGGACTTTCTGGAGTAATGCCGCTACTGAAACCGCATTGCAAGTTTCAACCACCTCTAAATCTGCCATGATAGTACGGCGCGCCCATCCACTTTTTGGGTCACAAAATGTGAAGAGGACTGCCACTGCTGGATCACCATGCATCTCGGGCGTTTCATCGACGTGCCTGGGGGGCACATTTGCCATTAAAACGCATGGAAGGGGGCTGGGGAGCTCGGGGCACAAAGTGGTCAAAAGCGGAACACACATGACTCACCTTACTGAAGATACTGAATGGGGGGGGAGAGGGGTGTGTCGCGACTCCCGCGCAGGCTGCAGGCTGGATCCTCTGGGGACTGACGGTGATGCCGGGCAGGAGCAAAACAAAGAAGAAGCTGGCTCAGGCTCACTGGAGACGGCAGACAAGTGGCTGCTGTCAGTGCTCTCTGCTCTGTTAGTGACAGTGGGGTGTTTTTAAGCGCTTTTTACGCGGGCAAACTGGTGCTGGTATGAATGAGTCACAGAGTGTTAACTGATGACAGTTGCACACCTGCAGAGAGGTAAAGCTGCCTAGAATGCAGGCCCACTCCCCATGCACCGGCACACCTCCCCTACCATTACAATAACAGCACGAAACCATTCAGTGACTAATGGCCCATCATTAGCAGTTTGGTGCTGCATTGTAATGGAAGGGGCTGATCTTAGGTGCAGGGAGAACTGAAGTGTTCTTATTGTTGTGCTTATGAAGAAATAAGCACAACAATAAGCGACTAAAACACACGATAAGCGGACAAATCCCTCGACAAGCGACCTATGAAAAAAACACGCGACTTGCTTCAAAAACAAGCCCAAAGTTTGCAATGTGTGGTCCTTATGACCAGGCAGTCAAATCGGCATTTGGCCACAAGGTGGCAATATGGGATAATAAAAAATGATCATTGCAGGGTCAGTAGCAATGTCAGTTCCAATAGACAATGCTTTAACAGAGCTGCTAGGATAGCTCACTGGCAACGTGTGTGTCTTGGAAACAAGACACCATGGTTTCGAATCCCGCTCCCAGCACTATGAAATACGGGGTTTATCGGATAACCCCGAGAATTGTAAAATTTTAACGGGGGTCACATATCAGGCACTTTCCGGTTATCCCCGAAAACCGGACACCCTATGTATAGAGGATCAGAATCCTTGGGTAGTCTGTTCTGGGCAATGTAGAGAGGCTCAGAATGCTCAGCTGGACTGTGATGGTCAATGCAGAGAGGCTCAGATTGCTCAGGTGGACTGTGCTGGGCAATGTATAGAGCATCAGAATCCTTGGGTAGACTGTGCTGGGCAATGTAGACAGGCTCAGAATGCACAGGGGGACTTTGCTGGCCAATGTAGAGAGGCTCAGAATGCTCAGGTGGACTGTGCTGGGCAATGTAGAGAGGCTCCGAATGCTCAGCTGGACTGTGCTGGTCAATGCAGAGAGGCTCAGAATGCTCAGGTGGACTTTGCTGGGCAATGTAGAGGGGATCAGAATCCTTCGGTAGACTGTGCTGGGCAATTTAGAGAGGCTCAGAATGCACAGGGGGACTGTGCTGGGCAATGTAGAGAGGCTGAGAATGCTCAGGTGGACTGCACTGTGCAATGCAGAGAGGCTCACAATGTCACTTGTACTGTGCTGGGCAATGCAGAGAGGCTCTGAATGCTCAGGTGGACTGTGCGGGGCAATGCAGAGAGGCTCAGAATGCTAAGGTGGACTGTGCTGGGCAATGCAGAGAGGCTCAGAATGCTCAGGTGGACAGTGCTGGGCAATCTAGAGAGGCTCAGAATGCTCAGGGGACTGCGCTGGGCAATGCAGAGAGGCTCAGAATGCTCAGGTGGACTGTGCTGGGCAATGCAGAGAGGCTCAGAATGCTCAGGTGGACTGTGCTGGGCAATTTAGAGAGGCTCAGAATGCTCAGGTGGACTGTTCTGAGCAATACAGAGCGGCTTAGAATGCTCAGGTGGACTGTGCTGGGCAATGTAGAGAGGCTCCGAATGCTCAGGGGGACTGTGCTCGGCAATGAAGAGAGGCTCAGAATGCTCAGGTGGACTGTACTGGGCAATGTAGAGAGGCTCAGAATGCTCAGGGGGACTGCGCTGGGCAATGTAGGGAGGCTCAGAATGCTCACATAGACTGCGCTGGGCAATGTAGAGGGGCTCAGAATGCTCAGGTGGACTGTACTGGGCAATGTAGAGAGGCTCAGAATGCTCAGGTGGACTGTGCTGGGCAATGCAGAGAGGCTCAGAATGCTCAGGTGGACTGTGCGCGGCAATGTAGAGAGGCTCAGAATGCTCACGTGGACTGTGCTGGGCAGTGTAGAGGGACTCAGAATGCTCAGGGTGAGTGTGGTGGGCAATGTAGAGACGCTCAGAATGCTCAGGGGGACTGCGCTGGGCAGTGTAGAGGGACTCAGAATGCTCAGGGTGAGTATGGTGGGCAATGTAGAGAGGCTCAGAATGCTCAGGTGGACTGTGCTGGGCAATGTAGAGAGGCTCGGAATGCTCAGCTGGACAGTACTGGGCAATGCAGAGAGGCTCAGAATGCTCAGCTGGACTGTGCTGGGCAATGTAGAGAGGCTCCGAATGCTCAGCTGGACTGTGCTGGTCAATGCAGAGAGGCTCAGAATGCTCAGGTGGACTTTGCTGGGCAATGTAGAGGGGATCAGAATCCTTCGGTAGACTGTGCTGGGCAATTTAGAGAGGCTCAGAATGCACAGGGGGACTGTGCTGGGCAATGTAGAGAGGCTGAGAATGCTCAGGTGGACTGCACTGTGCAATGCAGAGAGGCTCACAATGTCACTTGTACTGTGCTGGGCAATGCAGAGGCTCTGAATGCTCAGGTGGACTGTGCGGGGCAATGCAGAGAGGCTCAGAATGCTAAGGTGGACTGTGCTGGGCAATGCAGAGAGGCTCAGAATGCTCAGGTGGACAGTGCTGGGCAATCTAGAGAGGCTCAGAATGCTCAGGGGACTGCGCTGGGCAATGCAGAGAGGCTCAGAATGCTCAGGTGGACTGTGCTGGGCAATGCAGAGAGGCTCAGAATGCTCAGGTCGACTGTGCTGGGCAATTTAGAGAGGCTCAGATCGCTCAGGTGGACTGTTCTGGGCAATACAGAGCGGCTTAGAATGCTCAGGTGGACTGTGCTGGGCAATGTAGAGAGGCTCCGAATGCTCAGGGGGACTGTGCTCGGCAATGAAAAGAGGCTCAGAATGCTCAGGTGGACTGTACTGGGCAATGTAGAGAGGCTCAGAATGCTCAGGGGGACTGCGATGGGCAATGTAGGGAGGCTCAGAATGCTCACATAGACTGCGCTGGGCAATGTAGAGGGGCTCAGAATGCTCAGGTGGACTGTGCTGGGCAATGCAGAGAGGCTCAGAATGCTCAGGTGGACTGTGCGCGGCAATGTAGAGAGGCTCAGAATGCTCACGTGGACTGTGCTGGGCAGTGTAGAGGGACTCAGAATGCTCAGGGTGAGTGTGGTGGGCAATGTAGAGACGCTCAGAATGCTCAGGGGGACTGCGCTGGGCAGTGTAGAGGGACTCAGAATGCTCAGGGTGAGTATGGTGGGCAATGTAGAGAGGCTCAGAATGCTCAGGTGGACTGTGCTGGGCAATGTAGAGAGGCTCCGAATGCTCAGCTGGACAGTGCCGGGCAATGCAGAGAGGCTCAGAATGCTCAGCTGGTCTGTCCTGGGCAATGTAAAGAGGCTCCGAATGCTCAGCTGGCCTGTGCTGGTCAATGCAGAGAGGCTCAGATTGCTCAGGTGGACTGTGCTGGGTAATGTATAGAGGATCAGAATCCTTGGGTAGACTGTGCTGGGCAATGTAGAGAGGCTCAGAATGCACAGGGGGACTGTGCTGGGCAATGTAGAGAGGCTCAGAATGCTCAGGTCGACAGTGCTGGTCAATGCAGAGAGGCTCAGAATGCTCAGCTGGACTGTGCTGGGCAATGTAGAGAGGCTCAGAATGCTCAGGGGGACTGCGCTGGGCAATGCAGAGAGGCTCAGAATGCTCAGGTGGACTGTGCTGGGCAATGCAGAGAGGCTCAGAATGCTCACATGGACTGTGCTGGGCAATGTAGAGGGGCTCAGAATGCTCAGGTGGACTGTGCTGGGCAATGCAGAGAGGCTCAGAATGCTCAGGTGGACTGTGCGGGGCAATGTAGAGAGGCTCAGAATGCTCACGTGGACTGTGCTGCGCAATGTAGAGAGGCTCAGAATGCTCAGGGTGAGTGTGGTGGGCAATGTAGAGAGGCTCAGAATGCTCAGGGGGACTGTGCTGGGCAATGTAGAGGGACTCAGAATGCTCAGGGTGAGTGTAGTGGGCAATTTAGAGAGGTTCCGAATGCTCAGGTGGACTGTGCTGGGAAATGTAGAGAGGCTCCGAACGCTCAGCTGCACAGTGCCGGGCAATGCAGAGAGGCTCAGAATGCTCAGCTGGTCTGTGCTGGGCAATGTAAAGAGGCTCCGAATGCTCAGCTGGACTGTGCTGGTCAATGCAGAGAGGCTCAGATTGCTCAGGTGGACTGTGCTGGGCAATGTATAGATAGGGTTTCCTGTTTTAGGGGTTTATTTTTTTTTACTTCCGGGGGTGTTTTTCCAGTTTTTTCAAAAACTTTGGGAATCTGTGTTTATCAGTGTTTTCCCGTTTGCCCCTTTCAAAAATCGCGGACAACTGTTTTTTCAGGTGTAAACACAGAAATGTTCTTTTATTGCTTCGCTGCGTGCATATGTAGGGTAATCTCTCAGTGCAAGATGTTCTAAGCAATTTCATGTTAATCAAGTAATATGTTGCATTCCTACAAGTCAAAATGATTGTAATAAATCATACAATATTTCTTCAAGGACTCTTTGCCCATCCGTGCCCTTTCTTTTCTTCCCATAAAGACTTTTATTTGGGAAAACGACCTTTCCACATTGGCACTGAACACGGGCAGGGCCAAAATATCCAACACACAAGCTGATAAATCTGCCCACTGTTGGTGCTTTCCCACCCAATACTCATGCATCCGAAGCTGCAGATTCTCAGGCACAGGCTCTGCCAAATAGGCGTTAAACTGGCTGCACAAAGTCTCAGTGGCTTTAAAATGGTTAAAAATAAATGCATATTTTTCAAAGTTTTGACTAAATTCTTTTTTGCGGAAGGGATCTAGTACTTGCACGGCATACCACAAAGAGGCTTCACTCACTTCGAATGACATGGTGGCTGATGGAATGTTTCGACAAAGCATTGCTTGCCATTTTACATGCATTGTTGCGTAGAATATCCTAAAATTTTCCTCAACAGTCCTTTGTTTTCCAAGTGGCAGACATTCCAAAAGTGCACATGTTACTGGACCAAAGTCACTGAAAGTGTCACCCAACTTTCTTTCAAATAAGAGTTTGACCTCCACACCAATGACATTGTACACTTGGTAAACGTATGTGTTTTCGGATTCCAGCCTCTTCATTATATCAACGACAGCGGTCATGTTCTCCTGCAAAAATCGGAGAACACAGTAGACTGTACTTTTATTCACCTCAGTATCAATGTGCGCCCTCAGATCCTCACATTTCTTGCCTGAGGCATCATCACTAAGGAGGAAATCGGTAAAAGGTCGCCACATCAATAGTATGGCATTCACTGCCTCTAATACAGAGAACCACCGACTAAAGGAGACAGTTGGGATAACCTTTCCTTTCATGCCAAACAAAGTGCAAAATGATAGGTATTTGCGTTTGAGTTCACGTGCATATCTAAATAGAGCACCAGAATGGACCACAAAGTCAACTACACCCCTAACCAAATCTGAGGACTTTGAGGCTGCTTTTAAAACTCCATCAAGTAAGTGGCAGGGGTCCCGCATGGGGAATGCCTTGAAATCGGCATTGCCCTTGGACAGATCATCACATAACTTTTTCATATAACTTGCCGAATCACTACAAACGCACACTACATCTCTCCAGTCCTTCCCAAACTTGCTGAGGACTTTCTGGAGTAATGCCGCTACTGAAACCGTATTGCAAGTTTCAACCACCTCTAAATCTGCCATGATAGTACGGCGCGCCCATCCACTTTTTGGGTCACAAAATGTGAAGAGGACTGCCACTGCTGGATCACCATGCATCTCGGGCGTTTCATCGACGTGCCTGGGGGGCACATTTGCCATTAAAACGCATGGAAGGGGGCTGGGGAGCTCGGGGCACAAAGTGGTCAAAAGCGGAACACACATGACTCACCTTACTGAAGATACTGAATGGGGGGGGAGAGGGGTGTGTCGCGACTCCCGCGCAGGCTGCAGGCTGGATCCTCTGGGGACTGACGGTGATGCCGGGCAGGAGCAAAACAAAGAAGAAGCTGGCTCAGGCTCACTGGAGACGGCAGACAAGTGGCTGCTGTCAGTGCTCTCTGCTCTGTTAGTGACAGTGGGGTGTTTTTAAGCGCTTTTTACGCGGGCAAACTGGTGCTGGTATGAATGAGTCACAGAGTGTTAACTGATGACAGTTGCACACCTGCAGAGAGGTAAAGCTGCCTAGAATGCAGGCCCACTCCCCATGCACCGGCACACCTCCCCTACCATTACAATAACAGCACGAAACCATTCAGTGACTAATGGCCCATCATTAGCAGTTTGGTGCTGCATTGTAATGGAAGGGGCTGATCTTAGGTGCAGGGAGAACTGAAGTGTTCTTATTGTTGTGCTTATGAAGAAATAAGCACAACAATAAGCGACTAAAACACACGATAAGCGGACAAATCCCTCGACAAGCGACCTATGAAAAAAACACGCGACTTGCTTCAAAAACAAGCCCAAAGTTTGCAATGTGTGGTCCTTATGACCAGGCAGTCAAATCGGCATTTGGCCACAAGGTGGCAATATGGGATAATAAAAAATGATCATTGCAGGGTCAGTAGCAATGTCAGTTCCAATAGACAATGCTTTAACAGAGCTGCTAGGATAGCTCACTGGCAACGTGTGTGTCTTGGAAACAAGACACCATGGTTTCGAATCCCGCTCCCAGCACTATGAAATACGGGGTTTATCGGATAACCCCGAGAATTGTAAAATTTTAACGGGGGTCACATATCTGGCACTTTCCGGTTATCCCCGAAAACCGGACACCCTATGTATAGAGGATCAGAATCCTTGGGTAGTCTGTTCTGGGCAATGTAGAGAGGCTCAGAATGCTCAGCTGGACTGTGATGGTCAATGCAGAGAGGCTCAGATTGCTCAGGTGGACTGTGCTGGGCAATGTATAGAGCATCAGAATCCTTGGGTAGACTGTGCTGGGCAATGTAGACAGGCTCAGAATGCACAGGGGGACTTTGCTGGCCAATGTAGAGAGGCTCAGAATGCTCAGGTGGACTGTGCTGGACAATGTCGAGAGGCTCCGAATGCTTAGGTGGACTGTGCTGGGCAATGTAGAGAGGCTCCGAATGCTCAGCTGGACAGTACTGGGCAATGCAGAGAGGCTCAGAATGCTCAGCTGGACTGTGCTGGGCAATGTAGAGAGGCTCCGAATGCTCAGCTGGACTGTGCTGGTCAATGCAGAGAGGCTCAGAATGCTCAGGTGGACTTTGCTGGGCAATGTAGAGGGGATCAGAATCCTTCGGTAGACTGTGCTGGGCAATTTAGAGAGGCTCAGAATGCACAGGGGGACTGTGCTGGGCAATGTAGAGAGGCTGAGAATGCTCAGGTGGACTGCACTGTACAATGCAGAGAGGCTCACAATGTCACTTGTACTGTGCTGGGCAATGCAGAGAGGCTCTGAATGCTCAGGTGGACTGTGCGGGGCAATGCAGAGAGGCTCAGAATGCTAAGGTGGACTGTGCTGGGCAATGCAGAGAGGCTCAGAATGCTCAGGTGGACAGTGCTGGGCAATCTAGAGAGGCTCGGAATGCTCAGGGGACTGCGCTGGGCAATGCAGAGAGGCTCAGAATGCTCAGGTGGACTGTGCTGGGCAATGCAGAGAGGCTCAGAATGCTCAGGTGGACTGTGCTGGGCAATTTAGAGAGGCTCAGAATGCTCAGGTGGACTGTTCTGAGCAATACAGAGCGGCTTAGAATGCTCAGGTGGACTGTGCTGGGCAATGTAGAGAGGCTCCGAATGCTCAGGGGGACTGTGCTCGGCAATGAAGAGAGGCTCAGAATGCTCAGGTGGACTGTACTGGGCAATGTAGAGAGGCTCAGAATGCTCAGGGGGACTGCGCTGGGCAATGTAGGGAGGCTCAGAATGCTCACATAGACTGCGCTGGGCAATGTAGAGGGGCTCAGAATGCTCAGGTGGACTGTGCTGGGCAATGCAGAGAGGCTCAGAATGCTCAGGTGGACTGTGCGCGGCAATGTAGAGAGGCTCAGAATGCTCACGTGGACTGTGCTGGGCAGTGTAGAGGGACTCAGAATGCTCAGGGTGAGTGTGGTGGGCAATGTAGAGACGCTCAGAATGCTCAGGGGGACTGCGCTGGGCAGTGTAGAGGGACTCAGAATGCTCAGGGTGAGTATGGTGGGCAATGTAGAGAGGCTCAGAATGCTCAGGTGGACTGTGCTGGGCAATGTAGAGAGGCTCGGAATGCTCAGCTGGACAGTGCCGGGCAATGCAGAGAGGCTCAGAATGCTCAGCTGGTCTGTGCTGGGCAATGTAAAGAGGCTCCGAATGCTCAGCTGGCCTGTGCTGGTCAATGCAGAGAGGCTCAGATTGCTCAGGTGGACTGTGCTGGGTAATGTATAGAGCATCAGAATCCTTGGGTAGACTGTGCTGGGCAATGTAGACAGGCTCAGAATGCACAGGGGGACTTTGCTGGCCAATGTAGAGAGGCTCAGAATGCTCAGGTGGACTGTGCTGGACAATGTCGAGAGGCTCCGAATGCTTAGGTGGACTGTGCTGGGCAATGTAGAGAGGCTCCGAATGCTCAGCTGGACAGTACTGGGCAATGCAGAGATGCTCAGAATGCTCAGCTGGACTGTGCTGGGCAATGTAGAGAGGCTCCGAATGCTCAGCTGGACTGTGCTGGTCAATGCAGAGAGGCTCAGAATGCTCAGGTGGACTTTGCTGGGCAATGTAGAGGGGATCAGAATCCTTCGGTAGACTGTGCTGGGCAATTTAGAGAGGCTCAGAATGCACAGGGGGACTGTGCTGGGCAATGTAGAGAGGCTGAGAATGCTCAGGTGGACTGCACTGTGCAATGCAGAGAGGCTCACAATGTCACTTGTACTGTGCTGGGCAATGCAGAGAGGCTCTGAATGCTCAGGTGGACTGTGCGGGGCAATGCAGAGAGGCTCAGAATGCTAAGGTGGACTGTGCTGGGCAATGCAGAGAGGCTCAGAATGCTCAGGTGGACAGTGCTGGGCAATCTAGAGAGGCTCAGAATGCTCAGGGGACTGCGCTGGGCAATGCAGAGAGGCTCAGAATGCTCAGGTGGACTGTGCTGGGCAATGCAGAGAGGCTCAGAATGCTCAGGTCGACTGTGCTGGGCAATTTAGAGAGGCTCAGAATGCTCAGGTGGACTGTTCTGGGCAATACAGAGCGGCTTAGAATGCTCAGGTGGACTGTGCTGGGCAATGTAGAGAGGCTCCGAATGCTCAGGGGGACTGTGCTCGGCAATGAAGAGAGGCTCAGAATGCTCAGGTGGACTGTACTGGGCAATGTAGAGAGGCTCAGAATGCTCAGGGGGACTGCGCTGGGCAATGTAGGGAGGCTCAGAATGCTCACATAGACTGCGCTGGGCAATGTAGAGGGGCTCAGAATGCTCAGGTGGACTGTGCGCGGCAATGTAGAGAGGCTCAGAATGCTCACGTGGACTGTGCTGGGCAGTGTAGAGGGACTCAGAATGCTCAGGGTGAGTGTGGTGGGCAATGTAGAGACGCTCAGAATGCTCAGGGGGACTGCGCTGGGCAGTGTAGAGGGACTCAGAATGCTCAGGGTGAGTATGGTGGGCAATGTAGAGAGGCTCAGAATGCTCAGGTGGACTGTGCTGGGCAATGTAGAGAGGCTCCGAATGCTCAGCTGGACAGTGCCGGGCAATGCAGAGAGGCTCAGAATGCTCAGCTGGTCTGTGCTGGGCAATGTAAAGAGGCTCCGAATGCTCAGCTGGCCTGTGCTGGTCAATGCAGAGAGGCTCAGATTGCTCAGGTGGACTGTGCTGGGTAATGTATAGAGGATCAGAATCCTTGGGTAGACTGTGCTGGGCAATGTAGAGAGGCTCAGAATGCACAGGGGGACTGTGCTGGGCAATGTAGAGAGGCTCAGAATGCTCAGGTCGACAGTGCTGGTCAATGCAGAGAGGCTCAGAATGCTCAGCTGGACTGTGCTGGGCAATGTAGAGAGGCTCAGAATGCTCAGGGGGACTGCGCTGGGCAATGCAGAGAGGCTCAGAATGCTCAGGTGGACTGTGCTGGGCAATGCAGAGAGGCTCAGAATGCTCACATGGACTGTGCTGGGCAATGTAGAGGGGCTCAGAATGCTCAGGTGGACTGTGCTGGGCAATGCAGAGAGGCTCAGAATGCTCAGGGGGACTGTGCGGGGCAATGTAGAGAGGCTCAGAATGCTCACGTGGACTGTGCTGCACAATGTAGAGAAGCTCACAATGCTCAGGGTGAGTGTGGTGGGCAATGTGAGAGGCTCAGAATGCTCAGGGGGACTGTGCTGGGCAATTTAGAGGGAATCAGAATGCTCAGGGTCAGTGTGGTGGGCAATGTAGGGAGGCTCAGAATGCTCAGGTGGACTGTGCTGGGCAATGTAAAGAGGCTCCTAATGCTCAGCTGGACTGTCTTGGTCAATGCAGAGAGGCTCAGATTGCTCAGGTGGACTGTGCTGGGCAATGTATAGAGGATCAGAATCCTTGGTTAGACTGTTCTGGGCAATGTAGAAAGGCTCAGAATGCTCAGCTGGACTGTGCTGGTCAATGCAGAGAGGCTCAGATTGCTCAGGTGGACTGCGCTGGTCAATATAGAGAGGCTCAGAATGCCCACGTGGACTGCGCTGGGCAATGCAGAGAGGCTCAGAATGCTCAGGTGGACTGCACTGTGCAATGCAGAGAGGCTCACAATGTCACGTGTACTGTGCTGGGCAATGCAGAGAGGCTCTGAATGCTCAGGTGGACTGTGCGAGGCAATGCAGAGAGGTTCAGAATGCTAAGGTGGACTGTGCTGGGCAATGTAGAGAGGCTCAGAATGCTCAGGTGGACTGTGCTGGGCAATGTAGAGAGGCTTCGAATGCTCAGCTGGACAGTGCCGGGCAATGCAGAGAGGCTCAGATTGCTCAGCTGGTCTGTGCTGGGCAATGTAAAGAGGCTCAGAATGCTCAGCTGGACTGTGCTGGTCAATGCAGAGAGGCTCAGATTGCTCAGGTTGACTTTGCTGGGCAATGTGTAGAGGATCAGAATCCTTGGGTAGACTGTTCTGGGCAATGTAGAGAGGCTCAGAATGCTCAGCTGGACTGTGCTGGTCAATGCAGAGAGGCTCAGATTGCTCATGTGGACTGCGCTGGTCAATATAGAGAGGCTCAGAATGCCCACGTGGACTGCGCTGGGCAATGTAGAGAGGCTCAGAATGCTCAGGTGGACTGCGCTGTGCAATGCAGAGAGGCTCACAATGTCAGGTGTACTGTGCTGGGCAATGCAGAGAGGCTCTGAATGCTCAAGTGGACTGTGCGGGGCAATGCAGAGAGGTTCAGAATGCTAAGGTGGACTGTGCTGGGCAATGCAGAGAGGCTCAGAATGCTCAGGTGGACGGTGCTGGGCAATCTAGAGAGGCTCAGAATGCTCAGGGGGACTGCGCTGGGCAATGCAGAGAGGCTCAGAATGCTCAGGTGGACTGTGCTGGGCAATGCAGAGATGCTCAGAATGCTCAGGTGGACTGTGCTGGGCAATGTAGAGAGGCTCAGAATGCTCAGGGGGACTGTACTGGGCAATGTAGAGAGGCTCAGAATGCTCAGGGGGACTGCGCTGGCCAATGTAGAGAGGCTCAGAATGCTCACATGGACTGCGCTGGGCAATGTAGAGGGGCTCAGTATGCTCAGGTGGACTGTGCTGGGCAATGCAGAGAGGCTCAGAATGCTCAGGTGGACTGTGCGGGGCAATGTAGAGAGGCTCATAATGCTCACGTGGACTGTGCTGCACAATGTAGAGAGGCTCAGAATGCTCAGGGTGAGTGTGGTGGGCAATGTAGATAGGCTCAGAATGCTCAGGGGGACTGCGCTGGGCAATGTAGAGGGACTCAGAATGCTCAGGGTGAGTGTGGTGGGCAATGTAGAGAGGCTCCGAATGCTCAGCTGGACAGTGCCGGGCAATGCAGAGAGGCTCAGAATGCTCAGCTGGTCTGTGCTGGGCAATGTAAATAGGCTCCGAATGCTCAGCTGGACTGTGCTGGTCAATGCAGAGAGGCTCAGTTTGCTCAGGCGGACTGTGCTGGGCAATGTATAGAGGATCAGAATCCTTGTGTAGACTGTGCTGGGCAATGTAGAGAGGCTCAGAATGCTCAGCTGGACTGTGCTGGTCAATGCAGAGAGGCTCAGAATGCTCACATGGACTGCGGTGGACAATGTAGAGGGGCTCAGAATGCTCAGGTGGACTGTGCTGGGCAATGCAGAGAGGCTCAGAATGCTCAGGTGGACTGTGCGGGGCAATGTAGAGAGGCTCAGAATGCTCACGTGGACTGTGCTGCGCAATATAGAGAGGCTCAGAATGCTCAGGGTGAGTGTGGTGGGCAATGTAGAGAGGCTCAGAATGCTCAGGTGGACTGTACTGGGCAATGTAGAGAGGCTCCGAATGCTCAGCTGGACAGTGCCGGGCCATGCAGAGAGGCTCAGATTGCTCAGCTGGTCTGTGCTGGGCAATGTAAAGAGGCTCCGAATGCTCAGCTGGACTGTGCTGGTCAATGCAGAGAGGCTCAGATTGCTCAGGTGGACTGTGCTGGGCAATGTGTAGAGGATCAGAATTCTTGGGTAGACTGTTCTGGGCAATGTAGAGAGGCTCAGAATGCTCAGCTGGACTGTACTGGTCAATGCAGAGAGGCTCAGATTGCTCAGGTGGACTGCGCTGGTCAATATAGAGAGGCTCAGAATGCCCACGTGGACTGCGCTGGGCAATGTAGAGAGGCTCAGAATGCTCAGGTGGACTGCGCTGTGCAATGCAGAGAGGCTCACAATGTCAGGTGTACTGTGCTGGGCAATGCAGAGAGGCTCTGAATGCTCAGGTGGACTGTGCGGGGCAATGCAGAGAGGTTCAGAATGCTAAGGTGGACTGTGCTGGGCAATGCAGAGAGGCTCAGAATGCTCAGGTGGACGGTGCTGGGCAATCTAGAGAGGCTCAGAATGCTCAGGGGGACTGCGCTGGGCAATGCAGAGAGGCTCAGAATGCTCAGGTGGACTGTGCTGGGCAATGCAGAGAGGCTCAGAATGCTCAGGTGGACTGTGCTGGGCAATGTAGAGAGGCTCAGAATGCTCAGGGGGACTGTACTGGGCAATGTAGAGAGGCTCAGAATGCTCAGGGGGACTGCGCTGGGCAATGTAGAGAGGCTCAGAATGCTCACATGGACTGCGCTGGGTAATGTAGAGGGGCTCAGAATGATCAGGTGGACTGTGCTGGGCAATGCAGAGAGGCTCAGAATGCTCAGGTGGACTGTGCGGGGCAATGTAGAGAGGCTCAGAATGCTCACGTGGACTGTGCTGCACAATGTAGAGAGGCTCAGAATGCTCAGGGTGAGTGTGGTGGGCAATGTAGAGAGGCTCAGAATGCTCAGGGGGACTGCGCTGGGCAATGTAGAGGGACTCAGAATGCTCAGGGTGAGTGTGGTGGGCAATGCAGAGAGGCTCAGAATGCTCAGCTGGTCTGTGCTGGGCAATGTAAAGAGGCTCCGAATGCTCAGCTGGACTGTGCTGGTCAATGCAGAGAGGCTCAGATTGCTCAGGCGGACTGTGCGGGGCACTGTATAGAGGATCAGAATCCTTGTGTAGACTGTGCTGGGCAATGTAGAGAGGCTCAGAATGCACAGGGGGACTGTGCTGGGCAATGTAGAGAGGCTCAGAATGCTCAGGTGGACTGTGCTGGACAATGTCGAGAGGCTCAGAATGCTCAGGTGGACTGTGCTGGGCAATGAAGAGACGCTCCGAATGCTCAGCTGGACAGTACTGGTCAATGCAGAGAGGCTCAGAATGCTCAGC
Organism: Ambystoma mexicanum; assembly: GCF_040938575.1. Lineage (NCBI taxonomy): Eukaryota > Metazoa > Chordata > Amphibia > Caudata > Ambystomatidae > Ambystoma > Ambystoma mexicanum. The sequence continues at coordinate 646,425,655 of NC_090940.1, read as the reverse complement.
TGGACTGGGCTGGGCAATGTAGAGAGGCCCAGAATGCTCAGGGGGACTGCGCTGGGCAATGCAGAGAGGCTCAGAATGCTCAGGTGGACTGTGCTGGGCAATGCAGAGAGGCTCAGAATGCTCAGGTGGACTGTGCTGGGCAATGCAGAGAGGCTCAAAATGCTCAGGTGGACTGTGCGGAGTAATATAGAGAGGCTCAGAATGCTCAAGTGGACTGTGCTGCGCAATGTAGAGAGGCTCAGAATGCTCAGGGTGAGTGTGGTGGGCAATGTAGAGAGGGTCAGAATGCTCAGGGGGACTGTGCTGGGCAATGTAGAGGGACTCAGAATGCTCAGGGTGAGTGTGGTGGGCAATGTAGAGAGGCTCAGAATGCTCAGGTGGACTGTGCTGGGCAATGTAGAGAGGCTCCGAATGCTCAGCTGAACAGTGCCGGGCAATGCAGAGAGGCTCAGAATGCTCAGCTGGTCTGTGCTGGCCAATGTAAAGAGGCTCTGAATGCTCAGCTGGACTGTGCTGGTCAATGCAGAGAGGCTCAGATTGCTCAGGTGGACTGTGCTGGGCAATGTATAGAGGATCAGAATCCTTGGGTAGACTGTTCTGGGCAATGTAGAGAGGCTCAGAATGCTCAGGTGGACTGTGCTGGACAATGTCAAGAGGCTCAGAATGCTCAGGTGGACTGTGCTGGGCAATGTAGAGAGGCTCTGAATGCTCAGCCGGGCAGTACTGGGCAATGCAGAGAGGCTCAGAATGCTCAGCTGGACTGTTCTGGGCAATGTAGAGAGGCTCCGAATGCTCAGCTGGAATGTGCTAGTCAATGCAGAGAGGCTCAGAATGCTCAGGTGGACTTTACTGGGCAATGTAGAGGGGATCAGAATCCTTGGGTAGACTGTGCTGGGCAATTTAGAGAGGCTCATAATGCACAGGGGGACTGTGCTGGGCAATGTAGAGAGGCTCAGAATGCTCAGGTGGACTGTGCTGGGAAATGCAGAGAGGCTCAGAATGCTAAGGTGGACTGTGCTGGGTAATGCAGAGAGGCTCAGAATGCTCAGGCGGACGGGGCTGGGCAATCTAGAGAGGCTCAGAATGCTCCGGGGGACTGCGCTGGTCAATATAGAGAGGCTCAGAATGCTCAGGTGGACTGTGCTGGGCAATGCAGAGAGGCTCAGAATGCTCAGGGGACTATGCTGGGCAATGCAGAGAGGCTCAGAATGCTCAGGTGGACTGTGCTGGGCAATGCAGAGAGGCTCAGAATGCTCAGGTGGACTGTGCTGGGCAATGTAGAGAGGATTCGAATGTTCAGGGGGACTGTGCTGGGCAATGAAGAGAGGCTCAGAATGCTCAGGGGGACTATGCTGGGCAATGTAGAGAGGCTCAGAATGCTCAGGGGGACTGCGCTGGGCAATGTAGAGAAGCTCAGAATGCTCAGTGGGACTGCGCTGGGCAATGTAGAGAGGCTCAGAATGCCCACGTGGACTGCGCTGGGCAATGTAGAGAGGCTCAGAATGCTCAGGTGGACTGCACTGTGCAATGCACAGAGGCTCACAATGTCACGTGTACTGTGCGGGGCAATGCAGAGAGGCTCAAAATGCTCAGGTGGACTGTGCCTGGCAATGCAGACAGGCTCAGAATGCTCAGGTGGACGGTGCTGGGCAATCTAGAGAGGCTCAGAATGCACAGGGGGACTGTGCTGGGCAATGTAGAGAGGCTCCGAATGCTCAGCTGGGCAGTACTGGGCAATGCAGAGAGGCTCCGAATGCTCAGCTGGACTGTTCTGCGCAATTTAGAGAGGCTCAGAATGCATAGGGGGACTGTGCTGAGCAATGTAGAGAGGCTCGGAATGATCAGGTGGACTGTGCTGGGAAATGCAGAGAGGCTCAGAATGCTAAGGTGGACTGTGCTGGGCAATGCAGAGAGGCTCAGAATGCTCAGGTGGACGGGGCTGGGCAATGTAGAGAGGCTCAGAATGCTCAGGTGGACTGTCCTGGGGAATGTAAAGAGGCTCAGAATGCTCAGGGGGACTGCGCTGGTCAATATAGAGAGGCTCAGAATGCTCAGGTGGACTGTGCTGGGCAATGCAGAGAGGCTCAGAATGCTCAGGGGACTGTGCTGGGCAATGCAGAGAGGCTCAGAATGCTCAGGTCGACTGTGCTGGGCAATGCAGAGAGGCTCAGAATGCTCAGGTGGACTGTGCTGGGCAATGTAGAGAGGATCCGAATGTTCAGGGGGACTGTGCTGGGCAATGAAGAGAGGCTCAGATGCTCAGGGTGACTGTGCTGGGCAATGTAGAGAGGCTCAGAATGCTCAGGGGGACTGTGCTGGGCAATGTAGAGAGGCTCAGAATGCTCAGGGTGACTGTGCTGGGCAATGTAGAGAGGCTCAGTATGCTCAGGGGGACTGCGCTGGTCAATGTAGAGAGGCTCAGAATGCTCAGGGGGCTGCACTGGGCAATGTAGAGAGGCTCAGAATGCTCACGTGGACTGTGCTGGGCAATGTAGAGAGGCTCAGAATGCTCAGGTGGACTGTGCTGGACAATGTAGAGAGGTTTTGAATGATCAAGTGGACTGTGCTGGGCATTGTAGGAAAGCTTGGAATGCTCAGTTGCTGTGCAATGTAGAGAGGCGCAGAATGATTCTCAGGTGGACTGTGCTGGGCAATGTAGAGAGGCTCAGAATGCTCAGGTGGACTGTGCTGGGCAACGTAGGAAAGTTTGGAAAACTCAGTTGCTGGGCAATGTAGAGAGGCTCAGAATGCTCAGGTGGACTGTGCTAGGCATTGTAGGAAAGTTTGGAAAACTCAGTTGATGGGCAATGTAGAGAGGCTCAGAATGCTCAGGTGGACTGTTTCGGCAAATGTAGGAAAGCTTGGAATGCTCAGTGGCTGGGCAATGTAGAGAGGCTCAGAATGATGCTCAGGTGGACTGTGCTGGGCAATGTAGAGAGGCTTTGAATGCTCAGGTGGACTGTGCTAGGCAATGTAGAGAGGCCTTGAATGGTCAGGTGCTTGGCAATGTACAGAGGCTCACAATATTGCCCAGGTGGTCTGTGTTCGGCAATGTAGAGAGGCTCAGAATGTTCAGATGGACTGTGCTGGGCAATGTAGGAAAGCCTGGAATGCTCAGGTGCTGGGCAATCTAGAGAAGCTCAGAATGATGCTCGGGTGGTGTATGCTGGGCAATGTAGTGAGGCCTTGAATGCTCAGGTGCTGGGCAATGTACAGAGGCTTACAATGATGCTCAGGTGGGCTTTGCTGGGCAATGCAGAGAGGCTCAGAATGCTCAGGTGGACTGTGCTGGGCAATGTAGAGAGGTTCAGAATGCTCAGGTGGACTGTTCTGGGCAATACAGAGCGGCTTAGAATGCTCAGGTGGACTGTGCTGGGCAATGTAGAGAGGCTCCGAATGCTCAGGGGGACTGTGCTGGGCAATGTAGAGAGGCTCAGAATTCTCAGGGGGACTGTACTGGGCAATGTAGGGAGGCTCAGAATGCTCAGGGGGACTGCACTGGGCAATGTAGAGAGGCTCAGAATGCTCACATGGACTGCGCTGGGCAATGTAGAGGGGCTCAGAATGCTCAGGTGGACTGTGCTGGGCAATGCAGAGAGGCCCAGAATGCTCAGGTGGACTGTGCGGGGCAATGTAGAGAGGCTCAGAATGCTCACATGGACTGTGCTGCACAATATAGAGAGGCTCAGAATGCTCAGGGTGAGTGTAGTGGGCAATGTAGAGAGGCTCAGAATACTCAGGGGGACTGCGCTGGGCAATGTAGAGGGACTCAGAATGCTCAGGGTGAGTGTGGTGGGCAATGTAGAGAGGCTCAGAATGCTCAGGTGGACTGTGCTGGGCAATGTAGAGAGGCTCCGAATGTTGAGTTGGACAGTGCCGGGCAATGCAGAGAGGCTCAGAATGCTCAGCTGGTCTGTGCTGGGCAATGTAAAGAGGCTCCGAATGCTCAGCTGGACTGTGCTGGTCAATGCAGAGAGGCTCAGATTGCTCAGGTGGACTGTGCTGGGCAATGTATAGAGGATCAGAATCCTTGGGTAGACTGTGCTGGGCAATGTAGAGAGGCTCAGAATGCACTGGGGGACTGTGCTGGGCAATGTAGAGGGACTCAGAATGCTCAGGTGGACTGTGCTGGACAATGTCGAGAGGCTCAGAATGCTCAGGTGGACTGTGCTGGGCAATGAAGAGAGGCTCCGAATGCTCAGGGGGACTGTGCTGGGCAATGTAGAGAGGCTCATAATTCTCAAGGGGACTGTACTGGGCAATGTAGAGAGGCTCAGAATGCTCAGGGGGACTGCGCTGGGCAATGTAGAGAGGCTCAGAATGCTCACATCGACTGCGCTGGGCAATGTAGAGGGGCTCAGAATGCTCAGGTGGACTGTGCTGGGCAATGCAGAGAGGCTCAGAATGCTCAGGGTGAGTGTGGTGGGCAATGTACAGAGGCTCAGAATGCTCAGGGGGACTGCGCTGGGCAATGTAGAGGGACTCAGAATGCTCAGGGTGAGTGTGGTGGGCAATGTAGAGAGGCTCAGAATGCTCAGGTGGACTGTGCTGGGCAATGTAGAGAAGCTCCGGATGCTGAGCTGGACAGTGCCGGGCAATGCAGAGAGGCTCAGAATGCTCAGCTGGTCTGTGCTGGGCAATGTAAAGAGGCTTCGAATGCTCAGCTGGACTGTGCTGGTCAATGCAGAGAGGCTCAGATTGCTCAGGTGGACTGTGCTGGGCAATGTATAGAGGATCAGAATCCTTGGGTAGACTGTGCTGGGCAATGTAGAGAGGCTCAGAATGCACAGGGGGACTGTGCTGGGCAATGTAGAGAGGCTCAGAATGCTCAGGTGGACTGTGCTGGACAATGTCGAGAGGCTCAGAAGCTCAGGTGGACTGTGCTGGGCAATGAAGAGAGGCTCTGAATGCTCAGCTGGACAGTACTGGTAAATGCAGAGAGGCTCAGAATGCTCAGCTGGACTGTGCTGGGCAATGTAGAGAGGCTCAGAATGCTCAGGGGGACTGCGCTGGGCAATGCAGAGAGGCTCAGAATGCTCAGGTGGACTGTGCTGGGCAATGCAGAGAGGCTCAGAATGCTCAGGTGGACTCTGCGGGGCAATGTAGAGAGGCTCAGAATGCTCACGTGGACTGTGCTGCACAATGTAGAGAGGCTCAGAATGCTCAGGGTGAGTGTGGTGGGCAATGTAGAGAGGCTCAGAATGCTCAGGTGGACTGTGCTGGGCAATGTAGAGAGGCTCCGGATGCTGAGCTGGACAGTGCCGGGCAATGCAGAGAGGCTCAGAATGCTCAGCTGGTCTGTGCTGGGCAATGCAGAGAGGCTCAGATTGCTCAGGTGGACTGTGCTGGGCAATGTATAGAGGATCAGAATCCTTGGGTAGACTGTGCTGGGCAATGTAGAGAGGCTCAGAATGCATGGGGGGACTGTGCTGGGCAATGTAGAGCAGCTCGGAATGCTCAGGTGGACTGTGCTGGACAATGTCGAGAGGCTCAGAATGCTCAGGTGGACTGTGCTGGGCAATGAAGAGAGGCTCCGAATGCTCAGCTGGACAGTACTGGTAAATGCAGAGAGGCTCAGAATGCTCAGCTGGACTGTGCTGGGCAATGTAGAGAGGCTCAGAATGCTCAGGGGGACTGCGCTGGGCAATGCAGAGAGGCTCAGAATGCTCAGGTGGACTGTGCTGGGCAATGCAGAGAGGCTCAGAATGCTCACATGGACTGCGCTGGGCAATGTAGAGGGGCTCAGAATGCTCAGATGGACTGTGCTGGGCAATGCAGAGAGGCTCAGAATGCTCAGGTGGACTGTGTGGGGCAATGTAGAGAGGCTCAGAATGCTCACGTGGACTGTGCTGCACAATGTAGAGAGGCTCAGAATGCTCAGGGTAAGTGTGGTGGGCAATGTAGAGGGGCTCAGAATGCTCAGGGGGACTGTGCTGGGCAATGTAGAGGGACTCAGAATGCTCAGGGTGAGTGTGGTGGGCAATGTAGAGAGGCTCCGAATGCTCAGGTTGACTGTGCTGGGAAATGTAGAGAGGCTCCGAACGCTCAGCTGCACAGTGCCGGGCAATGCAGAGAGGCTCAGAATGCTCAGCTGGCCTGTGCTGGGCAATGTAAAGAGGCTCCGAATGCTCAGCTGGACTGTGCTGGTCAATGCAGAGAGGCTCAGATTGCTCAGTTGGACTGTGCTGGGCAATGTATAGAGGATCAGAATCATTGGGCTGACTGTTCTGGGCAATGTAGAGAGGCTCAGAATGCTCAGCTGGACTGTGATGGTCAATGCAGAGAGGCTCAGATTGCTCAGGTGGACTGTGCTGGGCAATGTATAGAGCATCAGAATTCTTGGGTAGACTGTGCTGGGCAATGTAGACAGGCTCAGAATGCACAGGGGGACTGTGCTGGGCAATGTAGAGAAGCTCAGAATGCTCAGGTGGACTGTGCTGGACAATGTCGAGAGGCTCCGAATGCTCAGGTGGACTGTGCTGGGCAATGTAGAGAGGCTCTGAATGCTCAGCTGGACAGTACTGGGCAATGCAGAGAGGCTCAGAATGCTCATCTGGACTGTGCTGGGCAATGTAGAGAGGCTCCGAATGCTCAGCTGGACTGTGCTGGTCAATGCAGAGAGGCTCAGAATGCTCAAGTGGACTTTGCTGGGCAATGTAGAGGGGATAAGAATCCTTCGGTAGACTGTGCTGGGCAATTTAGAGAGGCTCAGAATGCACAGGGGGACTGTGCTGGGCAATGTAGAGAGGCTCAGAATGCTCAGGTGGACTGTGCTGGGAAATGCAGAGAGGCGCAGAATGCTAAGGTGGACTGTGCTGGGCAATGCAGAGAGGCTCAGAATGCTCAGGTGGACGGTGCTGGGAAATCTAGAGAGGCTCAGAATGCTCCGGGGGACTGCGCTAGGCAATGTAGAGAGGCTCAGAATGCTCAGATGGACTGTGCTGGGCAAGGTAAAGAGGCTCAGAATGCTCATGGGGACTGTGCTGGTCAATATAGAGAGGCTCAGAATGCCCACATGGACTGCGCTGGGCAATGTAGAGAGGCTGAGAATGCTCAGGTGGACTGCACTGTGCAATGCAGAGAGGCTCACAATGTCACGTGTACTGTGCTGGGCAATGCAGAGAGGCTCTGAATGCTCAAGTGGACTGTGCGGGGCAATGCAGAGAGGCTCAGAATGCTAAGGTGGACTGTGCTGGGCAATGCAGAGAGGCTCAGAATGCTCAGGTGGACAGTGCTGGGCAATCTAGAGAGGCTCAGAATGCTCAGGGGGACTGCGCTGGGCAATGCAGAGAGGCTCAGAATGCTCAGGTGGACTGTGCTGGGCAATGCAGAGAGGCTCAGAATGCTCAGGTGGACTGTGCTGGGCAATGTAGAGAGGCTCAGAATGCTCAGGTGGACTGTTCTGGGCAATACAGAGCGGCATAGAATGCTCAGGTGGACTGTGCTGGGCAATGTAGAGAGGCTCCGAATGCTCAGGGGGACTGTGCTGGGCAATGTAGAGAGGCTCAGAATGCTCAGGTGTACTGTACTGGGCAATGTAGAGAGGCTCAGAATGCTCACGGGGACTGCGCTGGGCAATGTAGGGAGGCTCAGAATGCTCACATAGACTGCGCTGGGCAATGTAGAGGGGCTCAGAATGCTCAGGGGGACTGCGCTGGGCAATGTAGAGAGGCTCTGAATGCTCAAGTGGACAGCGCTGGGCAATGTAGAGGGGCTCAGAATGCTCAGGTGGACTGCGCTGGGCAATGCAGAGAGGCTCACAATGTCACGTGTACTGTGCTGGGCAATGCCGAGAGGCTCTGAATGCTCAGGTGGACTGTGCTGCGCCATGTAGAGAGGCTCAGAATGCTCAGTGGGACTGCGCTGGGCAATGTAGAGGGGCTCAGAATGCCCACGTGGACTGCGCTGGGCAATGTAGAGAGGCTGAGAATGCTCAGGTGGACTGCACTGTGCAATGCAGAGAGGCTCACAATGTCACATGTACTGTTCTGGGCAATGCAGAGAGGCTCTGAATGCTCAGGTGGACTGTGCTGGACAATGTAGAGAGGCTCAGAATGCTCAGGATTACTGTGCTGGGCAATGTAGAGAGGCTCATAATGCTCATGGGGACTGGGCTGGCCAATGTAGAGAGGCTCAGAATGCTCAGGTGGACTGTGCTGGGCAATACAGAGAGGCTCAGAATGCTCAGGGGAACTGCGCTGGGCAATGTAGAGAGGCTCAGAATGCCCACGTGGACTGCGCTGGGCAATGTAGAGAGGCTGAGAATGCTCAGGTGGACTGCACTGTGCAATGCAGAGAGGCTCACAATGTCACGTGTACTGTGCTGGGCAATGCAGAGAGGCTCTGAATGCTCAGGGGGACTGCGCTGGTCAATATAGAGAGGCTCAGAATGCCCACGTGGACTGCGCTGGGCAATGTAGAGAGGCTGAGAATGCTCAGGTGGACTGCACTGTGCAATGCAGAGAGGCTCACAATGTCACGTGTACTGTGCTGGGCATTGCAGAGAGGCTCAGAATGCTCAGTGGGGCTGCGCTGGGCAATGTAGAGAAGCTCAGAATGCTCAGGGGGACTGCACTGGGCAATGTAGAGAGGCTCTGAATGCTCAAGTGGACTGCGCTGGGCAATGTATAGGGGCTCAGAATGCTCAGGTGGATTGCGCTGGGCAATGCAGAGAGGCTCACAATGTCACGTGTACTGTGCTGGGCAATGCCGAGAGGCTCTGAATGCTCAGGTGGACTGTGCTGCGCAATGTAGAGAGGCTCAGAATGCTCAGGGTGACTGTGCTGGGCAATGTAGAGAGGCTCAGAATGCTCAGTAGTACTGTGCTGGGCAATGTAGAGATGCTCAGAATGCTCAGGGGGGCTGTGCTGGGAAATGTAGAGAGGCTCAGAATGCTCAGGTGGACTGTGCTGGGCAATGTATAGAGGCTCAGAATGCGCAGGGTGAGTGTGCTGGGGAAATGTAGAGAGGCTCAGAATGCTCAGGGTGACTGTGCTGGGCAATGTAGAGAGGCTCAGAATGCTGAGGGCGACTGAGCTGGGCAATGTAGAGAGGCTGAGAATGCTCAGGTGGACTGCACTGTGCAATGCAGAGAGGCTCACAATGTCACATGTACTGTTCTGGGCAATGCAGAGAGGCTCTGAATGCTCAGGTGGACTGTGCTGGACAATGTAGAGAGGCTCAGAATGCTCAGGATTACTGTGCTGGGCAATGTAGAGAGGCTCATAATGCTCATGGGGACTGGGCTGGCCAATGTAGAGAGGCTCAGAATGCTCAGGTGGACTGTGCTGGGCAATACAGAGAGGCTCAGAATGCTCAGGGGGACTGCGCTGGGCAATGTAGAGAAGCTCAGAATGCTCAGGGGGACTGCACTGGGCAATGTAGAGAGGCTCTGAATGCTCAAGTGGACTGCGCTGGGCAATGTAGAGGGGCTCAGAATGCTCAGGTGGATTGCGCTGGGCAATGCAGAGAGGCTCACAATGTCACATGTACTGTTCTGGGCAATGCAGAGAGGCTCTGAATGCTCAGGTGGACTGTGCTGGACAATGTAGAGAGGCTCAGAATGCTCAGGATTACTGTGCTGGGCAATGTAGAGAGGCTCATAATGCTCATGGGGACTGGGCTGGCCAATGTAGAGAGGCTCAGAATGCTCAGGTGGACTGTGCTGGGCAATACAGAGAGGCTCAGAATGCTCAGGGGGACTGCGCTGGGCAATGTAGAGAAGCTCAGAATGCTCAGGGGGACTGCACTGGGCAATGCAGAGAGGCTCTGAATGCTCAAGTGGACTGCGCTGGGCAATGTAGAGGGGCTCAGAATGCTCAGGTGGATTGCGCTGGGCAATGCAGAGAGGCTCACAATGTCACGTGTACTGTGCTGGGCAATGCCGAGAGGCTCTGAATGCTCAGGTGGACTGTGCTGCGCAATGTAGAGAGGCTCAGAATGCTCAGGGTGACTGTGCTGGGCAATGTAGAGAGGCTCAGAATGCTCAGTAGTACTGTGCTGGGCAATGTAGAGATGCTCAGAATGCTCAGGGGGGCTGTGCTGGGAAATGTAGAGAGGCTCAGAATGCTCAGGTGGACTGTGCTGGGCAATGTATAGAGGCTCAGAATGCTCAGGGTGACTCTGCTGTGCAATGTAGAGAGGCTCAGAATGCGCAGGGTGAGTGTGCTGGGGAAATGTAGAGAGGCTCAGAATGCTCAGGGTGACTGTGCTGGGCAATGTAGAGAGGCTCAGAATGCTCAGGGCGACTGTGCTGGGCAATGTAGAGAGGCTCAGAATGCTCAGGGTGACTGTGCTGGGCAATGTAGAGAGGCCCAGAATGCTCAGGGTGACTGTGCTGGGCAATGTAGAGAGGCTCAGAATGCTCAGGGGGACTGCGCTGGTCAATGTAGAGAGGCTCAGAATGCTCAGGGGGCTGCACTGGGCAATGTAGAGAGGCTCAGAATGCTCACGTGGACTGTGCTGGGCAATGTAGAGAGGCTCAGAATGCTCAAGTGGACTGTGCTGGACAATGTAGAGAGGTTTTGAATGATCAAGTGGACTGTGCCGGGCATTGTAGGAAAGCTTGGAATGCTCAGTTGCTGGGCAATGTAGAGAGGCGCAGAATGATGCTCAGGTGGACTGTGCTGGGCAATGCAGAGAGGCTCAGAATGTTCAGGTGGACTGTGCTGGGCAACGTAGGAAAGTTTGGAAAACTCAGTTGCTGAGCAATGTAGAGAGGCTCAGAATGGTCAGGTGGACTGTCCTGGGCAATGTAGGAAAGTCTGGAATGCTCAGGTGCTGGGCAATGTAGAGAGGCTCAGAATGATGCTCAGGTGGACTTTGAAGGACAATGTAGAGAGGGTCAGAATGCTCAGGTGGACTGTTTCGGCCAATGTAGGAACGCTTGGAATGCTCAGTGGCTGGGCAATGTAGAGAGGCTCAGAATGATGCTCAGGTGGACTGTGCTGGGCAATGTAGAGAGGCTTAGAATGCCCAGTTGGACAGTGCTGGGCAATGTAGAGAGGCTTTGAATGCTCAGGTGGACTGTGCTAGGCAATGTAGAGAGGCCTTGAATGGTCAGGTGCTGGGCAATGTACAGAGGCTCACAATGATGCCCAGGTGGTCTGTGTTTGGCAAAGTAGAGAGGCTCTTAATGTTCAGATGGACTGTGCTGGGCAATGTAGGAAAGACTGGAATGCTCAGGTGCTGGGCAATGTAGAGAAGCTCAGAATGATGCTCGAGTGGTGTATGCTGGGCAATGTAGTGAGGCCTTGAATGCCCAGGTGCTGGGGAATGTACAGAGGCTCACAATGATGCTCAGGTGGACTTTGCTGGGCAATGTAGAGAGGCTCAGAATGTTGAGATGGACTGTGCTGGGCAATGTAGGAAAGCCTGAAATGCTCAGGTGCTGGGCAATGTAGAGAGGCTCAGAATGCTCAGGTGGACGGTGCTGGGCAATCTAGAGAGGCTCAGAATGCTCCGGGGCACTGTGCTGGGCAATGTAGAGAGGCTCAGAATGCTCAGGTGGACTGTGCTGGACAATGTAAAGAGGCTCAGAATGCTCAGGGGGACTGCTCTGGTCAATGTAGAGAGGCTTAGAATGCTCAGTTGGACTGTGCTGGGCAATGCAGAGAGGCTCAGAATGCTCAGGGGACTGTGCTTGGCAATGCAGAGAGGCTCAGAATGCTCAGGTGGGCTGTGCTGGGCAATGTAGCGAGGATCCAAATGCTCAGGAGGACTGTGCTGGGCAATGTAGAGATGCTCAGAATTCTCAGGGGGACTGCTCTGGTCAATGTAGAGAGGCTTAGAATGCTCAGTTGGACTGTGCTGGGCAATGCAGAGAGGCTCAGAATGCTCAGGATTACTGTGCTGGGCAATGTAGAGAGGCTCATAATGCTCATGGGGACTGGGCTGGGCAATGTAGAGAGGCTCAGAATGCTCAGGGTGACTGTGCTGGGCAATGTAGAGAGGCTCAGAATGCTCAGGGTGACTGTGCTGGGCAATGTAGAGAGGCTCAGAATGCTCAGGGGGACTGCGCTGGTCAATGTAGAGAGGCTCAGAATGCTCAGGGGGCTGCACTGGGCAATGTAGAGAGGCTCAGAATGCTCACGTGGACTGTGCTGGGCAATGTAGAGAGGCTCAGAATGCTCAAGTGGACTGTGCTGGACAATGTAGAGAGGTTTTGAATGATCAAATGGACTGTGCCGGGCATTGTAGGAAAGCTTGGAATGCTCAGTTGCTGGGCAATGCAGAGAGGCTCAGAATGTTCAGGTGGACTGTGCTGGGCAACGTAGGAAAGTTTGGAAAACTCAGTTGCTGAGCAATGTAGAGAGGCTCAGAATGGTCAGGTGGACTGTCCTGGGCAATGTAGGAAAGTCTGGAATGCTCAGGTGCTGGGCAATGTAGAGAGGCTCAGAATGATGCTTAGGTGGACTTTGAAGGACAATGTAGAGAGGGTCAGAATGCTCAGGTGGACTGTTTCGGCCAATGTAGGAAAGCTTGGAATGCTCAGTGGCTGGGCAATGTAGAGAGGCTCAGAATGATGCTCAGGTGGACTGTGCTGGGCAATGTAGAGAGGCTTAGAATGCCCAGTTGGACAGTGCTGGGCAATGTAGAGAGGCTTTGAATGCTCAGGTGGACTGTGCTAGGCAATGTAGAGAGGCCTTGAATGGTCAGGTGCTGGGCAATGTACAGAGGCTCACAATGATGCCCAGGTGGTCTGTGTTTGGCAAAGTAGAGAGGCTCAGAATGATGCTCGGGTGGTGTATGCTGGGCAATGTAGTGAGGCCTTGAATGCCCAGGTGCTGGGCAATGTACAGAGGCTCGCAATGATGCTCAGGTGGACTTTGCTGGGCAATGTAGAGAGGCTCAGAATGTTGAGATGGACTGTGCTGGGCAATGTAGGAAAGCCTGAAATGCTCAGGTGCTGGGCAATGTAGAGAGGCTCAGAATGCTCAGGTGGACGGTGCTGGGCAATCTAGAGAGGCTCAGAATGCTCCGGGGCACTGTGCTGGGCAATGTAGAGAGGCTCAGAATGCTCAGGTGGACTGTGCTGGGCAATGTAAAGAGGCTCAGAATGCTCAGGGGGACTGCTCTGGTCAATGTAGAGAGGCTTAGAATGCTCAGTTGGACTGTGCTGGGCAATGCAGAGAGGCTCAGAATGCTCAGGGGACTGTGCTTGGCAATGCAGAGAGGCTCAGAATGCTCAGGTGGACTGTGCTGGGCAATGTAGAGAGGATCCGAATGCTCAGGAGGACTGTGCTGGGCAATGTAAAGAGGCTCAGAATGCTCAGGGGGACTGCGCTGGGCAATGTAGAGAAGCTCAGAATGATCAGTGGGACTGCGCTGGGCAATGTAGAGGGGCTCAGAATGCCCACGTGGACTGCGCAGGGCAATGTAGAGAGGCTCAGAATGCTCAGGTGGACTGCACTGTGCAATGCAGAGAGGCTCACAATGTCACATGTACTGTGCTGGGCAATGTAGAGAGGCTCTGAATGCTCAGGTGGACTGTGCTGGACAATGTAGAGAGGCTCAGAATGCTCAGGATTACTGTGCTGGTCAATGTAGAGAGGCTCAGAATGCACAGGGGGACTGTGCTGGGCAATGAAGAGAGGCTCCGAATGCTCAGCTGGACAGTACTGGTAAATGCAGAGAGGCTCAGAATGCTCAGCTGGACTGTGCTGGGCAATGTAGAGAGGCTCAGAATGCTCAGGGGGACTGCGCTGGGCAATGCAGAGAGGCTCAGAATGCTCAGGTGGACTGTGCTGGGCAATGCGGAGAGGCTCAGAATGCTCACATGGACTGCGCTGGGCAATGTAGAGGGGCTCAGAATGCTCAGGTGGACTGTGCTGGGCAATGCAGAGAGGCTCAGAATGCTCAGGTGGACTGTGCGGGGCAATGTAGAGAGGGTCAGAATGCTCAGGTGGACTGTTTCGGCCAATGTAGGAACGCTTGGAATGCTCAGTGGCTGGGCAATGTAGAGAGGCTCAGAATGATGCTCAGGTGGACTGTGCTGGGCAATGTAGAGAGGCTTAGAATGCCCAGTTGGACAGTGCTGGGCAATGTAGAGAGGCTTTGAATGCTCAGGTGGACTGTGCTAGGCAATGTAGAGAGGCCTTGAATGGTCAGGTGCTGGGCAATGTACAGAGGCTCACAATGATGCCCAGGTGGTCTGTGTTTGGCAAAGTAGAGAGGCTCTTAATGTTCAGATGGACTGTGCTGGGCAATGTATTAAAGACTGGAATGCTCAGGTGCTGGGCAATGTAGAGAAGCTCAGAATGATGCTCGGGTGGTGTATGCTGGGCAATGTAGTGAGGCCTTGAATGCCCAGGTGCTGGGCAATGTACAGAGGCTCACAATGATGCTCAGGTGGACTTTGCTGGGCAATGTAGAGAGGCTCAGAATGTTGAGATGGACTGTGCTGGGCAATGTAGGAAAGCCTGAAATGCTCAGGTGCTGGGCAATGTAGAGAGGCTCAGAATGCTCAGGTGGACGGTGCTGGGCAATCTAGAGAGGCTCAGAATGCTCCGGGGCACTGTGCTGGGCAATGTAGAGAGGCTCAGAATGCTCAGGTGGACTGTGCTGGGCAATGTAAAGAGGCTCAGAATGCTCAGGGGGACTGCTCTGGTCAATGTAGAGAGGCTTAGAATGCTCAGTTGGACTGTGCTGGGCAATGCAGAGAGGCTCAGAATGCTCAGGGGACTGTGCTTGGCAATGCAGAGAGGCTCAGAATGCTCAGGTGGACTGTGCTGGGCAATGTAGAGAGGATCCAAATGCTCAGGAGGACTGTGCTGGGCAATGTAGAGAGGCTCAGAATGCTCAGGGGGACTGCTCTGGTCAATGTAGAGAGGCTTAGAATGCTCAGTTGGACTGTGCTTGGCAATGCAGAGAGGCTCAGAATGCTCAGGATTACTGTGCTGGGCAATGTAGAGAGGCTCATAGTGCTCATGGGGACTGGGCTGGGCAATGTAGAGAGGCTCAGAATGCTCAGGGTGACTGTGCTGGGCAATGTAGAGAGGCTCAGAATGCTCAGGGTGACTGTGCTGGGCAATGTAGAGAGGCTCAGAATGCTCAGGGGGACTGCGCTGGTCAATGTAGAGAGGCTCAGAATGCTCAGGGGGCTGCACTGGGCAATGTAGAGAGGCTCAGAATGCTCACGTGGACTGTGCTGGGCAATGTAGAGAGGCTCAGAATGCTCAAGTGGACTGTGCTGGACAATGTAGAGAGGTTTTGAATGATCAAATGGACTGTGCCGGGCATTGTAGGAAAGCTTGGAATGCTCAGTTGCTGGGCAATGTAGAGAGGCGCAGAATGATGCTCAGGTGGACTGTGCTGGGCAATGCAGAGAGGCTCAGAATGTTCAGGTGGACTGTGCTGGGCAACGTAGGAAAGTTTGGAAAACTCAGTTGCTGAGCAATGTAGAGAGGCTCAGAATGGTCAGGTGAACTGTCCTGGGCAATGTAGGAAAGTCTGGAATGCTCAGGTGCTGGGCAATGTAGAGAGGCTCAGAATGATGCTTAGGTGGACTTTGAAGGACAATGTAGAGAGGGTCAGAATGCTCAGGTGGACTGTTTCGGCCAATGTAGGAAAGCTTGGAATGCTCAGTGGCTGGGCAATGTAGAGAGGCTCAGAATGATGCTCAGGTGGACTGTGCTGGGCAATGTAGAGAGGCTCAGAATGCTCAGGGGGACTGCGCTGGTCAATGTAGAGAGGCTCAGAATGCTCAGGGGGCTGCACTGGGCAATGTAGAGAGGCTCAGAATGCTCACGTGGACTGTGCTGGGCAATGTAGAGAGGCTCAGAATGCTCAAGTGGACTGTGCTGGACAATGTAGAGAGGTTTTGAATGATCAAATGGACTGTGCCGGGTATTGTAGGAAAGCTTGGAATGCTCAGTTGCTGGGCAATGTAGAGAGGCGCAGAATGATGCTCAGGTGGACTGTGCTGGGCAATGCAGAGAGGCTCAGAATGTTCAGGTGGACTGTGCTGGGCAACGTAGGAAAGTTTGGAAAACTCAGTTGCTGGGCAATGTAGAGAGGCTCAGAATGATGCTTAGGTGGACTTTGAAGGACAATGTAGAGAGGGTCAGAATGCTCAGGTGGACTGTTTCGGCCAATGTAGGAAAGCTTGGAATGCTCAGTGGCTGGGCAATGTAGAGAGGCTCAGAATGATGCTCAGGTGGACTGTGCTGGGCAATGTAGAGAGGCTTAGAATGCCCAGTTGGACAGTGCTGGGCAATGTAGAGAGGCTTTGAATGCTCAGGTGGACTGTGCTAGGCAATGTAGAGAGGCCTTGAATGGTCAGGTGCTGGGCAATGTACAGAGGCTCACAATGATGCCCAGGTGGTCTGTGTTTGGCAAAGTAGAGAGGCTCTTAATGTTCAGATGGACTGTGCTGGGCAATGTAGGAAAGCCTGGAATGCTCAGGTGCTGGGCAATGTAGAGAAGCTCAGAATGATGCTCGGGTGGTGTATGCTGGGCAATGTAGTGAGGCCTTGAATGCCCAGGTGCTGGGCAATGTACAGAGGCTCGCAATGATGCTCAGGTGGACTTTGCTGGGCAATGTAGAGAGGCTCAGAAAGTTGAGATGGACTGTGCTGGGCAATGTAGGAAAGCCTGAAATGCTCAGGTGCTGGGCAATGTAGAGAGGCTCAGAATGCTCAGGTGGACGGTGCTGGGCAATCTAGAGAGGCTCAGAATGCTCCGGGTCACTGTGCTGGGCAATGTAGAGAGGCTCAGAATGCTCAGGTGGACTGTGCTGGGCAATGTAAAGAGGCTCAGAATGCTCAGGGGGACTGCTCTGGTCAATGTAGAGAGGCTTAGAATGCTCAGTTGGACTGTGCTGGGCAATGCAGAGAGGCTCAGAATGCTCAGGGGACTGTGCTTGGCAATGCAGAGAGGCTCAGAATGCTCAGGTGGACTGTGCTGGGCAATGTAGAGAGGATCCGAATGCTCAGGAGGACTGTGCTGGGCAATGTAAAGAGGCTCAGAATGCTCAGGGGGACTGCGCTGGGCAATGTAGAGAAGCTCAGAATGATCAGTGGGACTGCGCTGGGCAATGTAGAGGGGCTCAGAATGATCAGTGGGACTGCGCTGGGCAATGTAGGGAGGCTCAGAATGCTCACATAGACTGCGCAGGGCAATGTAGAGGGGCTCAGAATGCTCAGGGGGACTGCGCTGGGCAATGTAGAGAGGCTCTGAATGCTCAAGTGGACAGCGCTGGGCAATGTAGAGGGGCTCAGAATGCTCAGGTGGACTGCGCTGGGCAATGCAGAGAGGCTCACAATGTCACGTGTACTGTGCTGGGCAATGCCGAGAGGCTCTGAATGCTCAGGTGGACTGTGCTGCGCCATGTAGAGAGGCTCAGAATTCTCAGTGGGACTGCGCTGGGCAATGTAGAGGGGCTCAGAATGCCCACGTGGACTGCGCTGGGCAATGTAGAGAGGCTCAGAATGCTCAGGGTGACTGTGCTGGGCAATGTAGAGAGGCTCAGAATGCTCAGGGGGACTGCGCTGGTCAATGTAGAGAGGCTCAGAATGCTCAGGGGGCTGCACTGGGCAATGTAGAGAGGCTCAGAATGCTCACGTGGACTGTGCTGGGCAATGTAGAGAGGCTCAGAATGCTCAAGTGGACTGTGCTGGACAATGTAGAGAGGTTTTGAATGATCAAATGGACTGTGCCGGGCATTGTAGGAAAGCTTGGAATGCTCAGTTGCTGGGCAATGTAGAGAGGCGCAGAATGATGCTCAGGTGGACTGTGCTGGGCAATGCAGAGAGGCTCAGAATGTTCAGGTGGACTGTGCTGGGCAACGTAGGAAAGTTTGGAAAACTCAGTTGCTGAGCAATGTAGAGAGGCTCAGAATGGTCAGGTGAACTGTCCTGGGCAATGTAGGAAAGTCTGGAATGCTCAGGTGCTGGGCAATGTAGAGAGGCTCAGAATGATGCTTAGGTGGACTTTGAAGGACAATGTAGAGAGGGTCAGAATGCTCAGGTGGACTGTTTCGGCCAATGTAGGAAAGCTTGGAATGCTCAGTGGCTGGGCAATGTAGAGAGGCTCAGAATGATGCTCAGGTGGACTGTGCTGGGCAATGTAGAGAGGCTTAGAATGCCCAGTTGGACAGTGCTGGGCAATGTAGAGAGGCTTTGAATGCTCAGGTGGACTGTGCTAGGCAATGTAGAGAGGCCTTGAATGGTCAGGTGCTGGGCAATGTACAGAGGCTCACAATGATGCCCAGGTGGTCTGTGTTTGGCAAAGTAGAGAGGCTCTTAATGTTCAGATGGACTGTGCTGGGCAATGTAGGAAAGCCTGGAATGCTCAGGTGCTGGGCAATGTAGAGAAGCTCAGAATGATGCTCGGGTGGTGTATGCTGGGCAATGTAGTGAGGCCTTGAATGCCCAGGTGCTGGGCAATGTACAGAGGCTCGCAATGATGCTCAGGTGGACTTTGCTGGGCAATGTAGAGAGGCTCAGAATGTTGAGATGGACTGTGCTGGGCAATGTAGGAAAGCCTGAAATGCTCAGGTGCTGGGCAATGTAGAGAGGCTCAGAATGCTCAGGTGGACGGTGCTGGGCAATCTAGAGAGGCTCAGAATGCTCCGGGGCACTGTGCTGGGCAATGTAGAGAGGCTCAGAATGCTCAGGTGGACTGTGCTGGGCAATGTAAAGAGGCTCAGAATGCTCAGGGGGACTGCTCTGGTCAATGTAGAGAGGCTTAGAATGCTCAGTTGGACTGTGCTGGGCAATGCAGAGAGGCTCAGAATGCTCAGGGGACTGTGCTTGGCAATGCAGAGATGCTCAGAATGCTCAGGTGGACTGTGCTGGGCAATGTAGAGAGGATCCGAATGCTCAGGAGGACTGTGCTGGGCAATGTAAAGAGGCTCAGAATGCTCAGGGGGACTGCGCTGGGCAATGTAGAGAAGCTCAGAATGATCAGTGGGACTGCGCTGGGCAATGTAGAGGGGCTCAGAATGATCAGTGGGACTGCGCTGGGCAATGTAGGGAGGCTCAGAATGCTCACATAGACTGCGCAGGGCAATGTAGAGGGGCTCAGAATGCTCAGGGGGACTGCGCTGGGCAATGTAGAGAGGCTCTGAATGCTCAAGTGGACAGCGCTGGGCAATGTAGAGGGGCTCAGAATGCTCAGGTGGACTGCGCTGGGCAATGCAGAGAGGCTCACAATGTCACGTGTACTGTGCTGGGCAATGCCGAGAGGCTCTGAATGCTCAGGTGGACTGTGCTGCGCCATGTAGAGAGGCTCAGAATGCTCAGTGGGACTGCGCTGGGCAATGTAGAGGGGCTCAGAATGCCCACGTGGACTGCGCTGGGCAATGTAGAGAGGCTCAGAATGCTCAGGGTGACTGTGCTGGGCAATGTAGAGAGGCTCAGAATGCTCAGGGGGACTGCGCTGGTCAATGTAGAGAGGCTCAGAATGCTCAGGGGGCTGCACTGGGCAATGTAGAGAGGCTCAGAATGCTCACATGGACTGTGCTGGGCAATGTAGAGAGGCTCAGAATGCTCAAGTGGACTGTGCTGGACAATGTAGAGAGGTTTTGAATGATCAAATGGACTGTGCCGGGCATTGTAGGAAAGCTTGGAATGCTCAGTTGCTGGGCAATGTAGAGAGGCGCAGAATGATGCTCAGGTGGACTGTGCTGGGCAATGCAGAGAGGCTCAGAATGTTCAGGTGGACTGTGCTGGGCAACGTAGGAAAGTTTGGAAAACTCAGTTGCTGAGCAATGTAGAGAGGCTCAGAATGGTCAGGTGAACTGTCCTGGGCAATGTAGGAAAGTCTGGAATGCTCAGGTGCTGGGCAATGTAGAGAGGCTCAGAATGATGCTTAGGTGGACTTTGAAGGACAATGTAGAGAGGGTCAGAATGCTCAGGTGGACTGTTTCGGCCAATGTAGGAAAGCTTGGAATGCTCAGTGGCTGGGCAATGTAGAGAGGCTCAGAATGATGCTCAGGTGGACTGTGCTGGGCAATGTAGAGAGGCTTAGAATGCCCAGTTGGACAGTGCTGGGCAATGTAGAGAGGCTTTGAATGCTCAGGTGGACTGTGCTAGGCAATGTAGAGAGGCCTTGAATGGTCAGGTGCTGGGCAATGTACAGAGGCTCACAATGATGCCCAGGTGGTCTGTGTTTGGCAAAGTAGAGAGGCTCTTAATGTTCAGATGGACTGTGCTGGGCAATGTAGGAAAGCCTGGAATGCTCAGGTGCTGGGCAATGTAGAGAAGCTCAGAATGATGCTCGGGTGGTGTATGCTGGGCAATGTAGTGAGGCCTTGAATGCCCAGGTGCTGGGCAATGTACAGAGGCTCGCAATGATGCTCAGGTGGACTTTGCTGGGCAATGTAGAGAGGCTCAGAATGTTGAGATGGACTGTGCTGGGCAATGTAGGAAAGCCTGAAATGCTCAGGTGCTGGGCAATGTAGAGAGGCTCAGAATGCTCAGGTGGACGGTGCTGGGCAATCTAGAGAGGCTCAGAATGCTCCGGGGCACTGTGCTGGGCAATGTAGAGAGGCTCAGAATGCTCAGGTGGACTGTGCTGGGCAATGTAAAGAGGCTCAGAATGCTCAGGGGGACTGCTCTGGTCAATGTAGAGAGGCTTAGAATGCTCAGTTGGACTGTGCTGGGCAATGCAGAGAGGCTCAGAATGCTCAGGGGACTGTGCTTGGCAATGCAGAGATGCTCAGAATGCTCAGGTGGACTGTGCTGGGCAATGTAGAGAGGATCCGAATGCTCAGGAGGACTGTGCTGGGCAATGTAAAGAGGCTCAGAATGCTCAGGGGGACTGCGCTGGGCAATGTAGAGAAGCTCAGAATGATCAGTGGGACTGCGCTGGGCAATGTAGAGGGGCTCAGAATGATCAGTGGGACTGCGCTGGGCAATGTAGGGAGGCTCAGAATGCTCACATAGACTGCGCAGGGCAATGTAGAGGGGCTCAGAATGCTCAGGGGGACTGCGCTGGGCAATGTAGAGAGGCTCTGAATGCTCAAATGGACAGCGCTGGGCAATGTAGAGGGGCTCAGAATGCTCAGGTGGACTGCGCTGGGCAATGCAGAGAGGCTCACAATGTCACGTGTACTGTGCTGGGCAATGCCGAGAGGCTCTGAATGCTCAGGTGGACTGTGCTGCGCCATGTAGAGAGGCTCAGAATGCTCAGTGGGACTGCGCTGGGCAATGTAGAGGGGCTCAGAATGCCCACGTGGACTGCGCTGGGCAATGTAGAGAGGCTGAGAATGCTCAGGTGGACTGCACTGTGCAATGCAGAGAGGCTCACAATGTCACATGTACTGTTCTGGGCAATGCAGAGAGGCTCTGAATGCTCAGGTGGACTGTGCTGGACAATGTAGAGAGGCTCAGAATGCTCAGGATTACTGTGCTGGGCAATGTAGAGAGGCTCATAATGCTCATGGGGACTGGGCTGGCCAATGTAGAGAGGCTCAGAATGCTCAGGTGGACTGTGCTGGGCAATACAGAGAGGCTCAGAATGCTCAGGGGGACTGCGCTGGGCAATGTAGAGAAGCTCAGAATGCTCAGGGGGACTGCACTGGGCAATGTAGAGAGGCTCTGAATGCTCAAGTGGACTGCGCTGGGCAATGTAGAGGGGCTCAGAATGCTCAGGTGGATTGCGCTGGGCAATGCAGAGAGGCTCACAATGTCACGTGTACTGTGCTGGGCAATGCCGAGAGGCTCTGAATGCTCAGGTGGACTGTGCTGCGCAATGTAGAGAGGCTCAGAATGCTCAGGGTGACTGTGCTGGGCAATGTAGAGAGGCTCAGAATGCTTAATAGTACTGTGCTGGGCAATGTAGAGATGCTCAGAATGCTCAGGGGGGCTGTGCTGGGAAATGTAGAGAGGCTCAGAATGCTCAGGTGGACTGTGCTGGGCAATGTATAGAGGCTCAGAATGCTCAGGGTGACTGCTGTGCAATGTAGAGAGGCTCAGAATGCGCAGGGTGAGTGTGCTGGGGAAATGTAGAGAGGCTCAGAATGCTCAGGGTGACTGTGCTGGGCAATGTAGAGAGGCTCGGAATGCTCAGGGCGACTGTGCTGGGCAATGTAGAGAGGCTGGGAATGCTCAGGTGGACTGCACTGTGCAATGCAGAGAGGCTCACAATGTCACATGTACTGTTCTGGGCAATGCAGAGAGGCTCTGAATGCTCAGGTGGACTGTGCTGGACAATGTAGAGAGGCTCAGAATGCTCAGGATTACTGTGCTGGGCAATGTAGAGAGGCTCATAATGCTCATGGGGACTGGGCTGGCCAATGTAGAGAGGCTCAGAATGCTCAGGTGGACTGTGCTGGGCAATACAGAGAGGCTCAGAATGCTCAGGGGGACTGCGCTGGGCAATGTAGAGAAGCTCAGAATGCTCAGGGGGACTGCACTGGGCAATGTAGAGAGGCTCTGAATGCTCAAGTGGACTGCGCTGGGCAATGTATAGGGGCTCAGAATGCTCAGGTGGATTGCGCTGGGCAATGCAGAGAGGCTCACAATGTCACATGTACTGTTCTGGGCAATGCAGAGAGGCTCTGAATGCTCAGGTGGACTGTGCTGGACAATGTAGAGAGGCTCAGAATGCTCAGGATTACTGTGCTGGGCAATGTAGAGAGGCTCATAATGCTCATGGGGACTGGGCTGGCCAATGTAGAGAGGCTCAGAATGCTCAGGTGGACTGTGCTGGGCAATATAGAGAGGCTCAGAATGCTCAGGGGGACTGCGCTGGGCAATGTAGAGAAGCTCAGAATGCTCAGGGGGACTGCACTGGGCAATGTAGAGAGGCTCTGAATGCTCAAGTGGACTGCGCTGGGCAATGTAGAGGGGCTCAGAATGCTCAGGTGGATTGCGCTGGGCAATGCAGAGAGGCTCACAATGTCACGTGTACTGTGCTGGGCAATGCCGAGAGGCTCTGAATGCTCAGGTGGACTGTGCTGCGCAATGTAGAGAGGCTCAGAATGCTCAGGGTGACTGTGCTGGGCAATGTAGAGAGGCTCAGAATGCTCAGTAGTACTGTGCTGGGCAATGTAGAGATGCTCAGAATGCTCAGGGGGGCTGTGCTGGGAAATGTAGAGAGGCTCAGAATGCTCAGGTGGACTGTGCTGGGCAATGTATAGAGGCTCAGAATGCTCAGGGTGACTCTGCTGTGCAATGTAGAGAGGCTCAGAATGCGCAGGGTGAGTGTGCTGGGGAAATGTAGAGAGGCTCAGAATGCTCAGGGTGACTGTGCTGGGCAATGTAGAGAGGCTCAGAATGCTCAGGGCGACTGTGCTGGGCAATGTAGAGAGGCTCAGAATGCTCAGGGTGACTGTGCTGGGCAATGTAGAGAGGCTCAGAATGCTCAGGGTGACTGTGCTGGGCAATGTAGAGAGGCTCAGAATGCTCAGGGGGACTGCGCTGGTCAATGTAGAGAGGCTCAGAATGCTCAGGGGGCTGCACTGGGCAATGTAGAGAGGCTCAGAATGCTCACGTGGACTGTGCTGGGCAATGTAGAGAGGCTCAGAATGCTCAAGTGGACTGTGCTGGACAATGTAGAGAGGTTTTGAATGATCAAGTGGACTGTGCCGGGCATTGTAGGAAAGCTTGGAATGCTCAGTTGCTGGGCAATGTAGAGAGGTGCAGAATGATGCTCAGGTGGACTGTGCTGGGCAATGCAGAGAGGCTCAGAATGTTCAGGTGGACTGTGCTGGGCAACGTAGGAAAGTTTGGAAAACACAGTTGCTGAGCAATGTAGAGAGGCTCAGAATGGTCAGGTGGACTATCCTGGGCAACGTAGGAAAGTCTGGAATGCTCAGGCGCTGGGCAATGTAGAGAGGCTCAGAATGATGCTCAGGTGGACTTTGAAGGACAATGTAGAGAGGGTCAGAATGCTCAGGTGGACTGTTTCGGCCAATGTAGGAACGCTTGGAATGCTCAGTGGCTGGGCAATGTAGAGAGGCTCAGAATGATGCTCAGGTGGACTGTGCTGGGCAATGTAGAGAGGCTTAGAATGCCCAGTTGGACAGTGCTGGGCAATGTAGAGAGGCTTTGAATGCTCAGGTGGACTGTGCTAGGCAATGTAGAGAGGCCTTGAATGGTCAGGTGCTGGGCAATGTACAGAGGCTCACAATGATGCCCAGGTGGTCTGTGTTTGGCAAAGTAGAGAGGCTCTTAATATTCAGATGGACTGTGCTGGGCAATGTAGGAAAGACTGGAATGCTCAGGTGCTGGGCAATGTAGAGAAGCTCAGAATGATGCTCGGGTGGTGTATGCTGGGCAATGTAGTGAGGCCTTGAATGCCCAGGTGCTGGGCAATGTACAGAGGCTCACAATGATGCTCAGGTGGACTTTGCTGGGCAATGTAGAGAGGCTCAGAATGTTGAGATGGACTGTGCTGGGCAATGTAGGAAAGCCTGAAATGCTCAGGTGCTGGGCAATGTAGAGAGGCTCAGAATGCTCAGGTGGACGGTGCTGAGCAATCTAGAGAGGCTCAGAATGCTCCGGGGCACTGTGCTGGGCAATGTAGAGAGGCTCAGAATGCTCAGGGGGACTGCTCTGGTCAATGTAGAGAGGCTTAGAATGCTCAGTTGGACTGTGCTGGGCAATGCAGAGAGGCTCAGAATGCTCAGGGGACTGTGCTTGGCAATGCAGAGAGGCTCAGAATGCTCAGGTGGACTGTGCTGGGCAATGTAGAGAGGATCCAAATGCTCAGGAGGACTGTGCTGGGCAATGTAGAGAGGCTCAGAATGCTCAGGGGGACTGCTCTGGTCAATGTAGAGAGGCTTAGAATGCTCAGTTGGACTGTGCTGGGCAATGCAGAGAGGCTCAGAATGCTCAGGATTACTGTGCTGGGCAATGTAGAGAGGCTCATAATGCTCATGGGGACTGGGCTGGGCAATGTAGAGAGGCTCAGAATGCTCAGGGTGACTGTGCTGGGCAATGTAGAGAGGCTCAGAATGCTCAGGGTGACTTTGCTGGGCAATGTAGAGAGGCTCAGAATGCTCAGGGGGACTGCGCTGGTCAATGTAGAGAGGCTCAGAATGCTCAGGGGGCTGCACTGGGCAATGTAGAGAGGCTCAGAATGCTCACGTGGACTGTGCTGGGCAATGTAGAGAGGCTCAGAATGCTCAAGTGGACTGTGCTGGACAATGTAGAGAGGTTTTGAATGATCAAGTGGACTGTGCCGGGCATTGTAGGAAAGCTTGGAATGCTCAGTTGCTGGGCAATGTAGAGAGGCGCAGAATGATGCTCAGGTGGACTGTGCTGGGCAATGCAGAGAGGCTCAGAATGTTCAGGTGGACTGTGCTGGGCAACGTAGGAAAGTTTGGAAAACTCAGTTGCTGAGCAATGTAGAGAGGCTCAGAATGGTCAGGTGGACTGTCCTGGGCAATGTAGGAAAGTCTGGAATGCTCAGGTGCTGGGCAATGTAGAGAGGCTCAGAATGATGCTTAGGTGGACTTTGAAGGACAATGTAGAGAGGGTCAGAATGCTCAGGTGGACTGTTTCGGCCAATGTAGGAAAGCTTGGAATGCTCAGTGGCTGGGCAATGTAGAGAGGCTCAGAATGATGCTCAGGTGGACTGTGCTGGGCAATGTAGAGAGGCTTAGAATGCCCAGTTGGACAGTGCTGGGCAATGTAGAGAGGCTTTGAATGCTCAGGTGGACTGTGCTAGGCAATGTAGAGAGGCCTTGAATGGTCAGGTGCTGGGCAATGTACAGAGGCTCACAATGATGCCCAGGTGGTCTGTGTTTGGCAAAGTAGAGAGGCTCTTAATATTCAGATGGACTGTGCTGGGCAATGTAGGAAAGACTGGAATGCTCAGGTGCTGGGCAATGTAGAGAAGCTCAGAATGATGCTCGGGTGGTGTATGCTGGGCAATGTAGTGAGGCCTTGAATGCCCAGGTGCTGGGCAATGTACAGAGGCTCACAATGATGCTCAGGTGGACTTTGCTGGGCAATGTAGAGAGGCTCAGAATGTTGAGATGGACTGTGCTGGGCAATGTAGGAAAGCCTGAAATGCTCAGGTGCTGGGCAATGTAGAGAGGCTCAGAATGCTCAGGTGGACGGTGCTGGGCAATCTAGAGAGGCTCAGAATGCTCCGGGGCACTGTGCTGGGCAATGTAGAGAGGCTCAGAATGCTCAGGTGGACTGTGCTGGGCAATGTAAAGAGGCTCAGAATGCTCAGGGGGACTGCTCTGGTCAATGTAGAGAGGCTTAGAATGCTCAGTTGGACTGTGCTGGGCAATGCAGAGAGGCTCAGAATGCTCAGGGGACTGTGCTTGGCAATGCAGAGAGGCTCAGAATGCTCAGGTGGACTGTGCTGGGCAATGTAGAGAGGATCCAAATGCTCAGGAGGACTGTGCTGGGCAATGTAGAGAGGCTCAGAATGCTCAGGGGGACTGCGCAGGGCAATGTAGAGGGGCTCAGAATGCTCAGGGGGACTGCGCTGGGCAATGTAGAGAGGCTCTGAATGCTCAAGTGGACAGCGCTGGGCAATGTAGAGGGGCTCAGAATGCTCAGGTGGACTGCGCTGGGCAATGCAGAGAGGCTCACAATGTCACGTGTACTGTGCTGGGCAATGCCGAGAGGCTCTGAATGCTCAGGTGGACTGTGCTGCGCCATGTAGAGAGGCTCAGAATGCTCAGTGGGACTGCGCTGGGCAATGTAGAGGGGCTCAGAATGCCCACGTGGACTGCGCTGGGCAATGTAGAGAGGCTCAGAATGCTCAGGGTGACTGTGCTGGGCAATGTAGAGAGGCTCAGAATGCTCAGGGGGACTGCGCTGGTCAATGTAGAGAGGCTCAGAATGCTCAGGGGGCTGCACTGGGCAATGTAGAGAGGCTCAGAATGCTCACATGGACTGTGCTGGGCAATGTAGAGAGGCTCAGAATGCTCAAGTGGACTGTGCTGGACAATGTAGAGAGGTTTTGAATGATCAAATGGACTGTGCCGGGCATTGTAGGAAAGCTTGGAATGCTCAGTTGCTGGGCAATGTAGAGAGGCGCAGAATGATGCTCAGGTGGACTGTGCTGGGCAATGCAGAGAGGCTCAGAATGTTCAGGTGGACTGTGCTGGGCAACGTAGGAAAGTTTGGAAAACTCAGTTGCTGAGCAATGTAGAGAGGCTCAGAATGGTCAGGTGAACTGTCCTGGGCAATGTAGGAAAGTCTGGAATGCTCAGGTGCTGGGCAATGTAGAGAGGCTCAGAATGATGCTTAGGTGGACTTTGAAGGACAATGTAGAGAGGGTCAGAATGCTCAGGTGGACTGTTTCGGCCAATGTAGGAAAGCTTGGAATGCTCAGTGGCTGGGCAATGTAGAGAGGCTCAGAATGATGCTCAGGTGGACTGTGCTGGGCAATGTAGAGAGGCTTAGAATGCCCAGTTGGACAGTGCTGGGCAATGTAGAGAGGCTTTGAATGCTCAGGTGGACTGTGCTAGGCAATGTAGAGAGGCCTTGAATGGTCAGGTGCTGGGCAATGTACAGAGGCTCACAATGATGCCCAGGTGGTCTGTGTTTGGCAAAGTAGAGAGGCTCTTAATGTTCAGATGGACTGTGCTGGGCAATGTAGGAAAGCCTGGAATGCTCAGGTGCTGGGCAATGTAGAGAAGCTCAGAATGATGCTCGGGTGGTGTATGCTGGGCAATGTAGTGAGGCCTTGAATGCCCAGGTGCTGGGCAATGTACAGAGGCTCGCAATGATGCTCAGGTGGACTTTGCTGGGCAATGTAGAGAGGCTCAGAATGTTGAGATGGACTGTGCTGGGCAATGTAGGAAAGCCTGAAATGCTCAGGTGCTGGGCAATGTAGAGAGGCTCAGAATGCTCAGGTGGACGGTGCTGGGCAATCTAGAGAGGCTCAGAATGCTCCGGGGCACTGTGCTGGGCAATGTAGAGAGGCTCAGAATGCTCAGGTGGACTGTGCTGGGCAATGTAAAGAGGCTCAGAATGCTCAGGGGGACTGCTCTGGTCAATGTAGAGAGGCTTAGAATGCTCAGTTGGACTGTGCTGGGCAATGCAGAGAGGCTCAGAATGCTCAGGGGACTGTGCTTGGCAATGCAGAGATGCTCAGAATGCTCAGGTGGACTGTGCTGGGCAATGTAGAGAGGATCCGAATGCTCAGGAGGACTGTGCTGGGCAATGTAAAGAGGCTCAGAATGCTCAGGGGGACTGCGCTGGGCAATGTAGAGAAGCTCAGAATGATCAGTGGGACTGCGCTGGGCAATGTAGAGGGGCTCAGAATGATCAGTGGGACTGCGCTGGGCAATGTAGGGAGGCTCAGAATGCTCACATAGACTGCGCAGGGCAATGTAGAGGGGCTCAGAATGCTCAGGGGGACTGCGCTGGGCAATGTAGAGAGGCTCTGAATGCTCAAATGGACAGCGCTGGGCAATGTAGAGGGGCTCAGAATGCTCAGGTGGACTGCGCTGGGCAATGCAGAGAGGCTCACAATGTCACGTGTACTGTGCTGGGCAATGCCGAGAGGCTCTGAATGCTCAGGTGGACTGTGCTGCGCCATGTAGAGAGGCTCAGAATGCTCAGTGGGACTGCGCTGGGCAATGTAGAGGGGCTCAGAATGCCCACGTGGACTGCGCTGGGCAATGTAGAGAGGCTGAGAATGCTCAGGTGGACTGCACTGTGCAATGCAGAGAGGCTCACAATGTCACATGTACTGTTCTGGGCAATGCAGAGAGGCTCTGAATGCTCAGGTGGACTGTGCTGGACAATGTAGAGAGGCTCAGAATGCTCAGGATTACTGTGCTGGGCAATGTAGAGAGGCTCATAATGCTCATGGGGACTGGGCTGGCCAATGTAGAGAGGCTCAGAATGCTCAGGTGGACTGTGCTGGGCAATACAGAGAGGCTCAGAATGCTCAGGGGGACTGCGCTGGGCAATGTAGAGAAGCTCAGAATGCTCAGGGGGACTGCACTGGGCAATGTAGAGAGGCTCTGAATGCTCAAGTGGACTGCGCTGGGCAATGTAGAGGGGCTCAGAATGCTCAGGTGGATTGCGCTGGGCAATGCAGAGAGGCTCACAATGTCACGTGTACTGTGCTGGGCAATGCCGAGAGGCTCTGAATGCTCAGGTGGACTGTGCTGCGCAATGTAGAGAGGCTCAGAATGCTCAGGGTGACTGTGCTGGGCAATGTAGAGAGGCTCAGAATGCTTAATAGTACTGTGCTGGGCAATGTAGAGATGCTCAGAATGCTCAGGGGGGCTGTGCTGGGAAATGTAGAGAGGCTCAGAATGCTCAGGTGGACTGTGCTGGGCAATGTATAGAGGCTCAGAATGCTCAGGGTGACTGCTGTGCAATGTAGAGAGGCTCAGAATGCGCAGGGTGAGTGTGCTGGGGAAATGTAGAGAGGCTCAGAATGCTCAGGGTGACTGTGCTGGGCAATGTAGAGAGGCTCAGAATGCTCAGGGCGACTGTGCTGGGCAATGTAGAGAGGCTGGGAATGCTCAGGTGGACTGCACTGTGCAATGCAGAGAGGCTCACAATGTCACATGTACTGTTCTGGGCAATGCAGAGAGGCTCTGAATGCTCAGGTGGACTGTGCTGGACAATGTAGAGAGGCTCAGAATGCTCAGGATTACTGTGCTGGGCAATGTAGAGAGGCTCATAATGCTCATGGGGACTGGGCTGGCCAATGTAGAGAGGCTCAGAATGCTCAGGTGGACTGTGCTGGGCAATACAGAGAGGCTCAGAATGCTCAGGGGGACTGCGCTGGGCAATGTAGAGAAGCTCAGAATGCTCAGGGGGACTGCACTGGGCAATGTAGAGAGGCTCTGAATGCTCAAGTGGACTGCGCTGGGCAATGTATAGGGGCTCAGAATGCTCAGGTGGATTGCGCTGGGCAATGCAGAGAGGCTCACAATGTCACATGTACTGTTCTGGGCAATGCAGAGAGGCTCTGAATGCTCAGGTGGACTGTGCTGGACAATGTAGAGAGGCTCAGAATGCTCAGGATTACTGTGCTGGGCAATGTAGAGAGGCTCATAATGCTCATGGGGACTGGGCTGGCCAATGTAGAGAGGCTCAGAATGCTCAGGTGGACTGTGCTGGGCAATATAGAGAGGCTCAGAATGCTCAGGGGGACTGCGCTGGGCAATGTAGAGAAGCTCAGAATGCTCAGGGGGACTGCACTGGGCAATGTAGAGAGGCTCTGAATGCTCAAGTGGACTGCGCTGGGCAATGTAGAGGGGCTCAGAATGCTCAGGTGGATTGCGCTGGGCAATGCAGAGAGGCTCACAATGTCACGTGTACTGTGCTGGGCAATGCCGAGAGGCTCTGAATGCTCAGGTGGACTGTGCTGCGCAATGTAGAGAGGCTCAGAATGCTCAGGGTGACTGTGCTGGGCAATGTAGAGAGGCTCAGAATGCTCAGTAGTACTGTGCTGGGCAATGTAGAGATGCTCAGAATGCTCAGGGGGGCTGTGCTGGGAAATGTAGAGAGGCTCAGAATGCTCAGGTGGACTGTGCTGGGCAATGTATAGAGGCTCAGAATGCTCAGGGTGACTCTGCTGTGCAATGTAGAGAGGCTCAGAATGCGCAGGGTGAGTGTGCTGGGGAAATGTAGAGAGGCTCAGAATGCTCAGGGTGACTGTGCTGGGCAATGTAGAGAGGCTCAGAATGCTCAGGGCGACTGTGCTGGGCAATGTAGAGAGGCTCAGAATGCTCAGGGTGACTGTGCTGGGCAATGTAGAGAGGCTCAGAATGCTCAGGGTGACTGTGCTGGGCAATGTAGAGAGGCTCAGAATGCTCAGGGGGACTGCGCTGGTCAATGTAGAGAGGCTCAGAATGCTCAGGGGGCTGCACTGGGCAATGTAGAGAGGCTCAGAATGCTCACGTGGACTGTGCTGGGCAATGTAGAGAGGCTCAGAATGCTCAAGTGGACTGTGCTGGACAATGTAGAGAGGTTTTGAATGATCAAGTGGACTGTGCCGGGCATTGTAGGAAAGCTTGGAATGCTCAGTTGCTGGGCAATGTAGAGAGGTGCAGAATGATGCTCAGGTGGACTGTGCTGGGCAATGCAGAGAGGCTCAGAATGTTCAGGTGGACTGTGCTGGGCAACGTAGGAAAGTTTGGAAAACACAGTTGCTGAGCAATGTAGAGAGGCTCAGAATGGTCAGGTGGACTATCCTGGGCAACGTAGGAAAGTCTGGAATGCTCAGGCGCTGGGCAATGTAGAGAGGCTCAGAATGATGCTCAGGTGGACTTTGAAGGACAATGTAGAGAGGGTCAGAATGCTCAGGTGGACTGTTTCGGCCAATGTAGGAACGCTTGGAATGCTCAGTGGCTGGGCAATGTAGAGAGGCTCAGAATGATGCTCAGGTGGACTGTGCTGGGCAATGTAGAGAGGCTTAGAATGCCCAGTTGGACAGTGCTGGGCAATGTAGAGAGGCTTTGAATGCTCAGGTGGACTGTGCTAGGCAATGTAGAGAGGCCTTGAATGGTCAGGTGCTGGGCAATGTACAGAGGCTCACAATGATGCCCAGGTGGTCTGTGTTTGGCAAAGTAGAGAGGCTCTTAATATTCAGATGGACTGTGCTGGGCAATGTAGGAAAGACTGGAATGCTCAGGTGCTGGGCAATGTAGAGAAGCTCAGAATGATGCTCGGGTGGTGTATGCTGGGCAATGTAGTGAGGCCTTGAATGCCCAGGTGCTGGGCAATGTACAGAGGCTCACAATGATGCTCAGGTGGACTTTGCTGGGCAATGTAGAGAGGCTCAGAATGTTGAGATGGACTGTGCTGGGCAATGTAGGAAAGCCTGAAATGCTCAGGTGCTGGGCAATGTAGAGAGGCTCAGAATGCTCAGGTGGACGGTGCTGAGCAATCTAGAGAGGCTCAGAATGCTCCGGGGCACTGTGCTGGGCAATGTAGAGAGGCTCAGAATGCTCAGGGGGACTGCTCTGGTCAATGTAGAGAGGCTTAGAATGCTCAGTTGGACTGTGCTGGGCAATGCAGAGAGGCTCAGAATGCTCAGGGGACTGTGCTTGGCAATGCAGAGAGGCTCAGAATGCTCAGGTGGACTGTGCTGGGCAATGTAGAGAGGATCCAAATGCTCAGGAGGACTGTGCTGGGCAATGTAGAGAGGCTCAGAATGCTCAGGGGGACTGCTCTGGTCAATGTAGAGAGGCTTAGAATGCTCAGTTGGACTGTGCTGGGCAATGCAGAGAGGCTCAGAATGCTCAGGATTACTGTGCTGGGCAATGTAGAGAGGCTCATAATGCTCATGGGGACTGGGCTGGGCAATGTAGAGAGGCTCAGAATGCTCAGGGTGACTGTGCTGGGCAATGTAGAGAGGCTCAGAATGCTCAGGGTGACTTTGCTGGGCAATGTAGAGAGGCTCAGAATGCTCAGGGGGACTGCGCTGGTCAATGTAGAGAGGCTCAGAATGCTCAGGGGGCTGCACTGGGCAATGTAGAGAGGCTCAGAATGCTCACGTGGACTGTGCTGGGCAATGTAGAGAGGCTCAGAATGCTCAAGTGGACTGTGCTGGACAATGTAGAGAGGTTTTGAATGATCAAGTGGACTGTGCCGGGCATTGTAGGAAAGCTTGGAATGCTCAGTTGCTGGGCAATGTAGAGAGGCGCAGAATGATGCTCAGGTGGACTGTGCTGGGCAATGCAGAGAGGCTCAGAATGTTCAGGTGGACTGTGCTGGGCAACGTAGGAAAGTTTGGAAAACTCAGTTGCTGAGCAATGTAGAGAGGCTCAGAATGGTCAGGTGGACTGTCCTGGGCAATGTAGGAAAGTCTGGAATGCTCAGGTGCTGGGCAATGTAGAGAGGCTCAGAATGATGCTTAGGTGGACTTTGAAGGACAATGTAGAGAGGGTCAGAATGCTCAGGTGGACTGTTTCGGCCAATGTAGGAAAGCTTGGAATGCTCAGTGGCTGGGCAATGTAGAGAGGCTCAGAATGATGCTCAGGTGGACTGTGCTGGGCAATGTAGAGAGGCTTAGAATGCCCAGTTGGACAGTGCTGGGCAATGTAGAGAGGCTTTGAATGCTCAGGTGGACTGTGCTAGGCAATGTAGAGAGGCCTTGAATGGTCAGGTGCTGGGCAATGTACAGAGGCTCACAATGATGCCCAGGTGGTCTGTGTTTGGCAAAGTAGAGAGGCTCTTAATATTCAGATGGACTGTGCTGGGCAATGTAGGAAAGACTGGAATGCTCAGGTGCTGGGCAATGTAGAGAAGCTCAGAATGATGCTCGGGTGGTGTATGCTGGGCAATGTAGTGAGGCCTTGAATGCCCAGGTGCTGGGCAATGTACAGAGGCTCACAATGATGCTCAGGTGGACTTTGCTGGGCAATGTAGAGAGGCTCAGAATGTTGAGATGGACTGTGCTGGGCAATGTAGGAAAGCCTGAAATGCTCAGGTGCTGGGCAATGTAGAGAGGCTCAGAATGCTCAGGTGGACGGTGCTGGGCAATCTAGAGAGGCTCAGAATGCTCCGGGGCACTGTGCTGGGCAATGTAGAGAGGCTCAGAATGCTCAGGTGGACTGTGCTGGGCAATGTAAAGAGGCTCAGAATGCTCAGGGGGACTGCTCTGGTCAATGTAGAGAGGCTTAGAATGCTCAGTTGGACTGTGCTGGGCAATGCAGAGAGGCTCAGAATGCTCAGGGGACTGTGCTTGGCAATGCAGAGAGGCTCAGAATGCTCAGGTGGACTGTGCTGGGCAATGTAGAGAGGATCCAAATGCTCAGGAGGACTGTGCTGGGCAATGTAGAGAGGCTCAGAATGCTCAGGGGGACTGCTCTGGTCAATGTAGAGAGGCTTAGAATGCTCAGTTGGACTGTGCTGGGCAATGCAGAGAGGCTCAGAATGCTCAGGATTACTGTGCTGGGCAATGTAGAGAGGCTCATAATGCTCATGGGGACTGGGCTGGGCAATGTAGATAGGCTCAGAATGCTCAGGGTGACTGTGCTGGGCAATGTAGAGAGGCTCAGAATGCTCAGGGTGACTGTGCTGGGCAATGTAGAGAGGCTCAGAATGCTCAGGGGGACTGCGCTGGTCAATGTAGAGAGGCTCAGAATGCTCAGGGGGCTGCACTGGGCAATGTAGAGACGCTCAGAATGCTCACGTGGACTGTGCTGGGCAATGTAGAGAGGCTCAGAATGCTCAAGTGGACTGTGCTGGACAATGTAGAGAGGTTTTGAATGATCAAATGGACTGTGCCGGGCATTGTAGGAAAGCTTGGAATGCTCAGTTGCTGGGCAATGTAGAGAGGCGCAGAATGATGCTCAGGTGGACTGTGCTGGGCAATGCAGAGAGGCTCAGAATGTTCAGGTGGACTGTGCTGGGCAACGTAGGAAAGTTTGGAAAACTCAGTTGCTGAGCAATGTAGAGAGGCTCAGAATGGTCAGGTGGACTGTCCTGGGCAATGTAGGAAAGTCTGGAATGCTCAGGTGCTGGGCAATGTAGAGAGGCTCAGAATGATGCTTAGGTGGACTTTGAAGGACAATGTAGAGAGGGTCAGAATGCTCAGGTGGACTGTTTCGGCCAATGTAGGAAAGCTTGGAATGCTCAGTGGCTGGGCAATGTAGAGAGGCTCAGAATGATGCTCAGGTGGACTGTGCTGGGCAATGTAGAGAGGCTTAGAATGCCCAGTTGGACAGTGCTGGGCAATGTAGAGAGGCTTTGAATGCTCAGGTGGACTGTGCTAGGCAATGTAGAGATGCCTTGAATGGTCAGGTGCTGGGCAATGTACAGAGGCTCACAATGATGCCCAGGTGGTCTGTGTTTGGCAAAGTAGAGAGGCTCTTAATGTTCAGATGGACTGTGCTGGGCAATGTAGGAAAGCCTGGAATGCTCAGGTGCTGGGCAATGTAGAGAAGCTCAGAATGATGCTCGGGTGGTGTATGCTGGACAATGTAGTGAGGCCTTGAATGCCCAGGTGCTGGGCAATGTACAGAGGCTCGCAATGATGCTCAGGTGGACTTTGCTGGGCAATGTAGAGAGGCTCAGAATGTTGAGATGGACTGTGCTGGGCAATGTAGGAAAGCCTGAAATGCTCAGGTGCTGGGCAATGTAGAGAGGCTCAGAATGGTCAGGTGAACTGTCCTGGGCAATGTAGGAAAGTCTGGAATGCTCAGGTGCTGGGCAATGTAGAGAGGCTCAGAATGATGCTTAGGTGGACTTTGAAGGACAATGTAGAGAGGGTCAGAATGCTCAGGTGGACTGTTTCGGCCAATGTAGGAAAGCTTGGAATGCTCAGTGGCTGGGCAATGTAGAGAGGCTCAGAATGATGCTCAGGTGGACTGTGCTGGGCAATGTAGAGAGGCTTAGAATGCCCAGTTGGACAGTGCTGGGCAATGTAGAGAGGCTTTGAATGCTCAGGTGGACTGTGCTAGGCAATGTAGAGAGGCCTTGAATGGTCAGGTGCTGGGCAATGTACAGAGGCTCACAATGATGCCCAGGTGGTCTGTGTTTGGCAAAGTAGAGAGGCTCTTAATGTTCAGATGGACTGTGCTGGGCAATGTAGGAAAGCCTGGAATGCTCAGGTGCTGGGCAATGTAGAGAAGCTCAGAATGATGCTCGGGTGGTGTATGCTGGGCAATGTAGTGAGGCCTTGAATGCCCAGGTGCTGGGCAATGTACAGAGGCTCGCAATGATGCTCAGGTGGACTTTGCTGGGCAATGTAGAGAGGCTCAGAATGTTGAGATGGACTGTGCTGGGCAATGTAGGAAAGCCTGAAATGCTCAGGTGCTGGGCAATGTAGAGAGGCTCAGAATGCTCAGGTGGACGGTGCTGGGCAATCTAGAGAGGCTCAGAATGCTCCGGGTCACTGTGCTGGGCAATGTAGAGAGGCTCAGAATGCTCAGGTGGACTGTGCTGGGCAATGTAAAGAGGCTCAGAATGCTCAGGGGGACTGCTCTGGTCAATGTAGAGAGGCTTAGAATGCTCAGTTGGACTGTGCTGGGCAATGCAGAGAGGCTCAGAATGCTCAGGGGACTGTGCTTGGCAATGTAGGGAGGCTCAGAATGCTCACATAGACTGCGCAGGGCAATGTAGAGGGGCTCAGAATGCTCAGGGGGACTGCGCTGGGCAATGTAGAGAGGCTCTGAATGCTCAAGTGGACAGCGCTGGGCAATGTAGAGGGGCTCAGAATGCTCAGGTGGACTGCGCTGGGCAATGCAGAGAGGCTCACAATGTCACGTGTACTGTGCTGGGCAATGCCGAGAGGCTCTGAATGCTCAGGTGGACTGTGCTGCGCCATGTAGAGAGGCTCAGAATGCTCAGTGGGACTGCGCTGGGCAATGTAGAGGGGCTCACAATGCCCACGTGGACTGCGCTGGGCAATGTAGAGAGGCTCAGAATGCTCAGGGTGACTGTGCTGGGCAATGTAGAGAGGCTCAGAATGCTCAGGGGGACTGCGCTGGTCAATGTAGAGAGGCTCAGAATGCTCAGGGGGCTGCACTGGGCAATGTAGAGAGGCTCAGAATGCTCACGTGGACTGTGCTGGGCAATGTAGAGAGGCTCAGAATGCTCAAGTGGACTGTGCTGGACAATGTAGAGAGGTTTTGAATGATCAAATGGACTGTGCCGGGCATTGTAGGAAAGCTTGGAATGCTCAGTTGCTGGACAATGTAGAGAGGCACAGAATGATGCTCAGGTGGACTGTGCTGGGCAATGCAGAGAGGCTCAGAATGTTCAGGTGGACTGTGCTGGGCAACGTAGGAAAGTTTGGAAAACTCAGTTGCTGAGCAATGTAGAGAGGCTCAGAATGGTCAGGTGAACTGTCCTGGGCAATGTAGGAAAGTCTGGAATGCTCAGGTGCTGGGCAATGTAGAGAGGCTCAGAATGATGCTTAGGTGGACTTTGAAGGACAATGTAGAGAGGGTCAGAATGCTCAGGTGGACTGTTTCGGCCAATGTAGGAAAGCTTGGAATGCTCAGTGGCTGGGCAATGTAGAGAGGCTCAGAATGATGCTCAGGTGGACTGTGCTGGGCAATGTAGAGAGGCTTAGAATGCCCAGTTGGACAGTGCTGGGCAATGTAGAGAGGCTTTGAATGCTCAGGTGGACTGTGCTAGGCAATGTAGAGAGGCCTTGAATGGTCAGGTGCTGGGCAATGTACAGAGGCTCACAATGATGCCCAGGTGGTCTGTGTTTGGCAAAGTAGAGAGGCTCTTAATGTTCAGATGGACTGTGCTGGGCAATGTAGGAAAGCCTGGAATGCTCAGGTGCTGGGCAATGTAGAGAAGCTCAGAATGATGCTCGGGTGGTGTATGCTGGGCAATGTAGTGAGGCCTTGAATGCCCAGGTGCTGGGCAATGTACAGAGGCTCGCAATGATGCTCAGGTGGACTTTGCTGGGCAATGTAGAGAGGCTCAGAATGTTGAGATGGACTGTGCTGGGCAATGTAGGAAAGCCTGAAATGCTCAGGTGCTGGGCAATGTAGAGAGGCTCAGAATGCTCAGGTGGACGGTGCTGGGCAATCTAGAGAGGCTCAGAATGCTCCGGGGCACTGTGCTGGGCAATGTAGAGAGGCTCAGAATGCTCAAGTGGACTGTGCTGGGCAATGTAAAGAGGCTCAGAATGCTCAGGGGGACTGCTCTGGTCAATGTAGAGAGGCTTAGAATGCTCAGTTGGACTGTGCTGGGCAATGCAGAGAGGCTCAGAATGCTCAGGGGACTGTTCTTGGCAATGCAGAGATGCTCAGAATGCTCAGGTGGACTGTGCTGGGCAATGTAGAGAGGATCCGAATGCTCAGGAGGACTGTGCTGGGCAATGTAAAGAGGCTCAGAATGCTCAGGGGGACTGCGCTGGGCAATGTAGAGAAGCTCAGAATGATCAGTGGGACTGCGCTGGGCAATGTAGAGGGGCTCAGAATGATCAGTGGGACTGCGCTGGGCAATGTAGGGAGGCTCAGAATGCTCACATAGACTGCGCAGGGCAATGTAGAGGGGCTCAGAATGCTCAGGGGGACTGCGCTGGGCAATGTAGAGAGGCTCTGAATGCTCAAGTGGACAGCGCTGGGCAATGTAGAGGGGCTCAGAATGCTCAGGTGGACTGCGCTGGGCAATGCAGAGAGGCTCACAATGTCACGTGTACTGTGCTGGGCAATGCCGAGAGGCTCTGAATGCTCAGGTGGACTGTGCTGCGCCATGTAGAGAGGCTCAGAATGCTCAGTGGGACTGCGCTGGGCAATGTAGAGGGGCTCAGAATGCCCACGTGGACTGCGCTGGGCAATGTAGAGAGGCTCAGAATGCTCAGGGTGACTGTGCTGGGCAATGTAGAGAGGCTCAGAATGCTCAGGGGGACTGCGCTGGTCAATGTAGAGAGGCTCAGAATGCTCAGGGGGCTGCACTGGGCAATGTAGAGAGGCTCAGAATGCTCACATGGACTGTGCTGGGCAATGTAGAGAGGCTCAGAATGCTCAAGTGGACTGTGCTGGACAATGTAGAGAGGTTTTGAATGATCAAATGGACTGTGCCGGGCATTGTAGGAAAGCTTGGAATGCTCAGTTGCTGGGCAATGTAGAGAGGCGCAGAATGATGCTCAGGTGGACTGTGCTGGGCAATGCAGAGAGGCTCAGAATGTTCAGGTGGACTGTGCTGGGCAACGTAGGAAAGTTTGGAAAACTCAGTTGCTGAGCAATGTAGAGAGGCTCAGAATGGTCAGGTGAACTGTCCTGGGCAATGTAGGAAAGTCTGGAATGCTCAGGTGCTGGGCAATGTAGAGAGGCTCAGAATGATGCTTAGGTGGACTTTGAAGGACAATGTAGAGAGGGTCAGAATGCTCAGGTGGACTGTTTCGGCCAATGTAGGAAAGCTTGGAATGCTCAGTGGCTGGGCAATGTAGAGAGGCTCAGAATGATGCTCAGGTGGACTGTGCTGGGCAATGTAGAGAGGCTTAGAATGCCCAGTTGGACAGTGCTGGGCAATGTAGAGAGGCTTTGAATGCTCAGGTGGACTGTGCTAGGCAATGTAGAGAGGCCTTGAACGGTCAGGTGCTGGGCAATGTACAGAGGCTCACAATGATGCCCAGGTGGTCTGTGTTTGGCAAAGTAGAGAGGCTCTTAATGTTCAGATGGACTGTGCTGGGCAATGTAGGAAAGCCTGGAATGCTCAGGTGCTGGGCAATGTAGAGAAGCTCAGAATGATGCTCGGGTGGTGTATGCTGGGCAATGTAGTGAGGCCTTGAATGCCCAGGTGCTGGGCAATGTACAGAGGCTCGCAATGATGCTCAGGTGGACTTTGCTGGGCAATGTAGAGAGGCTCAGAATGTTGAGATGGACTGTGCTGGGCAATGTAGGAAAGCCTGAAATGCTCAGGTGCTGGGCAATGTAGAGAGGCTCAGAATGCTCAGGTGGACGGTGCTGGGCAATCTAGAGAGGCTCAGAATGCTCCGGGGCACTGTGCTGGGCAATGTAGAGAGGCTCAGAATGCTCAGGTGGACTGTGCTGGGCAATGTAAAGAGGCTCAGAATGCTCAGGGGGACTGCTCTGGTCAATGTAGAGAGGCTTAGAATGCTCAGTTGGACTGTGCTGGGCAATGCAGAGAGGCTCAGAATGCTCAGGGGACTGTGCTTGGCAATGCAGAGATGCTCAGAATGCTCAGGTGGACTGTGCTGGGCAATGTAGAGAGGATCCGAATGCTCAGGAGGACTGTGCTGGGCAATGTAAAGAGGCTCAGAATGCTCAGGGGGACTGCGCTGGGCAATGTAGAGAAGCTCAGAATGATCAGTGGGACTGCGCTGGGCAATGTAGAGGGGCTCAGAATGATCAGTGGGACTGCGCTGGGCAATGTAGGGAGGCTCAGAATGCTCACATAGACTGCGCAGGGCAATGTAGAGGGGCTCAGAATGCTCAGGGGGACTGCGCTGGGCAATGTAGAGAGGCTCTGAATGCTCAAGTGGACAGCGCTGGGCAATGTAGAGGGGCTCAGAATGCTCAGGTGGACTGCGCTGGGCAATGCAGAGAGGCTCACAATGTCACGTGTACTGTGCTGGGCAATGCCGAGAGGCTCTGAATGCTCAGGTGGACTGTGCTGCGCCATGTAGAGAGGCTCAGAATGCTCAGTGGGACTGCGCTGGGCAATGTAGAGGGGCTCAGAATGCCCACGTGGACTGCGCTGGGCAATGTAGAGAGGCTGAGAATGCTCAGGTGGACTGCACTGTGCAATGCAGAGAGGCTCACAATGTCACATGTACTGTTCTGGGCAATGCAGAGAGGCTCTGAATGCTCAGGTGGACTGTGCTGGACAATGTAGAGAGGCTCAGAATGCTCAGGATTACTGTGCTGGGCAATGTAGAGAGGCTCATAATGCTCATGGGGACTGGGCTGGCCAATGTAGAGAGGCTCAGAATGCTCAGGTGGACTGTGCTGGGCAATACAGAGAGGCTCAGAATGCTCAGGGGGACTGCGCTGGGCAATGTAGAGAAGCTCAGAATGCTCAGGGGGACTGCACTGGGCAATGTAGAGAGGCTCTGAATGCTCAAGTGGACTGCGCTGGGCAATGTAGAGGGGCTCAGAATGCTCAGGTGGATTGCGCTGGGCAATGCAGAGAGGCTCACAATGTCACGTGTACTGTGCTGGGCAATGCCGAGAGGCTCTGAATGCTCAGGTGGACTGTGCTGCGCAATGTAGAGAGGCTCAGAATGCTCAGGGTGACTGTGCTGGGCAATGTAGAGAGGCTCAGAATGCTTAGTAGTACTGTGCTGGGCAATGTAGAGATGCTCAGAATGCTCAGGGGGGCTGTGCTGGGAAATGTAGAGAGGCTCAGAATGCTCAGGTGGACTGTGCTGGGCAATGTATAGAGGCTCAGAATGCTCAGGGTGACTCTGCTGTGCAATGTAGAGAGGCTCAGAATGCGCAGGGTGAGTGTGCTGGGGAAATGTAGAGAGGCTCAGAATGCTCAGGGTGACTGTGCTGGGCAATGTAGAGAGGCTCAGAATGCTCAGGGCGACTGTGCTGGGCAATGTAGAGAGGCTGAGAATGCTCAGGTGGACTGCACTGTGCAATGCAGAGAGGCTCACAATGTCACATGTACTGTTCTGGGCAATGCAGAGAGGCTCTGAATGCTCAGGTGGACTGTGCTGGACAATGTAGAGAGGCTCAGAATGCTCAGGATTACTGTGCTGGGCAATGTAGAGAGGCTCATAATGCTCATGGGGACTGGGCTGGCCAATGTAGAGAGGCTCAGAATGCTCAGGTGGACTGTGCTGGGCAATACAGAGAGGCTCAGAATGCTCAGGGGGACTGCGCTGGGCAATGTAGAGAAGCTCAGAATGCTCAGGGGGACTGCACTGGGCAATGTAGAGAGGCTCTGAATGCTCAAGTGGACTGCGCTGGGCAATGTAGAGGGGCTCAGAATGCTCAGGTGGATTGCGCTGGGCAATGCAGAGAGGCTCACAATGTCACATGTACTGTTCTGGGCAATGCAGAGAGGCTCTGAATGCTCAGGTGGACTGTGCTGGACAATGTAGAGAGGCTCAGAATGCTCAGGATTACTGTGCTGGGCAATGTAGAGAGGCTCATAATGCTCATGGGGACTGGGCTGGCCAATGTAGAGAGGCTCAGAATGCTCAGGTGGACTGTGCTGGGCAATATAGAGAGGCTCAGAATGCTCAGGGGGACTGCGCTGGGCAATGTAGAGAAGCTCAGAATGCTCAGGGGGACTGCACTGGGCAATGTAGAGAGGCTCTGAATGCTCAAGTGGACTGCGCTGGGCAATGTAGAGGGGCTCAGAATGCTCAGGTGGATTGCGCTGGGCAATGCAGAGAGGCTCACAATGTCACGTGTACTGTGCTGGGCAATGCCGAGAGGCTCTGAATGCTCAGGTGGACTGTGCTGCGCAATGTAGAGAGGCTCAGAATGCTCAGGGTGACTGTGCTGGGCAATGTAGAGAGGCTCAGAATGCTCAGTAGTACTGTGCTGGGCAATGTAGAGATGCTCAGAATGCTCAGGGGGGCTGTGCTGGGAAATGTAGAGAGGCTCAGAATGCTCAGGTGGACTGTGCTGGGCAATGTATAGAGGCTCAGAATGCTCAGGGTGACTCTGCTGTGCAATGTAGAGAGGCTCAGAATGCGCAGGGTGAGTGTGCTGGGGAAATGTAGAGAGGCTCAGAATGCTCAGGGTGACTGTGCTGGGCAATGTAGAGAGGCTCAGAATGCTCAGGGCGACTGTGCTGGGCAATGTAGAGAGGCTCAGAATGCTCAGGGTGACTGTGCTGGGCAATGTAGAGAGGCTCAGAATGCTCAGGGTGACTGTGCTGGGCAATGTAGAGAGGCTCAGAATGCTCAGGGGGACTGCGCTGGTCAATGTAGAGAGGCTCAGAATGCTCAGGGGGCTGCACTGGGCAATGTAGAGAGGCTCAGAATGCTCACGTGGACTGTGCTGGGCAATGTAGAGAGGCTCAGAATGCTCAAGTGGACTGTGCTGGACAATGTAGAGAGGTTTTGAATGATCAAGTGGACTGTGCCGGGCATTGTAGGAAAGCTTGGAATGCTCAGTTGCTGGGCAATGTAGAGAGGTGCAGAATGATGCTCAGGTGGACTGTGCTGGGCAATGCAGAGAGGCTCAGAATGTTCAGGTGGACTGTGCTGGGCAACGTAGGAAAGTTTGGAAAACTCAGTTGCTGAGCAATGTAGAGAGGCTCAGAATGGTCAGGTGGACTATCCTGGGCAATGTAGGAAAGTCTGGAATGCTCAGGCGCTGGGCAATGTAGAGAGGCTCAGAATGATGCTCAGGTGGACTTTGAAGGACAATGTAGAGAGGGTCAGAATGCTCAGGTGGACTGTTTCGGCCAATGTAGGAACGCTTGGAATGCTCAGTGGCTGGGCAATGTAGAGAGGCTCAGAATGATGCTCAGGTGGACTGTGCTGGGCAATGTAGAGAGGCTTAGAATGCCCAGTTGGACAGTGCTGGGCAATGTAGAGAGGCTTTGAATGCTCAGGTGGACTGTGCTAGGCAATGTAGAGAGGCCTTGAATGGTCAGGTGCTGGGCAATGTACAGAGGCTCACAATGATGCCCAGGTGGTCTGTGTTTGGCAAAGTAGAGAGGCTCTTAATATTCAGATGGACTGTGCTGGGCAATGTAGGAAAGACTGGAATGCTCAGGTGCTGGGCAATGTAGAGAAGCTCAGAATGATGCTCGGGTGGTGTATGCTGGGCAATGTAGTGAGGCCTTGAATGCCCAGGTGCTGGGCAATGTACAGAGGCTCACAATGATGCTCAGGTGGACTTTGCTGGGCAATGTAGAGAGGCTCAGAATGTTGAGATGGACTGTGCTGGGCAATGTAGGAAAGCCTGAAATGCTCAGGTGCTGGGCAATGTAGAGAGGCTCAGAATGCTAAGGTGGACGGTGCTG
This sequence comes from Ambystoma mexicanum, assembly GCF_040938575.1. Classification (NCBI taxonomy): domain Eukaryota; kingdom Metazoa; phylum Chordata; class Amphibia; order Caudata; family Ambystomatidae; genus Ambystoma; species Ambystoma mexicanum. The sequence goes on along the minus strand of NC_090940.1, from coordinate 646,382,399 downwards.
GGCAATCTAGAGAGGCTCAGAATGCTCCGGGGCACTGTGCTGGGCAATGTAGAGAGGCTCAGAATGCTCAGGTGGACTGTGCTGGGCAATGTAAAGAGGCTCAGAATGCTCAGGGGGACTGCTCTGGTCAATGTAGAGAGGCTTAGAATGCTCAGTTGGACTGTGCTGGGCAATGCAGAGAGGCTCAGAATGCTCAGGGGACTGTGCTTGGCAATGCAGAGAGGCTCAGAATGCTCAGGTGGACTGTGCTGGGCAATGTAGAGAGGATCCAAATGCTCAGGAGGACTGTGCTGGGCAATGTAGAGAGGCTCAGAATGCTCAGGGGGACTGCTCTGGTCAATGTAGAGAGGCTTAGAATGCTCAGTTGGAATGTGCTGGGCAATGCAGAGAGGCTCAGAATGCTCAGGATTACTGTGCTGGGCAATGTAGAGAGGCTCATAATGCTCATGGGGACTGGGCTGGGCAATGTAGAGAGGCTCAGAATGCTCAAGGTGACTGTGCTGGGCAATGTAGAGAGGCTCAGAATGCTCAGGGTGACTGTGCTGGGCAATGTAGAGAGGCTCAGAATGCTCAGGGGGACTGCGCTGGTCAATGTAGAGAGGCTCAGAATGCTCAGGGGGCTGCACTGGGCAATGTAGAGAGGCTCAGAATGCTCACGTGGACTGTGCTGGGCAATGTAGAGAGGCTCAGAATGCTCAAGTGGACTGTGCTGGACAATGTAGAGAGGTTTTGAATGATCAAGTGGACTGTGCCGGGCATTGTAGGAAAGCTTGGAATGCTCAGTTGCTGGGCAATGTAGAGAGGCGCAGAATGATGCTCAGGTGGACTGTGCTGGGCAATGCAGAGAGGCTCAGAATGTTCAGGTGGACTGTGCTGGGCAACGTAGGAAAGTTTGGAAAACTCAGTTGCTGAGCAATGTAGAGAGGCTCAGAATGGTCAGGTGGACTGTCCTGGGCAATGTAGGAAAGTCTGGAATGCTCAGGTGCTGGGCAATGTAGAGAGGCTCAGAATGATGCTTAGGTGGACTTTGAAGGACAATGTAGAGAGGGTCAGAATGCTCAGGTGGACTGTTTCGGCCAATGTAGGAAAGCTTGGAATGCTCAGTGGCTGGGCAATGTAGAGAGGCTCAGAATGATGCTCAGGTGGACTGTGCTGGGCAATGTAGAGAGGCTTAGAATGCCCAGTTGGACAGTGCTGGGCAATGTAGAGAGGCTTTGAATGCTCAGGTGGACTGCTAGGCAATGTAGAGAGGCCTTGAATGGTCAGGTGCTGGGCAATGTACAGAGGCTCACAATGATGCCCAGGTGGTCTGTGTTTGGCAAAGTAGAGAGGCTCTTAATATTCAGATGGACTGTGCTGGGCAATGTAGGAAAGACTGGAATGCTCAGGTGCTGGGCAATGTAGAGAAGCTCAGAATGATGCTCGGGTGGTGTATGCTGGGCAATGTAGTGAGGCCTTGAATGCCCAGGTGCTGGGCAATGTACAGAGGCTCACAATGATGCTCAGGTGGACAGAGCCGGGCAATGCAGAGAGGCTCAGAATGCTCAGCTGGTCTGTGCTGGGCAATGTAAAGAGGCTCCGAATGCTCAGCTGGACTGTGCTGGTCAATGCAGAGAGGCTCTGAATGCTCAGCTGGACTGTGCTGGGCAATGTAGAGAGGCTCAGAATGCACGGGGGACTGTGCTGGGCAATGTAGAGAGGCTCAGAATGCTCAGGTGGACTGTGCTGGACAATGTCGAGAGGCTCAGAATGCTCAGGTGGACTGTGCTGGGCAATGAAGAGAGGCTCCGAATGCTCAGCTGGACAGTACTGGTAAATGCAGAGAGGCTCAGCATGCTCAGCTGGACTGTGCTGGGCAATGTAGAGAGGCTCAGAATGCTCAGGGGGACTGCGCTGGGCAATGCAGAGAGGCTCAGAATGCTCAGGTGGACTGTGCTGGGCAATGCAGAGAGGCTCAGAATGCTCACATGGACTGCGCTGGGCAATGTAGAGGGGCTCAGAATGCTCAGGTGGACTGTGCTGGGCAATGCAGAGAGGCTCAGAATGCTCAGGTGGACTGTGCGGGGCAATGTAGAGAGGGTCAGAATGCTCAGATGGACTGTTTCGGCCAATGTAGGAACGCTTGGAATGCTCAGTGGCTGGGCAATGTAGAGAGGCTCAGAATGATGCTCAGGTGGACTGTGCTGGGCAATGTAGAGAGGCTTAGAATGCCCAGTTGGACAGTGCTGGGCAATGTAGAGAGGCTTTGAATGCTCAGGTGGACTGTGCTAGGCAATGTAGAGAGGCCTTGAATGGTCAGGTGCTGGGCAATGTACAGAGGCTCACAATGATGCCCAGGTGGTCTGTGTTTGGCAAAGTAGAGAGGCTCTTAATGTTCAGATGGACTGTGCTGGGCAATGTAGGAAAGCCTGAAATGCTCAGGTGCTGGGCAATGTAGAGAGGCTCAGAATGCTCAGGTGGACGGTGCTGGGCAATCTAGAGAGGCTCAGAATGCTCCGGGGCACTGTGCTGGGCAATGTAGAGAGGCTCAGAATGCTCAGGTGGACTGTGCTGGGCAATGTAAAGAGGCTCAGAATGCTCAGGGGGACTGCTCTGGTCAATGTAGAGAGGCTTAGAATGCTCAGTTGGACTGTGCTGGGCAATGCAGAGAGGCTCAGAATGCTCAGGGGACTGTGCTTGGCAATGCAGAGAGGCTCAGAATGCTCAGGTGGACTGTGCTGGGCAATGTAGAGAGGATCCAAATGCTCAGGAGGACTGTGCTGGGCAATGTAGAGAGGCTCAGAATGCTCAGGGGGACTGCTCTGGTCAATGTAGAGAGGCTTAGAATGCTCAGTTGGACTGTGCTGGGCAATGCAGAGAGTCTCAGAATGCTCAGGATTACTGTGCTGGGCAATGTAGAGAGGCTCATAGTGCTCATGGGGACTGGGCTGGGCAATGTAGAGAGGCTCAGAATGCTCAGGGTGACTGTGCTGGGCAATGTAGAGAGGCTCAGAATGCTCAGGGTGACTGTGCTGGGCAATGTAGAGAGGCTCAGAATGCTCAGGGGGACTGCGCTGGTCAATGTAGAGAGGCTCAGAATGCTCAGGGGGCTGCACTGGGCAATGTAGAGAGGCTCAGAATGCTCACGTGGACTGTGCTGGGCAATGTAGAGAGGCTCAGAATGCGCAAGTGGACTGTGCTGGACAATGTAGAGAGGTTTTGAATGATCAAATGGACTGTGCCGGGCATTGTAGGAAAGCTTGGAATGCTCAGTTGCTGGGCAATGTAGAGAGGCGCAGAATGATGCTCAGGTGGACTGTGCTGGGCAATGCAGAGAGGCTCAGAATGTTCAGGTGGACTGTGCTGGGCAACGTAGGAAAGTTTGGAAAACTCAGTTGCTGAGCAATGAAGATGGCTCAGAATGGTCAGGTGAACTGTCCTGGGCAATGTAGGAAAGTCTGGAATGCTCAGGTGCTGGGCAATGTAGAGAGGCTCAGAATGATGCTTAGGTGGACTTTGAAGGACAATGTAGAGAGGGTCAGAATGCTCAGGTGGACTGTTTCGGCCAATGTAGGAAAGCTTGGAATGCTCAGTGGCTGGGCAATGTAGAGAGGCTCAGAATGATGCTCAGGTGGACTGTGCTGGGCAATGTAGAGAGGCTTAGAATGCCCAGTTGGACAGTGCTGGGCAATGTAGAGAGGCTTTGAATGCTCAGGTGGACTGTGCTAGGCAATGTAGAGAGGCCTTGAATGGTCAGGTGCTGGGCAATGTACAGAGGCTCACAATGATGCCCAGGTGGTCTGTGTTTGGCAAAGTAGAGAGGCTCTTAATGTTCAGATGGACTGTGCTGGGCAATGTAGGAAAGCCTGGAATGCTCAGGTGCTGGGCAATGTAGAGAAGCTCAGAATGATGCTCGTGTGGTGTATGCTGGGCAATGTAGTGAGGCCTTGAATGCCCAGGTGCTGGGCAATGTACAGAGGCTCGCAATGATGCTCAGGTGGACTTTGCTGGGCAATGTAGAGAGGCTCAGAATGTTGAGATGGACTGTGCTGGGCAATGTAGGAAAGCCTGAAATGCTCAGGTGCTGGGCAATGTAGAGAGGCTCAGAATGCTCAGGTGGACGGTGCTGGGCAATCTAGAGAGGCTCAGAATGCTCCGGGGCACTGTGCTGGGCAATGTAGAGTGGCTCAGAATGCTCAGGTGGACTGTGCTGGGCAATGTAAAGAGGCTCAGAATGCTCAGGGGGACTGCTCTGGTCAATGTAGAGAGGCTTAGAATGCTCAGTTGGACTGTGCTGGGCAATGCAGAGAGGCTCAGAATGCTCAGGGGACTGTGCTTGGCAATGCAGAGAGGCTCAGAATGCTCAGGTGGACTGTGCTGGGCAATGTAGAGAGGATCCGAATGCTCAGGAGGACTGTGCTGGGCAATGTAAAGAGGCTCAGAATGCTCAGGGGGACTGCGCTGGGCAATGTAGAGAAGCTCAGAATGATCAGTGGGACTGCGCTGGGCAATGTAGAGGGGCTCAGAATGCCCACGTGGACTGCGCAGGGCAATGTAGAGAGGCTCAGAATGCTCAGGTGGACTGCACTGTGCAATGCAGAGAGGCTCACAATGTCACATGTACTGTGCTGGGCAATGTAGAGAGGCTCTGAATGCTCAGGTGGACTGTGCTGGACAATGTAGAGAGGCTCAGAATGCTCAGGATTACTGTGCTGGGCAATGTAGAGAGGCTCAGAATGCACAGGGGGACTGTGCTGGGCAATGTAGAGAGGCTCAGAATGCTCAGGTGGACTGTGCTGGACAATGTCGAGAGGCTCAGAATGCTCAGGTGGACTGTGCTGGGCAATGAAGAGAGGCTCTGAATGCTCAGCTGGACAGTACTGGTAAATGCAGAGAGGCTCAGAATGCTCAGCTGGACTGTGCTGGGCAATGTAGAGAGGCTCAGAATGCTCAGGGGGACTGCGCTGGGCAATGCAGAGAGGCTCAGAATGCTCAGGTGGACTGTGCTGGGCAGTGCAGAGAGGCTCAGGATGCTCAGGTGGACTGTGCGGGGCAATGTAGAGAGGCTCAGAATGCTCACGTGGACTGTGCTGCACAATGTAGAGAGGCTCAGAATGCTCAGGGTGAGTGTGGTGGGCAATGTAGAGAGGCTCAGAATGCTCAGGGGGACTGCGCTGGGCAATGTAGAGGGACTCAGAATGCTCAGGGTGAGTGTGGTGGGCAATGTAGAGAGGCTCAGAATGCTCAGGTGGACTGTGCTGGGCAATGTAGAGAGGCTCCGGATGCTGAGCTGGACAGAGCCGGGCAATGCAGAGAGGCTCAGAATGCTCAGCTGGTCTGTGCTGGGCAATGTAAAGAGGCTCCGAATGCTCAGCTGGACTGTGCTGGTCAATGCAGAGAGGCTCAGATTGCTCAGGTGGACTGTGCTGGGCAATGTATAGAGGATCAGAATCCTTGGGTAGACTGTGCTGGGCAATGTAGAGAGGCTCAGAATGCACGGGGGGGCTGTGCTGGGCAATGTAGAGAGGCTCAGAATGCTCAGGTGGACTGTGCTGGACAATGTCGAGACGCTCAGAATGCTCAGGTGGACTGTGCTGGGCAATGAAGAGAGGCTCCGAATGCTCAGCTGGACAGTACTGGTAAATGCAGAGAGGCTCAGAATGCTCAGCTGGACTGTGCTGGGCAATGTAGAGAGGCTCAGAATGCTCAGGGGGACTGCGCTGGGCAATGCAGAGAGGCTCAGAATGCTCAGATGGACTGTGCTGGGCAATGCGGAGAGGCTCAGAATGCTCACATGGACTGCGCTGGGAAATGTAGAAGGGCTCAGAATGCTCAGGTGGACTGTGCTGGGCAATGCAGAGAGGCTCAGAATGCTCAGGTGGACTGTGCGGGGCAATGTAGAGAGGCTCAGAATGCTCACGTGGACTGTGCTGCGCAATGTAGAGAGGCTCAGAATGCTCAGGGTGAGTGTGGTGGGCAATGTAGAGAGGCTCAGAATGCTCAGGGGGACTGTGCTGGGCAATGTAGAGGGACTCAGAATGCTCAGGGTGAGTGTGGTGGGCAATGTAGAGAGGCTCCGAATGCTCAGGTGGACTGTGCTGGGAAATGTAGAGAGGCTCCGAACGCTCAGCTGCACAGTGCCGGGCAATGCAGAGAGGCTCAGAATGCTCAGCTGGTCTGTGCTGGGCAATGTAAAGAGGCTCCGAATGCTCAGCTGGACTGTGCTGGTCAATGCAGAGAGGCTCAGATTGCTCAGGTGGACTGTGCTGGGCAATGTATAGAGGATCAGAATCCTTGGGTAGACTGTGCTGGGCAATGTAGACAGGCTCAGAATGCACTGGGGGACTGTGCTGGGCAATGTAGAGAGGCTCAGAATGCTCAGGTGGACTGTGCTGGACAATGTCGAGAGGCTCCGAATGCTCAGGTGGACTGTGCTGGGCAATGTAGAGAGGCTCCGAATGCTCAGCTGGACAGTACTGGGCAATGCAGAGAGGCTCAGAATGCTCAGCTGGACTGTGCTGGGCAATGTAGAGAGGCTCCGAATGCTCAGCTGGACTGTGCTGGTCAATGCAGAGAGGCTCAGAATGCTCAGGTGGACTTTGCTGGGCAATGTAGAGGGGATCAGAATCCTTCGGTAGACTGTGCTGGGCAATTTAGAGAGGCTCAGAATGCACAGGGGGACTGTGCTGGGCAATGTAGAGAGGCTCAGAATGCTCAGGTGGACTGTGCTGGGAAATGCAGAGAGGTGCAGAATGCTAAGGTGGACTGTGCTGGGCAATGCAGAGAGGCTCAGAATGCTCAGGTGGACGGTGCTGGGCAATCTAGAGAGGCTCAGAATGCTCCGGGGGACTGCGCTAGGCAATGTAGAGAGGCTCAGAATGCTCAGGTGGACTGTGCTGGGCAATGTAAAGAGGCTCAGAATGCTCATGGGGACTGCGCTGGTCAATAGAGAGAGGCTCAGAATGCCCACGTGGACTGCGCTGGGCAATGTAGAGAGGCTGAGAATGCTCAGGTGGACTGCACTGTGCAATGCAGAGAGGCTCACAATGTCACGTGTACTGTGCTGGGCAATGCAGAGAGGCTCTGAATGCTCAGGTGGACTGTGCAGGCAATGCAGAAAGGCTCAGAATGCTAAGGTGGACTGTGCTGGGCAATGCAGAGAGGCTCAGAATGCTCAGGTGGACAGTGCTGGGCAATCTAGAGAGGCTCAGAATGCTCAGGGGGACTGCGCTGGGCAATGCAGAGAGGCTCAGAATGCTCAGGTGGACTGTGCTGGGCAATGCAGAGAGGCTCAGAATGCTCAGGTGGACTGTGCTGGGCAACGTAGAGAGGCTCAGAATGCTCAGGTGGACTGTTCTGGGCAATACAGAGCGGCTTAGAATGCTCAGGTGGACTGTGCTGGGCAATGTAGAGAGGCTCCGAATGCTCAGGGGGACTGTGCTGGGCAATGTAGAGAGGCTCAGAATGCTCAGGTGGACTGTACTGGGCAATGTAGAGAGGCTCAGAATGCTCACGGGGACTGCGCTGGGCAATGTAGGGAGGCTCAGAATGCTCACATAGACTGCGCTGGGCAATGTAGAGGGACTCAGAATGCTCAGGGGGACTGCGCTGGGCAATGTAGAGAGGCTCTGAATGCTCAATTGGACAGCGCTGGGCAATGTAGAGGGGCTCAGAACGCTCAGGTGGACTGCGCTGGGCAATGCAGAGAGGCTCACAATGTCACGTGTACTGTGCTGGGCAATGCCGAGAGGCTCTGAATGCTCAGGTGGACTATGCTGCGCCATGTAGAGAGGCTCAGAATGCTCAGTGGGACTGCGCAGGGCAATGTAGAGGGGCTCAGAATGCCCACGTGGACTGCGCTCGGCAATGTAGAGAGGCTGAGAATGCTCAGGTGGACTGCACTGTGCAATGCAGAGAGGCTCACAATGTCACATGTACTGTTCTGGGCAATGCAGAGAGGCTCTGAATGCTCAGGTGGACTGTGCTGGACAATGTAGAGAGGCTCAGAATGCTCAGGATTACTGTGCTGGGCAATGTAGAGAGGCTCATAATGCTCATGGGGACTGGGCTGGCCAATGTAGAGAGGCTCAGAATGCTCAGGTGGACTGTGCTGGGCAATGTATAGACGATCAGAATCCTTAGGTAGACTGTGCTGGGCAATGTAGAGGGGCTCAGAATGCATGGGGGGACTGTGCTGGGCAATGTAGAGCGGCTCCGAATGCTCAGGTGGACTGTGCTGGACAATGTCGAGAGGCTCAGAATGCTCAGGTGGACTGTGCTGGGCAATGAAGAGAGGCTCCGAATGCTCAGCTGGACAGTACTGGTAAATGCAGAGAGGCTCAGAATGCTCAGCTGGACTGTGCTGGGCAATGTAGAGAGGCTCAGAATGCTCAGGGGGACTGCGCTGGGGAATGCAGAGAGGCTCAGAATGCTCAGGTGGACTGTGCTGGGCAATGCAGAGAGGCTCAGAATGCTCACATGGACTGCGCTGGGCAATGTAGAGGGGCTCAGAATGCTCAGGTGTACTGTGCTGGGCAATGCAGAGAGGCTCAGAATGCTCAGGTGGACTGTGTGGGGCAATGTAGAGAGGCTCAGAATGCTCACGTGGACTGTGCCGCACAATGTAGAGAGGCTCAGAATGCTCAGGGTAAGTGTGGTGGGCAATGTAGAGAGGCTCAGAATGCTCAGGGGGACTGTGCTGGGCAATGTAGAGGGACTCAGAATGCTCAGGGTGAGTGTGGTGGGCAATGTAGAGAGGCTCCAAATGCTCAGGTGGACTGTGCTGGGAAATGTAGAGAGGCTCCGAACGCTCAGCTGCACAGTGCCTGGCAATGCAGAGTGGCTCAGAATGCTCAGCTGGTCTGTGCTGGGCAATGTAAAGAGGCTCCGAATGCTCAGCTGGACTGTGCTGGGCAATGCAGAGAGGCTCAGAATGCTCAGGTGGACTGTGCTGGGCAACGTAGAGAGGCTCAGAATGCTCAGGTGGACTGTTCTGGGCAATACAGAGCGGCTTAGAATGCTCAGGTGGACTGTGCTGGGCAATGTAGAGAGGCTCCGAATGCTCAGGGGGACTGTGCTGGGCAATGTAGAGAGGCTCAGAATGCTCAGGTGGACTGTACTGGGCAATGTAGAGAGGCTCAGAATGCTCACGGGGACTGCGCTGGGCAATGTAGGGAGGCTCAGAATGCTCACATAGACTGCGCTGGGCAATGTAGAGGGACTCAGAATGCTCAGGGGGACTGCGCTGGGCAATGTAGAGAGGCTCTGAATGCTCAAGTGGACAGCGCTGGGCAATGTAGAGGGGCTCAGAACGCTCAGGTGGACTGCGCTGGGCAATGCAGAGAGGCTCACAATGTCACGTGTACTGTGCTGGGCAATGCCGAGAGGCTCTGAATGCTCAGGTGGACTATGCTGCGCCATGTAGAGAGGCTCAGAATGCTCAGTGGGACTGCGCAGGGCAATGTAGAGGGGCTCAGAATGCCCACGTGGACTGCGCTCGGCAATGTAGAGAGGCTGAGAATGCTCAGGTGGACTGCACTGTGCAATGCAGAGAGGCTCACAATGTCACATGTACTGTTCTGGGCAATGCAGAGAGGCTCTGAATGCTCAGGTGGACTGTGCTGGACAATGTAGAGAGGCTCAGAATGCTCAGGATTACTGTGCTGGGCAATGTAGAGAGGCTCATAATGCTCATGGGGACTGGGCTGGCCAATGTAGAGAGGCTCAGAATGCTCAGGTGGACTGTGCTGGGCAATGTATAGACGATCAGAATCCTTAGGTAGACTGTGCTGGGCAATGTAGAGGGGCTCAGAATGCATGGGGGGACTGTGCTGGGCAATGTAGAGCGGCTCCGAATGCTCAGGTGGACTGTGCTGGACAATGTCGAGAGGCTCAGAATGCTCAGGTGGACTGTGCTGGGCAATGAAGAGAGGCTCCGAATGCTCAGCTGGACAGTACTGGTAAATGCAGAGAGGCTCAGAATGCTCAGCTGGACTGTGCTGGGCAATGTAGAGAGGCTCAGAATGCTCAGGGGGACTGCGCTGGGGAATGCAGAGAGGCTCAGAATGCTCAGGTGGACTGTGCTGGGCAATGCAGAGAGGCTCAGAATGCTCACATGGACTGCGCTGGGCAATGTAGAGGGGCTCAGAATGCTCAGGTGGACTGTGCTGGGCAATGCAGAGAGGCTCAGAATGCTCAGGTGGACTGTGTGGGGCAATGTAGAGAGGCTCAGAATGCTCACGTGGACTGTGCCGCACAATGTAGAGAGGCTCAGAATGCTCAGGGTAAGTGTGGTGGGCAATGTAGAGAGGCTCAGAATGCTCAGGGGGACTGTGCTGGGCAATGTAGAGGGACTCAGAATGCTCAGGGTGAGTGTGGTGGGCAATGTAGAGAGGCTCCGAATGCTCAGGTGGACTGTGCTGGGAAATGTAGAGAGGCTCCGAACGCTCAGCTGCACAGTGCCGGGCAATGCAGAGAGGCTCAGAATGCTCAGCTGGTCTGTGCTGGGCAATGTAAAGAGGCTCCGAATGCTCAGCTGGACTGTGCTGGTCAATGCAGAGAGGCTCAGATTGCTCAGTTGGACTGTGCTGGGCAATGTATAGAGGATCAGAATCATTGGGCTGACTGTTCTGGGCAATGTAGAGAGGCTCAGAATGCTCTGCTGGACTGTGATGGTCAATGCAGAGAGGCTCAGATTGCTCAGGTGGACTGTGCTGGGCAATGTATAGAGCATCCGAATCCTTGGGTAGACTGTGCTGGGCAATGTAGACAGGCTCAGAATGCACAGGGGGACTGTGCTGGGCAATGTAGAGAGGCTCAGAATGCTCAGGTGGACTGTGCTGGACAATGTCGAGAGGCTCCGAATGCTCAGGTGGACTGTGCTGGGCAATGTAGAGAGGCTCCGAATGCTCAGCTGGACAGTACTGGGCAATGCAGAGAGGCTCAGAATGCTCAGCTGGACTGTGCTGGGCAATGTAGAGAGGCTCCGAATGCTCAGCTGGACTGTGCTGGTCAATGCAGAGAGGCTCAGAATGCTCAAGTGGACTTTGCTGGGCAATGTAGAGGGGATCAGAATCCTTCGGTAGACTGTGCTGGGCAATTTAGAGAGGCTCAGAATGCACAGGGGGACTGTGCTGGGCAATGTAGAGAGGCTCAGAATGCTCAGGTGGACTGTGCTGGGAAATGCAGAGAGGCTCAGAATGCTCAGGTGGACGGTGCTGGGCAATCTAGAGAGGCTCAGAATGCTCCGGGGGACTGCGCTAGGCAATGTAGAGAGGCTCAGAATGCTCAGGTGGACTGTGCTGGGCAATGTAAAGAGGCTCAGAATGCTCAGGGGGACTGTGCTGGTCAATATAGAGAGGCTCAGAATGCCCACATGAACTGCGCTGGGCAATGTAGAGAGGCTGAGAATGCTCAGGTGGACTGCACTGTGCAATGCAGAGAGGCTCACAATGTCACGTGTACTGTGCTGGGCAATG